>NC_045795.1:18365214-19003964 GCF_009873245.2 Balaenoptera musculus
GACATTTCTAAAACTATTTACAGATATTACATAGTGTTTGTTTCTCCCATTCTCCTTAACTCGTTATTGACCTATATTCAGTGTGTACGTAAGATGCAGATCATTTTTTAAATGTGTGATGCTCTTTATGAAGGACATCCAAAAACTAATGTTTAAAGTGATATTGATGTACAGTCTAAGAAATAGTGGCAATTATGGAGTTGAGGCAAAAGTCACATATCTGTACTCTGAATAGTAATTTTTGTACAAGATTTACATTTCTATTTGTAGAGTTTAAATTCTAGAACAAACAGTAAAATTTGGTGAACAGTATACTTTCAGTAATTCCACAAATTCATCCAATGACATGTTCTCAGGTAAAGAAGGATGTCAGTGTTTCTTTCATGTGGAAAATATTTGGGGGCATAAACTATCAGGAGCATAGAAAAACATACCAAACTTGTGTTCATATAATTTCATTCGTTTTCTTTAACATATAATGAAAATGTCTTGGCATTTAAATCTAAGACAGATTGATAAAATAAAAGTGCCTTAAAGTAGTTATTTAAGATTTAGCATCTGGGGCTTCCCTGGTGGTGCAGTGGTTGAGAATCTGCCTGCCAATGCAGGAGACGTGGGTTCGAGCCCTGGTCTGGGAAGATCCCACATGCCGCAGAGCAACTGGGCCCGTGAGCCACAACTACTGAGCCTACGCGTCTGGAGCCTGTGCTCAGCAACAGGAGAGGCTGCGACAGTGAGAGGCCCGTGCACCGCGATGAAGAGTGGCCCCCGCTTGTCGCAACTAGAGAAAGCCCTCGCACAGAAACGAAGACCCAACACAGCCATAAATAAAAATAAATAAATAAATTTATAAAAAAAAAAAAAAAGATTTAGCATCTGCATAAGCTCCAGAGTAAAGTCTATACTCAGAAGCATCCTATGCTTCTTGAGAGGGGGGCTTGCATTTCCTGAATGTATCCCACCAGCTAAACAAAAACCCACCTTGTTTTCAGAAAAGATGTATTGAACAGTAGTAAAAATTAGTGAAGGGCCAAGATAAATTTTGGATGTCCTTTTTTTCATTGCAAATTACTCATTACTTTCCTCCCTTGCAGTAAATTCAGGATATAGTTAAAGAAACCCTGTGTGGACTTTGGTTTTGTCCACTGCACTCACCATTTTGTGTTGGGAAGTCCCACGTCTTTAGCATGTTAGACATTTATTACCTAGGTAAGGTCTGGTCCATGAGCATGGGTCTGTACAATCTAAAGGGGCAAGACCTTGGAGTTATGCCCTTCCACTGCACTGAAAATGCAGTGGTAAGATGCAAATACAGTCTGAACTCTTGCTCAAGAAACCATTTGATTGTGTTGAGTATGGCAGTAACTTGGTCCAGGTTTCAAAGGTCACATCAGTTGGTAAATTCCACGTACTGAATTTGGGCTGAGTTCCTGCCGCTCAAATGTGTTGATTGGATGTCCCTTGGAGAAGTAATAAGGGACAGCATTACCATGTTTTAGTTTTGAGACATTGGGGAGCGAGGAAGGTTAAAGAAATAAAGGGAAAGGAAGACAGAGAAAAAACACTGATGCAAATGTCAGTTTTTAAGGTATTTAAAGTGTAAATAATGAATATGGATAATTTGGCTGTTTGCACAGCCTCAGTAGATGCCACATAACTTGCTGACATTCAGCCAGTCCCTATCAATATAAAGTCATAAGAAAAAAAAAATATCTTGAGGAGTTAACTGCACAACTGCCTGCAAACTGTAAGCCATACCTTGCACTGGACAGCTTTGCCCATTGATCCTCAGGTTTTGAACAGAGTTATGACTAGCTAAAAATTATCCTTTCATTGAAGCATAGGGAGGGCTGCCTTTAACACCTGTTACCTTTCCTGAAATATAGGTGTGCTTTCCAGGAAGGATATCTCACATATGCAAACCTGGGTTGAAAGAGTAGGTAATTTGAAATGGAAAACTATACGTGTGTACATTAATAAAATCATACCCTTGAGCTGTGTATGTAAGTTGTGGTTGAAATTCCAAACTGAATCAAATATTTTAAATTTCAGTAACAAAAATGCTACAGCCTCTGGATTCTATTCCTTTATGTATTCATCTATCTATCATCTATATCTGTTTCATCTCTCTCATATTTACTTGCTACTAGATCAAAATATTCTGTGCCTTTAGTATATTAACTTAAAAATTAATATCATAAGTTATGTCTGAGCTTCACAACAATCTTGTAAGATAGTTATTTCCTCATTCATGAGGAAACTGAGTCTCAAAGAAGTAAATAACTCGCCGAAGGCCACACAGATAATCAGTCCCATGATTCAAATATTCATTCCAAGCCATGTTGAAAGCCGTCTTCCTTCCACAAAGGACAGTCTGGCCTGAACCAAAAGAATGAAAAGATAACTCTCTTCATAAATTTACCTAGACTTCAGTTTTCTTAGGGCAAATTCACTTTTTATCTTGGTTAATCCAGATCAGCTTTTTGTGAAATCAAAATTCACAGGGTAGTTGCCAACTAATTCCTATTTGTGTCACACTCGGACAATCTGGCCTAAGAGGCTTATGATATAAAATTACTATATTGTTAAAAGACATTTATGAAATAGATTTTCCCTCCTCCCACTCCGAGTGGAGAAAAATGACATGCCATCAGTATCGACACGCTCTTCCTATATACTATTATTCCTGGACCAGCTTGAAGGGAGGATACAATAAAGGTTCATTTGTTACATGCCTACAACAATAGATAGGTTTAAGTGGCCTTTCTCTGTTATTGCATTCACAGCAGATTTCTTACTGTGTGATATAACATGATATACACAAGCAAGGAGCAAAATTCCCAACATGGCTTATCTTTTTTCTGAAAGTGACATTAAGCAGTATTATGTTTCATTACTTGTCTCAGTTTCTTATTGTTTTGATACACTTCATGGTAAATGGTGAGCCATTGTTCATTCCCAACTTGTTTTTAATCTGAACACAGAGAAGAAAATTTGGCAGCCCTTTGTATGCCTTATCAGAATCACTCAGCCATTCAAATGGATTTTTAAGACACTTGTCCCTTTCCATATTGTGTATTATATTAGTTTGTTTTCCTGAATCTTTATTGTATATAGGTTTAACTCTAGAAAAAAAATACTCTGGAAACAAATCATTTCCCAAAGAATCAACTGGGAAATCTTTATGAATATTTCATTAAAATTATTTCTATTCTGAAAACCAAAACAACATAAATTATCAAATAGTATGATTTACATCTTAGTACAGTCATTTTCTCATGCTGACTGTCAATTTTCTTTTTAGAACCTCTGACTGGTAAATATTGTTAAAAGTACGTTTAGTTTAAATCAGAATAGGTGAAGTACAGCTTGACAAACATTTAGATGAAGTTGATCAATGATACTATCGTATATAATTTAGGTAAAAGTCCTTTGTAAGGATAGATCCTTTTTTTCTTTTTTTTTATTGACGTATAGCTGATTTACAACGTTGTGTTAGCTTCATGTGTACAGCAAAGTGATTCAGTTATACACATATACATATTCTTTTTAATGATATATTCTTGAACTTCAGTTATTATCTAAACTTGCTGCTCAATTTGATTGTGTAGAGATGGCAAGAGTAATTGTATTAACAAAACAGTAGACTGTATTTACTGCTGCAACCCTCTGACAATGGGTTTGCTTATATAAATAAGTCCAGACATGCTGGGCTCAGGGGGATCACTGCCCATAAGTGATCAGTCTTCAAGTGGAAAGAGCTGACAAAAAAATGCCAACCTCTCTTCCCCTCTGTTAAATCAATATTCTTGAATAGAAAGTTAAAACTCTACCGATCTGCCCGGAAAAAACTTCTGCAGCAAAAGCTTTCCTGTTGAAAATGATGAAGTATGGGTAAGCAACATTCACACACCCATGCATTTTTCATTTTCAAGGAATCATAAAATGCAGTTTACGATTTTCAGCAACTGGCATTGGCAATTTATTCGTGTACTGCATACATGTATATCTAGGAAGTATAAAAGAGTTTGAAGAACACTGATCAAAATACAGTGTTACAATACTTCTTATACACCAAACTAAATGTCTTCGAACATCATATTAACCATCAGCTTCAAAGAAGGATAAAATCAAAGCTATTCACATTGGCATAAAAATGAACATATATTTGCTTGATTGGTGTCTCTCTGGTCAAACGGATGACTCAGCCTAGTGTGCCAGGCACCCAAAGAGGAGGACTGATCACAGGGCTGTGTCTTGGCTCAGTTAGACGGGTGGTGGTGTTAAAAACTTCTACAGTTGGAAGGAGAGTGATCAAAAGTGAATTAAAGAGCTAACAGGCAGGAAATCAAGGCAGCAGTTATCAAAGAGCCAGAACGAAGGGAGCTTCAGTACAGAAAGCAGAGAATGAAAACAGAGACCAGAGTCAAGTCCAGGCCACAACAAACGGGTGTTCCCCGCGTCTACTGCACAAGAGAGAGCCATTCGCCTTGTAGACATAGAGTGATTTGTGTGACATGGGGATTCTGAGCCTCCCAACCAAGTCCTGGAAGGGAAGGAGAGAAGCTTCTTCTGCATAAACCCACTCTGGCACTCATGGTCATGCACACGTATGGGAGAGGATGCTCAAACACACTCACTAGTGCCTGCGGGGGCGTGGCTGTGCCCTGCCCTGTCACACACTCTCAGTGCCCCCTGTTGTCATCTGTCTACCACTCTCCAAAGCCCGATCTCCACTGGACAGTGGGAGAGTAGAGCCAGAAGCAGCCTACTACCCATCGTTTGTCTGCCCTGATAGCCAAAGTAAGATATCAGGTAAGATGAGCAGGTAAGATCATTTGTGAGAACTTATGGTGGCTATTCCCCAAGGTTGAAAGTGACCCCAGCACAGAGCTGTTGAGGATGATCCATAATATACTAACTTAAAAATGTTTTATTTGAGGAAAGGGGCGTCTTATGACTGTATAAACTAGCAGAGACTTGGGTCAAGCTCATGGTCGCTATATCCAGGAATAGGCCAGAGGTCCCGATACCGATAGAAAAGATGGTGGTAATGGAATATTAGGCATTCATTGCCAGGAGCAACTTAGATGTGAAAATCCTTCCCTCAAGGGCTTTGCTTCTCAGCTCTGCACACTGCACGACTCTTTATTTGTTTATTGTTGTTTTATTTGCTGCTCTTTCGATGTGCTTTCTCTTACCCCCAGGGCTTTGACACATAGTCTTCCTTCTACTTGGGGAGTTCCCCCTGCAACCCCTCTCCCTTACTTCCCTACATAGATTTTTTTTCCTTCTCTACTTAATAAACACGTACACATTCTTTAGCCTTCAGCTCAAACGGACTGTTCTTGGGGCGAACCTCCCTGACAGGTCATGGAGGTCTAGGACCCTTCTTATGGGAACACACAGTCCTGTTCCTTTCTTCCTCATCAGTTTGTCACCACATGTGTACTGAGTGGGATGTTCATGATTGAGATTATAAGGAGTTGCAATTATTCATAATAACAAAGTCAAGGCAAGATCATGAGACTGCATGGATGGGAGTGGGTGAAGGACAGATATTTGGAAGTCAAAGAATGAAAGGCCAGCCTAAAAGAAGAGTCACCTCTGTGGATATTTAAATCACCAAGTATGATGGCAAGACATGGGACATAAAGATAATGAGAAAGGAGCTCAACTTTTCAAGGATTGAAGAGTAGTAACTTGAGAGGGAGTATATGTCTGCGAAGTAGGGGAATGGTGGGTATTGTCTGATGGCAGGAGAGTCCAAGATGAGTGACTGCATAGAAAAGAGAGGGAAAATGGTCTAAAAGTGGCAACAAGCAGCAAGGAAGACACCTGTCCCACCAGTAGACCCCACAGGTATGAGTGGCATGGGACACAAACCATGAGAAGCTTTGAAAAGGTTGTAGGGAAAGTAGCTTTGTAAAGAGGCAGGTATCAGTTAAGAGCAAGAAGATTGAATGAATATTCAGAGAAGAGGTAAAAGATACATGGGATTTTTACTCATGATTGACTTAGGGTTCCAGAAGCTCAGTGAATTGAGTTTACAGTTTGGGAAATGATAGAAGAAGTGGTCAGAAAAGGCTAAGTTTGGAGTAATAGGATTAGATTTCAGGGGATGAGGGGTGATCTACAGTCCTGAGCTTCTTTTGGTGACCACTATGAGCGGGACAAGAAGTGTGATGAGATTAATCCATTAAGCCTGGTGTGCCCTGAGTTGCCCCTTCCTCTGTATCCCTGTTACATCTTTTACGATCCGCATTTTAATCCTCATCGCATTGGGATTATATCAGTATGTTTTCTGCCTCTCCATAAAACTGTGGTAACATGAAGATGGGAATCAGGCCTTCCTGACCCTTTGTATCTCTATCACCTGCCATTTTTATTTGCATATTATATGCCCCCACAACCTATTTAAAATAATCAGATAAAATAATAAATAATACAATTGGATAGACCATTTGATTCATTCTCTTGCCTTTGAGTTGACTAATATCTGAAGTTTCTAGTGGGTAGAAGATTATTTTCCCAAAAGAGGAAAAAAATGGGTACGTCTTGACTTACTATTTAAGATACTTAAATGTGGAAATGAAAACAATCATTTGTTTATCCAACAAATATTTATTGAGTGTCTACTACATACCAGGCATTGTTCTAGGCTCTAAAAAAATAAAATTTTTTAAACGAAAGAAAAACATGGTTTTTACCTTCATGGACCATAGTCAGGAAAACATAAACGTATGAAATAATTATGCAAATAAATGTTAAATGATAACTATGATAAGAGCTATATAGGATAGTTTATGGAAAACTACTGGGTGTTTGGAAGTATGTACCAGAAGTTATAGGCTTGTTTGAGGATGGCGGGGAAGCATCAATGAGGAAGTGGTGATTTAATGAGTTTTAAAGGAAGAATAGAAGTTAACTAGCCCGAGGAGATGGATGAAGAGCAAGCGCGGGGAGGACCACGGAGCAGAAGGGAGGTCACCCATCAGGCAGACCTTTGTACGGTAGTGAGACTTTGGCCCTTTATCCTAAGTGCAGTGACAATCTGTCGAAGACAAATCTTCATAAAAATATGATCACAAGATTTAAAATTTATCCCCAGTAAAGATCTACTTAATATAAGTTAAGATGGTAAAATGTTCCACATTTTTATTGTACCAAGGACTATGTTGGGCTCTGGAGGTAAACATGTGAACAAACATGGTCCCTGACATACAGAAGTGCACACTCATGTGCAAGAAAAGGTACGGAAACATTTATAATCACAATATTCACGAGCATTTGTAATAATAGAAGCATATGTAAAACTCACAATCAACAGGAAAGATTACGTCTGAGACTCTGAGGTTTGCCAAAGACTACTCTGAGTATTTGGTCTCTGGGGAGGATTTTGAAAAATCAACAGGGCTTTTTCCAGACAGAGAGGCTGATGCAGCAAGGGGACAGCATGAGCAAAGGAATGAGCATACAGAGCAGCATGGTGTGTACCTGTGTGGGAGTTGGGAGGAAGTGGCTGTAAGTAACTTAGTATTCCGAGAGCAAGGAGTACACAGGGGTGATAGCAGATGAGGCTAAAGGGTTGTACCTGGGCAGACCATGATGGGTGTTATTTGCCATAGCACGAAGCTTTTCCTAAAACAAACAAACAAACACAAAAGCAAAAGCAAAAAACTGTTGAAGAAACATAGTTGGAAGGAAGAGGCAGGTCAAGCAAGGTGATCAGTTGTAACAGGGAACATGGATAGTATAATTTTCCTTCCCCTTAGGCAAAGTCGCTGCACATAGAACATATGTTTACTTTGTTCTGGGAGTTTCAGAGCCTTTCTGTGTCTTATTCTGCCTTTTCTAGCTTCCTCTCTATACTTTTCCCCACTCCATCCTCTCAACTTAATTAGCTCCTATTCATCTTTCAAAACCCAGAACTCACTGGGGCTTTGGAAATAGGTGTGGAGTGAGATAGGATACAGCATCTCTTCTTGCATTTCTTTATCCCCTCTGAATGCTAATTTCACATCCCTAATTTGTTCACAGAACACCTGAAATTCTTCCATTGTACTCCTATAAATAACCACCCATGGGAATTGTAATGGCTACAGAACACAAACACTGACTTCTGATTGTCTACCAAATGGGTGTAGGGCATGTCTGTGATCAAACCACTTCCCAAAGGTTACAGCGGCGTGCCTTCACAAGTGGACAATGAGGAACAGAGGTATATGGGGGAACTCTTGCAATTGTTAAAGGCGTATAAACTATGTTAAAAAAAAAAATACAAGCTTTCCGTCTTGAGATGTGTAACTTCCTTAACTCTCAGTTAGCCTCATACCTTAAAGGCAGGAAGGAAGAAATGCAATACTGGCAAAAAATTCACTAGAATTGGCTGGGAATGATGTGTTTCTGGCACTCTGAGATACTTAACACCTTTCAGAATAGAGGAAAAAATCGCTTTGAAACGTTTCAGCAAGGCACACATGGAGAATATTCTTGATCAAGACAAGCTGTCAGCACTGTATTTTACCACTGCTGCTCCCCTACCCATTTCCTTCACTAAATATACAGTGTTATTCTGTCATGCGGGGTCAAAAGTCTAAGAGTCAGCTCTGGTTTCTGCCCTGTCTCAAGTAAATTTATTTGCAAATGATATAGGAAAAGAGGTTTATTTTTTTTATCCCAAAAGAAACAAACATAAAGATATGCTTGGGCTGGTATCAGTATTGAATAAGGCAGGTAAAGCTAGCACTACATCGGCATCATTCCAAGGACAAACACATCAGCTTAAAAAATAGATTCAAATAAAATAAAATGTTTCTCTTACCTCAGTCAGGCTCACAGTACCTCTCTCTTTTAGACAAGTATCCTGAAATATTTTATTATACTGTAGTAATATTTTGATGTCTTGAGTGTATTGTGATTTCTTTTCAACAGGGATACACCTTAACATAGTCAGAACTTAAACAGAGGGTGTTGGAGTCCATTCATTGAACTAGACCACATTTGTTAGAATGATTTGTCCAGAGCGTGGTAAGCAGCACTTCAAATCTGAGCTGATAGATTTAGTCCAAACCGTTAATGCCAAACTTTTGGAAAATGATAAGCAGGTGGGAGTACTCAAATCAGACTGGACACAACTTGATCTGTTTTGATGAGTACTTGTGATTTAAAGTAAAAAGAATGTTGGACATGGTATCAGCAGATCTGGATGTGAGTTTGAAGTTGGCTCACTTATTAGATGCTTAATTTTGAGCAACTCATATAACCTCTCTGAACTCCAGTATTCACAGATGTAAAATGGTATAATAATACCTATCTCAGAGTGGTTTTGTGAAGATTAAATTGCTTTATTTTATTTTATTTTAAAATTTATTTTATTGAAGTATAGTTGATTTACAATGTTGTGTTAATTTCTGCTGCACAGCCAAGTGATTCAGTTATACATATACATACATTCTTCTTCATATTGTTTTCCATTATGGTCTATCACGGAACACTGAATACAGTTCCCTGTGATATATAGTAGGACCTCCTTGTTTATCCATTCTATATATAATAGTTTGCATCTGCTAATCCTATTAAATTGCTTTAGGGTAGTGAAGTGTCTAGCAAAAGCTTGGAGTACAGTAAACTTTCAATAAATGACTGTAGAATCAAAACTGAATGAATTCAACCTGAATGAATGAATATTGGGAAGCATGTTTCTTTCTGGACAAAACTGAGACAAAAGTGAAGGGCAATGGCTGAGGAGGGTGACCAGCCCAGGCCAAACAATGTGTTAAAGTCCTGATACAGTGTTTACAGAATGCCTACTCTATCTCAAGGTAAGAAGAGTCTTTCCCAGATCTGACCTTGAGTTCTCAGTGTCATACTGGGCCACTCAGAGCCCAAGGAGCCTCCCCAGACTCGTGAAATTATTTGTTTCCATAACCAAGAGATGAGTTTGCATGGAAAAAAGAATTATTGCTTCAAAGCTTAATCGAATGTAATTCAGTCTTACTAACAATGACTGAATACTTCCTGTGTACAAGGACTATATGAAAACCAAGTGAGTATGTATGTCAATAAATGTTTAACATAATGTTGTACAACGCAAAGAAAGTTTATGCTGAAACAGAACAATAAGTAAAGTTCTATTTGTTCATTGAGATAAAGAATGAAACAGAAAGGTTGGGCTTTTTCTTGGATGCTATTATGTGTGGAGAGCAGAGGTTCACATATAGGGAGATGTTCAAGAGTAATTAGAATTAAGAGTTTGGAGCAACTGAATGGAGACACAACATCACAGAAAAGAGCTTGTCCTATGCAGTCATTTCCATTGTGTCTTCGGTGCTCCCAGCCTCCCATTTTTACTCCCTTTATCCCTTTTATTTTTTCTCTTTTTCACCTAGAATTCCTAGACAACAAATGCCTGCATTTGTATCCTGCCCGGGTCTCTCCGATCAGAAGGGAAACCTATTCTATAAGGTCAGGTAGATTAGAATTAACCCCAGGGAGAATTTGTACTGTATAAGAAGAACCACTGGAATGGAAAATGAAATGAAATGATACTTCATAAATCTCCACAAACCCAGTGGTTCTGAGTGAAGGACAGGTTGGGACAGGACGCTTTCTACCACGGCCCATGGGTAACTGGTTGCTTCTCCAGAAGTAACTCAGCCCTGTGCTTTCCTGTAATGCTGGTTGCTAAAAGGCACTGGCTTTCTTGGAAAGAGGGTAAGGGTCAAGGGGAAAATGAAGCCATTGAATGCTCAACAGAATTTGCTTCCACCATTTTTAAGCAGCAAGACCCCAGATTGACTTGAAAGCCATAATTGTGAAGAGGTTTCCATAAGGGGGTCAGAACACGGTGGGTGTCTGTGGCCTCCTGGGTGCCCTGGAAGGCTGTGTATTGGGAGTTGAGGGAGGCAGAAGGGATCCACGTAGACAATCCCTTCTGAACGTTAATTCCACTTTCCAACTTTGTTCATGTAATGCCTAACACAAAAAAAACCTTACGTTTCTATGATAACAGGTTGAGATTCAAACAAGCCTTCACTTCCTGCCCATCACTGCAGTATTCATGTATTTCATTAAACCACTGCCACTTTTTCTCCAGAGGATTCTGGGTGAAGTGACAGCTAAATATAATGGAGCATAAATCAATAAGCAAACATCTGCTCCAGGGGCCTCTGGAAGGAAAGGTGAGGAAGTTTACATATACATGTAGACTCTCTGTAGCAAGACTGAATTTATCGCAATGCTCCCCACATCCATTCGAGAGCCCAAGAAGTGAAAAAGTCACTTCAATGGGAAAGGGGAAACCCTGCTTCTTCAGTGTCAGACCTTCAAATCTTTGCAGCAGGAAGCATTTCATTAAAGTTATTCATAGTTTTCTAGCAGAAGAAGTAATTTTGTGTTTGGGGTAAAAGAAAACCTAAAACATATGTAAAGAATCCTATTTAACATAAGAATAAGCTATTAAAGATCTGTTCAAACATAATCAAGGTTCTACTAAGGAAAAATAATACATAAGATTGTATGACTACAGCCCAAGCTTGAAACTCAAATCTCAAAGTTTATGTTTTCTTTCCTTCTTTTTCCTTCTCTCCTGGTCTCTCTGCCCCCCTCTCTCTCTCTCAGAAAAGAAGACAATGCAGGTTTTTAAACTACAATCCCCACAATTAATTTATGATTATTTTTCAGCGATATTGCTAAAAATATTGTACATTTAGCTTTTATTTCATTTCATCAGTACGCTAAAAAAAAATCACTCTAAGCATTAGAGGTTTTTCTTTCTGGATTCTTGAAAATGGATGTTAATCCAATGGAAAATTGCAAATATGCTGTGCTGGTGTGCTGAACCATCTGAGTTGGGCTCGCAGTTTTATATACTTCAGGTATAAAAGCCCTCTGTACATTTGCTAGGAAATATGGAGGAAATTCAAGAGGGTGCTTTGCTGCGGAGCATGTATTTTATGTGCTTGTCTCCCTAAATCTTGCCAATAGTTACTGGTTATAAACCTCAGGATGAATTTGCAATAGAATTTTCTGTCTTTACTAGAAAATCAAATTGGCAAAGCTCCCGGCTGGTAAGTAGTGTTTGGGGATTACCCAATCTTAGGGTTGGAAATAACTTTGGAGTTCATACCTATGATTATTGATTTTAAAATCAGGGGTATGCCAATATTATAAAGGAGAGAAAATAAAAGCCCTGCAGGCTACATATCATAAACAAGGAGAAAAGCTTTGTTTCACATTCCCAAATTGAGTGACGCACACCTATTTTTACTATTATAACTGCCTTGACTCTCACAACCATCATATATATGTAGACTCTTTGGTAGAAGCTCAGATTTAGGGGGTACATCTTGGTTCAAATCCAAGGCTGTCAAATCCTGAAGAAGTTATTATTCTCTGATTTGTGAAGTATGAAACTTATCAGCATGATTTTTGTGGTTGGTAAATGTGATATAATACAATACGTGATGTCCTGATCCAATGTGGACCATCAGTAACTGTTGGTTCTTATACCCTGCTTAGAAATTGTAATTATGTGAGGTGATGGCTGTGTTAACTAACCTTATTGTGTCAATCATTTCACAATATATATGTGCATCAAACCATCACATTGTATACCTTAAATATATACAATGTTATATGTCAGTTATACCTTGATATGGCTGGGGGGAAAAGACAATAAATAAATAAAAACACCGATTTCACATTAAAAAAAGGAAATTAGTCACACTTGGTCTCAAGGCACAAAAAGGAAACAGTTCAACAAGCAAATGTTGAGCACACACTTTGTGCTAGAAAAATGTGCTAGGTGCTAGGGATATAACTGTGAAGAAACAAGAATAAGAAGAATTAACATTTATTTAAGAGCGCTGGACAGTAATCTAGACATTCTGCATATATTAAGTCCTTGCCCTTCGGGAACTTACAATTTGGTGGGGATACAGGTGAGAAAATTAGCCGATGCGGTACAGTATGATGAGGGCTAAGGGAGAGTTTGCTCAAGGGCCTGGGGCAATTCATCAGAACTCAGGAGGAGCAGGAAGATTTCTTAGAGAAGATGGTATTAGTGTGACCTACTTACAGGAAAGAGAAGCCCTTACTTTCTGAACTTTTGAATGATAAGATTAAAAGCCTTAGCATTAGAAGCAGATTGCACACTCTGCCCAAATAGTCACTGGATCATTAGAGTAAGGAGAGGAATTGTGTGTGTGTGTGTGTCTGTGTCTGTGTGTGTGTGTGTGTGTGTGTGTGTGTGGTGGAGAAATAGATAGAGATTGCCTGACTGGCAGTCAATGGCTTCATATGGACGAAATACACCCTGTATGAACCAACTAAATAACCACTAAATGAATGAATGAATAAGAGAAGCCCCAGTAAACAAAAAATTACAGTTTTGGAAGAGAAAATAGGTAATACATGCCATTTGAAGAATGACTGCCTGTTCTGGAAGCAAGGCCCATAAAGTCACTTAAACATCATGAGCAAGCTAATGAAGCCCATGGTGAATGGTATTGCTTGTTCACAATTCTTTTCTTTGCTCCCCATCCTTGCCATGGCTTACCTGCCCTATTGTCTTTGATCTTGACCATGACTTGCTTTGGCCGATAGAAGTCATCAGACTTAGTACCATGTTTAAAAATAGAGGTTTTGGAGTCAACCTTCTCTGAGTGATACCTTAATTCTGTCACTTCCCACCAGGTAACCTTGGGCAAATTACTTGACTTCTCTAGACCTACCTTTTTTTTTTTTTTTTTTCCCATTTTCACATAACAACAGTAGTTTCTTCATAGGATGATGAAGATTTTGACAATGTAAATAAAGTATTTAGTACAGTTCCTGGCAAATAGTAAATTGTTTAAAAATTAGATAATCGTAACATGATTATAACTCTTCTACCTCTACCTCAAGTGAAATTTTCAGAATATTTCATTCAAATTTCTTCTTGAGTCCACTATATTTCTTGTGATATTTTTGTGCCACTATAACTTTTAGTATCCTTGAGATGGTGGCACCCTGAGGAAGTGCCTGGATTTCTACCCTTTAATTTTGGTTAGCCTGTAAGAGCCTGGAAATCCTTGGTAATTTAAACTTATTTAATAAACAATGCTAAAATCAAGTAATAGTTAGATGGACTCTTGAGAAGACCGTAATCTCTGAGGTTCATTTTGGATTGCTGTTGCTTTAGAAACTCTGCAAAGGAGAAAAAAAGTGGCTATTGCTTTCTCCAATGGAAAATTTTCCTCTGGCAAATATACTCTGGAATTGCATAGCACCATTTAATTTCACACAATGTCAGAGAGAAATAGTATTAGCTCATTTGGCCCTCCATAAGAAACTATTTTGTCTATGATCAGGTGTCTTAATGATTAAGGCTTTTTATTAATGTTTATTTCTAGGCAGCCTCATGGAGCCACTGCAAAGTCAGATTATGTTTCAGAAACATGGGTGTCTTATAATAAAGATGTTTTCTTCATGAGGTAATGTTCCTGAAATATGTGCTGGCTAATCCATGATCCACTAAATCCATGAGGTAATGGGTCTGAAATACATGCCATAAACCACAGAAATTTCTTGATGGGAAAACTGGACATGGACTATTACATTTCTCTGTACGTTAGGGCAGTCAGGATGACTAAAACGGATTTTTTTTTTCTCTTTTCCCATTTTCTTTCACAAAGATAGACAAAATTTACACTACCAATTATTTCAGAAGAAAAAGTCATTTATAAAGCTCTTCCTGCAAAAAAAAGGAGAAACAACAATTTGACAGTTTGAAATGTGGCACAGAGTATGTTGTGACAACCTTCCCACTCCACATGCACACATTTAAACCATTAATATGAGTTCTTATCTTTTAATTCAATTACAGAAATGAGAAAAAAAATTCTTAACTTTGAAGGAAAAAGCATTAATATGAACTCAAGACAACTGATTTAAAAATACATATATTTTTCCTTAGAAAGAGTCACTCCCTTACCAATGCATATTCTTTCTGGAGGCACAAGAATGAAGCTACTTTACACGCAAACCTATAAACAAGCATACACATATACTTCAAGACTCCTAGTAACCAACTGGTTTAAACCCTTCATCTCATAAATGATGAGACAAAGAGCTAAAAATGTTAAGTGCCATCTGTGGTGGTTCTGAAATACATCCATAATTTATTTTTTGTAAGCTTCCCTCAAGAGATGGAGCCTAATTGTTCTGTTATTTGAGAGTAGGACAAACTTAGTGACTTCCTTCTAAAAGAATAGAATGTGGCTGAAGTAACTAACAGTACAGGAATTTGGAGAGTAGGTTATAAATGGCAGTGAAACTTCTTCTGTGCTTACTCTCCTGGATTGCTTGCTCTGGGAGAAGCCAGCCACTTAGTCTGTGTCCGTGAGAAGTCAATGGAATGTGATGAGTAGAATTCCAAGATGGCCTCCAAGCTTCCCACCTCCGGTGTACACATCCTGTGCGGTCCCCTCCACTTGAGTGTGGGCAGGACATAGAAATACGTTTGGATATTACTCTCATGACCAAACATAATATGGAAAAGGTGAAAGGGTAGTTACTCTCATGATTATATCATGTTATTTAAGCCTGTCATAGCAGGCAGTGGAGAGATTCTTCTGATGCCTTTGAAGAAGTAAGTGCCATGTTGTGAGAGGGCCATGTGGCTAGGACCTGAGAACAGCCTCTAGGAGCTCAGAGAGATCTCTGACTGACATCCAGCAAGAAGACAGGAACCTCATTTCTGTAGCCATAGGAGCTCGATTTGGCAAACAACCTGGATGTGCTTGGAGATAAACCCTGAGCTCTAGATGACAACATAGCCCAGCCAACACCTTGATTTTCAGCTTCAGAAGAGAAACTAAGCAGAGGACCCAATCTAACCTGTATCCTGAATCCTGACCCATGGAAGCTATGAGATAATAAATTTGTGTTGATTTAAGCCATTAAGTCTGTAGTAATTTGTTACACAGCAATAGAAAACTAATACAGAAGAGAACTGAGGTCTTCTGCCAATAACTGTATCATGTGAGTGAACCATCTTGGAAGTGCATCCTCCAATGCCAGCCAAGTGTGCAGCCCTGCTCAACCTCATGAGAGACCTTAAGCTAGAACCACCCAGGCTAGGCTGCTATATTAGTCATGCTTTTCATATTTTATGATGTTTTGGCATCTTGAGGGCCCTAGTTGGCTGGGAAGAGAATAGCTAATTCCTAGCAATATTAAACAACATGCCTGCAAACACAAACACATTTCATATGCAAACCAAGCAATCCTGAGTCCATACCCCTAATTCCCTCCCCCTTAACTACCTCCTTCATGTAACTCTCAAACCCCAAGCCAACATTTCCTCTGCCCTAAATCAACCCAGGGCTAGGTGCCAGACGACTAGAGATTACCTCTACAGCCCAGAGCCCAACATTATTCTACTAGTCAATCCTAAACGTATCCCCTGCCTTTCCCACAGGAAATACAATAAAGGCTTCATGCCATACTTTCTCCTTGTCCTGCTACTGCCTCCTGACTAAATCTGGAGCTTCTCCATGTGGCCCTGCATGGAATGATTTACTCCACTTCTCTTGGGAAATCAAAGTAATAAATCTTCCTTCAGTTAGCCTCTCTGTGCTGTCACTGAGTCACCTCCATGAATGAAAACCCCCTGAGTATTATTTAACGCAGCAGCTCCCTAATTTCTCATCCACAACATCTATGTGAGATGATCAATATTTACTACTATTTTAAGCTGCTAAGGGGTAATTGGTTTTTCAGTAATAGATGACTAATACACCATCTTTGCTCCTATTCTTTGGCAGAGCCAGAGAAGAGAATCCAGGTTCCTGATCCTCCCAGATGTAGGGTGAAGTAGCAAAAGAAGCATAGGCTCTGAACTCAGACAGATCTTAGTTTAAATAAAAACTCTGCTGCCTATTTTCTTTTTGAGTTTGGTCAAGTTCCCTTATTATTACTGAGGCTCAATTGCCTCATCTTTAAAATTGAAATAATACTTAAATCTTCAGTATTTTACCAGCAATATAAAGCTTATAAATGGCTTTGCATGGAGCTGAAGTTCAGTAAACACTAGTTCTTTTTTCTGACTGGGTGTTCTCTCCATTGTCGTTGTAAAATCCAGAGTCAATAGTCAATTGCTAACACAAAGACATTTTGTCAGTCCTAAGATCTCTGACAAAATTTCTCTGTGTAAGCAGCTCGCATTTGAAGATAATGTTAAAGGACTATGACAGAAATCAGAAGAAGGAAAACTATAAGAGATCAATATGCATATGAACAAAAAGACAAGTCACCATCACCATCTGGAAACGTTTCAGTTTTCCTCTGAGTATCTTTTATAATCCGGGGTTGCTGAAGCGAAAGGAGTCAGGTAGTTCAGACAGAGCCCAAGCATCTCTTGGGCATTGCTTGTGCCAGAGCGTCACTGTTTCAAAAGGAAAAAATGTTGCAGAGGAGGTAGAACATCTCCTATCTGTTGATAAGACCTTCATCCCTATCTGCCTATCTTTTCAGTGATCTACTCTTTTCGGAGAGATATCCCGGAATAAAAAAATGGATAAATGCCAGGCAGTCTACTTATACATTCCTTCACCTAATAAATCATGTCAGTAAGATGTATCAAAGAGGACTCTCAAGGAGTTTATATCTAGTCGAGAAGGAAGTTATAATATAAATAAAAGTAAAAACCATGAGATTGATGATTAAATCCCAAATGAGTGGTTATTTTGAAATGCAATATTCTCTAAAATCTTAATTAATTTGGTTATTTGTCTTTTCTTCAATGCTGGAAATATGGAAATAATGAAACTCTCTACACTATACATAAAATCAAATTTTCTCTCTTTTGGTTTATGCTATAAAAGAAAATTTTGCCTAACCAAATGCCAAGTTTTATAGTTTTGAATTTAATGTTTACTCTTATGATCCATTTTGACTTAATTGTTTGTATATAATATAAAGTAAGTGTGAATATTAAATTGTTCCATCACCATTTGTTGAAAAGCTACTCTTTCTCTATTGATTTATTGGGCAACATTGCCAAAAATCAAATGACCATGTATGGTTGGGTCTGTTTTTGAACTATTCGGTCTCATTGATCTATGTGTCTATCCTTATGCCAATACCATATGGTCTTGATTACAGTAGCTTTATCATAAGTCCTGAAATCAAGTAGTGCAAGACATCTAAATTTATTGATCTTGTTAAAAATTATTTTGGCTCTTCTATGTTCTTTGTATTATCAAGTAATTTTAGGAATCAAATTGTCAATTAATTATACAAAAATTATGTGTCGATGTTGATTGGTATTTTTTTGAATATAAATATCACCATGGGGAGAATTGTCATCTTAGCAATATAGAGATTTCCAATCTGTAAACACAGTCTATGTCTTTAATGGTTTGAATCTTCTTTAATTTCTTTCAGCAATACTTTAAAATTGTAAGATTCATGTATCACACATTTTTTTTTAAATTTTATTTATTTATTTATTTGTTTGTTTATTTATGGCTGTGTTTGGTCTTCGTTTCTGTGCGAGGGCTTTCTCTAGTTGTGGCAAGCGGGGGCCACTCTTCATCGCGGTGCGCGGGCCTCTCACTATCGCGGCCTCTCTTGTTGCGGGGCACAGGCTCCAGACGCGCAGGCTCAGTAGTTGTGGCTCACGGGCTTAGTTGCTCCGCGGCATGTGGGATCTTCCCAGACCAGGGCTCGAACCCGTGTCCCCTGCATTAGCAGGCAGATTCTCAACCCCTGCGCCACCAGGGAAGCCCTATCACACATTTTTTAAAGGTATCCCCAAATTTTCATGTTGTGATGCCATTATAAATGCTTTTAATTTTAGTTTCCAATTTTTCATTGCTAGTAAATAGAACTGCAGTTGATTTTTATATAGAGAGCTTATATCCTGTGGCATAGCTAAACTTACTTATAAGTTCTAGTAGCTTTTATTTAGTAGATGATTAGGTTCTTTGCAAATAAATACAGCTTTATTTCTCTTTAGAATCTGTATACCTTTTATTTCATCTTCTTCCCTTATTGCCTTGGCTAGGCCCCCAGTACAAAGTTAAAAAGAAATAGTAAGAGTGGACACCTCTGCCTTCTTCTCAATTGTTGGTGGAAAACATACAATTTATCACCTTGGGGAACGGAGTTAGCTGTAGATTTTTTTCATAGATACCTTTTATAAGGTTGATGGAGTTCCCTATTCCTAGTATAGATATTGAATTTTATCAAGGCTTTTTGCATATTTATTGAAATAATCATATGATTTTTTACTTTTAGTCTATTGATATGGTGAACTACCTTGGCTGACTTTTCAAATATTGAACAAACTTTTTTTTCCTGGGATAAACTCCATCTGATCATTTTATATTATCATTTTATTATATGATTTATTATATGATATATTATATTATCATTTTATATTATCATTTTATTATATTCTTCTGCATGCAATTTAACTGTATTTTCTTAAAATATTTTTCTTTATGAGAGATATCTGTAGTTTTATTGCAATGTATTTGATTTTGTCAGAATAATTCTGTCTCATTAAATAATTTGAGAAGTGTTCTATTTTCTTCCATTATTTTATTTTTTTGGAAAGAACTTGTTTAGAAGTACAGTGTAGTGTTGTTTCTCCCTTAAATTTTTGGTAGGAATTACTAGTGAAGCCAGCTGCCCCTGCATATTTTTTGTAGGCAGCGTTGGTTTGTTTGGATTATGAATTATATTCCTTTAGTAACTATAGGACTATTCAGATCATCTATTTCTTCTTAAATGAAATTTGATAGCTTGTTTCTTTTACAGAATTTGTCTATTTTTTCTAAATTACTGTATTTATTGTCTCAATTGTTCATAATGTTGTTCATAATATTCCTTTATTGCCTTTTAATGTCTGTAGAATCTATAGTGATACCTTTCATTTCATTTCTGATATTAGTAATTTTTGTCCTCTTTTTCTCTTGATTTGTCTAGCCAGAAGTTTATCAGTTCCACTGATGTTTTCAAAAATCAGTTTTGCTCTCATTGATTTATTCTGTTTAGTCTAGAAAGCAGAAGTTTTCATTTAATTAATTTCTCATTTAATCTTCATTATTTTCTCCATTCTGCTTGCTTTGAGTTAAATTTGTTCATTTATTTCTACCTTCTTAAGGTAGTCTCTTAGGTAATTAGTTTCAGATCATTATTTTCTGTTCTCAGGAAACATTTGGCGATGTAAATTTCTCCCCTCTTTTTTTGGATTTCCTTCCCATTTAGGTCACCACAGAGCATTGAGTAGAGTTCCTTGAGCTATACAGTAAGTTCTCATTAGTTATCTATTTTATACGTAGTATCAATAGTATATATATGTCAATCCCAATCTCCCAATTCATCCCACCCTCCCTTTCCCACCTTGGTGTCCACATGTTTGTTCTCTATGTCTGTGTCTCTATTTCTGCTTTGCAGATAAAATCATCTATACCATTTTTGTAGATTCCACATATATGCATTAATATATGATATTTGTTTTTCTCTTTCTGACTTACTTCACTCTGTATGACAGTCTCTATTTTTATTTGGTTCAAATTTTTTCTTAATTAACCTGTGATTTCTACTTTGTCTTATAGGTTATTTAAATTGAATTAGTTGATTACCAAATAGTAGATGATTTTCTAAATATCTTTTCTGTTATTGATTTCTAATTCCGTTGTGATCAGAGAGCATATTTTTTGTGTTTGTGTAACTACCATCTTATTAAATAGATTGACACTTGTTTTATGGCCAAGTATATGGTTTATTCTAGAGAATATTCCATGTGCACTTGAAATGTATGTGTCTTTTCAAGTGAGTGTTAGTATTTCAGTTTAGTTTTTGAGATAACTACTCTTCCCATCCCTGGTGCTGACTGAAACATTAAAAAGGGATGGAGTGAGATGGAGTATCTGGGGAAAGAAAAACGCTATAACTTTAAAACAGGAGCTGATGTACTGTTAAAAAAAAATCCACTGGTTAATTTAAATGGGACAATCCCTGACTGAAAGTTAGGTGGGGATATTTTTTCATCACTGAATATTACAGGAGGGAGATGTATGAAAGAAGACTTGATGGAAGGGCATTGGAAATTGTCATTGATAACATATGAAGGTCACTTTATTAGATGCTCTATTAGTTTTCTATTGGTGATGTAACAAATTATCATACTTTGGTGGCTTAAAACAACAAAAATGGACTATCGTACAGTTCTATAGGTTAGAACTCTGACTTGGGTCTTGCTAGTTGAAAATCAAGGTGTCAGCAGGGCTATGTTCTTTCCTGGAGGCTTTAGGGGAGAATATATTTCCTTGCCACCCAGGAGGGCCCCCCACATTCCTTGGTTTGTGGCTCCATTTCTCCATCTTTAAGGCCAAAAACATAATATCTCTTTGACCATTCTTCCATCGTTACCTGTCCTTCTGACCACAGCCAGGAAAGGTTCTCCACTTTCAAGAACTCCTGTGATTAGACATTGGGGATACTCAGGTGATGCAAGATAATCTCCCCATCTCAAGATTCTTCACTTAATCGCATCTGCAAAGTCTCTTTGCCATCATATGCACAGTTTCCCTGGATTAGAAGTGAACATGTTTGGAGAGTCTGTTATTCCTCTTACCATGCACTTTTTATATTTTTTTCAAGATATAGAGTGTTTTAAAATGGTGCTTCTAAATCCGGTTTGTTGTCAAATCTGTGCCTCCATGCAGGAATGCCAAAATCAGTTAAGCAAATGGATTTCCTTGGACTGTAAATGTGATGTCAAAGAATGCAAAACGTGACACGTTGAAATGAATTCCTAGGTCCTTTGGTCATAAGTGCTCCTGACATAAGGCTTCGCGTATAAATAAAAAAGGAAGAACTGTGCTGGAAAAGAGCTATTACAGACAAGCTAGGGACGTGTAGCTGGGCTGCTGTAAAGCCTGCCATGAAGAAAGGCTGTTGACACTCACACAAGAGGCTCTGTCCCAATAAACTCTGTTTAATCCCTGGTTTCTGTGGCTCTCCTTCTCTTCTCCTCTTCTCCTAAGCATCATTTTGTAATAGGGGAGGGAACTGAAAGAGAAATGTCTAGAAAGTCACAGGGAAGGTTACTAGCACACTCTGCATTTTGAATCCCTTCACAATGTCCTTATTCTTCTTTAGAATGCTTTCTCATAGTGGGAAGTCTGGTCAAAAATCTTCCACAATGTTACTGTCCTTTTCCTACCTCCATAATCTGCCCAATTCAGTAATTCACCTCCATATGGGCAAGGACATTGCTTCCTAACTAATTTTTTGTATTTTTTTTCTGAAGATGGAGTGAATACAATGTTGTAACTCATGGAAAATACATTAATATCCTCCTATATGAGCATGTTTATACAACTGAGATAGAAATAGTAGGAAAATAGTTCATTCCCCACAGTTTCTTCATATCATTTATGTATTCAGACTCACCTTTCCTTACAGTAAAAATAATTAGAAGTGTTCATAAAAGCTCGAAAGTGTCTGTTATAACAGAAGCTGTTGTTTGTTGTCTACCAGCGGAAAGTGCGTTTTCGGGGACATGCATAGATAGGGAAATCTGTTCTTGCTCATAACTGCAATCTTGGCTATATGCAAATAGAATTATGAACCAATGGCTCAGTGCCTCATGTGGTTCTGTGTGTCCCACTTTGACTGCCAGTCTTCACAAGTACAGTCAAACAGGACAAATGATTTTCTGCTGTTCTATGAAAAGGTCATCAGCTTACATCCATCAAAACTTAATCTGATTATGGAATAGTATATTTTCTGTTATTACTGTTTTCATGTGTATTGGGCTATTTAGTGCCTATACTTCTTATTCCTCATACCCATCCCATATGCCCTAACACATGTACACATGTTTAGAGACAAATACACTTAATAAATGCAGCTGTTTTCAGATTGGAATTGTAAAGGAAAATCAGATGGTTTAATAATCACAGTGTTGAAAGGACATTGCCAGGGAGAGATCTTCAAGATGGTGGAGGACTAAGATGTGGAGATCACCTTCCTCCCCACAAATACATCAGAAATACATCTACATGTGGAACAGCTCCTACAGAACACCTACTGAACGCTGGCAGGAGACCTCAGACCTCCCAAAAGGCAAGAAACTCCCCACGTACCTGGGTAGGGTAAAAGAAAAAAGAAAAAACAGAGACAAAGAATAGGGACGGGACCCGCACCAGTGGGAGGGAGGAAAAGTTGTGAAGGAGGAAAAGTTTCCACACACTAGGAGCCCCTTCGCGGGTGGTGGAGGGGGGAAGCTTCGGAGCCGCGGAGGAGAGCGCAGCAACAGGGGTGCGGAGAGCAAAGAGGAGAGATTCCCGCACAGAGGCTCGGCACCGACCAGCACTAACCAGCCCGAGAGGCTTGTCTGCTCCCCCGCCGGGGCGGGCGGGGCTGGGAGCTGAGGCTCGGGCTTCGGTCGGATCGCAGGGAGAGGACTGGGGTTGGCGGCGTGAACACAGCCTGAAGGGGTTAGTGCACCACAGCTAGCTGGGAGGGAGTCTGGGAAAAGGTCTGGAACTGCCGAGGAGGCCAGAGACTTTTTCTTGCCTCTTTGTTTCCTGCTGCGCGAGGAGAGGGGATTCAGAGCACCGCCTAAACGAGCTCCAGAGACGGGCGTGAGCTGTGGCTATCAGCGCGGACCCCAGAGACGGGCATGGGACGCTAAGGCTGCTGCTGCCGCCACCAAGAAGCCTGTGTGTGAGCACAGGTCACTCTCCACACCTCCCCTCCCGGGAGCCGGTGCAGCCCACCACTGCCAGGCTCCCGTGATCCAGGAACAACTTCCCCGGGAGAACGCACGGCGCGCCTCAGGCTGGTGCAACGTCATGCCGGCCTCTGCCACCACAGGCTCGCCCTGCATCCGTACCCCTCCCTCCCCCCGGCCTGAGTGAGCCAGAGCCCCCGAAGCAGCTGCTCCTTTAACCCCGTCCTTTCTGGGCGGGGAACAGACGCCCTCAGGCGACCTACACGCAGAGGCAGGGCCAAATCCAAAGCTGAACCCCGGGAGCTGTGCGAACAAAGAAGAGAAAGGGAAATCTCCCCCAGCAGCCTCAGGAGCAGCGGATCAAATGTCCACAGTCAACTTGATGTACCCTGCATCTGTGGAATACCTGAATAGACAACAAACCATCCCAAATTGAGGAGGTGGACTTCGGGAGCAACTGTAGACTTGGGGTTTACTTTCTGCATCTAATTTGTTTCTAGATTTATGTTTATCTTAGTTTAGTATTTAGAGTTTATTATCTTTGGTAGAATTGTTTATTGATTTGGTTGCTCTCTTCCTCCTTTTTTTTTATATATAGATTTTTTTTTAATTCCTTTTTCTTTTTTTGTGAGTGTGTAGGTGATTTTGTCTATATAGCTTTGTTTTTACCATTTATCCTAGAGTTCTGTCAGTCCGGTTTTCAGTCCGGTTTTTTTTTTTTTTTTTTAGTATAGTTTTTAGCGCTTGTTATCATTGGTGGATTTGTTTTTTGGTTTGGCTGCTCTCTTCTCTCTTTTTTTTTATTATTACGTTTTAATTTTTTTAATTTTTAATACTTATATTTTATTTCTTATTTTAATAACTTTATTTTATTTATTTTATTTTTTTCTTTCTTTCTTCCTTTTTTTCTCCCTTTTGTTCTGAGCCGTGTGGCTGATAGGGTCTTGGTGCTCCGGCCGGGTGTCAGGCCTGTGCCTCTGAGGTGGGAGACCCCAGTTCAGGACACTGGTCCATCAGAGATCTCCTGGCTCCACGTAATATCAAATGGCAAAAGCTCTCCCAGAGATCTCCATCTCAACACTAAGACCCAGCTCCACTCAACGACCAGCAAGCTACAGTGTTGGATGCCCTATGCCAAACAACTAGGAAAACAGGAACACAACCAAACCCCTTAGTAGACATGCTGCCTAAAATCATAATAAGGTCACAGACACCCCAAAACACACCACTGGACGCAGTCCTGCCCACTTAAAAGACAAGATCCACCCTCATCCACCAGAACACAGGCACTAGTCCCCTCCACCAGCAAGCCAAAACAACCCACTGAACAAAACTTAGCCACTGGGGGCAGACACCAGAAACAACGGGAACTACGAACCTGAAGCCTGCAAAAAGGAGACCCCAAACACAGTGAGTTAAGCAAAATGAGAAGACAGAGAAACACACAGCAGATGAAGCAGCAAGGTAAAAACCCACCAGACCAAACAAATGAAGAGGAAATAGGCAGTCTACCTGAAAAAGAATTCAGAGTAATGATAGTAAAGATGATTCAAAATCTTGGAAGTAGAATGGAGAAAATACAAGAAACGTTTAACAAGGACATAGAAGAACTAAAGAACAAACAAAAAATGATTCACAACACAATAAATGAAATTTAAAATTCTCTAGAAGTAATCAATAGCAGAATAACTGAGGCAGAAGAACGGATAAGTAACCTGGAAGATAAAATAGTGGAAATAACTACTGCAGCGCAGAATAACGAAAAAAGAATGAAAAGAATTGAGAACAGTCTTAGAGACCACTGGGACAACATTAAACACACCAATATTCGAATTATAGGGGTCCCAGGAGATGAAGAGAAAAAGAAAGGGACTGAGAAAATATTTGAAGAGATTATAATTGAAAACTTCCCTAATATGGGAAAGGAAATAGTCAATCAAGTCCAGGAAGCACAGAGAGTCCCGTACAGGATAAATCCAAGGAGAAACATGCCAAGACATATATTAATCAAACTATCAAAATTTAAATACAAAGAAAAAATATTAAAAGCAGCAAGGGAAAAACAACAAATAACATACAAGGGAATCTCCATAAGGTTAACAGCTGATCTTTCAGCAGAAACTCTGCAAGCCTGAAGGGAGTGCCAGGACATATTTAAAGTGATGAAAGGGAAAAACATACAACCAAGATTACTCTACCCAGCCAGGATCTCATTCAGATTCAATGGAGAAATTAAAACATTTACAGACAAGCAAAAGCTAAGAGAATTCAGCACCACCAAAACCAGCTTTACAACAAATGCTAAAGGAACTTCTCTAGGCAGGAAACAAAAGAGAAGAAAAAGACCTACAATAACAAAACCAAAACAATTAAGAAAATGGCCATAGGAATATACATATCGATCATTACCTTAAATGTAAATGGATTAAATGCTCCCACCAAAAGACACAGACTGGCTGAATGGATACAAAAACAAGACCCGTATATATGCTGTCTACAAGAGACCCACTTGAGACACATACAGACTGAAAGTGAGGGGATGCAAAAAGATATTTCATGCAAATGGAAATCAAAAGAAAGTTGGAGTAGCAATTTTCATACCAGACAAAATAGACTTTAAAGACTATTACAAGAGACAAAGAAGGACACTACATAATGATCAAGGGATCAATCCAAGAAGAAGATATAACAATTGTAAATATTCACGCACCCAACATAGGAACATAGGAGCACCTCAAACATAAGGCAAATGCTAACAGCCATAAAAGGGGAAATCAAAAGTAACACACTCATAGTAGGTGACTTTAACACCCTACTTTCACAAATGGACAGATCATCCAAAAAGAAAATAAATGAGGAAATACAAGCTTTAAATGATACATTAATCAAGATAGACTTAATTGATATTTATAGGACATTCCATCCAAAAACAACAGAATACACTTTCTGCTCACGTGCTCATGGAACATTCTCCAGGATAGATCATATCTTGGGTCACAAATCAAGCCTTGGTAAATTTAATAAAATTGAAATCATATCAAATATCTTTTCAGACCACAACGCTATGAGAATAGATATCAATTACAGGGAAAAATCTGTAAAAAATACAAACACATGGAAGCTAAACTACTTAATAACCAACAGATCACTGAAGAAATCAAAGAGGAAATCAAGAAATACCTAGAAACAAATGACAATGAAAACACGATGACCCAAAACCTATGGGATGCAGCAAAAGCAGTTCTAAGAGGGAAGTTTATAGCAATACAATCCTACCTCAAGAAACAAGAAACATCTCAAATAATCAACCAAACCTTACACCTAAGGCAGTTAGAGAGAGAAGAACAAAAAAATCCCCAAAGTTAGCAGAAGGAAAGGAATCATAAATATCAGATCAGAAAAAAATGAAAAAGAAATGAAGGAAACAATAGCAAAGATCAATAAAACTAAAAGCTGGTTCTTTGAGAAGATAAACAAAATTGAAAAAAATTAGCCAGACTCATCAAGAAAAAAAGGAGACGACTCCAATCAATAGGATTAAAACTGAAAAAGGAGAAGTAACAACTGACACTGCAGAAATACAAAGGATCATGAGAGATTACTACAAGCAACTATATGCCAATAAAATGGACAACCTGGAAGAAATGGACAAATTCTCAGAAAAGCACAACCTTCCGAGACTGAACCAGGAAGAAATAGAAAATATAAACAGATTAATCACAAGCACTGAAATTGAAACTGTGATTAAAAATCTTCCAACAAACAAAAGCTTCAGACCAGATGGCTTCACAGGCGAATTCTATCAAAAGTTTAGAGAAGAGCTAACACCTATCCTTCTCAAACTCTTCCAAAATATAGCAGAGGGAGGAACACTCCCAAACTCATTCTACGAGGCCACCATCACCCTGATACCAAAACCAGAAAAAGATGTCACAAAGAAAGAAAACTACAGGCCAACATCACTGATGAACATAGATGCAAAAATCCTCAACAAAATAATAGCAAACACAATCCAACAGCACATTAAAAGGATCAAACACCAGGATCAAGTGAACTTTATCCCAGGAATGCAAGGATTCTTCAATATATACAAATCATTCAATGTGATAGACCATATTAACAAATTGAAGGAGAAAAACCATATGATCATCTCAATAGATGCAGAAAAAGCTTTCGACAAAATTCAACACCCATTTATGACAAAAATCATCCAGAAAGTAGGCATAGAGGAAACTTACCTCAACATAATAAAGGCTATATATAACAAACCCACAGCCAACATTGTTCTCCATGGTGAAAAAATGAAAGCATTTCCACTAAGATCAGGAACAAGACAAGGTTGTCCACTCTCACCACTATTATTCAACATAGTTTTGGGAGTTTTAGCCATGGCAATCAGAGAAGAAAAAGAAATAAAAGGAATCCAAATCGGAAAAGAAGAAGTAAAGCTGTCACTGTTTGCAGATGACGATACTATACATAGAGAATCCTAAACACTGTACCAGAACACTACCAGAGCTAATCAATGAATTTGGTAAAGTAGCAGGATACAAAATTAATGCACAGAAATCTCTTGCATTCCTATAAACTAATGATGAAAAATCTGAAAGAGAAATTAAGGAAACACTCCCATTTACCATTGCAACAAAGAGAATAAAATACCTAGGAATAAACTTACCTAAGGAGACAAAAGACCTGTATGCAGAAAATTATAAGACACTGATGAAAGAAATTAAATATGATACAAACAGATGGAGAGATATACCATGTTCTTGGATTGCAAGAATCAACATTGTGAAAATGACGATACTACCCAAAGCAATCTACAGAATCAATGCAATCCCTATCAAACTACCAATGGCATTTTTCACAGAACTAGAACAAAAAATTTCACAATTTGTATGGAAACACAAAAGACCTCGAACAGCCAAAGCAATCTTGAGAAAGAAAAACGGAGCTGGAGGAATCAGGCTCCTGGAATTCAGACTACACTACAACACTACAGTAATCAAGACAGTATGGTACTGGCACAGAAACAGAAATATAGATCAGTGGAACAGAATAGAAAGCCCAGAGATAATCCCACACACATATGATCACCTTATTTTTGATAAAGGAGGCAAGAATATACAATGGAGAAAAGACAGCCTCTTCAATAAGTGGTGCTGGGAAAACTGGACAGCTACATGTAAAAGGAATGAAATTAGAACACTCCCTAAACACCATACAGAAAAATAAACTCAAACTGGATTAAAGACCTAAATGTAAGGCCAGACACTATAAAACTCTTAGAGGAAAACATAGGCAGAACACTCTATGACATAAATCACAGCAAGATCCTTTTTGACCCACCTCCTAGAGAAATGGAAATACAAACCAAAATAAACAAATGGGACCTAATGAAACTTCAAAGCTTTTGCACAGTAAAGAAAACCATAAACAAGATGAAAAGACAACCCCCAGAATGGGAGAAAATATTTGCAAATGAAGCCACTGACAAAGGATTAATCTCCAAAATTTACAAGCAGCTCATGCAGCTCAATATCAAAAAACACAAAGAACCCCATCCAAAAGTGGGCTGAAGACCTAAACAGACATTTCTCCAAAGAAGATATACAGATTGCCAACAAACACATGAAAGAATGCTCAATATTACTAATCATTAGAGAAATGCAAATCAAAACTACCATGAGGTATCACCTCACACCAGTCAGAATGGCCATCATCAAGAAATCTACAAACAATAAATGCTGGAGAGGGTATGGGGAAAAGGGAACCTTCTTGCACTGGTGGTGGGAATGTAAATTGATACAGCCACTATGGAGAACAGTATGGAGGTTCCTTAAAAACTAAAAATAGAACTACCATACGACCCACCAATCCCACTACTGGGCATATACCCTGAGAAAACCATAATTCAAAAAGAGTTATGTACCACAATGTTCATTGCAGCTCTATTTACAATAGCCAGGACATGGAAGCAACCTAAGTGTCCATCAACAGACGAATGGATAAAGAAGATGTGGCACATATGTACAATGGAATATTACTATACCATAAAAAGAAACGAAATTGAGTTATTTGTAGTGAGGTGGATGGACCTAGAGTCTGTCATACAGAGTGAAGTAAGTCAGAAACAAATACCGTATGCTAACACATATATATGGAATCTTAAAAAAAAAAATTGTTCTGGAGAACCTAGGGGCAAGAAAGGAATAAAGATGCAGACGTAGAGAATGGATTTGAGGACACGGGGAGGGGGAAGGGTAAGCTGGGACGAAGTGAGAGAGTGGCATGGACTTATATATACTACCAAATGTGAGATAGATAGCTAGTGGGAAGCAGCAGCATAGCACAGGGAGATCACCTCAGTGCTCTGTGACCACCTAGAGGGGTGGGATAGGGAGGATGGGAGGGAAATGCAAGAGGGAGGAGATATGAGGATATATGTATATGTATAGCTGATTCACTTTGTTATAAAGCAGAAAGTAACACACCATTGTAAAGCAAGTATACTCCAATAAAGATGTTAAAAAAAAAAAAAAAAAGGACATTGCCAGGACATAAGTTGAATTCCTATAGTCTAACTCTATAGAAAATTAGAGGCTACATGTTTAAAAGCTAACTGGTTGCCAATGATCTTCGTTTTGTAAGCTTCTTCAGACATGTGGTGCATTAAAAGGAACAAAAGTTTGAGAACTATTTGTAAAAACTCAAACCAACTGTAATTAAAATTAATGGAGAAACTATATTTCATTTTATACTCTACTCTTTACTAGAGCTTCTAGGTGTAGGTAGTAAAATTAATATATGATTTTATTTTTCTTTCTACCCCCATGCCTTTTGCGGAAATTGTGATTCGTGGACGTTGCCATAAGATGGGAATAGAGGGAGGAAGGAAAGTTGTTGACAAATGCTAAATCTATTGAAACTAATCCACAGAAATAAGGTGATGTGTGTTTAAATACGTCTTTCCCTCTAAAGGATACTTTATACCATCATCTTTGAGATGGATAGATTTGTGTTAGTGACCTGGTGCCTAGATCCAACAGGTAAAATGAGATGAGCACATTTACTTAGGGGGCCAGAAGTGTATTTCTAATGGTGTTATAAGTCCATGTCTTTCTTCTCAGGGAAAAAGACATCGTCTATCTACGTCTATCTATCGTCTATCATCGTCTATCTAATTTATCTATCCCTCTACCTATCTATCTATATCTACTTATCTATCTAGATATAGATAAGATTATATAGTCCAAATATATACAAAGGTAAATTAGAAATACGTAAATAATTAGAGATAATAGACACACACATATGTAGATAGACAGATAGAATAAATACACACACATACATACACATGCCTTTTTAAAATATAATTAATTCGCTTACATATGGGACATGCCTAGACTAGGGGAATGTGTATATGTATATGTGTACTTGGTTTGTGTGTAGTGAAACATAGACGACAATTTTATTTCTGTAGGTTTAAAGCCTATTTCTGAATAATAAAATGAATTAGTCACCTCTGTCCTTGAAAGACTAGCCACTCACTCATTATGGCTTCACATTGGAATTTGATCAAAGAAAGAAATGTTACCATAATTTCAATTAACTGAAATAGCTAGTGAGTGTCTCTGTGTTGAGGAAATACCATCAGAACTCAGGAGTCCAACAACACTGGTCTTTGTAAAATGGTTTTGAAAGATGGATCACATGTCTTAATATAGAAGCATACCTAAAAACAATTGCACGGAGCTTTGAATCAATAAGAAACAAGGGCGAAATATAAACAATAAATTTGGGGTGGATAAACTGCTGAGACACATCTCCAGAGGGCAATATAAATAAAGCAACACAAAATTTCCCTGAAAATTGACAGAATCAGGGCAAAATACAGATTTTTTAAATTTATAAAATGATTTGGTAAAAATAATTCAGTGGAATGCATAGACACACAAACACAGGAAGAGTGTCACTATAAAGTAATGAGACCTATTTGACCAATCTCACATACAAATGCTTTTCCATTCAGATGCTATAAATTGAAAAGTGTCAGTTTTCCTATGGACCATTATGGCACCTACCTATAAACAGGCACTTTCTATATTGACTTGGCTATAAAGGATGTTGACTTGCTCTACTTTCTGGTTTCAAATGGAACAATTATGTATTTTCCAGTCAAGCTTAAAATAGGTCACACCGAAAGTTTAATGAGATTTCTTCTCATGAAGAACTTCTCCCTCAAGACTTCAAAGCCATTTTTCTAACCAAAGAACAGGAACTATTCTTTATACCTAGACATTTGGATTCATTTTTCTTAATAAATCAATTATCCAAATGTTGTTCTCCATATGAGGCCAAATATTTGGATGCTATTCTTTCTTTTTTTATGCTTCACAGAAGCAAACCATTTCTAGTGATAGTTGTGGGTATAGACTGTGAGTCTTATATGGTTTAAAAAAAAACCTTTGGATTTTCTTCCCTTAAGCAAAGCTTTAACATTTCTGAAATTCAGTTAATTTGAATGTCATAACAACCTTTGACATTTGACTTTTACCTGAAAAGAATCGTGTGAGTCTTCATTTTGAGTCATTCACTTCTGGATAAATGGCAAGACAATATCCCTGGTATATCTAACACAAGAAAGTCATATTCCACCACCTGTGATTATATTCAGGAAGTCTGGTATTTAAACAGTTTGAAAACTAATGTCCACTATCAAATAATCGATAACTTGGCAAATTAACAATATCCTCTAAATTACCTCCTAAAGCAATAGTAATATTTATTATCACTTAAATTTGCAGAAGAGATGTTCCTACATTTGCTTTTTGATGTTTATCCCAATATCCAGGATCACTCACGTTAATAAGTGGAAATCTCTCATAATCTATTAGTTCTTTTCAACTGTTTGGTTTGAGGGTAGGTACCAAACTTTTAATGTTCCAGTTATTTTTGCATATTTTTAAACTTTATTGATTTTACTACTACAAGCCTTTCTGTATGTTTCTTTACTAAAGGCAGAGATATTATATGTTAAAATCGATGCAGGAAAGAACCAAGAGGATTTATTTCAATGGGATATCTTCACTGAAAACCACTGACCATCATTGTGGTATTTGCTATTATTCAGTTGGATCACTTTTTTTCTAAATTTTGCTTTGGAAAAATACTGGATGTTTTAGAAGGATGGAGTTATTATCGAGAAATTGCTAAGATACATACTCAGCAAGTGTCAGTAACCTAACAAGGGTTGTACTTCTTCAATGACACAGGAATCCTCAGGAAAGGTGCAAAGCAATCTGCAGATGCATCTGTGAAGAGAGACAGGGAACCCTTTCTTCTTTAAGTAGGAAATGAGTTGATTAACTATTAAAAGGCCAGCAATTTTGGTCAAAGCTTTTAATCATATCAGTCATATATGGTCTGAAAATCAGTTCAAGTAGTAATGCCCAAAAGTCTATGGACTCTTTCCTGACACACATTAGTAATCCCAAGTATTGTGCAATTAAACCAGAATCAATGTTGGTATAGGGCTTGGGTAATACACATTATTGCTTGCTTCATGGTTTAAATCTTGGATCCATCATTTACCGCTGTGTGGCCTTATTCAACTACTACACTTCTCTGTACTTCATTTTCCTCATCTATAAAATGGGTAATAATACCCATTTTGCTAAAAGGATTCAATGAGATAACATGTTTTTCAGTGCCTTAGTGACTATGATCTAATACAATCTTCCTACAGACTATTCTTAACATGACAAGCACACAGCTGCTGTAAAAACCTAAGTCATTTCACCTCACGCCACTCAAGATTCCTCAGTAGTCCCCCATTACTTTTAGAGTGAAAGCTAAAGTCCTTAAAATGGCCCACAAGGTCCTATACAATCTGTTCTCATTCCTGGTCTGCTATTTCTTTATCTTCATTTCCTACAACACTCTTCTGGCTCAAGCTACTCCAGACACCCTCTGTTCTTCTTGATTCTTATAAACATTATAGCCATGCTTCTGCCTCAGGGCCCTTGCACTCTCTGTTCCCCGCCCCCACCCCCATGAGATAATCTTCCTCCAAATAGCCACATAGTTCACTTCCTCTCCTCCTTCAACACTTGGCTCAATTGTCACTTTCTCAGTGTAGCTCCATTTAGAAAGACACACTCACCCATACCCCTCTTGATTCCCTTTATCCTGTTCTGTTTGTTTCTGTAATACCTGATACTCTCTAACATACTATATAATTGATTCATTATGTTTATAATCTGTTGTATTTTCCCTCACTTGAGTGTTAAATCATGAAAGTAGTTTTTTTTTGTCAGCTTTGTTTACTGATTCATCCTAGAAACAGTGCTCAGCATAAAGTAAGTACTCAAAAAAAATTTCGATGAATGAATAAAAATGAATAAGTGGTAGTGAGTTTTTGTATTATTGTTTGGCATATTGTACCTTCTTATGACTTGGTTCACTGCCATCTCCGCTGGCATTTTTTTTTCCAGGCTGTGGCATATGGCAGGTTAATCATTCTCCCCAAGTTGGAGCAGGCTGGTCAGGAGTCCATGCAGCCTCCTACCTTGGAACATAATCCGTCCCCATTTATCTGCATTTACAAAATAGCTGCGCAGCAGTATGCCTTTGAGTGAGCATTCAGGAGGCTTCCGAAGAACACTGCTTTCTTTTGTTTTGCTGCAGGGAAAAAAGGTCTCAACAAAACTCAGTCTTGCCAAGTTCCCTCCTTTTCATACCCTGGAATATAAAGTCAGTTCAAGATCCACTTCAGCCACAGCTGACAGTGCCTGGGTCCCTGTGTCTCCACCAGACACAGAGACCACTACCTGTGAGTAGAGCTTCTGATGGACTAAGCCCAGCTTAACTGCTGATGAGAAGAATTGCATCATAGTTGCAAAAAAATGCTCCCGAATGTATGTGCACATGCAAAACATGTTAGAGCATAGGGTAAATAGTGAAGACTTTTAAGAGTACTTTCTCTTAAATAAAATTCTATAATTTACCTCTCTCTTCCTCTTTCTTTATCCTATAAATACAAAGAGTGTAAATTAGCTTGAGGGAGATGACAGATGGTCTCAGAGAGAAAATGTGAACAACAGTTGCTTTGTTTTTGTTTGGGCAAACAGAATGAGAGACGCTCACATCACAGCATGTGAAGGACAGGTATGGTTGCTGAAGAATGATTTACAATATTCTAATAAGTTTCTTTGGGATTAAAAATAGATGGTTGTACATGGAATCTAAATAGCTCTGCTCTTAAGTAAAACTGAAGAATAAGCAAAAACACCTTACCCAGAAAGTGGGTTGGAGAGTATACCTCCCTAAGTTACCACTTTACCACGTTTAAAATCACGGAAGAGAACATGACTGTGTATGAATAACAATATATGAAATTAGTCCAATAGGATAATTCCTGTAAGTAGGTGGAAATATAAGCATAAGATAGGTACAGCTCAGTGACTGGCATGTCAAATTTGTGACTAACACACCGAACCCATTCATATGGCAAACTCTTTATTAAGCTTCCTCTATGGGTGGCACTGGGCTAAACTTGGGGGAAAATAGGAAAACAGCCTTTGCCATTAAGGAAGTCACAGTTGAATGTGTGAGAAAGACAAGGAATGTAATGATTTACCATATACAGTTGATGTTTGAGCGACATGAGTTTGAATGTGCAGGTCCACTTATATGCCTATTTTTTTTGAATAGTAAGTACTACAATACTACACAATCTATGGTTGGTTTAATCCCTGGATGCTGAACCCTGGATACAGAGGAACCACGAATATGGAAGGCCAACTATAAGTTGTACTCCAATTTTTGACTGCATGGAGTGGCGAGAGGGAGGGCACACATAACCTTCCCTCTCCCCATCCGCCTCAGATGTTCAAGGGTCAACTGTAATGTGGTTATGGTCAATGACAAAGGAATGTTAAGGGAACATAAAGAGACATTGAGGGCACCAATCTCAAGCATGAAGGCAAGCACAGTAAATATTTCCAAGAGGATGTTACAGGGCAGCAAAATCTTGAGAAATGATAAACTAGAGTTGGCTAGATAGAGAAGGGATTGAATGAGAGAGAATATGATTAGCAAAAGGAGTTTGAGCACAAAGGATGAGGGCAAGAAAGGGTAAGCTAGAAGGTACACGAAAGGACAGGAGGCACGCAACAGATTGTGGAAGATTTTTACCTCTATTCTAAAGAGTTTGGATTCTTACGGAGAGCTACGAGGAGAATTTACACAAGGGAAGGATGCAACTATTACTGTTTCAGAAAATAATACCACTGACAATACCAAAAATTCAAGCAACTGGATAGATGATGGCTAAATTCATTGAGAATGAGAACTAAAAAGAGAATACTTCCTAGGGAACGGCAAAGCAGAAGCAAATTGATGCTGAATTCAGTTTGTGTTATGTTGAGTTTAAGTACAAAGGGGAATGTTTAATAGAATTGGAAAGATAGAGTTTGAGCTTAAGAGAGAAATAAAAATGTGAGAAAGACAGTTGAGATCATGAAGTACTTCATCACAGCACATATGGTCTCTTGACACATTATTTCCTGTCTTCCCCTACTAGAAGTAAAATCCATGAGGACAAGGCCTTTGCTTATTTATTTCTGGATTCTCAGCATCTAGAACCATGCATGAATCACAATGGGTAGTCAGGGAATATTTTCTGAAAAGATTATTATTCAGAATTGTAGTTGAAGAAGATGTGTGTGGCTAAGATCTCATCTTATCTGGAGTGGAAATGAACGAGGACATAGAATGGAATTCTAAGTCAAACACTGGGGGAGCACCAAGGAATTAGGAGAAATAGGAAATAATGGTGTTATAGAGGCCAATAAAAGAGACTGTGGAAAACTGTTTTAAATGTCATAGAGCATTAAGAAGGAATTTATTAATGACTTTCTAAAGAGGTCCAGTGTGGCTCCAATGCAATAATTCCTAAAATTGAGGAATTAAATGAGGTGAAAGTATCACTACTCTAAACAGACACATGAGATGGAGAAGGGAGTGAGCAAGATTGCCCGGAAATATTGGGTCAAGGAAGAATTCCATGTCTACCTATTTACATTTTTATTGGGAGCTGTTTAGTTATAGATAAGGGCTTAGTAGTGAAGTAGCGATTGAAGATAGGCAGAGTGGCCACTAGAGGAAGACGATCCATAGAGGGTTTAAAAACAGGTCTGTCTTGTTGCTGGCTGTATCCTGGGTTCCCTGCAAGCACTAGCTACATAGAAAACACTCTATTAATCCTCATCAATTGAGTGAATATACTATTGAGTGAGGTAAGTGAATGTACGAGGGTCAGGATCAGGAAGTAGGCAGAATGGTAGCTTTTGGATAGGAAGGGGGCTCATCTGTCTCTTTGTCTTACTTCTTCCAGGTGACCATGGCTTGACTCCTACATACATTTGTTCCTTTTTTTCTGGATATTAAGGGGCTAATCGCTTTTTGAGACTTCATCTCCCCTCCTTCTCCTAAACTCATATTTTTGGTTCTTTCTTTACACAAAATCATCTGTTTCCACTTTCCTTCTCCTCCAGCTTAATTTCTTCAGTTCCACTTGGCTCCACCAGGCTTTGCATCACCCATTTTATTTTACTTACATGTGAACATGTATGGAACACGTCTTCCTCACCTCGAGGAAGACAAACTCACCCACACTCTACTGGCTTCCCTATTCCACTTCTGAACACTGAATTGATTATCTGAGATTTCTAGGCAACCTTTCTCGTTGTTTTGCCATCAAACCCCTTCCTGTCTCTTGTAAACGCACGTGAAACCCTCACCCTCCTTCATGAAGTTATCAAAGACTCCTCACAAAACACCCACTCAATGGTATAACTCATCTGCTGTTTTTATGAGTGGATTAACTTCAAATTGTTTTTCCATGGAGACACACAGGACTATGATATTTACTAGCAGACATACTAGCAAGGGTACACCTGGGAATGCTGATCATTTTCTTGAACACATGCAGCAACTTCTCCCTTTTTCTCCCACTCATAATGGATGTCAATAAGAACTATGCTATGGAGATAATGCTAAATTATCCCTAAATACTTTCATAAGCTTCAACATAACTATTAGTAACAAATACTTTTGAAAAACCACACCAATATTCCATACTCTGTGAGTAGGTGAGAGCACAATTAAGGCAGACTTAAGTATTTTAAAGGGTAGACAACTTTACTCTGTATGGCTATAGATTATACCCTAAATCCTGCCCAACCATCTTATCTATTTGAATTTCTAGCAATGAGACAATTTAGAATAAATTCATCACTAATCTCATAAGCGATTCAAAGCTTATGCCTTGTTCTTGACTGAAGTACAGTGTGGACAATGTTGATTTATATTACAGAAGTTATACTGGTTATCTATTATTGCATAATAAATTACCCTAAGACATAGACATTTAAATCAACTTTTTCAATTGTCTTGCTCAGTTTCTGTGTATCAGAAGGAATCCAGGAACAGCTCAGGGTTTTAGCTAAGCTGTCAGCTGGGACTGTGGTCATCTAAAGGGTTGACAGAGGCTGAAGATGTGCTTCAAAGTGGCTCACTCCCAGGCCTGGTGAGTTGGTGCTTGTTAGTAGTAAGAGGCCTCAGTTCCTCATGGTGTGGACCTCCCCTATAAGATAGCTGGAGTTCCTGGAGTGAGTGGTACATGAGAGAAAGGCAGAAGCCTCTATGTCCTTTATGTTTAGCCTGAGGTCCCATCTCATCATTTCTTCAATATCTTATTAGTTACCCAGATTGTCCTTATTCACTGTGGAAGAGGGTTCCACAAAGGCATCAATACCAGGACCTGAAAATTGTTGGGAGTCCTCTTGACTGTCATGGAAGAGGTATCCCTGCGTTTCATTTATCTGCTTTTCCTACTAGGATTTCCCTTATAATAAAGATGCCTTGTTTACCTCAAACTCTTTTCACTCTCATAATTCTTACCTTACTGCATTTACAATAATTAAGCTCAATAAAGACTTATCAATAATAAGAAAATATATATATATGTACACATATTTTTTAGATTTGCTTTTAAGTATTTTAGAGAGAGCTAAAAGTCCAGATTGGTTTTCATTTCAGCCAAGTCAGTAGGCTGTATTTACTCCAAATGCCCATGCATGATTTCAAGGGCATAATGGATATTGCAGAGACTTTCAGTCCTCCTCCAAAAAAACTGGAACCCCTGCTGGGATGGGGTTAGCAGATGTGCAATCCTGACAGGAGGGACTGTGTTGTATTTCTGGATTAGATGTTCATTAAGGGAAAGTGGTGTAGATGAGCTATATACTCAGGATTTACCACTAATGCCTTCCAGACCCACAGGAATCTTCTCCACTTGTTTTTCTCCACCAACCTTAAGAGACTTAACAACTGTCCTGGGAAGTCTGACATCAGTTCTGAATCTCATGATGGAGAGATTTTTGTCATTTAATTTTCTAACTGACTTGAAGCAGCAGAATGGCCTCACAAAACCTTTTTTTGAACACCTGGTTACGTGAGTTCATCTGCCCTGAACACAGATATGTAATCCAGAAGAATGGCTGCAAGCACATTGGAGCAGGGTTCAGCATTACCCCCACCCCCATCCCATTGCAGTGACACTGTACTGTAACAGGCCAGCAAGGACTTGGAGTCCAGGGGCAAATCATTTAATGCATCCCAGTCTCTGTTGCCTCCCTGCCTTGTAAAAATAGAAAGATGATGGCTGACATGTCCCACAGAATTCTTGTGACAAATGACTAATAAAAACCCAAGCAAAAGGGCTTCCCTGGTGGCACAGTGGTTGAGAATCTGCCTGCCAATGCAGGGGACATGGGTTCAAGCCCTGGTCTGGGAAGATCCCACGTGCCACGGAGCAACTACACCCGTGAGCCACAACTGCTGAGCCTGCACGTCTGGAGCCTGTGCTCCACAACAAGAGAGGCTGCGATAGTGAGAGGCCCGCGCACCGCGATGAAGAGTGGCCCCCGCTTGCCGCAACTGGAGAAAGCCCTCGCACAGAGACGAAGACCCAACACAGCCAAAAGTAAATAATAAATAAATTTTTTTTAAAACCCAAGCAAAAGCACTCTATACATACAAAACGGTATTATATGAAGCATGCTGTGAAGCATGCTGTGACATGATGAGATGATCTAATGGACCTAAATGCTTTCAGGATATTTAGTAGATTTTGGCAATGTCCTCAATGTCATTAAGACCTGAGTAACCATGTCTTCAAGAAACACGTTCTGTGGTTGACTCAGGTGCAAGACTCTTCCAGCTTATCAGGATCTACCTTGACACTTTTCTGTGGCAGGATGAACATTGTTTGATTGGGTTGGGTTACATGCCGCCAATGCCAATGAAACATGGTGAGTCAGGTAATCAAAAGAAAAAATCCAGACCAATGTAGTCACACTGATAGACTTTGGTTCTGATATCATTTTACTCTGCCCACATGACCCCTTCTGAATTCTGTTTTGTGAATAATGACACTTTGGATTTGCCTAGTAGAGAAGACTACCGGCTCTCAACCAGAATGTTTTCTAAACTCTTCTATATACAAGGTAACTCTTGGGTGACTTGGTCATGCACCTTTATCCCCCATAAACAAAGGCAGATTTATTGAGTGAAGATATCAAAACAATTTCTATTGAGCAAGCAGAATGGAAGTGGGAGTCTATAATCATATTTGATTTTGTAACACCTTAACCTTTTCTTATAAATATACTTTTTGACAACACATTTTTACTAAATTGAAATTTATTTCATTCTGAAGGGTTGGAAGAGGATTAGGAAGATGGGAAAGAATTGTGTTAAATCTTCTACAATAAAAGGAGTTTGAAAGGAAGCCCAGTTACATGGAAGGACATCAAAATTGGAATCCCTGTTTTGTCAACTATTAACTGTGCAAAATGGACAAGTGGTTTATCATTCTAATTCCATCAATAAGAAAAATTAGACATAAATATTAACACCTACCTGTGTACAATGATTGAGTGAGATAAATCTGGGTCTCTGTTTTGAGCATTTTGAGGTCAGCAGTGGATTACGGCTGTTTAAGAAATTTACGTGGGCCTATCTAAATGTGTGATTAAAATTTCTCAGAGGTATATTGTGTATTTACAGTAAGATAAGAATGTATTCTAAACTGATCCTTGATCACATTTTCATTCTTTTAAACTTGTTCTACCTCATTTTCTCTGTGATAATAACTCTAATTATATCCATTCCTCATTATAAAGCTACTCCTTTTTCTTTCTTGACATTCTGCCCTCACTGGCTAATAATGGTGAAACTACCCTTGAGATTATTTATAAAATTCAGGAGAGCACAAAGTAATGTCATATGCAGTCTGCATTGTATGCATTATTCTAGTTTTCTTACCTACAAAATATATTTGCCAAAATTAGCATTTGTAACATAAGCTAAGTCCCTATTTCTACATGTGTTAGCTTCTGAGGCTCAAGTCAAAACTCTTAATTTTGACCAATGCTTCATCATCTGTCCTTAAAACATCTGGGAAAATTTTACCATTCTTCTCTCTTCTGTCCCCTTAACCTTTTCAGTTATTACTGGAATATATTTTTAATCCCTTTCCCTTCCTTTTGTTCTCATGCCTGGAGTCCTTTGTAGAGACTTTAGATGGAAAACATTCCACTTACAGTCTAGCTTTTCATAGTTAAAATTAAATTTTTCATCAATGGGAGAAGTGTTGGATATTATTCAGACTTTTAGGGTTTTGGAGAGTGAACTTGTAGAAAAAAATGACTTCATATTTGCTGATAGATAAAAAACAATGTGTTTGTAATCAACAGAGATCTTCTATATGTAATTTATCTTTTTCTTATGCGTTGTCTGTGAAAGATGATCTTGTGCTTCCTGACACATTTTCAAGTGAATGATTTTATAAGAATGCTCCTCTATTCTTCCATTATTTTACCAAATTGCATGTCAGTTTGGCATTTTCTCTCTTATAATCTTAACCTTTCCTTTATTTGAAGTAATTGTCTAGTTCATGTAAAACTATTTACTTTGGTTATTTTAATTACTTCAAAGGGAAAGAAATTCTAACGTAAAATGATCTTTTTCTATATCTCTTACAGACTTAAAATGTACTCCACTACTATGAAAACCTTCCCCTACCTAGCTCACATCACCTCCCCACTCCTACACCATGGTCCCCTAGCTTATTGAATGCACTTATGGCATTCCTTTTCAGTCTGTATTGTAATCATGTTGTTTACATGTCTAATCTGCTTTCCATAGTAACCATGCATTCTTTGAGGACATGAGCTCTTATTCAACTCTATTTCCAGCACATAGCTTTGTGAGTGGCCATAATTAGTTCAATAAATATCGATGTATAGATAAATAAATATCAGCTAATTTTTACTTATAATCCAAGATGAAGTTTTATTTATTGCCATCATTGTCTTTACTCAATCTAAATAACTACATAAACAAAAAAGTGGTAATATACAAGTTCATCCATAGACTGATACCCAATACCCAAAGTTTAGAACAAGTTCCACTATATAGTTTATTTTTTTATTCAAAACATTTGTTTCTGTATTATTTAACAGTCTTCCCAAAGAAACCTATGAATTAAATGTCAATTTATCAAATTTCTATTTAGGTATCTTTAAGATACTCTTTAAATTCCAGCAACTAATCTTGGTGAAAATTAATTAAATTACATCCAAAACATTATAAAATCCTACTATTTAAAGGCACCTTTGAGTTCATCTAATACTCTTTTTTTAAAAAACTGCTAATGAAACGTATTTAGATTGATCAATGTTTATGCAAACAAGAAAGATAGGCAGAACATTAGTTCACTTCATTCACTCTGAAGAGAAGATGTGGAAATAAACTAGAACACAATTGAGTTTTCAGAACTGAGTTCATGTTTACAAGACTGAGAAGTCTGGACCATAATGTGATTTAGTGGTGATATATTAGTCTGGATAACAATTAAATCTCAGTAAGTCACTTACTGTACCGAAAGTTTATTTCTGGTTCACACAAATCTGATGTATTTGGCAGGGGCTTTTCTCTATTTCAGGCTTTGATCCAACATGCATCTTCCAGCATGGATATGACAGTGTAAGCAAACGGTATAGGTGGCATACCAGCTATTAATCGCCTTGGACCAAAATTATGTCTGTCATTTTTGGTTCCCCGTATTTGGCTAAAACTAGTCCCATGAGCCTGTCAGACCTAACCTGACCAAGTCATTCGTTCAAATCACACCACACATTAAATTCATTATCTTCCTGTATACATAATAGACTGACCTCTCTCCAAGAAGCCAACACAAATACCATCCACTCTCTGCATCCAGTTCAAAGAGCAGGGTCACTAATTGTGCCCAGTAAGGAGAAAGAGACCAGAAATGAGAACTCACGGGTAGTCTTTACTATAGATTGTTTTGATCAAGTATGCTACATTGAATGCCTTTCATGATCAAACACTATACTAGGTGGCGAATCAAGATTTTATAAATGGCAATTCAATTATCTGTAGAGACTAAGAACAAACAAACAAAACCAACTATGGCATTGCTTTTTAAATCAGTTCTCATAAGAAACATCAGTATTATTGCTTTGTACCCTTAGAAGGACTATATATAGTCAATCAAGGTTTAATATCTGTTGAGTTAGGACTTCTGGCTTGCTTAACTGCTTTATTTTTAAATTTCTTTCAATAAAAAAAATAGGTGTGCATTTTTATGAACAAAAAAAGAGTGAGGTCATTTCACTAGCCATGAAATGATCCCTGCATCTCCCATTCGAGTGCTGCTGTCCAAAATATGAGAATGAAAGAAGCACAATTAAAATTCATACCTTTTTATGAAGACTTTGAAATAATAAAATTATACAAAGTAGCCTAAAGATAATTTGCTATGTGGTTTTTGCTTCCCTTCTGTTTCCACTGGATCCTCAGAATATCTGTATAAAAACTACAGGCTGCAAAATGTAGCAAAAGATGGCCCTCCAGCAGTGAATGTTTTAAGGTTTATCTTCTCTGAGCTCTTTGAGGCTAAGTAAACATGGTTAGCAATGGAACATTTCTAAGCTTACATTTGACTAAGACCTAGGCTTAAACCAATTAGCAAAACCATCTATTACAACAGTAGGATCAGAAGAAATGATTATAGGGCCATTTGACACCTCTTTAGGAAAACAACAGTTATTAGCCCAAATCCATCACTTAGAATTTTTCTAAGGATAACATGTAACACCAAATAGCTCAATCTGAATTTTCAGTCTAATTGTTTCTTATTTAAGGCATAAACTATATTTTTAAATGTAAAAAAGACTCCAGTATTGACTTGAGAAGCTGCTTAGTTAATTCAGGTGATTATAGTGGTCTTTTATACAACCCAAGAAAATTTTTTTGTCACTGCCTTTGTTTACCTATATGTAAAAAGGAATTCTTTTAGTATAATTTTTAATTTTTTTGATAGCATAGTTGGGAAAAATATATAGGGCTTAATTTCCAATAGCACAAATTTCTAAGGACTTTAAAAATGAAAATAAATTAATTTAGTAATTTATGCTTTGTCTCGTTCTACAAAAAAAAATCAAATAAAATAGAAATGGAGGGAGCTTATGACAGAAACATTCTGAAGAAAAATTCAGAACCAAAAAAGATGAGAAAATGAGGATAAAAGTAAAATATAATACACCCAGGGATTATGTTAGTGAACCATCACAGCCTCTTATTTGGGTCTGCGCTTTGCAGCAGCCAACAAAAAGAAAAAAACATATACAGTTAGTGCATATAAGTAAATTATTTCATTCAAAATGAAAGAAAGAAAGGAAGAAACAAGAAAGAAAATCAGTCTTCTCAGTCCTAAAGTATTTTCTGGAACTGACAACTGGAAGAAATTTCTCCCTTGGATGTACATGCAGAAGGATTGGATTAAGTCTTTTGAACGCACAGACGTAGAAAACGGACTTACAGACACAGCGGGGGAAGGGGAAGCTGGGACGAAGTGAGAGAGTGGCATGGACATATATACACTACCAAATTTAAAATAGCTAGGCAGTGGGAAGCTGCTGCATAGCACAGGGAGATCAGCTCGATGCTTTGTGATGAACTAGAGGGGTGGGATAGGGAGGGCGGGAGGGAGACGCAGGAGGGAAGGGATATGGGGATATATGTATATGTATAGCTGATTCACTTTGTTGTACAGCAGAAACTATCACAACATTGTAAAGCAATTATACTCCAATAAAGATATTAAAAAAAAAGTCTTTTGAAACTTCTTGGTAATACATGTGATGTTATGTTTCCCATGACTTTTCCTTTTAACGTTTCATGATGATAGTTATAATGTCTTATAACATCCCATAATCCATTTATTTAACAACCATTGATTGCCTATATAATTAGTGCTCCGTATTAAGGGAGAAATGGTGAAGACACACTGTCCCTGCCCTCGTGGTGCTCACAGTCTAGTAGAGATATGGAAATATAGGCAATTAAATCCTATAATGGGAGAAGCCAATCAAAGAGGAAAAAGGAAGAGAGTGGTGATGGGAAGTATCTTCTAAGCCTCTGGGCAAAACCTGCAAAGGCCCTGATGGGAGAAAGTCATGGCCATGCCAGCAACTGCAAGTCTGCACAGGGGGCATGGAGAATAGATAGAGATAAGACTACAACATGAGCAGGTAATTACGAAAGCCCTTGTAAACTATGTTTAGTAATCTGGCCTTAGTCATGAGAACAGTGAGCCAAAGTGAAATTTAATCAAAGTGATTCTGTGATTTACAAAAAAAGAAAAAGAAAAGAGAAAAACCAACCAAACAACAACAACAAAACATTACTGCAACAACACTGAACTCCAATCACGCCATTATGATGACTTTTAATTTAAAAAAATGCTTATAAAGTGTCAGGGGGACAGGGGAATTTAACACACGTTCCATGCGACAGTGTGTCCTTTTATCAGCCTTAACTGAGCAGTTGGTTCCTACTCCAGGAGAGACTGGATTGCAAGGGACACAGCCAGTTCCCTTGCAGTCCTGAGTCCCTTACAAGAGATACACAGTCTGCCATCCTAGCAAAGGTCACATGTCTGGCGTGGCTGCTTATGTCAGCAAGACCGGTAAAAATGCCCCATGGGCAAAGAGCATCTGTTTGTCTTCATGACTTGTGGTAATGTCAGATGCTTCATATTCTCTGCCTTCCTGTGAAGGAAGACAGTTCTCTGCTATTAAAATTAAAGCAACAGCTTTACAAATTTTCTGCAAGTTCTTTGTCATAGGTACTTTCTCAATGAACTGAGGAGAGAGCTGTGCTTTCCTTAGAAGACGTGGACTTAGAAACTTCTCTGTGTGTCAGGAGAAAGGAAGAATACATGTCTTCTAAATGCAAGCCCTCACTTTTTCCAACAAGACACCCAGGTCTCCTCGACATGGCAACCCCGTCCCTGCCTAGACACATCCACCCACGAGAGAAAATTCTCTCTCGGAGAGCTGGAATTTAATTTCTTTACCCTACCCAAAGAAAAATTAAAATACTTAAGCAATAACATTCAATAACATTGTCTGCCATCTGATACTACACAGAAACAGGGCAATTATGCTTCGCCTTGGGTGGCCAATGAGGCCACTTCCAGTTTCAGGCATTATCTAACAATATCCTTGCCTGTATCTAAGTGCATTGTTAAATTATTAACCATAAAGAAAATGGGGTGTATGTATGGGGGAAATAGTTTTAATTATTTAATATGATGGTGTAACAACACAGCCTTGCTGTTCCCATTCCTGCAAATTCACATCAAGCAACAAACATGCTGTACATCCACAGCTTGGTACCTTGCTGCATGGCCTCTAATTCAAAGTCTGGAAAACCATATAATTATCACGTCAAGTGAAGAGGGCTTCAGAGTGTAACTGCTATCAAGGATGTGCTAAAATGAAAATAAAAACATACTGAGGGACCAGAGAGAGGATTGTGAAGTGTCGGGCAACGGAACTACATCACGAATTTCAACGCTTAAATCATTCACTAATGATCTATTTTGGTAGCTTTCTTTTCTTTTATAGACACTGTTTCAGAAAAGTCTTAATTTCTGTTTTGGTTGTGTGTGCTAAAGAGAACAGGAAATAGTGTAGAAGCACTTAACTTTGAAACCGGTAAGCATGGTTCAAACTCTACTACAATCCTCTCGATGACCTCATAAGTCACAAAGCTTGAGAATATCTCTCCAGGACAGTGGATTTCCAAATACAGTCTGTCCCACAGATATGTGACGTTAAGCTATTTTGTTCATGCAAAACAACTGCAAATAACAAAGCTGTGCATGTTCATCTTAGAAAAGGTAAACTTAGAGGATGTCCTTGTCGTCCTCCATTACTGCCAGGCATGTCAAAAAGAAATTAGGATTTGATTTGTTGATCTTCATTGCTCCAGTGGGCAAACTATCTCCAAGAGGTAAAAGATACTGCAAAGCAAATTTTCCCTCAATATATGATTGATTTTATGTTTTAATTTGAGCCTGTGATAACCATTTGTCATAAATATTTTGTAGAGAAGTTTTCTGTGCCGGGTGGGAAGCTGCATAGAACACGTGTAGGGCCTCTTCTAATTTTATACAATCCGAAGTTGTGTAGAATGGAGAGGGGACAAAGAGGACTAGCGTTCATAGTCTATTAGTGAGTTGAAGTCTATTTCATTGCAATGAGTCTTTGAAGGATAATAACTTGACTTTCCCCCTCTGTACCTCTGCTCCCTCCTCCCATTACACACCCACTAATGGTTTCCAGTGGCAGAAATCCAAGATACAGTAATCCTGTTTGTTTGATGACTAAACATCCTTTTATGCCTGGAGGATCAACTCTAACAGTCAAACAAACTGAATTAGTGCCTAATGCCAAAACCAGAGCACTCTCTGGACTTTAAAGAGTGGCCCAAATCACCGACATTCCCAGCTTGATTGGTGTCTCCCTGGAGGAAAAAATCACTTTGTTTCATTTTAGTTCATTATGACAAACTTTGGGGGATTTAATTGACCAAAAGGGCACTGAATTTAAAATGCATGTTGAGGTTCTTGGGTAGCATGAATCCACAACGAGTGTCCATACAGGCCATGAGCTGACATATGTTTCTGAAAATGTTTTGATTTGACTTGATTTGCATTTGGGGTAAGTGAAGTTGAAACAAAGATGAAAGTGTAAGCTGTTTGGAAAGAAGGAACTAAGTCTGATCTGATTTTACCTAATGTAAATTAGCCCTTCAGGGAGAATAATTTAGTGTTATTTATTTGTCCTGCTCATGGCCTAGCTAGAACTTATGCTGGCCAAGATAACGTTATTTCATGAAATCTCCCTCATACTATATGAAAACCTTTCATTCACTCAGATTGCTGTCCCTCCAAACCTACATGAGATAACCTTCTCTCTAGAAATGTGACTTTGCAGGGAAGGCCTGACCTTAAAAGGGATTCTGTTGCTGCTATTTATTATGAGAAAATAATACCAGACTCATTGGTTGTCTGTGGGTCTAGTAGATGAAAATAAAATCCAGAATTACAGAAGAGAGGATGAGAGGAAGCCAAAGACAGACAATTTCTGCTTCACAATATGGTTTCAGGCAGACTTTCATGATTCAATCCTAATATGGAGAGTAATGATTTATGAAGTGGCAGCATATTGAATGGTATCCCTTTCCCTACTCTTACGTGTTTTGCAAATTCCCATAACTCTAACCTCAACTGACTTTTTAAATAATGAAGACTACATAGACAGGAATAATAGTATCATGGCTATTAACATAGTAAGACCAATATTCAAGGAAAACTTGCATTTCATATATCAGACTTTAATTACTGTTCTCCTTAATATGGAATCACCAATATTTAGAAGAGTATCCTAGGTCATTTCTTGCTCTACAGACTCAGTACTTCATTGCTATTAAAAATGGGGACTCCACTTGAATTTGTTCTAAATTAATCTGAAATTTTTATTGAAATGGAAAACAATGCCTGATAATGAACTTCTGGTTCTCTTGCCAAGAATAGAGCATGACCAGGAAGTCCCATTTTTATCACAGGTAGCCCCGAATGTCACTTCCTACCCACATTATGTCATATATTATGTATGGAATATAACTTCTTTCAATAACCTCAACTCTCACTCTGCTGTGAACCGTCTTTACCACTCTAGAAACACATAGCATCCAAAACAGCGCAGGTCTGTTTTGTTTTGTTTGTCTCCTTGTATGCTGGTCTGAATAATTTATTAATTTTATAAAAGAGGAGGGAGGTAAAAATTAAATCAGAATAATTTATCTAGGCATCACATTCACCCATAATATGTGGCTTCTTAATTTCCAGCCCAACATTTGTCTTTAATTGAGAAGAAAGAATACATATGTTATATTACCAGATCAAGTTACTCTTTTTGTTTTTTCTTTATCCCCATCCATTTTGGAATAAATGTTATTCTCTATTCATTCTGATATTAGATTAAGTGGACAAATGTAAAGACCTACTAAAAATTCTGCTCTGACTTAGGAGATTGAGATAGGGAACTCATAAAAAGATGCAGTGCAAAAGAGAAGAATAGAAATTCTGAGCAAAGTTTTTATCTCTTTAAACTGTAGCAAATATTTATTCTAAGTACATAAGATTGTTAAACAATTATAAACATCATTTGATTATCACCACTTGCAATAGAAGCCAAACTCTGAATTACATCAGTCTCTTTCTCTATTTAGGTATCTTCTCTATTATCTTACAGGCAGCTTTGGCATATGTGGATGTATCTGGTTGAAAGGGACCATTTTATCCAGTTAGATTCTGGAGTTAATGGAACCATAAACTACTATTTTCCTTTATTTTAAAAAGATTTTTAAAAATATCTTATTTTAAAAAGTAATGTTTCTCATAGCATAGCCTTCTTGATTCTCCTTCTTAAGAAATAATATTAAAATTTGGACTGGTTAAGTGCATGTAAGTTAATTTTAACCATCAGTTGGAATTCAGATATTGAGTTTCCAGTAAGTGATTCCTTATGTTCATATGCAACCTGCAATGCCGTTTCAATTTTGGTTGTTGCACAATCCTGTTTTTGTGTATTTGGACAGCAGAAATGTCCCAAAATCTTTTAGATGATCAACCAAAATAGGAGAGGGTTTTTAAACTATGACCTGACATTTCAAACTATAACGTAGCAACACAATAATCCCAATTATTCAAATAATCATCAATAATAAATATTGAGTATAAACAGAGAATTTTAGAAATTCAAACACCTATAGCAAAGACATTATGCCTAAGTCATAATCTATTCATTTTCAGAGACAGAAGGATAAAATCATAGTTCTTCCTTACCTAAGATGGCTAAATACAATTGAAGTAAAAAGATATTCAGAGTTGTTCATCAGATAAAAAAACAAACAAACAAAAACAAAAAAAACCCTCACTCTGAAATGTGTCCAGTCTCCCATCATTTACTTTGAGAAGTTTTCTGACAAAGTAAATCACCCAGGTCAAAAAGTCAAACTGTTGCCTGGACTCTGAAGAAATATGTCATAGTAAAGAAATGATGGCCTGATTTGTTTCTTTTCCTTAATCAGTTTGAGTAATCTGAAGACAGGTGGTGTTGCCAATAGGGAATTTCTTAAGCCAGGTTCTCAAAAAAATATCCAGTTTAGTTTTTTGCTATTGTTGTTGTTGTTGTTTTCTCTTTTTAAAAGAAGGACCCCCAACAAGGGCAGATATTTTCATTGGCTTCCTATTCATGTGCTACGTTTTTGGGTCCCATTACCCTTCCTGTCTCCTTTCCAGGCCATACACCCTCAATCTCATTTCTTGACCTTATTTAGAGGAGAGAAGAAGAGAGGAGTAAAGGTAGAAAGAAAAAGCATCATTTGCATAGATGGACAGATTCCTTTGAGAAAGGCAGAAGAAAAGTGTATGAATTTCACTTTCCAGAGCAGGTCTTGAAAGATGGTGTGTACTTCTAGCTAATAAATAGATGATTGATGGTAAAAAGTCACAAACCAGTTGTGGTTTTTGAGGGAAACAGGAAATGGGCAAAGAAACTTTTGATATTGTCATGGTCTGTACATTTGAGAAATTCAAGAATGTTCTTTATTTTGAAATTAGCTGTTAAACTGTTGAACTGTGATTCTTGAATGTGATACAGAGATTAAAATAATAGAATATCATTTATTAGCATTACAATTGGAAAAGAAGACTCTGAAAATGTCTATTTTTTTTAGTAATATCAAAGCTCATTTGTTACATGGCACAGCTCTTATTTTTTAAAGGAATGATTTGTATTGTATATTATATAATTGCTTCATTTTTCATTCAGAATGTTGTATTGTTTCTTAATACCTTGAACAAAGCCTTTTACATTGTGTTCAATAATTACATGCTTCTCCACATTTTAACACTTTTTATGAGAAAGCTTTAAAAAACGTATAGACCTCAGTGAGTCTTCCTTATTTCTACTAAAAACTACCAAAATAACTTAAATCAGCTCCATCCATTTATATAAAATAAAACATAAAGTCCTTTCTTGGTTTTTTGGTCCTCATCCAAGGATTTGTTTTTTTGTCAAAACAATTGTAAGGAAAAAAAACCCACACACACAATAATGTATCTTCTGTCATTTTACAAAATATATAAGTACTATCAGTTCAAATTAAATTTAATAAGCAGGCATACAATAAAATGGACAACCTGGAAGAAATGGAGAAATTCTCAGAAAAGCAAAACCTTCCAAGACTGAACCAGGAAGAAATAGAAAATATAAACAGGCCAATCACAAGCACTGAAATTGAAACTGTGATTAAAAATCTTCCAACAGGGCTTCCCTGGTGGCGCACTGGTTGAGAGTCCACCTGCCAATGCAGGGGACACGGGTTCGAGCCCTGGTCTGGGAGGATCCCACATGCCGCGGAGCGGCTGGGCCCGTGAGCCACAATTGCTGAGCCTGCGCGTCTGGAGCCTGTGCTCCGCGGCAGGAGGGGCCGCGATGGCGAGAGGCCCGCGCACCGCAGTGAGGAGTGGCCCCCGCTTGCCACAACTGGAGAAGGCCCTCGCACAGAAACGAAGACCCAACACAACCATAAATAAAATAAATTTAAAAAAATCTTCCAACAAACAAAAGCCCAGGACCAGATGGCTTCACAGGCGAATTCTGTCAAACATTTAGAGAAGAGCTAACACCTATCCTTCTCAAACTCTTCCAAAATATAGCAGAGGGAGGAACACTCCCAAACTCATTCTACGAGGCCACCATCACCCTGATACCAAAACCAGACAAAGATGTCACAAAGAAAGAAAACTACAGGCCAATATCACTGATGAACATAGATGCAAAAATCCTCAACAAAATACTAGCAAACACAATCCAACAGCACGTTAAAAGGATCATGCAACATGATCAAGTGGGGTTTATCCCAGGAATGCAAGGATTCTTCAATATACACAAATCAATCAATGTGATAAACCATATTAAGAAATTGAAGGAGAAAAACCATATGATCATCTCAATAGATGCAGAAAAAGATTTTGACAAAATTCAACACCCATTTATGACAAAAATCCTCCAGAAAGTGGGCAAAGAGGGAACTTACCTCAACACAATAAAGGCCATATATAACAAACCCTCAGCCAACATCATTCTCAATGGTGAAAAACTGAAAGCATTTCCACTAAGGTCAGGAACAAGACAAGGTTGTCCACTCTCACCACTATTATTCAACATAGTTTTGCAAGTTTTAGCCACAGCAATCAGAGAAAAACAAGAAATAAAAGGAATCCAAATCAGAAAACAGGAAGTAAAGCTGTTACTGTTTGCAGATGATGATACTATTCATAGAGAATCCCAAAGATGCTACCATAAAACTACTAGAGCTAATCAATGAATTTGGTAAAGTAGCAGGATACAAAATTAATGCACAGAAATCTCTTGCATTCCTATACACTAATGATGAAAAATCTGAAAGAGAAATTAAGGAAACACTCCCATTTACCACTGCAACAAAGAGAATAAAATACCTAGGAATAAACCTACCGAAGGAGACAAAAGGTCTGTATGCAGAAAAGTATAAGACACTGATGAAAGAAATTAAAGTTGATACAAACAGATGGAGAGATATACCATGTTCTTGAATTGGAAGAATCAACATTGTGAAAATGACTCTACTACCCAAAGCAATCTACAAATTCAATACAATCCCTATCAAACTACCAATGGCATTTTTCACAGAACTAGGACAAAAAAATTTAAAATTTGTATGGAAACACAAAAGACCCCAAATAGCCAAAGCGATCTTGAGAAAGAAAAACGGAGCTGGAGGAATCAGGCTCCCAGTCTTCAGACTATACTACAAAGCTACAGTAATCAAGACAGTATGGTACTGGCACAAAAACAGAAATATAGATCAATGGAACAGAATAGAAAGCCCAGAGATAAACCCACACACATATGGTCACCTTATTTTTGATAAAGGAAGCAAGAATATACAATGGAGAAAAGACAGCCTCTTCAATAAGTGGTGCTGGGAAAACTGGACAGCTACATGTAAAAGGAATGAAATTAGAACACTCCCTAAACACCATACAGAAAAATAAACTCAAAATGGATTAAAGACCTAAATGTAAGGCCAGACACTATAAAACTCTTAGAGGAAAACATAGGCAGAACACTCTATGACATAAATAACAGCAAGATCCTTTTTGACCCACCTCCTAGAGAAATGGAAATAAAAATAAAAATAAACAAATGGAACCTAATGAAACTTAAAAGATTTTGCACAGCAAAGGAAACCATAAACAAGATGAAAAGACAATCCACAGAATGGGAGAAAATATTTGCAAATGAAGCAACTGACAAAGGATTAATCTCCAAAATTTACAAGCAGCTCATGCAGCCGAATACCGAAAGCACAAACAACCCAATCCCAAAATGGGCAGAAGACCCAAGTAGACATTTCTCCAAAGAAGATATACAGATTGCCAACAAACACATGAAAGCATGCTGAACATCACTAATCATTAGAGAAATGCAAATCAAAACTACAATGAGGTATCACTTCACACCGGTCAGAATGGCCATCATCAAAAAATCTACAAACAATAAATGCTGGAGAGGGTGTGGAGAAAAGGGAACCCTCTTGCATTGTTGGTGGGAATGTAAATTGATACAGCCACTAGGGAGAACAGTACGGAGGTTCCTTAAAAAACTAAAAATAGAACTACCATACAACGCAGCAATCCCACTACTGGGCATATACCCTGAGAAAACCATCATTCAAAAAGAGTCATGTACCACAATGTTCACTGCAGCTCTGTTTACAATAGCCAGGACATGGAAGCAACCTAACTGTCCATCGACAGATGAATGGGTAAAGAAGATATGGCACATATATACAATGGAATATTACTCTACCATAAAAAGAAATGAAGTTGAGTTATTTGTAGAGTGGTGGATGGACTTACAGTCTGTCATACAGAGTGAAGTAAGTCAGAAAGAGAAAAACAAATACCATATGCTAACACATATAAGTGGAATCTAAAAAAAAATGGTTCTGAAGAACCTAGGGGCAAGAAAGGAATAAAGACACAGACGTAGAGAATGGATTTGAGGACACGGGGAGGGGGAAGGGTAAGCTGGGACGAAGTGAGAGAGTGGCATGGACTTATATATACTAACAAATGTAAAATAGATAGCTAGTGGGAAATAGCCACATAGCACAGGGAGATCAGCTCATTGCTTTGTGACCACCTAGAGGGGTGGGATAGGGAGGGTGGGAGGGAGACACGAGAGGGAGGAGATATGGGGATATATGTACATGTATAGCTGTTTCACTTTGTTATAAAGCAGAAACTAACACACTGTTGTAAAGCAATTATACTCCAATAAAGATGTTAATAAATAAATAAATTAATTAATTAATTAATTAAATAAGCAGGCATATATTGTATATATCTAATATGTATACAACAATATTCTGGATACTGTTATGGTTGTAGGAAATATGCACTTTCAGCAAATATTGTGCTTTTTTAAACAACATTGAACAATTAAAAGGAGAAGCTATATGGTACCTTACATTTTATATAAGCTCTATTATTTGTGGTTTGTTAAAAGTGTCAAGACTATAAATTGCTTAGGAGTATGAACACATATATATAAACACATATTCATTTTATGTATATTATATTTTAACATATATGTGCAGATATATACTGATGTATATATATATATATATATATCTTATGTATGAAATATTTTATATAAGATAAATATATTTTATATATATGATTTTAACACAATACTGAAAAATAACACTTTGAAAAAGCCTTTAAATGAAATATTTGTAAAAGTCTGCACTGTAAAACTGTTATTAGTTTATCAGGTGTTCATCTACATAAATTGGGATAAAACAAATGTCTTGACCTGACATGTTTATTTCACTCAAGCAGGTCTAATAATTGAGCTGTGAAAACTTAGAAGCTTAGAACCATTTGGTTTACTCTATTTACTTTCTGTTCTTTAAAGTCTGACACTGTCCTTCATCTGAACGAAAGTTCTATTGAAATTATCTTTCTTTTAAAATATCCTGGCATCTTAGAAGCATGCTTCACAAGCAAGTTTTCTATTACAGTACTTTTTTAGTATCAGCAACAATATAAAAATTACTCTCCATGATTGAAATGAATTAAGCCATAATTGTCCTTGGTTTTCATGTTTTGGTAAAACCATAGAATCAAGTACCTTGGAGATTTCCTTAGACATGAGTTTGTGTTTCCACTTCAAGTGTCTGAAGTTAATAGAACCAAGCACAAAGAAAATTAAGGGCAACTGCAGAAAAAACAATAAAAAGTGAGTTTAAAGGGCACCTGAATTTGCTGATAAAAAGTGAAAATATCAATCATCTATATTTTTGTGTAATGCTAAATATCAGTAAGTCTGTTCCAACCTGGAGTGACAATTAAATTATTGAGCATTAATTAAGTGATCATTGAATTTTCTTAAATATGTGTATATTTGATATTATATAAACATGTAACGTACTTTCCACCTAAATAGATTGGAGTTTAGCAATTATTCATCGTACTGTTACACTTTCCACTAATTTCACTGCATTGAATATAAAAGTGCTTTACTGCTATTTCTTTAAGAGGGTCTCAGTTAAAAACTGCACTTATAAATTTGTTTGAGAGGACTTTTAAAGTGGTTTTGAAACCACTGAAGTACATGTCTAAACATCTTACCCCTTGGGACTTCCCTGGCAGTCCAGTGGTTGAGACTCTGTGCTTCCAGTGCAAGGGGTTTGGGTTCAATCCCTGGTCGGAGAACTAAGATCCCACGTGCCGCACAGCCAAAAAAACGAAGAAGAAACATCTTACCTCTTGGTCCTTCTCATCACTACTCCTTGTCACCTGGATTAAACTTGCAGATTTATAATAACCACAGACACAAGACTCTGACAAGAAGTCATTACTCTAGTTTTTTTTAAGTACTCTATGAATGTATCAACTGGCATAAATGAGTTATGACTTTAAAATCCCATTTAATGATGAGCTCTGTTGTTCAATGCTAAATAATAATTTTAACCAAATTCTGTACTTTTAAATCCACGATTTTTGCATCAGGTAAATAATTTTAAGAGGAATGAAAATTTATTTATGTACCATGAAGATTATAAATTAATGATAAGAGAATACTTGGAATTGATAGGATATTGACTGAATTAGTAAAAATTAACCACTCTTTTTAATAAGAGAACAAACATCAAGGCTGTATGTTCATACTGCCCATGCAAATAGTTCCAAATGTTGAAAGGGGAGTGTGAGTGCATGAGAGAGTAGGGGGATGGAGAGAGGGTTAAAACACTTGTATACTACGTAATGGGAAAAGGTTAAAACTAAAGTTTTCATTTATTCACCAGTGTTTTGATACATATGGTTACAAGTATGCCTTTCTATTTTCTATATATCTACCTTTCATCAGGTCCAAAACATGAATCTGAAACTCATTTCAGTGTTTGGCTTCCTAGCAAAATGTCTCTGTGATCTCTGCCGGGCCACACAAAATGCTCTCTAGGGATTCATTGTACCTGTTAATGGGCTGAATTGCACCCTCACCTCCAAATTCATATGTTGAAGTTTGAACCCCCAGTCTCTCAGTATGTGACTCGATTTGAAGATAGAGTATTTACAGTGGAAATTAGATTAAATGAGGACTCTAGGGTGGGACCCAATCCAATATGACTAGTGTCTTTATAAGAAGAAGATATTAGGAGACAGATACACAGAGAGGAGACCTTGTAAAGACACAGGTAGGAGAAAATGGTTGTCTATAAGCCGAGGAGAGAGGGCTCTGAAGAAACCAACCCTCGTTACACGGTGGTCTTTGAACTTCTAGCCTTCAGAATTGTGAGAAAACAAATTTCTGTTGTTTAAGCCACCCCATCTGGTACTTTGTAATGGCAGTCCTAGAAAACTAATACAGTACCAATTCCAAATCTAAACCAAGGCAGGTAGAATTATGCAGGAAAAGAAAAGTAGAATCTTAATAAAATCATCCCTATGACGTAAGTTTTTCTGAGACTTAAGACATGAATAATTTTCTTCTTGGTTTATGTTATGTCTTCTCTATGATATTGTACTAAAATTGTAAGCCTACCAAGGTTCTCTAATTATTGCTTCTAAAGTATTCTTCTACTTGTATATTAAGGTTTCGGTATTTTCTGTAAGAGTTGGAAATGTCCTGATATTGATTGCTTTGCACCACTATAGCTTCAGAGCTTGGAATGATGCTTAATATAATGATTTTTTTCCTGACTCTACTATAATGCAAAAGAAATAGGAATACCTGCCATGAAATCAAAGGAAGACATTGATTTATGCTCTGGGAAGAATGAATTGAAAATTAAATAAAGAGAAAATAAAATTTCCTAGACCAGGAGCAAATGGAAATTGATTTAATTTAGTGAAAAGAAGTCACCTCTTTGAGTAGTCAAGCAAAGCATTAGGATCTTGCTGACTACCAGGAAAGGACAAATTAGAATTAGAAGAAACCATGAGTATGTAGCCTTCAAATTACCATAGTACTTTTCTGGTAAATTTCCCCGTTTTACACAAAACATTATGTAACATTTCAGGGAATCATGATTTTTCCACCAGTAAAGTATAATGATATTAAAATATTTTCCTTGCCTTGCCTTTTAAAGAAAGATTAAATTATATTCTATCTTGCAGGCATATAACCCATGCATTTTTGATAGTGGTGCATGGAACATACGGACATTTCAGCTGTCTGTGGTTTTCCTCATACCTTTTGACTCCCCTTAGATAAACTTCATTCTTAGAGCCATGGATTGAAATCTTTAGAGAGTGAGAGATGGAGATAGTCATAGGTAGGGGACAAACTTCTTGCTAGTAGAAGGCTGACACCACGCACCACTTTTAGGCTGACAACAAGAAAGGGTCAGAGCAACTTGGCAGTCTGCCAGCTGTAAGAATGTGACACCATTGGAGGCTGAAGAAGAAATTTATATTTAAATACCCTCAGTTCTGAAGAATTATGTGGTGGAATCAGAAGGGAAGTATAGCAGGTAAAATCCTGATGACTTGAACTTTTAAAATCTCATCTTGGAGGAAAATTGCAAAAAGAAACTCTATGGGACTTAGCATAGCACAAAATGTATTAAAGAGTTGGCATCAGGTGTGTGGTGTAATTACAGACAGAATAGGGCAGATATTGGAAAATATACATGTGTTTCTATTTGAAAGCCACCTCCAAACTCTTTGTTTTGCAGTAATTCCCCCTGAGGGGAAATAGCTTGTCTCATATCGATCATTTCAGGCAGGAAAGGAGGGAGGAAGGTTTGAAGTGGTGGCTAGGAGGATTGCCTCCTGCCCTAGCTAGACCCAGAAGACACATCCCAACAGTTGAAGTCACTCTCTATATTTTACTTTGGTTATTCCCCAGCCTCCTTTAAAGTGGTCTTACAGAGAGCTTAGTGGCAGCTATGCTTTGGGCAATTAAGAGACTTAGTTGTGTCCATACCTGGTGTAAAGCAATTTCTGGCAGAGCAAGTGGCAGAAATATCGAAACGTTAATCTACAAGGGTTCAAAGTTAAATGCTTTTACAGATTAGGAGACTAAAGTGACAACTGACCACCATCATGGACTTTGAGAGTTCACAGTAGTCGTTTCTCGAGAGGACTCGGTAGAAGAATGGGCTTCCAAAATCTATGGGACAGAAGCTTGCAGCATTACTCTTTGGGTATTACAGGAAGAACTTCCTAAAGACCTCAGAGAGACCAAAGATCATAAGCTTAAACTTTTTGTATGTACATGAAGATCATCCAGCTCCCCAAGAACTTAGAGAACAGAAAACAATTTACCCTCCATTAAAATGTAAAAGCAAAGCACAGTCAGTTTGAGCCAAGTGTCCTGGAACAATGAGACATCATAATAACTTTAGTAGAGTTATTACTTGTTTGTAAATGAAGAAACTGTTAATCAAAACAGGGATGGTCAGCCTAATGGAAGCATGGAAAAAACGCTAGAAATGAATTGATGGTAGTGCCCATCTGAGGACTATCTCAGTTACAGAAAATCTAAGTCAAGATTAATCTTATTACGCTGTCATTGACAAGATTATTTCTACTGTGAAATGAGTATATCTGGTTATGTTAGCCTGATCTACTCAGGCTGTTTATTAATATTTAATACACTCAGATCTCTTTGTTCCAAACATATGCTCACCAAGCAACATTTTCATTATATTTTGGCTTCTCATACACACTCACTTCATCAGCAGCTTCAAAATTTCTTTATATGGGAAGATATTAGGGGTAGTGAAGTAGTTGAAAGTATGGAATTGACAATGAGAATCAGGCTGGGCTTACATAATGGGCACATCTGAAGAAATTTATCGTGTTTCTAATTGGGGAAGCTTGCAGAAGGACTAATAGAAACTGTTAGATAAAGCTGTCCAACCTGCCCCTATACATGGCATTTTTGGCACTGAAATTATTTATAAAGAAAGAATGGTTGGTCCTGTCCCTTGACACTGCATATCTTATTTAGTTTTACTTTTTTCTTCTTGGTGCTTATTACTCTTTAGCATACTATACATTTTACTTAATAATCTGGCGTTTTGGATCTCTTGCATTAGAACACTGGCTCTATTAAGTCAAGGACATAGTAGATATTCATAAATATTTTTAGTTAATCTTGTAACCATATACCTATTAGCAATAGGTGTTATCTTTGCTATGGGGAGCCTAGGACAAGGGATTCCAAATATTTTGTTTTCAAATAGGATCTCTCCTATTGTGAGATGTGCTGTTGTCCAGAATGACCTTAAAACCTTTGCTATTCAATGACCTTAACACCTTGGGCTGTTACAACCCATCTTTTGATTATATAGACATATGTTTAACTTTGTAACTCCAAATACTATATTTATTTACTGACATGTCTTAATTTCTTCAAGCTGAAGTTTTTTCCTGCTTTCTCTCTGTTTCGTTGTTCTCATTTTTATTTCCTTTAAAGGCACTGTTATTCCATATTATATTTGGAAGTATATCTCTTCTCAACCAAATCTCATTTTTCCTAATAATTTTGAGGGATAATGTTTCTGTTATAATTTCTCAGACATTTCTTATTCTTTTTGCCTTCTAATTAGCCAGGAGTTTAGTTTGTTTAATCTCACAGGAGGTTCTCAGAATCTGTATATCTCAATCTTAATCTGTAACTGCTAATTTAGTATCTAAAGAACAAGAAGTTCTGATGGAAATGTATAGGAATATAAACATAATCCCTAAGTCTTCTCTAGTTCGCGTAAAGTGGCCGTTTCTCCAAAGAATTCAGATATTAAAAATAGCATCTCCTTTTTCACCTCCCCACAGGAGCTTAAATCCATGTTATAACATCCTTAAAAACTGAAAATCACCTTGAGCATTTCTGTTGACTGGAAACACATGATCTCCTAAGTAGTCCATTTCATTGTCAGTTCTGAAAGATAGGAAGTTCTCAATATTGAAACCAACTCTGTCTCTTCACTCCTCAAGCAACTCTAGTCTGGCTCTTGTCCTCACCATTCCTCCAAATTGGCCACCTATGATGCTTATGACAGTAAGTCCAGTGGATCTAGGCCAGGATCATCTTACTCTCTCAGCAGCATTTGACCCAGTTCGCATTCGTGACTTCTGGAAGGCTTTCTCTGTTTTTCACTCTCACTGTGCCACTTTCTCCTGGACATTTGCCTATGTCTCTGGGCATTGTTTCTCAGTCTCCTTTGCCAATGTATCTAACTTAATTCCCCCCCAAAATAATTTCCAGAAATGCTTTGAACCACCTGAAGTATATACCTAAATGTTAGAGTTTTCTTTTGGGTTAGAAGTAATTTACTTAGAAAAGCATCTAGTATTGAGCCTGGGACATACAAAGCACTCAATAAATTAAAATGATTCATTTTTCCACTTTGAAAGGTAACATTCATTAGGATGCATATTCTATGTTTGTTTTTGGACTTGATTGGGTGATATTTAATATCTGCAAAATTCTGAAGTGTCTTTTTGGCTAACTGATGCTTAAGGGAAGGATATCATTGCTGGTTAATGATTGAAACAGATTCAAGATACACTTACTTAATATTTTTCTCAATTTTCAATTATACTCATACTTTAACCTGTAGTAATTAAAAGGAAAACAAATCCTTCTGTAATGAAGAAAAACTATACAAGCTTTGTAATCCACAATTGTAACCAGATTTGCTTTAATGGGTTACATGTCTTGAGAAGATAGCTTAATGCAAAGTATGTGAAAGATTTAAAGGTGAAGCAAATTCCCTTGTCCTTTTCTTTAATAAACACCGTCACAATTGACCTTTAAAGCTGATAAAGCTATAAGGAAAGACAAGGGCAGATGCAATAATCTGCCAGACCTATTCGAAAATATTTAACAGATGGCCAAGGCAATCACTCTTCCTTTATCCAAAGAAATTTCAAGTTGATTTTAATTCTTGTGCTGGCACTTCATAATATCAAGGTTTTTCTTATACAATAAATTGAAATAGGAAATGAACTGGAAAATAAAAGAACCATTTCTTTTGCTGGTCTTACAGAGGGATTGAGGTAAGTAGGACAGGAGCTTCCTGTGCCATAAGGAGGTGAAATATGCAAGCAAGCATCCATGTTTGCTGGTTCTATGACGCGCCCAAGAAATGGTCTCAGCACTGTTCACAAAGGTGTGGGAATTAGGGTTGCCTTTTATTTGACCTCAACGTTTTTGATTTGCTATATTGTCATTTAGTCTGTGAAAACGTTCAAGCTAATCTTTCCAGACTCTTATAATCAACTAGAGTGGTATTGATTTTCCTATCATTCCCCTGCCTTTGGAAATCATGAACGGGTACGAATGTGCACACTCTTATAGATGATCTAAAGCTATTCAATATGTCCTTAATTATAAATAGCTCTTTCTAAATTTACTACAGTTATAAACATCATATACTGATATATACATACATATTCTCTCTCTTATCCACCCATGTGCATTTATATTCATAGTTTTATAGTCACATATGCTACACATTTCACTCCCAGATGTCTCACTGCCATATCTATTTGGTGCTTACCCTCTAAACAATCTGAAGCCATTAATAGACACCTGGCTGTAAATGAATTGCACACACAGCTCCCTGAGAAACCCTGAAAGGAAATAAGTGTCCCTTAGCTGGTTTCAGCTCATCTGTTTTCAAATCTTTCAGCTATGGGTAGGAGATATCACTCAGCATCTACTAAATGCAAAGTTGAAATACAGCACAATGAACATTCATCTGCCCTTCACTATTTTCACTAATAACGAATGTTTTGCCATTATTGCTTTCCTTCTCTCTGTATGTTTTAATACTTTTGTTGTTAATGGTGGAGGCCAACCATTTGGAAGTAATTTGCAGACATGATGACAATTCACCTCTAAATACTTTATTATGCATTTCTTGAGAATAAGAACATTTTCCTACAAACCCACAGTACAAAGAAAACACCATTAAAATTAATTTAACTATGTTATTCCACAGTGTTGAGACATGACATGAATTTTTTGAAGACTTCAGGCCAACTTTCATGCAGATTTTCCCATAGTCTGGCTCTCTTTGACTGTTTTCTCATGACTGACTACATTTATACTAACTCTTTTTTTGACGAAAACACCATATAGGGGATGTTGTGTATTTTTTTTGTTTGTTTGTATTGCCTTACATCACATGGCACTTAAGTTTTATTTCCCTGTTGGTGAAGATAAATTTGATCACTTGGTTAAGGTGGCACTACAAGATCTGTCCACTGTAAAGGTATCCATTCAATTTATAATAAATCCCCCAGAAATTGGTTTTATTTGATATACCCAAGTCTTAAGTTTCTCAATAAAGAAAAAAAATCTCCATAAAAAATTGTGAGTGATATTTTTAAACCCAGTGAATATGAAGTATCCTAACATCATTTACCCAATGATTTTAGCATCAACTGATTATCTTTATCAAAAGATAATTCAATTTACAAAGTTAATTCATTTGCTACAGTTCAGCAACAACTGTATATATATACATATATATATGCCAAATAAAATGATTAAATATGAAGTTCTTAATCTTAATCTCTCCATAAAATTATCCACTCCAGGATAACCTAAAATACTGAGGCCAACAAACACATTTAGACACATTTAGTTGTTTGTTGGCATATAAACGATAGGTTGGGTAAAGCCATTGGGGACCAGTGCTAATTAGAAATTAAGCATCTGCAAAATACCAGTTTATCAATGGGAAAATACTGTTAACATTTTGAAATTGCTCAGAAATTACCTGGATTGTTTTTCTGTCTCTCTCACTTTCTCAAGCCCGGTCCAGATTGTTTATTTAATTGGATAGAAAATGAAAGCAGAAGGGGGCATTTGGGAAGCAGAATTATGATGTCAAAACCCGTCTATAAATCTTTTATTTTCTTTCACTTTTTTTGTTACACCCAGTGTGACCCAGTAATCTATTTGGAATCAGAATTAAAAGAGCATTTGACAGTTGTGAAATGTATGTTTAAGTTGATACTTCCGATTAGTTGTACAACTTATCTTGGACAAATTACCAGATTAACTACATTATATCTTCAATACTGGGGGTTTTCCACGATTTCAAAACTGGGGTCTTCTTCAAATACGAAGTTAGGAAATGTAGGCATGTCTCCCTTACTGTACACTTGCTTAAGCTTAAAAAAGCTCCCTCTCCACCTCTGGCTGATACTCCGGACGAATGTCAACAGATCCTCCAGATGCCTATTGCCTGGATTAGTATTCTCTAATCTTGTCCATGAAGATGAAGCTTCTATATAGGATCGATTTCTTTATTAAATGCCATGCTCTAACACCAATGTCACTCTGCAAATGGACTAACAACGCCAAGGGAATGACAGAAGACACTTGAAGAGGCTCTGAGGAACAATGGTGCTTCTATTACCTGCACTCAGTCTCCAGCTCCCAGAGCCACTGCAGCTGCCCTGGATCACCCCACCCGCCTACCTGCCGAGGCAATGCATTATGGGCCGCCACTTCGGTTTGTAGATTCTCATGGGACAGGAAGCGTCTGGGAAAAAATCAACTTGAATTTTTTCACTGAGGCATTTTTAAGAGAGGCATTAGAAATAATACCAGAAGCACTCTCTTACCCAAATTTGAAAAAATGAGAAAGACACAGTGGACAAACACATCTTACACAGGTCTTGTCAGCACTCCTACTAGGGAGGTTTAACAGTCCTAGAGAAGGCAAGTAAAATTATGAAGGAATTTGAGCAATAGGAAATTACACTGAAAAATGAAAGCGAGACCTACGATTTTGGAAAGCCAAAGACGAAGTGACATTATAAGAGCAACACAAAACATTATGGAGGGTACCAAAGCCAAGAATACTAAAAACATTTGCGACACAGCAAAGGAGGTAATTTCAGGGTCTGTAAAATTTCACATAGTTGCAAGTAAAAAACTGAGAACACATTTCCATCTAAAGACTTATAGGCTGAAAATATAAATTTAAGAAGTTTGACATAAATTAATGGGTGACATATTCATATCTGAGGGTAAATACAAGCTAAGAATATTTGAGAAGAACTATGTGAAGGGCAACTACCTTCTTTTTCTCATTAAAGTAAAAATTTTCATCTATTTGCAGAGAGAGGCTCCTAAAAAAGTAACACCAGGGAGCAATATAACAAACCTTATAGTTCTATATTTTAGACCATGTAATTTCTTATTTTTGAGATTTATATTACTTCTGCTTTCAAAAACACCACAATAAAGAAAAAACCACAATTATACTTTTGAGTGTTGATTTCCAAATTATTATTTTTCTAATTTAAAAATAAAACACATTCATTTCTGAGAATAATAATAAAGAGGATTAATGCATTATCTCACAACTAAGTGGTTGCTACTAACATTTATGGTATTTTTTTCCATTTTCTTTTTCTAATGATTTACTTTTCTATTTGGTTCACACTGTATTTACTATATTTGTAGTTGTATACGCTAGCTCATATATTGATTTTTTTTTAATTTGTGAGGTTGGAGTCTATTAGAAGAGGAACATCTGTCTGTATCACATATTTGGGCTCTCGACAGTAAAATGAAATAATGTAACCAAAACTTTACCAGGTCAATGAAGTAGGTCTCCTGGTAAAGGTGAGCCTTCAAAATCCTGCCAGTGACTCTCTGTTTAGCATCGTAGATAAAAGGTCATTTGTGTGCAAATTTTTTTTGACTCATTCTAAACCTGCTGAATGATCTTTTTTAATTAATGTAAATCTGTGAGGTATCACTTTTCTGTAGCTTAGCCAATGTCACCATTCCTAACTGTCCTTAGGTGGCATAGCTCTCAGCAGGCACAAGGTAGTTTTTCTTTGGATTCAGGGGACCTTCTGGGAAGGAAGCTTTAAAACTGACTCTGAGATTTGGTGACTGGGTTGGGGTGGCCATGACTGAAATCTGGGGGCAGGAAAGAACAATAAAGTTCCCAGAGAAGAACTCACTGTGAGGAGAGCAGAGCCATCTGGGTTTTCTAACAGGCTCTGGAATTTCATGGAGAAGACTTGATAACAGGGTGTGTCTGAAGCTGGTAGAAACAGAGGGCTCAGCTACCCTACCACAGGATCATGTTTGGGAGATACCAGCCAAGCCTAAGTGTGAACCAAAAGATCTATTTCTCTCACCCAATTCTGCAGCACCACCAGGGCCTGTGCAGAGATCTGGGCTGCCAAGGGCATTGTAGTGCACACTGCCCCACACACAGCACCAGGATGGGAGCTGTGTAAGCAAGACCACTGTCACTGATTCCAATTTCATTTTCTCCTTCTCTTCCCATTTTTGAAAACAGGTCTTTAAATTGAATATGACTCCATGAGTCTTTAGACATTTCAGATAGTGGCTTGAGACGGACATCTTGGGCTGTCTGTTATAACAGTCAATTATTAAAGGTGGAAAAACAAATGCAAACAATTCCAAAAAACAATGTCACTGATATATCCAGTGATGCAGATTACACAATTCTCCTCAGGCATGAAGGAGATACAAGAAGGCCGATGGCCCTAAAGAGTTGCCTTTGTCCAAATTACTATTGTTCCCGATACAGAGGAGACTAACCAGGTAGAACCATCTGACATCATGTAAGATGTACCCATTCCCCAGCTGATATTTGCAATTTCTTAATTTTGATTTTTTAAACAAAAGTTTAACCATTAAATGCACAGAGGTAAGACTGTCTTTTAATCCTATTTTCTCAGCACTGTTAACTAATTAATATAATTCCATATGAGGAGGAAGTCCTTATATTTTAGTTTTTAAAGGCATAAGCAATTATTGCTACTGTGCTCTCCATTTTTACTACTATGCTCTTCAAGTCTGCTTGAATGAGAATACATATTTGCCAAAATCTGTACCCTGTTAATTTTTAATATTCACTTGACTTATTCACACATTATTGGTCATAGCTTGACCAATGATCTGTTTATGTTTTATTTAAGGGTAAGATTATAACCCACCAAATAGCTCATTGTGACCTTTGTTTACTGAATGATTGCCTTGGTAAATGTAACTCTCACTTTTCAGACAATTAAGCAAAGATTTTCAGAAATATAGAATCTCCCCAATTATTAAGGCTTTGAAACTTAACTAAATTTTAACTGTGACAAGTAAAAGACTAATATGTTCCGAGGTCCACCTCCCCACTAGTCTATATGAATAATTATTTTTTAAGGAAAAAGAAAAGAAACTCCCTATGCATTTAATCAGGATAGACTAGCCTATTTGGAAGCTGTCACTTGAAACAGATGTGGTGTCACTTTTCTCGAATGGATGAAAATGTACCCCCTAAATAAATGATAAACAGGAACCAGCAGCTGCAAAGTGTAAAGAAGAGGGTGAGGGGGTGGGGTAGCCATAATATAAATAAATAAATAAATAAATAAATAAATAAATAAATAAATAAATAAATAAGAAAGCCAAAGGGGTTTTTACCAAGTGCAATGATAAATCTCTCTGGGCTATTGTTGTTGGGTTTATTTGGAAGACAGGAGGCATCATTTGGGTGCTCCTTGAACCATGTTATCTTTACCTGTACTCAGTTTGGCAATTGCATTTTTACTTCAGGGACAGGGAAAAGGATGGAAGAAATCAAAACAAAAGAGGGCAATAAAAAAAGAGACAGTGCTCACAAACTTGAGTTATTGCTAGCATCATAATAATGTCCCTTTCAGCTAACCTTTTCACCAGGCTAGGATCCAGGAACTGAGAGTCTGTGGGAATTTTGTATCCATTGCTTCTTCAACTTGCAAAGATGGAACAGTCAGGATGAGTTACTACCTAGATAGAAAGAAAAATGAAATATTTAAAGCTGCAGAAAGTGGTAAAACTAATAAATTATATTATATCCCTGTCAGCTATTTTCTTACTATAAACTCTGGGATTGAAGTAGATGTGTTTAAAGGATAAGTGAACAAAAGGGACTTTAAAGAGTTGAAAATATTTATTGGGAATGTGGTAGCGTCACATATGGGGAGAGATCTCTTTTCATTTGTGCAAACATCCGAAAGATCATGTTCATTTTTTTCAAAATAAGGATTAGTTTAGAGCATTAATGTAATTTCTCCTGTCTTTGCTGAAACTATAACTCAGTACCAAAAGTAGACAAGTCAGGGAACAGCGGAATGGGAAATACATTAAAGTAGGATCTTAGCACTAATGCTGTCAATGAGAATGCTGTTTTCCCAGTAACCATTACATAACGTCCAAACTTCCATCTTCCGATCTACCATCAAGTCAGGAAGCACTTCAAGACATGATCACAACCAGGACTCTTGTGAGTTCTCGGTTATTATTCTGGGCTGTGAGTAGGAAAAGACAGGGCAGACTCTCCAAGGTCCTTCCAACTTCGGGATGCCACTTGGCTCCCAACCACGCCATACTTTTAGGTTTTGTAACGGCAGACCCCTTGGTACTTCCATGCGCCAAAATCTCTTCCAGTTACTGTGGCTGCATAACAAACTATCCCCAAATTTAACGTCATAAAGTAACCATTTCTTATGCTCATGGATTGTGTGGTTCCGGAGTTCAGACAAGATACAGCGGAGATAACTTCCTCCGCTCCATTACGTGTGCCTCAGTGGAAGACCCAAGGCTGGAATTAGAATCATCGGAAGGCTTGCGAATTCCCTGGTGGGGTCCAGTGATTAGGACTTGGGCACTTTCACTGTGGTGGCCTAGTTTCAATCCCTGGTCAGAGAACTAAGATCCCGCAAAACGCAGAGAACGGCCAAAAAAAAAAAAAAAGAAAAATCATCAAATCATCTGAAGGCTCATTCACTCAGTGTCCGGCTGTTCATGTTGACTGTGGGCCAGGAGCCTGGGTTCCTCTCCCTGTGGGCCTCTCCATTTGACCTCTCTAAGTGAACTAGTCTGGGCTTCCTATCAGGATAGTGGCTGGATTTCAAGGGCAAACATTCCAAGAGAAACAGAGAGAGCCAAGAGGAAGTCATATTGCCCTTTCTAATCTAGCTGTGCAAGTCATGTATTGTATTCATACCATGCTCTATTTAATGGAAAAGTCAGAAGCCTGCCTGGGTTCAAGCAGGAGAAGGGGAGGGGGAAAGGAGGCTTCACCTCTTCAAAGGGAGTAGCAAAGTTCTGGAAGAGCATGAGAGAACAGAAATATTGCTGTGACATTTGCGGCAAATTCAATCTGCCCCAATAAGGAAACTAAAGTGCAAAATAGTTGAGATGTACTCAACGGATGCATATCCGGCAGGTGGTGGGGCGGAGAACCAATTTCTCTTTCTTAGACTCCAAAACCTTTCTTCTTTTGAATATACAGCAGTGAGGAAATATAAAGCCCAGCTGAATGGGAGTTGTTCTCAATGCGGAAGTGACATCTTTAGGGAAATAAATGTTCATAAAGAGACAAAAATGAAAACACACTGAGCTACTTCACAAAATTGACATCATACCTGCCTGGCCTGAAGGAATTAAATATTATTTGAATGTGTTCTTGTAAATTTTAGCCATGAAGCTTTTAACTTTAAAACTCTTGAGTTTTAAATTGGTAGATATTATAGCTAAGGAATCTGAAGATGTAAACTGTATTATTGACTTTAATATGTAAATATGAAAGGAATACTCAAGGTATATATAATAATGAATCAGGACCTGAACAAAATAATGTGACATATGAGATATTTGCCAGTATCAAAGGAATACCATTGGAAAGAACAAACATTTCTGCTGTTACTCTAACAAGCTAAAATATAAAGCATGCTGAATTAAATCTGACCTTTAAAAAACTGTTAGTGATTATAACTGTTAATATTATATATGTTGAAAGACATAAAATGTTTTAATCAAGTTATTCTACATAAATGTTATACTATGAGGGCAATCACTTTATTGAAAATACTATAGATAAAGAAAGAATCAGTATTAAGAAAAAAAAAATATATATATATATTACCAGGGACTAAGAGATACATTTAATACAATGACATCTTAGCCTGGCTTTTCCCCAAGCAGAGCAGGAGTCAAATTCTGGTATGCAGTTAGTTTATTTGGGAGTGTGCTGCAAGGAAGCAAGGATGCAGAGAGTGAAGTAAAAGAGCTAGCAGGAAAAAACAACACACGGGTGAGTTTCTGCGTTAGTCACCCAATCCCAACAGAAGCTTCTGAGGACACTAACAGACCAGATCTCTCATCTCTGCCTGGAGAATGAAACTCCATCCCTCCGTGGACAACGATGCAAACGGCCATCACTCCTGGGTTGCACATGCTGAGAGCAGAGCAGGTCCCAACAGTGTCCCGCCCCCTTTATATCAGAGGAGCCACAGGGCAGGGAGTGAGAGGGATGCAGCAGAGGATGGAGGCAATGTGTACGGTCCAAATATCCCCGTGCAAGACTAGAGTATTAAAGTGTAATTGATATAAAATGAAATGCACAGACCTCAAGTTTTCAGTTCAAGGAGTGTTGACTGTTTTATATACAAGTGAAATCATCATTCTAAACAAGAAATGATTGTTACCATCACCCTAGAAAATTTCCTAAAGTCTCTTTCTCATCAATTCTCTCAAAAGCAAGGCAAACACTTTATGATTTCTATCACATAATATTGAGAGATTAACTTAAATTTGTTAGTCTGCTTTATAACAATATAAATGTAATAAAAATATATACTCCAATGTATGACTTTTTTTCACTCAACGTGTTTTTGAAGTTCATCCCTGTTTTTATGTACATAAGTTGTACATTTCTTTTTATGGTTGGGTAATATATTTTTTTGTTGGAATATGCCACAATTTGTTTTTCCGTATTTTTTTTGAATTTTGAATTTTATTTTATTTTTTATACAGCAGGTTCTTATTAGTTATATATTTTATACATATTAGTGTATGTATGTCAATCCCAATCTCCCAATTCATCCCACCACCACCCCCCCACCACTTTCCCCCCTTTGTGTCCATACGTTTGTTCTCTACATCTGTGTCTCTATTTCTGCCCTGCAAACCGGTTCATCTGTACCATTTTTCTAGATTCCACATATATGCGTTAATATACGATATTTGTTTTTCTCTTTCTGACTTACTTCACTCTGTATGACAGTCTCTAGATCCATCCACATCTCTACAAATGACCCAATTTCATTCTTTTTTTAAGGCTGAGTAATATTCCATTGTATATATGTACCACTTCTTCTTTATCCATTCGTCTGTCGATGGGCATTTAGGTTGCTTCCATGATCTGGCTATTGTAAATAGTGCTGCAATGCACATTGGGGTGCATGTGTCATTTTGAACTATGGTTTTCTCTGGGTATATGCCCAGTAGTGGGATTGCTGGGTCATACGGTAATTCTATTTTTAGTTTTTTAAGGAACCTCCATACTGTTCTCCATAGTGGCTGTATCAATTTACATTCCTACCAACAGTGCAAGAGGGTTCCCTTTTCTCAACACCCTCTCCAGCATTTGTTGTTTGTACATTTTCTGATGATGCCCATTCTAACTGGTGTGAAGTGATACCTCATTGTAGTTTTGATTTGCATTTCTCTAATAATCAGTGATGCTGAGCAGCTTTTCATGTGCTTCTTGGCCAACTGTATGTGTTCTTTGGAGAAATGTCTATTGAGGTCTTCCGCCCATTTTTGGATTGGGTTGTTTGTTTTTTTAATATTGAGCTGCATGAGCTGTTAATATATTTTGGAGATTAATCCTTTGTCCGTTGATTCATTTGCAAATATTTTCTCTCATTCTGAGGGTTATCTTTTCATTTTGTTTGTAGTTTCATTTGCTTTGCAAAAGCTTTTAAGTTCCATTAGGTCCCATTTGTTTATTTTTGGTTTTGTTTCCATTACTCTAGCAGGTGGATCAAAAAAAATCTTGCTGTGATTTATGCCAAAGAATGTTCTTCCTATGTTTTCCTCTAAGAGTTTTATAGTGTCCGGTCTTACATTTAGGTCTCTAATCCATTTTGATTTTATTTTTGTGTATGGTGTTAGGGAGTGTTGTAATTTCATTCTTTTACATGTAGCTGTCCAGTTTTCCCAGCACCATTTATTGAAGAGACTGTCTTTTCTCCATTGTATATCCTTGCCTCCTTTGTCATAGATTAGTTGACCATATGTGCATGAGTTTATCTCTGGGCTTTCTATCCTGTTCCATTGATCTATATTTCTGTTTTTGTGCCAGTACTATACTGTCTTGATTACTGTAGCATTGTAGTATAGTTTGAAGTCAGGGAGTATGATTCCTCCAGATCCGTTTTTCTTTCCCAAGATTGCTTTGTCTATTCGGGGTCTTTTGGTTCTCCATACAAATTTTAAGATTTTTTGTTCTAGTTCTGTAAAAAATGTCACTCGTAATTTGATAGGGATTGTAATGAATCTGTAGATTGCTTTGGGTAGTATAGTCATTTTCACAATATTAATTCTCCCAATCCAAGAACATGGTATATCTCTCCATCTGTTTGTGTCATCTTTGATTTCTTTCATCAGTGTCTTATAGTTTTCTGAGTACGGGTCTTTTACCTCCTTAGGTAGGTTTATTCCTCGGTATTTTATTCTTTTTGTTGCAATGGTGAATGGGATCGTTCCTTAATTTCTCTTTCTGATCTTTCATTCTTAGTGTATAGGAATGCAAGAGATTTCTGTGCATTAATTTTGTGTCCTGCAACTTTACCAAATTTATTGATTAGCTCTAGTAGTTTTCTGGTGGCATCTTTAGGATTCTCTATGTATAGTATCATGTCATCTGCAAACAGGGACAGTTTTACTTCTTCTTTTCCAATTTATATTCCTTTTATTTCTTGTTCTTCTCTGATTGCCATGGCTAGGACTTCCAAAACTATGTTGAATAATAGTGGTGAGAGTGGACATCCTTGTCTCGTTCCTGATCTTAGAGGAAATGCTTTCAGTTTTTCACCATTGAGAATGATGTTTCCTGTGGGTTTCTCGTATATAGCCTTCATTACGTTGACGTAGGTTCCCTCCATGCCCATTTTCTGGTGAGTTTTTATCATAAATGGGTGTTAAATTTTGTCAAAAGCTTTTTCTGCATCTACTGAGTTGATCATATGGTTTTTATTCTTCAATTTGTTAACATGGTGTATCACATTGATTGATTTGTGTATATTGAAGAATCCTTGCATCCTTGGGATAAACCCCACTTGATCATGGTGTATGATCCTGTTAATGTGTTGTTGGGTTCTGTTTGCTAGTATTTTGTTGAGGATTTTTGCATCTATATTCATCAGTGATATTGGTCTGTAATTTTCTTTTTTTGTAGTATCTTTGTCTGGTTTTGGTATCAGGGAGATGGTGGCCTCATAGAATGAGTTTGGGAGTGTTCCTTCCTCTGCAAATTTTTGGAAGAGTTTGAGAAGGATGGGTGTTAGCTCTTCTCTAAATGTTTGATAGAATTGACCTGTGAGGCCATCTGGTCCTGGACTTTTGTTTGTTGGAAGATTTTTAATCACAGTTTCAATTTCATTACTTGTGATTGGTCTGTTCATGTTTTCTATTTCTTCCTGGTTCAGTCCTGGAAGGTTATACCTTTCTAAGAATTTGTCCATTTCTTCCAGGTTGTCCATTGTATTGGCATAGAGTTGCTTGTAGTAGTCTCTTATGATGCTTTGTATTTCTGTGGTGTCTGTTGTAACTTCTCCGTTTTCACTTCTAATTGTATTGATTTGAGTCCTCTCCCTCTTTTTCTTGATGAGTCTGGCTAAAGGTTTATCAATTTTGTTTATCTTCTCAAAGAACCAGCTTTTAGTTTTATTGATTTTGGTATTGTTTTCTTTGTTTCTATTTCATATATTTCTGCTCTGATCTTTATGATTTCTTTCCTTCTACTAACTTTGGATTTTGTTTGTTCTTCTTTCTCTAGTTCCTTTAGGTGTAAAGTTAGATTGTTTATTTGAGATTTTTCTTATTTCTTGAGGTAGGATTGTATTGCTATAAACTTCCCTCTTAGAACTACTTTTGCTGCATCCCATAGGTTTTGGATTGTTGTGTTTCCTTTGTAATTTGTCTCCAGGTATTTTTTGATTTCCTCTTTGATTTCTTCAGTGATGTCTTGGTTATTTAGTAATGTATTTTTGAGCTTCCATGTGTTTGGGTTTTTTACATTTTTTTCCCTGTAATTGATTTCTAATCTCATAGCGTTGTGGTCAGAAAAGATGCTTGATATGATTTGAATTTTCTTAAATTTACCGAGGCTTGATTTGTGACCCAAGATGTGATCTATCCTGGAGAATGTTCCATGTGCACTTGAGAAGAAAGTGTAATCTGCTGTTTTTGGATGGAATGTCCTATAAATATCAATTAAATCTATCTGGTCTATTGTGTCATTTAAAGCTTGTGTTTCTTTCTTAATTTTCTGTCTGGATGATCTGTCCATTGGTGTAAGTGAGTTGTTAAAATCCCCCACTATTATTGTGTTACTGTCGATTTCCTCTTTTATAGCTGTTAGCAGTTGCCTTATGTATTGAGGTGCTCCTATGTTTGGTGCATACATATTTATAATTGTTATATCTTCTTCTTGGATTGATCCCTTGATCATTATGTAGTTTTCTTCCTTGTCTCTTGTAACATTCTTTATTTTAAAGTCTATTTTATCTGATATGAGAATTACTACTCCAGCTTTCTTTTGATTTCCATTTGCATGGAATATCTTTTTCCATCCCCTCACTTTCAGTCTGTGTATGTCCTTAGGTCTCAAGTGGGTCTCTTGTAGGCAGCATATATATGGGTCTTGTTTTTGTACCCATTCAGTGAGCCTTTGTCTTTTGGTTGGAGCATTTAATCCATTCACGTTTAAGGTAATTATTGTTATGTATGTTCCTATTAACATTTTCTTAATTGTTTTGGGTTTGTTTTTGTAGATCCTTTTCTTCTCTTGTGTTTCCCACTTAGAGAAGTTCCTTTAGCATTTGTTGTAGAACTGGTTTGGTGGTGCTGAGTTCTCTTAGCTTTTGCTTGTCTGTAAAGCTTTTGATTTCTCCATCGAATCTGAATGAGATCCTTGCTAGGTAGTGTAATCTTGGTTGTAGTTTCTTGCCTTTCATCCCTTTAACTATATTGTGCCACCCCCTTTGGCTTGTAGAGTTTCTGCTGAGAAATCAGCTGTTAACCTTATGGGAGTTCCCTTGTATGTTATTTGTCGTTTTTCCCTTGTTGCTGTCAATAATTTTTCTTTGTCTTTAATTTTTGTCAATTTGATTACTATGTGTCTCGGCATGTTTCTCCTTGGGTTTATCCTGCCTGGGACTCTCTGCGCTTCCTGGACTTGGGTGACTCTTTCCTTTCCCATGTTAGGGAAGTTTTTGGCTATAGTCTCTTCAAATATTTTCTTGGGTCCTTTCTCTCCCTCTTCTCCTTCTGGGACCCCTATAATGCGAATGTTGTTGCATTTAATGTTGTCCCAGAGGTCTCTTAGGCTGTCTTCATTACTTTTCATTCTTTTTTCTTTATTCTGTGCCATAGCAGTGGATTCCACCATTCTGTCTCCAGGTCACTTATCCGTTCTTCTGCCTCAGTTATTCTGCTATTGATTCCTTCTAGTGTATTTTTCATTTCAGTTTTTGTATTATTCATCTCTGTTTCTTTGTTCTTTAATTCTTCTAGGTCTTTGTTAAACATTTCTTGCATCTTCTCAATCTTTGCCTCCATTCTTTTTCCAAGGTCCTGGATCATCTTCACTCTCATTATTCTGAATTTTTTTTCTGGAAGGGTGCCTATCTCCACTTCATTTAGTTTTTTTTCTGGGGTTTTATCTTGTTCCTTCATCTGGTACAAAATCCCCTGCCTTTTCATTTTGTCTATCTTTCTGTGAATGTGGTTTTCCTTCCACAGGCTGCAGAATTGTAGTTCTTCTTCCACAATTTGTTTATTTATTCCCTCATTGATGGCATTGCATTTTCCACTTTTTAGGAATCAATGAATAAGGTTGCTATGCAAATCCTTGTACAAGCTTTTTTGTGGACATTTGAGGAGTTCTACATGTGATGATGCCATTTTATAGTCCTACTAGTTGTTCCACATTCTTGCCAATTATCTTACTGTGGGCTGCTATGGAAAATACCATAGACTGAGTGGATTAAACAACAAACATTTACTTCTCACAGTTCTGGAGGCTAGGAAGTCCAAAATCAAGGGGCCAGCATTTAGTGTCTGGTGAGAGCTCTCTTCCTGGTTTGCAGACTGATGCCTTCTTGCTGTATCTTGACATGTATCTTCCCTGTCTGTTCTTATAAGGGCACTAATCCTGTTCATGAGGGCTCTACCCTCATGACCTAATTACCTCCTAAAGGGCTCCACCACCAAATATCATCACATTAGGGATCAGGGCTTCTACCTACACATTTTGGTGGAACACAAATATTTAATCCATGGCATCAATGTTGTATATTATCTGTTTTGTTTCATTTTGTAACAATACTCATTCTAGTGGGCTTAGAATGGTACCTCCTTCTGGGTTTAGTTTGCATTTCCCTAAAGAATAACAAAGTCAAGCACCTTTGTAGATGCTAATTGGCTATTCCTTTATCTTTTGTGTCATATCTGTTCAAGTCTTTGTCCATTTTTAATTGAACTGCGTATTAGTTTTCTATTGCTGCTATAACAATAAAACTTAGTAACTTCAAACAATGCAAATTATTACCTTTCTAACCTCTGTAGGTTAGAAATCTGACACAGGTCTCATTGGGCTAAAATCAAAGTATTGCAGAGTTTTGTTCCCTTCTGGAGGCTCTAGGGGAGAATCCCTTTCTATGCTGTTCCACCTTCTAGAGGCTGCTCACATTCCCTATCTCATGGTCCTTCCTCCATCTTCAAAGCCAGGAATGTTGTGTCCCTCTGACCATTCTTTGAAGTCACATCTCCCTTTCTCTCTGAACTCAGTACTGAAAAGATTCTCTGATTTTAAGAACCCTGGTGATTAGATTGAGCCCACCCAGATAATCCAGAATAATCTCCTCCTCTCAAAATCCTTAATTTTTATCACACATTCATTTTGCCATGCAAAGTAACATACAGGTTCCAGAAATTAGCAAGTGGGTATCTTTTAGGGGACTCATTATTCTGCCTACCACAAGTCACTTGTTTTCTCATTATTGATCTGTAGGAGTGTTCTATATTTTCTGGATACACACACACACACACACAAACACACACACACTATTTTTCCTCATCTGTAGTCTCTTTTGGTGAGCAGAGAATTTTGATTTTCATAAAGTTCAATTGATAGATTTTCCTTTCATGTCCTTTTCATTTCTGTACTTTTCGCATCTTTAAAAAAATTTACTTACTGCAATATTGTGAGGATATTCTCCTATGTTTCCTTCTAGGAGCTTTATTATTCCAGCTTTTATGGTTAGGTTTATGATTCTCCTTGAATTAGTGTATGAAGTGATACACACTTCATAGTTCTTGTCTTTCATAAAAATATCTAGTTGTCCCAGTACTGTTTGTGAAAAGATATCCCACTAAATTGAATTGGTGCTATGGCCATAATTTAGTTCTGTAGGTCTCTTTGTGGTCTGTAGGTCTGTTACGTTGATCTCTTTGTCTATGCTGACTCCACTGTCCCACTCTCACGATGACTGCAGCACTGCAGTAAGTTTTGAAATCAGGTATGAAAAGCCCTCAATTTTATTCTTCCTTTAACAATTGTTGTAGTTATTCTAGGTTGTTTACATTTTGATGTAGATTTTAGAATCAGCTTGTCAATTTCTACCAAAAACACACTGAAATTTTGACTGGGATTGCAATGTTTCTGCAAAGAAATGTGAGAAGGGATATATTGAAAATACTGAGTCTACAGATCCTTGGATATAGTATTTCTCTCCATTATTTAAGCCTAAAAGCAAACATCCACTCTTTTTACCAAATTTGGGAAAGCACTTCCGATATTTCACTATTATAAAGTTAGCTGTAGGTTTTTCATAAATGTCCTTCCTATTAAGGAAGTTTGCCTAATTCTGTAATTTGCTGAGAGGTTTTATTATAAATGGGTGTTGGATTTTATCAAGGGCTTCTTAAAGCATCAGTTGAGATAATCATAGGGTTTTTCTCTTCTGTTCATATGGTGAATTACATCAATTTATTTTTATAATGTTAAACAAACCATACATTTCTGATATAAATCCCCTTGGGAATGATATATTATGCTTGTTTTCCGTATTGGGGGATTTGATTTGCTGTTATTTCTTATAGAATTTTGCATCTGTATCATGAGACTTTCTGATCTGAAAGCCTGAAATACTTTTTTTGCCTGAATTGTCATTATCAGGCTTTGTTTCACAGTTACACAAACCTCATAAAAATGAGCTGGGAAGTTTTTCTGTCTCCTCCTAAAATTGGTATCGTTTCTCACTTCTTAAAGTAGAAACTGAGATAGTTGTTTTTACATTTTTCCTCTTTGCTAGTAAATATACTTCTAGCTATAAATTTCCTTCAAAGCATTGTTTTATTATCATTCTACAATTTTTGATATGTTGTATTCTCATATTCATTCCATTTGAAATCGTTTTGAATATCTCTTGTGATTTTTGTTCTTGACCATAAATTATTTAGAAGTAATTTTGCTTAAATTCTAAATATTTGGGAATCATCTGCATCAGTGTTTATACAATGTAAATATATTGTGAGCCACAGATATAAATTTATATTTTCAAATATTCATATAAAAAAGTTCAAACAAAACAAAATTAAATGTAGTAATATGTTTTATTTAAGTCAATATCTCTAGCATAAATCATTTCAACATGTAATCAATGTAAAATTATTAAAAAGATATTTTACACTGTTTTTGCACTAGGTCTGTGATATTTAATGTGCATTTTACCCTTACAACACATCTCAATTTAGTTTAACCACATTTTAAGTGCTCAAGAGGCACATGTGGCCACACGTTACCATATTAGACAGCATAACCCTAGCAAGGTGGAATTCTGCTTTTTCCTAGGAGTTCCCATCTTAGGTCTCTGTCTCTGCTAACATACTTGATTTAGAAATATTAAAAGAGAAACTAAGGTCTGCACAGATCCAATTTCCTGTTACAATATCTGTACAATACACAATTTAGTAATCTTAGACCTGGGTTCTATTTGTGAGTGTAGAAAATTGAGTAGTAACTTCAAGTGGTCATTTAACTTTTCTGTTCTCAGTTACTTTAGCTGTTAAAAGATAAGCCACCTTCTTATGTTTCAAGGCATTGCTGGACAGATTAAATAGAATAGCAGATGTGAAAGCAACTTCTAAATGTATAAATATATCTTATATTTGCACAACATGTATTGTTAATATTTTTTCAAGTTCTTAGAAGATGAGTGTTAGATAACAAAAACATCACTCTCCCATGCAAATGCTCACTCCTTTGGATAAAGTCTGTATCAGTATATGGGTAGTAAAGTGAGAAAGCACTGACATAACATGTATACCTCACTTCAGGGATAAAGGACAGTTTCATTTTTTGCTTTCTTTGTGCAACTGAGCTCAATATTCAGTATGCATTTCTCTTTGATGTTGTTGTCTTTATATATATATGTATTACACGTTTTCAGGAAATATCCACAACTTAACCGATTCCTGGTTTATCATTTCTTTGAGGAGGATTTATTCTAAATGAATATTTGAAATGAGCTACTTTCTAACTGTATGAGAGAAGAAGAAACAGGGAGTCTCATATATAATGTTTGCACATGATTAAAACAAATTCTTCACTTCCTTAGGCCTCATGACTTTCAACCCATCACTCTTCATTACACTGAGTTCCTTTTTTATGTGCTTTTATATTAGAAAAAGAAAGAGTTAGTGATTCCAGTAGTTCAGTATCACTTTCTGCCTTCTTCTTTCATCTTGGTGGAGCAAAAACATTTGGAGGTCGTGTTTATTGAGTCACCCTACATAAGGCATTAGAGGCTCCAACAAGTCATATTTGCAAGTAACATGCATATTGTTCTGGGGCAGCATTCATTTGTTTCAACCTCCTCACCTTTCACTCTCTGTCCTCACCACACTCACACAGCCCTTGGGTTTTATTGAGTTTAATGACTGCTCTTAAATGTTATGGGAAAGAGAGCAGAGTCAGGAAAAAATAGGTGCCATAAAAAATGTGCAAGCAAAGTAGCGTTGTCACTGGTACTGCTGGAGTGCAGATCACAGCGCGATGGCCTCCGTGTAAGTCTTTCCTGCGCCCAGTAAAAAATGAAAACAACATTGTAATAAATTAGCTGGAACTACACTTCCCTAGGGTTTAGTGACATCATGATAAATAACCCTATGCATGTACGATCTGGCTTTCCCTCTGCCAAGGTTTTCTACCATAATATTTTCAGGCCTTAAGTCATGGTCATCAACACTTGATTAATACAAGGAGGGAAAGTTAAGATAACACTAGGGTGTATTTCCTTGGACAATGCAAGATATTAACAGTATAATATTGTATCTGGGTTAAGTTTTATTGGTCATTATAAGGATGATCATTTTCGTATATAATTAGTAGTTGAAATGTTCCAACCTTTCTCATAAAGTAAATACCTTGAATAAACCTAGAGGCAACTCTTAAGTTTGTTTATCTCTGATTTTTGAGGTATATTTCCTGGACCTTATTTTCTAATTTTTGTGAAGAAGGTGCTTAAACCTCGCAGCATGATTTGTGTGCAAAATTTATTCCTCAGTACATTTTCCATTACATATATATGGAATATATATGTGTATAAATATATAAATTATGTATATAATACAACTGTGTTTTATAAATATGTATATCACATTCACTTAACCCGAATCCATCAAATAAATTCAGTTATATTTGTATAACTTTCACAGGGAAGGAATAACTTAGCATATAACTTTTCTAGCTAAACTACTATTGTTAGAAATAAATCTGTATTTACTCATTCTAGTCCAGTCATCTTTTTCTTCTGATGAATAAAAGGTAAGCCAGAAACATTTCTTTGCCATTAATTAAAGCACTAGAGAAAATGAATGTTCAAGTAAATAACAATAAAACTGATTTTTACTGAATGCAAAACTGGATAAAACAAGAATACAGGGCTTCCCTGGTGGTGCAGTGGTTAAGAATCCACCTGCCAATGCAGGGGACACAGATTCGAGACCTGGTCCGGGAAGATCCCACATGCCGCGGCGCATTTAAGCCCGTTCACCACAACTACTGAGCCTGCGTTCTAGAGCCCACGAGCCACAACTACTGAGCCCACACACTGCAACTACTGAAGCCCGTGCACCTAGAGCCCGTGCTCTGCAACAAGAGAGGCCACCGCAATGAGAAGCCCGCGCACCACAACAAAGAGTAGTCCCCGGTCGCCACAACTAGAGAATGCCCTCGCGCAGCAACGAAGACCCAACGCAGCCAAAAATAAATAAATTAATTTTAAAAAAGAAGAATACAAATTTTGTTTTCATGTTTTGAGAGATGGCTTCCATAATTAACTCCAATATACTGAACATAAGTTAATCACTATATGTACATGTAATTTTCGACTTATTTGGTCTCCTCTTTTAGACCTTAAAGAATATCATGAAATCAGATTCTCATGATTCTTTCTACTTGGACTGAACGTGTTTGTATATGCGTGTGCACAGCTGTGCTGTGTGTTTCTGTGTATGTATTTAAAGAGCATAATAAAGGCATCTATTATGTTTTCAACACCTAATATATACCAGGTACTGTTTTAAGAGTTCTGTATTTTTAAAATCTTATTTAATTTTCAAAATGACTATATGGGTAAATGCTATTATACCCTCTTTTTGAAAATGAGGAAACAGGAGCAAGTAATAAGTTTGCTGAAACCATTCAGTGAGAAAATGGTAAGACCAGAATTCAAAACCTGTAAGTCTGTCTCGGAAGCTTCAGCTCCTAACCAGTGTGCTATACTTCAAAAAGAAAGCAAAGGCAGAGAAAACAGCATAATTACATCACATGGCCTTTCCCCTGAAATATATTTTCTTTATTCTCAAAGCTAGGTATAACTGGATTTCATGGAACTCTTATAAATCATGCTCAAGGAGAGATCCTTCTGATTAAATTCACCACATTTCCATCACTCTTTTATGATGCCCATTCCACTTTATTCAAATAAAAAATCAAATTAAAATTGGACAGATCTGAATGATCATAAAAATTGCCGCAGTACATCCAAGCTTTATTAACATGGAAACACTCTGTATACTGAAAATTTATTTAGTATAAGAAATGATCAGTAAAGGGGAGTTTCTTTTGTCTGACCCAAAGCAGGATCTGCGTTTATTCATCTTGCAGAAAAAAAATACTTCACCGGATAGGAACCGCATCTTATTCATCTTTATAGCTCCAGGACCCAGTTCTGAGTATGACACCTAACAGGCACTCATTAGATATTTGTTACATCAGACATTCCTAATTGACTCCAACATATTCATCAAAATATTTTATTTTGTAATTTGGGTCATAGGAGATTTCACATGGAATAAGTAGTCTTCAAAAGACTTTGGGTTGCAAATGACAAAAAAAAATTTCTTGCTCTATCTAAAATAGGAATTTATTAGAAAGGATACATGGAACTCAAGATCAAAATATACTGGATTTTACCAGGCACTAGAAACAAACCAGAGTGGCCCCAGGAAGCCCAGTTGATTCTTTCTCTCTTTGATCACATGATCTATCATTGCTGTTTCTCTCCTCAGAATCCCTTCCTTCATCTCTTTCTTCGAAGCCTATATTTTTCTGCTACTTCATACACATGACAGAAAACAGTAATCCAACCCGATCCCTACATGAGCTCCCAGCTTTAGTGCCACCAACTAACTGACTCAATCTCTCCATGGTCCAATTCTAAATTCCTGGGAGCAAGAATTCAGTTGATCTAGCTTGGGTCAAGAATCCACCTCATAGTTCCCTGGTTTATTGCTACTCAGCAAGAGGCCATGAAAAACAGGTTCTGAAAGGTGAGGGCAGGCAGCTGCTCCAAAAAAAGACAAGTGTGAGGGTGTGAAGATCATAAATGGTAGAGAAAAAAACGTCATTTTTAATACCTTTGTAATCACCTCAACAGAAAAGTACTAGGCTGGGATCTTTACTAAGTCATAAATGTGAAGTCATTTTGCAAGGAAATACAATTATATCCTCACCTGTAATTTCCATTTTCGAACATTCATATACTGGTATCTACACAATACATAACTCTCCAGAAAATTTAGGGAAGACTCAACTAAATATTTATTTGAAGAACAAATATTCTAAATTCAGTGACGTAGTAGTGTGTTGCTTCCATTTTCATCAGTTTATCTACATGAAACAGAATAAATATAAGACACCAAAACACTTTGGTCATTCAGTTTGGACCTCGGGTGTCGTTATTCAATATAGATCAAGCCAGTGTATTCACATGAAGAAGAAAATTATGCAAATACTAAATCAAGATGCAACCTTTTTATCTGTATTTTAGTTTCAATAAAACTAGAGATAACAGGATAGAGATAGCTAAAGATTGTGTTTGCCATTCTAATTCTTTGAAAGAAATGCCTCTTATTCTGTGATCATGTCCATCCTCCATTTTGTGTGTGAGTTAAAATGGATATGCTGTTAGTTCTGTCTTTTCATATCACTCCTTGGTAAATTAAAAGATTGCAGTATTAAATAGGCATTGCATATATTATTTTTGTTGAATTTACTTGTTAGTGATGGGAAAAATAAAACAACTATAGTTATAGCACAGGTACATTAAGGAACTTAACACAATAAAATCAGAAAATAGATAGTAAAGGGGTAATGGCAGAGAAAAAGTCAAGAAGGGAAGGCATAATTTGAAATGATGACAACTGAGTATATATTTTGTAGCTCTGAAGTTTTTAGGAGTCAGGAGAAACCTGTTTTCTCATTCTCATTGTCACACACTGTGGTAGGCAGGATAATGTTCCCCAAAGATACCCAGGCCCTAATTCTTGGAACCTGAGCACATGTTACCTTACATGGCAAAAGGGACTTTGCAGTTGTCATTAAGATTAAGGATCTTGAGCTGTGGATAGTCTGGATGGGCCCGATCTAATGAGTCCTTAAAAGTAGAGAAACTTCGCCAGCTGCAGAAAATAAAAGCAATGACAGCATAAGAATTCAAGGCCCTTTTGCTGATTCTGACATGCAGAGGATACATGCAAGGACTAGAAGGAGGCCTCTAGAAGTTAGAAAAGGCAAACAGATTCTCCCCGAGATTCTTCAGAAGGAATGGAGGCCTGTCGATACCTTCGTTGTAGGACTTCTGACTTCCAGAGCCATGAGATAAATAATTTATGTTGTTTTAAGCCACTAAGTTTGTTGTTATTAATTACAGCAACGATAGGAAACTCATACAGACACACAGGTGCAAACTTGTTCATAGAAAAGAAAAAGGTTTTGGTTTCCCTGGTCCTGAACTCCAAAAGAAAACATTACACCTAGAAGCTTTACAACAGGATAATGATCCCAATTGCAATATTGAAAAAAAAAGTTTGGCAGAGGTAGTCTTCATATGGCATTCTTATTTATTTTATTTATTAATTTTAATATTTTTACTTTATTATTTTTAACAATAGCTTTTTAGGGAAAAAAAAACACAGTAAGAAGGGCGAGGGATTTGGTTCATAGGAGAACCTTTAGCAACGAACAGTTAACATCCCTAACTTAAAAAAAAAAACCAAAACAAGCAAACAAACAAACAAAAACCCTACATAATAAAATACCATTCATTCGTTACAATAAAAATAACCAAAAAATAATGGAAACACTGTACTCTCCATAAGGATCATGATTTTGACATCTGGACGGTGACTTTTTTGATTTGAATTCCCTGGAATATCAATTACAAAGAACACGTTTGCAAAATGGCTTCAAAACAAGGCATACCCAGATTTGTATCAGCCAGTGTGCCATTAAGTATATGCGACACTAAGATACAGGAAGTGTTGTAAATATCTCCATCTAAGAGACTAAATTGACAGAACTACAACTTTTCTATTCTTTAAATTTTTAAGTGCAGGCAGCCCTCGCTTTGCACAAGAGTGAGGCGCTGTATAAATGGCGGTACAAGCTGAAACCATGCAATGTGATCATGATAAGCAATGGGAAAAAACACAATTGTGCTATTCCCTCTAAAAATTGTGTCAAAATATTAAAAACTCAATGTCAGTTATAAGTATTTAGAGCAATAAAAAGCAGTAAAACTAATATTTACTTACTACATTATAATTGCACACATTAGAAACACTGAAAATTAGTGCTTTAGTTCTTTGTAAAAAGCTTATCAAGTTAGGCTTCATGGGCCGTATAGTTTCTGTTGTAATGTGAAGCAGCCATAGACAGTATGTGACATATGTGGGTGTGTGCCAATAAAACTTTACTTACAAAAAACAGGCAGTGGACCTAGACCATATGTGATCTGGTCTAGGCCTCTGACTCTGATAACTTGGAAAGAGCAGACACACAAAGCTACATAATGTGAGAAGTTACTTTAGGGGTTAATCAAATAAACTTCATTTTGTAGATGAATTAGATGAGGTCCTGAGAGGTTGAATGATTAGCTTTAAGTAACAAACTAGGGGCAAAACCAAAACTCAGACCTGTAGCTCCTGACTCCTAATATATTTTCTTTTTGCTTCACTGTATTGCCTTTACTGTGCTGGGAGTAATAGAATTTATTATTAAATTGTTGAAATATGTAAAAAAAAAAAAGGAGTCATTTGAACAGTGCTTGCTTTCTTGTCATAGTATAAATTATAGTAAGGAGTAAGGAGCAAGCATCTTTTCTATGCTTTAGCAAATTATCACACTCATTTCTATGTTTTCATCAGCTTTCAACATTTTATCTTTTGCTCTTACAGCAACAGGAAATAGCTCTGAGTTCCTTTTCTGTGAAGTTTTATGTTGGTGTCATTTGCTCTGGGACATTTTTACCCTTTATATCACAGTCACTTTTCTTATTTATATCAATGAGTTTGCCTTCATGAAGTTTTTCTGGTTGTGTATCTAGAGTCTAGGCAGCTTATCCACAGTCTAGAGTCTACAGCAGCAAGGTCAACATCCCTCGGATCTGTGTCTTCAAGTACATCACTTATGTTTGATTCAAATTTCACTCCCAATAATATCATGTTTTTTTCTTTACTGAACCTTCATTTTTGTTGGCAAATTTCCAACTTCCGGTACCAATATTTGTACCTTGTCACTTGGTTTTAGCACTGAGAGATACGAAAGAAACACAGCTACATGCTTTGCTGTCTGTGTGTGAACTGAACAATAGCTGTGCAGGGACCAATCAATAGACTTTGAAAGAAGTGATGCAATCGGTCATTACAAATGATACTCATCTGTTGTTTACATACGAGTGATCTGTGGGCTGAAGAGCTATGAGCAAAGTTTGTACTTCATGCAATTGCTTACAGTTAATATACTGTGGTAGTTGATACTTGAATATGCCATTCAAGTACTGGTGTTATTTAGCTAAACCTAAATAACTGAAATCCATGCATATCACAACCAGGTAAAGCAAGGATTGTCTGTATTGGGATCTGAGGACACAATGAAGCTGAACAATGAAAACTCAGTTTTAAAAAGACGTGAGGGAGAGGAGAAATGACTTTTTAAAACAACAAATAATAAAGTTTTTAAAAAGACATTAAAGAAAGTAACCTTGTTATTGAACAAATATAGATAAGTCCATTCAAAATGTGATTGAGAAGTACTAGGAAATAGGAGATAATGTAAAAGAAACATTCTTTTCTTGAATATAAGTGACAAAAGGAGATCCTTAAAGAAATCAATACAGCAGGCTACAGAGAAAAGGATTGGGGGAAAATCCAGCCAACAGATGCACACAGAACATAAAGACAGTTTTATAAAGGCAAAACATGCTAGAATTTTTTCCATAAAGCCCTTGAATTATGATAAATGTGAGTGCTGTGTATATATATTTGGAAAACCAACTGTGCCTTCTGCTTTAGTTGCCATTTTTGCACCAATAATTTCTTAAACAATATTCTATTTCTAGAGCATAACTCTGTCACCGTAGTGTAGCCAAGCTTTTCTTTGACAAATCAAGTACTAAATAATTCATTGGTGCTCTGAGGGGAAAAATATCCACAGCATACTGCTACAGAAAGTTTTCCTTCCTATAAATAGAAGAGCTTAACAGAGATATGCAGAGGCATGTCCTCTGTGTGTACACGCGCCTTCAAAATGAACCAGGATGGAGTGCTTACAGTAGGGAGGAGCTGGACCTACTGGGCAGCCGTCTGTTCATCTTATTATAATATTTTGCTGCCATTGTTCTTTACCTGAGGTTAATGGCATTACACTGGCTTAATTAGCTGGGCATAAAATATATTCTTTCACTAAAGAAAACTTAATGGTTTTTCTAAGAACCAATAGTAATTCATAGGGCTTATTTTATGTATTTCCAATCTTTTATTTCAGATAGTTTCCTTATTTTTTTAATTGAAGTATAGTTGATTTACAATGTTGTGTTAGTTTCAGGTGTACAGCAAAGTGATTCAGTTATATATATATATATATATATATATATATATATGCACATATATATTATATACCTATATATACACACATATATATATTATATACATATATATAATATATTCATTTTCAGATTCTTCTCCCTTATAGGTTATCATAAAATATTGAGTATAGTTCCCTGTGTTGTACAGTAGGTCTTTGTTGGTTATCTATTTTATATATAGTAGTGTGTATATGTTAATCCCAAACTCCTAATTTATCCCTCTCTCCCTTTTCCACTTTGGTAACCATAAGTTTCTTTTCTATGTCTGTGGGTCTATTTCTGTTTTGTAAATAAGTTCATTTATATCATTATTATATATTCTTAAAAGAGATGGGAGACTATAGGATGGTAGGGAGAGAACACATGTGTGTGAACCAAAAAATAATTTTGAGACAGAATGGTTGTGATGGCTCTTTCCAAGGATGAAAATATATTAGTTATGTGAATACGCAGTAAAAATATGGATATCATATATAAATCACTGATGAGGACATGAAAAAAGTAAAAACCTTTTTTAAAAAGAATTATCTTTTCTCAAAATCTGAAGAATGGAGTCAGTAAAATCTGATTTTATTTTAAAAGAAATATCAATGTTTGTTAGACAAATGCATCTATCTTCCTCTCCCATACCAGGTACAAAACAAATTGAAGGAATAATGTAAACACTCATAAGGTATTTATGTTGCATATCTCTAGGGATCTTGGCATGCTTGACAAAATTCATACAATTAATTCTTCCTCTACCCCTATGAGATAGGAAGCTAGCAGACATTATTAGACAGTAACACAACTAATGTGCATATGTGGACGCAGGGAAGCTGGTGAGTCTTCAGAGGAGGCTGGGCCTACTGGTTTTCTGCCTTTGGGCAAGGAGAATGGCTGCGGGGAAACTACTCTTTCCGAAGTCACCAGTCCCTTTGCCTGCACAGGGAGTTCTTTTGCCTCTAGTTCTTCAATCACTAAATTTATTTGAGTAACTCCCTAAACTGAATACGAAGTCTTCAAGTAAGTAAACTTTCTGGCTCTCCTCTACTCACTTTCTCACACTTCCTAAGAGCAGATTGTCCGGTAGTTTTGAGTCCCTTTGTCTGTAACCAATTTCCAAGCATTAACTGTTACTAAATTGTACATCTCAAGCTCTGTCTCCACAGGCTCAGAAGGAGATCCAGACCCTCTTAATTTTATCTGCACTATTTCTGCAAACCCACAGCAGTTGTCCCTCTCATGTTGATTCCTTGCAAATTCAAGTCTTTTCGATATTCTATTGAAGAACTCTTTTTAAAAATTATTTATTTATTTATTTTTGGCTGTGTTGGGTCTTCGTTTCTGTGCGAGGGCTTTCTCTAGTTGGCGGCGAGCGGGGGCCACTCTTCATCGCGGTGCACGGGCCTCTCACTATCGTGGCCTCTCTTGTTGCGGAGCACAGGCTCCAGACGCGCAGGCTCAGTAGTTGTAGCTCACGGGCCCAGCTGCTTCACGGCATGTGGGATCTTCCCAGACCAGGGCTCGAACCCATGTCCCCTGCATTGGCAGGCAGATTCTCAACCACTGCACCACCAGGGAAGCCTGAAGAACTCTCTTAAGTTTCTATACATTTGTATTGCTACTCCCTCACCAATGGACCATGGAAATTTGGCTGTAACAAGGAACATCTGCATATGCTACGTTATGTGATACTCAGAATCACCTCTGCCTTGGCTTTGGCCTTGAAAGAATGGTGGTGTTAATTATCTTAACAACTGAATCTCTCCGGTATTAATATGTAATCTAGAGCTTACGTTACATTTACCACGTGTTTTGCAATGTACTAAGCACTTTACATTCACTACCATATGAAATACCAATATTTATGAGGACGGTTTTTTTATTACATGCACTTCCAGCTTAAAGAGACTTTGAGTTCAGATTGTAAATTGTCCACAGTCCCACAAAAGCAAGTGCGGACTAGAACTCAAGCCCATGATTCTTTCACTGTAAGTCGTGTGTTCTGAACCACTAAAATTTAATACTACTAAAATTGTGTGCTCAACAATTATTTACTAGATTACTAATAAATAATCTCAAGGGGACAAGAGAGAGAGATTCAAAATTGAGGTGTTGGGATTAGCTGAGTTATATGCCATATTTCTCATAGTTTTTTTTTCATCTTCATGAAAAAGCTGTATTTTTACAATGTAACAGAATGAACTTAAGTTGCACAGTTTATGTAGCTGCTTGCATATATTTTTGATAGCCCTATCACATTTCCAACAGATACATTTGCTCCCTACCCCACCTGCAACTCGAGGCCTTGAAATATTAGAAACAGGTTTTACCTCGTTGCAATGTGTATGAGGTGACAGAGGGCACATAATGAATAAGTAGAAAATGTAGGAATATGACCCCATCTTCCTGTCATTTTGAAGACGACACAATAAGTTCCTCATGCTCTCCTATCAAGAAAAGTACACCATATTTGTGTGGTAGCATTGTTCCAGCGATACATTAGGGGGCATGTGTTGTTTTGCTCTTTTCTTTCAATACTGAAGTTGAAGCTTTAGGTAAAATATGAGAATGATATTATCATTATGTGAGGAAAAAGAGTATAGTTGATATCAAGGTTTCTCTCACCATTTAAGTCATGAATAGAATATAAGCCAGGTGAATTTTGGCTGTGCCCTATAATTTATTTAAATATACTTTCACTCTTCTGGAAGTCTTAGGGGTTTATTTGCAGAATTATTGTTTTGTAATATATACAGGTAATGCTGGGGTATTAAGAACTCTTCGTTTAGAGCTTTACAGAAATTTAATTTCATATAACAAGAATATGAAGGATCACAGACCTGCTGGGTCCCAGTTTCCAGGTGTATATTACAATAAATGAAACCAAGGATGGGTAAAGTAGGCTGCAGGGTGTTTGTCAAAATACCCACAGCCATTTTTCAAACACTATGAGATTAACTCAAACAGAAAGATGTTTACCAATTTCCTTTTTGCTCTATCTTTTATGTCCTTCTGAACTTTATTGAAAAATGAATCTGTGTGTTGCTGGTTCTTTTTGACTTTATTCATCTCAATTTCATTGGTTTATTTATAATTTTAAAGAGCTCAATTTTGTCTGAAAAAATAGCAAGTTATTATATGTCTCAAGACATAATTTTACATATTCAACTACGTAATTTTCATGGTGTTTCCTCTTACAAGATTTTTATGTTGCAGGATCCCCTTCTTTTTTAAGGCCAAATAATATTCCATAATATGTATATACCACATTTTATGTCCATTCATCTGCTGATGGACATTTAGGTTGTTTTCACATTTTGACTATTGTAAATAGTGCTGGGATAAACATGGAAATGCTAGCACTTATGTGAGATCCTGATTTCAAAAAAAGAAAATCCTGCAATATGCCGCAACATGGATGAACCTGGAGGACATTATGCTAAATGAAATAAGCCAGTTCCCAAAGGACAAATACTGCATGATTCTACTAATATGAGGAATCTAAAATAATCAAACTCATGGAAGCAAGGAAGAGCATTGCGTTTCCAGGAGCTGAGAGGAGGGGGAAATGAGGAGTTGCTAATTGATGGGTACAAAATTTCAGTTCTGCAGATGAATAAATTCTAGCAGTCTCCTGTACAATGTCATACCTATATATTTTAAAACTGTATTATACACTTACAAATCTGAGAGGTAGTTCTCATGTTAACTGTTCTTATCACAATCAAACATTTCTTAGAAAGATTTTTGTAACACAAGAAGAGCAGGCCAAGTAGGTCAAACTAATCTACTAATTACTAATTAATACTAATTACTAATGAGTAATCATACATGAAAATAAATAATAAGGCATCATTGACACTATAATATAAATTATTTTAAATTTATTCAAATAAAATTTACTTATCAGTTACTATGTGTTCTTTGTAAGACACTAGAAATATGAAGATGAAAAATTGCAGTCATTGGTTTAAGAAGTTAAAGGTGATACACAAATCACAGCCGATCTTCAAGGAATGAAGTCATCAGTTATGCTTGGTCAGAGTCAGGGAAAGATAACAGAGTTGTTGACAATTGAGTCTTAAAAGCGAAGAATAGCTTATCAGATGAAAGAGGGATTGGAAAGTAAAGAGATTTCTAGACTAACTAAAAATACTTTTAAAGGGATGAAGACATGAGATAAGTAGGGGTCTTCAAATGATTTAGTATGCTCGGAACAGGTGTAACTGAGACAGTAGGAAATGAGGGTGAGGGAAGCAATAGCCATGACTCCTAAGTGATGAAGCGATGGGAACATGCTAGATCTTAATTTATTACAGCAGGCCAAGGAATTTAATATTTATTCTGTGGTGATAAAAAGGCACTGAAAGATTAAAACAGGGGTATGTTATATTAAGGTTTTTTGTATCAGTAATAACATTACAGCAGCAATATGAAGGGTAGATCAATGGCAAAAATGACCAGATCTAGGGGTACCCCTCAACTAACATTTGCAATAGTCTAGACAAGAGATGATAGAGGCTTGCATGAAAGTAGCAGGAGTCTGGATGGAGGGAAAAACTAAGAAATCAAAATTATTTAGTAGTATAATTTGAGAGGAATTAATAACCAGTTATATATAGCTCATGAAAAAGGGAGAAAGATGAATAATGGCTAAATTAACTGCTTTAGGTTACTCTGTTGATGGCAGGACTCATTGAAAAAGAACATGAAATTTTAGAATGTAAACAGATTCCAGGGAAAATAATGAATTCAATTTTGGAAAATTCATAATTTGTGATTCATAATTTAGAAGTAAAGCAAGTCATCAGAGTTAGATTTATGAGTCATTAGCATCTATGTGGCGACAAAGTTACTGGAATAAATAAGATTGTCAAGTGATCATATAAAAAAAGCAATAGAGAATCAAGGACAAACATAAGTAAGCACTATCATTTTAAAGGACATATAAAAGGGGAAGAATAATGGAATAATGGCCAGAAAAACAGAGGTAGAGACAGAGAGAGGAGAATCATGAAAGAAAACATGTTCAAAAATCCAGGAAAAGGTAAAAAAAAAAAAAAAAAAAATTCCAAGACTTAAGAAAACTAAATAAGAATTCAAAAGTGTCCATTGGTTTTAGCAATTAAGAGATCATAGATCATCGATTTGGCAGCATTGGTGACGACAGAAACCAGATAAGATGATGGGAGACATATGAGATTTAAACTTGCGGAGACAGCAAGCATAAAGGTCGGAGAATCTTGTCTGTGGAGGGGGCGAGGGAGGCTGATACCAGGAGGAGAGATACAATTTAGACAGTAAGAGTGACTTCATCATGTTCAGCATTTGAGAACTGAGCCAGAAGAAAGGTAATAGATTAAGATGGGGAGACAGAATATGAGAAAAAGTCCAGGAGAAGCTGGATAGGAATGAAATAGAGTGTAGTTGGAAGAATCAGCCTTGAAGAGGGTGGGGGAGAGAATGAAGATGAAGTCACAGGGCTCTCTTGATGTGTAGAGGCAAGAAGGTGAGAGAGCTCTTGCCTAAAGGCCTCTGTCCTCTGCCAAGGTGTTTCCAGGTTGTCAGCTGGAGGGAGGTGAGGAGGGGAGAAGGTCTGATCAGAATGGTTGAGGTTTAGAACAACCACTGAGAGAGAAAGCAGAGAAAATTAATGAAGGAAGCTCTCGAGGGCTGACTGAGATTTGCTTTAATGAAAGTATAGTAATATTTGTTCATTCATGTATATATTAACATATTCAACAAATATTGATTGAGCTTCTACTATGCCCAGGGATTGTCTGGGTGTTAAGGAATTAGCAATGAATAAAAACAGAAATTTTCAGTCGCATGGAATTGGAGGGGTAAATGAGAAACACAGTACATAAGTAAACTATATACTATTACATACTCTGTCATTATTCTCTGGCTTTTTCCTAATTGGGATCACAGTTTCTGTCTTTACAGGTTGATGTTAGCTCTAAGTGAGCTAATTTATTGTGAATGCACTTTTTAAAAGATAAAGGGTTTCACAAATGATGACCCATGACCCAGATCCTGAAAACAAATGCTGTCATTGATGAGCGGACCATATGGATACAAGAAAAATAACAGAAGAGAAAAAAATGCATTTCACCACAGGATAAAACATGTACAGTATTAAATTATGAATGTGTTTTAATATCAATAGGGTGTTTTTTGCATGCACACTAAGCTTTGTATGTGCCTGCAAGAGATATGACTATAGCTCAGCCACTGTGGAATAGGAGAACCAGGGTCTGGTTGGGGATACAGGCGCTTGAACAGATAATTCTAACACAATGTGACGTGTGTTTTGGGAGGGATCCAGAGAAAGTACTGTGGGGCCACAGAGGGGTGACTTGTTCTCCCTGGTGTAGCTAGTGAAGGCCTTCTAGCTAACAATATGAAGGCTCCTGCTTGAATAATGAAAGGAGTTTCACAGAGAAGAAGTAAGCCAAGAGACAACAGGAACAACAATTCACATGCTCTTTTTCCACGGTAATATTATGCAAAGATAGGACATTAAAGTCCTCGGTGATAAAACTGACATTTCTTGCAACAGTCATGGCCCAAAAGAAAATGCAGTTCAGTGGTGAATGTCAGTTTCATCAACATGCCTCAGGCCCCGTGGGTGTTAGTTTCCTACTCGACTACACAAAAGGGAGGGGACCAAATAAAATAGTATGAACGACCATCCATCAAGAGCACAGTTCTGTTTGGAGACAAATTTTGATTGAATTTCCTCAGCAGACTATTCAGGTCTCCATGTTCATCAAAGGATTTCATTTAAGTTACCATTAAAGTAAAATTAAGTTGGTATTAACCTTGTCTATTCAAATGATGCCACTGCAAGGTAAACACACCATTCTGACGTGCACGAAAATGAAATGATAAATTGATTCACGTACCACTTGGAATGGATGGAGTCCTTCTAATGAGTGATTACCTGTGGTATAACTATATTGATTGTGTTTGTACATGTCAAATGAGGCTGGCAAGGATGAACTTGAAGAAATCAATCTTGGAACCTGCTAGGATAGCAGCCTCCTACTTTCACAGGTACTAAATCATGAACTTAGAAAAAAAAATGAGCCAAAAACCTGCAAAAGTTTGTAATCTCTTCCCCAAACTATTTGACTTAGCAAAGGATCCCTTAACATAAAAGACAAATATGCGCTCAAATAATGATTTACGGAGGACAAATAATTACAAGAGTTCATTTGAAGACTCACACTCTTCCAACTCGTGTCCCCTTGATGTTATGAGGAGGAGTTATTTATTTCTATTTCTATTTATTTTCTTATAATTACAAAAGTACATTTGGAGACCCACATTCTTATGTCCACCCTTCTCCCAGTATAACGACGAGTTATTTCTATGCTTCTTTCTATATGCTGGACTTCATATTTATGAAAAGAAATGTGTGAAAACAAAGGTGGCAACGTTTATATTTTTATATTTTATTGGAACCACTCCGGAGTAGGTGGGGATAGCCATGCATGTGTACACGTGGGCGTGCACACACATCCACACACAAACCACATCCACACACAAACATTCACGTGGGATAATGTGTGTTATTCAGTAATAGTCCGCTGGCAGAATAAATGTCACTCCCCACCTGCCCTCTTACGATGTTGGAATTCACATTAAGAGAGTCTGAGGATCTGGGGAACTCCCATCCACATGAAATAATTTTGCGTGTATTCTGGAGGAAAACTTCCTAAGGACAGGTTTGGAGTGAGGACTGATATCAGAGCAGATACAACAACACAAGGCCCCGGTCCTGAATACACTCCACCACTACTGAAGCGTGCCATCCCCTTGGTTTCTGAAGAAAGGCTTATGAAACCTGGGGCTAGAATGCCCAGACAGGAACTTACTGACCCAAATCTCTCCCTTATGCTAGAGAATGTTTTCATGTTTCCTTAAAAAGGAAAGACATGCATAATGTCTAGATCATCTGACACAGCAGCCGGGCAGAGCAATTCATTTTCAAGCTTGCCTGGTGATTCTTCTTCCCCAGGGTAGTGAAACAATGGGCCAGTTCAGGGACGAGAAGGACTTTACAGCAAAAAGAGAACATCACCTATTGGCATGTCACTTTCATTGCTTTTAACTCATTGCTTTTAGACGCTTTAGAAAAACCCTTATCTCATGAATCTCTGGTTAAAAAGAGTTCACTCCTTTTACCCTCCTTTACCAGTTATTAATATAACTGTAGCAGTAGTTATAGAAAAATGTAGAGAAGAATAGGTTGTTTTTATATAATGAATTTGCCAGTGATTCCTGTTTGTCAACATCATGACATCTGATGCATCATTAGCTTAAAAAGCCAAATCATAGAATAATCACTCTTCTGTGAACCATCCTTTGAGAAAGCTGACACACAGAGACTTTGTTGGTGGCTACATGGACCACCTGCCTTTAGTGGGCAACAGACGTTAGGGACTGTAATATGAATACGGGAGGTTAGCATATTCATCTCCTTAGCTATATATCTCAATTCCTACCATGATTTTATAATCATCTCTTTCTCAACCTTTGGCGCTGAAACAGATGAAGGTGTGGCTCATTACGGGAGCAGACATTTTTCTCAGGAGTGATACAGAGTCTGAGATACAGGGATTCTGATTCTATAACTTAACACGGGGCTTTTACCCAAGGATATCTTAAAGGAAAATTACAGGAGATACACCTTCTCCTTGCTCTCTCAAATATTATATGTATGAAATCCAGCTGAAATGAAATTTGAGAGCTTCCCTAAAGGGGAAAATTTAACAAAAAGACATTGCTGCATCTGTGAGGACAGAGGGAAGATGAATCTTTCACCACAATAGAGGATGTCTTGCAACATTCTCCCCTGACTAACTTAGAAAAAAGAAAGAAACAGATGTATATTACTTGGTTTTACCAATTTACAGGCCTACTAATGAATCCTAAATTAATAAATAATATTGCAATGTAAAATAATTGTTCGAACGCTTAGAGGCTTAAAGATTTTTCTCTCTCTTCTTTTCCCTTTCACCTTAGTGAATATTATAGATACTTTAAAAGATGATAGCTTCCTCAATGAAGCAATGCTCATATGGGCTAGATATCAGGTACATTTTAAAAATCATTTTATCAATAGAATTTAGCCAAACAGCTGAACCAAAGTTTTCCATTTTCAATTTTTGGATCAACAAGGGTGTGAGACTCATTTTTGCTTTTTAGGTAGTAATGTATATAATTAAATTATTGTGACCATGGATTTTTAATTTGGTCCAGCATGTTGGTATACTTAAAATGGGGTTGGTTTATTTTTAAAAGTATAGTAGAATGGTAGCTTTAAGAGAATAGTCTGTGTGTCTGAATCTGTACACATTTTGTAAGTGAAATTAGTACTGAAGCCTAACCTTCTCGAAGGCTGCTAGAGAGAACTGATCCGTCTTGGAGGCATTGTTGATTCACCTCTAGGATAAAATCTTGGGCTGGGCAAAAAGAAAATAAAATAAAAATTGAGAACCCACAGTGAGCACTAAGGTCAAAGAGCCCTAAGAAGTAGTCACTGTGGCATGAAATGGAGGTTTCACTTTCCTTTCCACTTGGATAAGGATAACAAAACCAGCAATATATTCTCATTAAATAATGATATATTATAAAAGTAATTTCCAAATTGTAGAAAATTTGCAAAATGCATAGAAGCATTAAGAAAAAAATGAAAATCACCTCTAATCCATTGCCTGCCAGACAGGCAATGTGAACATTATGCATTCTATATCTGCTTCCCGTGTTTCTCTATGCTTAATTTCCACAGAATTGTAAAAACTATGCAGGGTTATATTCTGCTCATTCACTAAAAGTATTATGGAAGCATTTCCCATACCACTGAAAATTAGATAATTGAATGCTGAAACTCAAAAGTAGAGAGAGAGTTGATTAAGGGCACTGCTTTATTAAGTAGTGAATTTTGCGTGTGTTTGTAGTGCATTTTGTGTGTGTTTGTGTGTCTGTGTGTCTGTGTGATGTTTAGGGAAAGTGTCATATTTCAGGCATGCATTGTGTGAATCTTGTATTTCATTTTTAGTAGAATCTCAGAATTAACTCAAAAATAGATTTAGGACCATAGAGGTCAGTCATCTGGAGTATAGGATAATCCTTTTATAAACAGAGGTCCCATAATAATCCATTTCACTATTATAACATACCACATCTAAATTAGAAATATCGATAGTTACCAAACACTTTTTGGTATTGTTACATCTATAAAGTCCTTTCTGCACATGAGTACATGTATTTTTCCCCACCTGGCCATCCCCACCTCCTTGTTCTGTATTCTCCCACGTCACATTTTTACATATAGAAAATAGCTCTGGATTTTCCTTACATGCTGAAGCTCAAATTGCTTGTCCTAAAAACCAAAATGGACCATTAATATTAATTGCATAGCCATATCTTTTCCAATAATCACATATATTTCCATGAGTAACTGTAAAACTAACTTTACTGTTAAAAACTTGAATTCCACAACTCAGTGTCATTATAGTTGAACCGGCCATAGGTTCAACGGCTTCCATAGAAAACCCACTGTTTCTATCCTCTTATTTAGTTCTTCTCTAGATCACTTCCTCACTTTTTTCCGCCACCCTTAGTCCTCCTACCTTTTTCATACCTGCTGCCTTTCTCATTACCTTCATTTTTCACTTATTCCTTTTCTCTTTCCATTTTTTCTTTTTTTGCACCATTAGTCCGTTAACGTAGTTGCACATTCAAATTTACGGAGGTGCACTGAATGCTTACTCCATCTGCACAGCTGTGTCTTCTTCTGCAACCTAGAGGCAGGCACTTGTTTCACCAGAGTTACAGACATGACTCTGACATCATGAAGGGCCATATCAGTACACCAAAGTCTCTATTACAAACTCACCTTCTCTTATCTGGACAGAACAACAGATGAACCGAAAACTCTACCAACCTTGGAGAGCCCTCAAGGTGCTAATGTTTGACAGCAATAAAAGCTTTAAATGGTTTGGGGACCATCGGTCCCCGCTTTGTAAAGTATTCATGAAGTGGAATTACGATGACCTGCTACCTTGATATGATTTCCAGTTGCCTCAAGCTCTCTGCACTCAGTTTGACCTCCTTTGCTACCTTTGACATTGATCTATTCCTGAGATTGTAGCTATAGGCTTTATGTGTGAACCTGAGATTAAAGGTGGAAATAAAGGTCACCATAATGCCACTGCCTATAAGTTTAGGGGCTGGTAATGCAGTCCTTTGTACTAATCAGGGTGGCCACTGAAGAGTCCATTTGGAAAACAAGATCTTCAGGGACTCAAGTTGTGATGAAACTACTGCAGGAGACTGTGGGGAGAGGAGGAAGAGACGGAATGGTTGTGACACTAAAGACTGCTCCTGAATTGTAGAAGGAAATTAGAGGGAGATGCTAAAAATGGCCACAAGCACTTTGTATTTGATATTGGCTTCTCCAATACATTCAGCTTGAAACGACCAGATCCATTTTTTTCCTTCTCCTATGGGACTTGCTAAGATGCCTGCCTGAGTTTCATTTCCATGACTCTTTCCAGTCTACTTGCTTTAGCTTTTTCCTTCTATACCCCAGACACAGTATATAGTCTGGCGTATTTTTATTTCTCTGTGCTTCATCATAATTTATTACATTCTCCTGTGCCCTCTGTGCTTTTTTTTCTTTTTAACCATGATTAGCAGTTTGCAAAAGGTAGTAAATTTTTCTTGTTTTTTTTCTTTCTTTCTTTCTTCATCTTTCACCCTTTCTTCCTCTTCGCCTTTTTCTGAGACTATCCTTCAGCTTCTCAGAATAAAGGGAAAACAGCATAATTAAGAATGTAATGCCAATAGGAAAGTACAATTATACCCTCCAGATTCGAAAAGGAGGAGAGAGGAAGGCAGCGCAGCAAGTCTGATAACATGGGAGCCCTACGTTTCAGGCAAAGTGGCTCCTTTCTCTAGCTAATTTCTACTTAGAAACAAAAGCTTTTTCAGAGAATGGGGAGAGAGAGATGACTGAATGATGCTCCAATTTGCATTTCTGTTCACATAATATTCTTGTTCAATTGACTAGAGAAAGGTTCTTTTTTTCTTGTTACAAATGGAAGTACCTGTTTAAAAATAGTTGAATCAAATTTTATTCACAATTACTCTTTTTCTCAAACTCGTCTCATAACCAAAGAAATAAGTTCTAAAACTTATTAGGTTTCTTTTCTTTTCCCCAAATCTGCACTAAATAACTTGAGGTAGTGTGGCATGGTAAGAAAGAACGTTCTTTCCAATGTCAGAAGATGTAGGTTATAATCTAAACTCTGTCATGAACTGTATGATATTAAGTAAATCATTTAAAGTTCTAAGTCTCTATTTCTTTTCTTACAAAATTAGGAGGTTGTATTAGATAGTCTGTACTATCCCTTCCAGTTAAAAAAAAAAAAGTCTTCTTTTACGTTTACAATTCAAAACCCTTATCTCAGGAGCTGAAAGTGGACTCCATCTGTCTTAGGAAAGCCACCCCAACCCCCTCTGGGACAACAGTGCCTAGAGAAGCTTCATCACAGGGGCTTTCTGATGTTTTTGCTAACCTGAACGAATTGGAATACAGAGACTGTGATCTTGCCACAGAAATCGTAAGGGGATTTCTGTAAATTATCCATAGCCCTTGTAAGCACCATCATCTAAGAACCACACTGTCAAAGGTTTATGTTTCTCAGACTCTTTGGGCTGCCATCTGCAGTGGCTGAGGGAAGTCTAGAACCATCACTGGTGCTTTGAAAATATTCTGGTTCTTTACTGCCAAATTCTGTTCCATCATTCCGTAAGGAGTTGCCAGTGTGGCAGGGGACTGGAAAGGAGGATTATGTTAGTAATGATTTTAAAAGGAGGAAATTTTTTTTGAACAGCCAGTTAAAGTAGTGATTCCTCATGAAGCTAGAGGAATCACTAGTTTCTTTCACGCCTCCTTGAAGGCATGAAAATCATTTTGTTATCTGTATCTCCTGATGGGTAAATTCAGCATCAGGCACACAAAAATCATCATATTGATGACTGGGAAATGCTGAACATTCTGACATTAAAAAAAATATATTTCAAAGTAATGGTGTCCTGAAAGTGTTAATTTTTTTGTCTTAAAATATTCAATATACCATTCATTCTGTGGAAAAGAACTAATAAAGTCTGCTAAGCATTGGCTTATTACTTTAACTTTCTTCTTTCCTTCCTCTCTCCCTCCACCCTTTCCATTCTTTCTCTCGTTGTTCCTCCATTGTGAAAGGATTCAGGACAGATCTAAGCGAGATGGTCCAGGCTGAAACTTCCTCTCTTTGAGACATCCTACTGCCTCCTGCATGGCCCTCCCCCCTCCTCTTCCCCTCTTCCCCGCTCCAGTTTTTTCTTTGTTACTGAGTTCTGGCTTTGCCTCTTCCTGGAAACCGTCATTGACAACCTCACCTGCTAAGATGTCTTTCTGTGTGTTAACACAACATCCCAAGCTTACCTTTTCCAGTAGCACTAATCAGACTCAAAACTAATATTACAGCATCATTTGTAAAAACTGGGGACCTATATCCCTATACAAAAATGGCTTCTGGAATCTGCTTGATATGACTTCTGACAACACTGGTAACATTTCAGTAGAGAGACTTCAGCCTGGTCCACTCATTTCCCCCGTTTTCTCCTCTATCAGGAACACCATTTTCCATGCTCCACAATGTATGTGTTAATGCATAGTCTTGCTAGTATCCAAAAATTTTTATAGCAAAACAGAAACTTCACATTTTCCTCCCAATTCCCGTATTCAATTCTCCTTTTGCTATCTGGCTCATAAGAGATAGTGAAGATGCTGCAGAGCTGTCTGCCCTTTTAACCTTTATGCAAGACACTGTTATGGTCACTAATTGTCCTGAAGATTAAACACAAATTTCTATGCATGGATTTCTGGGGGTATATTATTTAGGGTCACGCTACTGACTTCTCCTGCTATAAAAAATTGCTCTTTCCTTTCTAGGTACATAAGCATTCAAGCTTCCCTCTCCCATGTCAAGATGTTTACATTCTTTTGTTTCTTCTCATCCTTTAAACCTCAAGTCCTGAGAAACTTTCAGCAGTCTATTCAAGAAAGTAATTAGAAACACACACACACACACACACACACACATATACCCCGAAGCCTCTCTGATGGACAGGTTTCTGATATACTGGAAAACTTACTGAAGTTTTGTAAGCATTGAAGACTTACTGAAGCCTGTGCAGAAGAAAATAAAATAACAATAGCCAAAAGGAAATCATCTCATTGGGTGGTTTAGGCATATACATATTGAAAGGATGGAATAAAACAACGTTTTTAAAAATTTTCTTTTATATTTATTTTTGCACTGTAACGTGATTCACATTTCCCTTTTGAATTCACTGATAATTGTGAAATATATTCTCACATCGGCTCCTGCCACAGTAAAACACACAGCTGGAAGAAAACATTTATACAAGCTACTAGAAGGATTCTGCTAATTCAAGTCATGTGGTATTGCATAATGAATTCATTTCTAAGTATTCTAATATTGTATAATAAAATGCACCTGTAATATAAATTAAAACATTTATAATAAGATATACATTGCAAGAACCCCTTGACATTTCAAGTAAACAAAAGATACATATTTGCCACTTTTTTAACAAATGGATGCTCAAACCATGTATTTTCACACATATGCTAATTATTGTACTGTGAATAGCCAAAAATTGGTTAAAAGATACTTTGCAGATGTTAAATCTATGCAAATACATGATCGCCCAAAGAATTTTAAAAACCCAATGGCCAAAGGCAGAGATAGGAAAAATATCACACTCTAATTAATAAATGAACTGAAGATATGTATGTCCTATGAAACACTAATACAAAATGTGTTTTTTATTACATTCCATGAGACTATTCTGATATTATTGGAATCTAATGTGGGCAAACTGCCTTTAATTCACAAATGTGGGAGCACTTCTGCTTACTGAAACACTGTCAAGAAAGGTAAGTGGGTGAATGTATGTAGTACCAAAAGCGAGATAGTCTTGAAATTTACAAAGTAGCTGTAAAAATATGGAGTAGTGTTAAAAACAAACATCTATATCACCTATGGAAAAATATTACTGAGTACTTTTAATCTTTTCTTTTATATGTTGAAGTATTTTACATTAACCCAGCTGTAGGATTAGGTGAAGGAACTCTTTATGGAGCACTCATGATGCCAAATGTTATCACATAGAAGATCTATCTATCTATCTATCTGTCATCTATCTATTTATCTATATCTATCATCTACCAACTATCTAGTAATCTTTTTTTTTTAATTTAATTAATTAATTAATTTATTTATTTATGGCTGTGTTGGGCCTTCGTTTCTGTGCGAGGGCTTTCTCTAGTTGCGGCAATTGGGGGCCACTCTTCATCGTGGTGCGCGGGCCTCTCACTATCGCGGCCTCTCTTGTTGAAGAGCACAGGCTCCAGACGCGCAGGCTCAGTAGTTGTGGCTCACGGGCCTAGTTGCTCCGTGGCATGTGGGATCTTCCCAGACCAGGGCTCGAACCCGTTTCCCCTGCATTAGCAGGCAGATTCTCAACCACTGCACCACCAGGGAAGCCCCTAGTAATCTTTTTATTCACCCATCTATACATCTATCTATTATCTATCTATTCTCTCATACCTGTTCTTAATTGCAGGGGTTGTAATATATTTATTAAATTCATATTCACTGGCAACATGCCTGTCACACAGAAGGCCCTCAACAAATATGTGTTGAATTGAACTGGAAACATGCTTCCTGTGCTGGTTTAACTAAATTATAATCCCAGATATTCCAACAGTCTCCATCTTGTATAAGACAGTAAAATGGAAATGTGGACTGGTATGAATTGACCTAATACTACTTGACCAGTTATTTTCCAATGTCCTCATGGTTAAGTTAAACATCACCTGATATTAACTCAATTTACATGAGAACAAAGGGAACTTTCACCTCATGACTTTCATTTTGGCAAGTGCAATTTCCACATCCTTTTTTTCCCACCCCATCATTTGTTTCTCCAACACTCAGGAAAATTTCATTTCTCCTATTTTCAAAACAATGACAGTCACTGGTTTGGCTTGTTACAATTTTATATCTTCACTGTGTGCTAGTGTGCCTGAAATTCAACACAAAGTAAATAAATTCTATTAGCACAGGGTTATGTTTATCATCCTAGTCATACATGTAGGGAAATGTTACAACTCACAGTGAATGTTGCTGGCATGAATACAGACACTACAGTAAAGAGAGGTATTTAAAGTGACAGGTGCTTTACACCTTAAGTTTTAGCAGGACATACTGGGGAAAGTCCCCTTTTAACTGAGTTCATTGTCCTGACTTGCACAATAATTATTTTCCCTATAGCTACCCCTGCAGGCCACTAAAGCAAAACTTTATTTCAAGTAAAAATCACCAAGGGCTTCCTGGGATCTTGGAATACTACAATTCTTGGGTCCCATGGATCACTGGTCTACAGCTGGATAGCACAGCAGTCAGAGTGACAGAAAACCTGGAGAATAAATATCTTTCTCCTCTTCCCCTTAACTAACAAACCCCACTCTTTTAACATAAGTTGTGGGTATTAGATAGTTTTTATACTTGCTAATAAAAGAAACTCCACTATGTCTGTTGAGATTGAAGTGTAGAAAATAACTTCATCTCCATAGTGAGTGAATGGCCAGGAATAGGCATCAGCAAACTATGGCTTTGGGCCAAATCCATCCCTCCACCTCCTTTTGTATGGCTCACAGACTAGGATTTTTTTCTTTTCATTTGTAAAAGGTTAGTCAAAAAAAAATATGCGACTTTAAAACTTTTAGATGATTACATTTAATCTGGCTCTAATCTATGGTTTAGACTCTTGACTAGGGATTAGCACATTTTATTTTTTTTATGTAAAGGGCTAAATGTTGAATATTTTAGGTTTTATAAGCCAGGTACATTTGCATATTCTTTTTTTCTCACAACTCCTTAAAATGTAAAATAAACAAACAAAATTTTTTACAAGGAGGCCATACTAAAATAGAAATTACATTTGTGGGCCACATTTGGCCACTAGGCAGGCCCCGGCCCTAGTGGATGGTTGACCCATAAGATAGAATGAATCATCACATAGAGAAAAGTACTCCATCAACCAAGAATTCTTCCCACCAAGATCACCTGCCTTGGACCATTGTGAGAAATAAATGTCTACTATATTTGAGTCAGGATACATGTTTAAGTCTACGTATTACAGTAGCTAGCTTACCCTAACTAATACAGAAAGGACATCTAAGGCAACACTTCCCAAGAGGTGACAGTTAACATAGATTTGAAGGAAAGAAAGCCCTGCAGATATTTGGAGGAAGACTTGCAGGACATTTGGTCCTGTCCAAAATGTTCATAAGACATTTGACCCATGCCAAAAGGTCTTTGGTATTTGATCTGTCCAAAACTATTTGGCATGGACCAAATATGCTCATGGACATTTTGGATAGGACCAAATGTGTTTTGGTCTGAACCATGGATATTTGGGACAGGATCAAATGTCTGCTAACCAGAAGAGCATTCCAAGCAGATGCCCTGAGTCAGGAACACAACTTAAAGTTTGAGAAGCAGAAAGGAGGTAAGTGAGTTTGCACTCAAATGATCACGAAGGAAAATATTAAGATTTGAGGTCAAAGAAGAAAGGGGCAACTATATTTTGTAGGTCCTCGTGTATCATTGTTTGGTTTTTACTCAGAGAAAAATGGGAAGCCACTGGAGACTTTCAAGTTGAGTAGTGACATTAAAAGACCCTCATTTTGGGCTTCCCTGGTGGCACAGTGGTTGAGAATCTGCCTGCCAATGCAGGGGACACAGGTTCAATCCCTGGTCCGGGAAGATCCCACATGCAGTGGAGCAACTAAGCCCATGCGCCACAACTACTGAGTCCATGCATCACAACTACTGAGCCCACACACCACACGTCGCAACTACTTAAGTCCATGTGCTCTAGGGCCTGCGTGCCACTACTACTGAGCCCACGTGCTGCAACTACTGAAGCCCGCGTGCCTAGAGCCCGTGTTCTGCAACAAGAGAAACCACCACAGTGAGAAGCCTGCTCACCACAATGAAGAGTAGCCCCCGCTCGCCACAACTAGAGAAAGCCCACACGCAGCAACTTAGACCCAATGCAGCCAAAAAATAAAAAAAATTTAAAAATTAAAAAAAAATTTTTTAAAGGCTTTCATTTTAACAGCTTCACCCTGGCTGCTGTACTGAAAACACATAAAGGGGATCAATGGTGGAAATGGGAGACTAGTTAGGAGACTACTGTAATCATTCAAGTGAAAGATGATGGAGAGTTGGAATAAAATTGCAGCAATGGATAAGTTAGAGCCCACAAGATTTGCCAGGATTGATGGGGTATATGAGAGAAAGAAAGAAGCTTGACAAGACTTCATATATTTTGTACTGGGTGAAGTTGATATTTACTGAATTGAGGAAGACTAGAGAAGGAGTAGTTTTGAAAAATATTAGGGGCTGAGTTTTCTACACGTTAAGAGTGAGATGTCTATTAGACATCAAATGGAGATGTCACATTAGCAGCTGTATATATCTATAAAAATCTGGGGCTCAGAGGAGAGGTTCACGGGATCCCTCTCTAATCTATTGCTTTTCCTGAAGTACTCCTATGACAGTTTTTAATGCATAGGAATATAACGTTTTGTTTGCATTATTTTCTTCTATTTCCAGTTTGTTTACTCATTGAAGAAAAGACTGATTTATTTTTAAACAATTTTGGGTCCTGTATAGCATGCAGCACAATCAATGGATGTTTTTCAAATGAATAAATGAGTGTATCTAGCTGAGTCTACAAACACCACAGACAGTGGGTTCCTAAGTAAGTTTCCATACTTGTGAAATATAGTAATTGTCCACACTGCTTCTATTCTGAAACATAAAACACTTCATTTTTTAATGGGGAATATCTAAGATCTTAGAAAATAGTGAAGAGTATATGTCTAAAATAGTCATAAGCTCTCTAGGTAACTGTAATGCTAACTAGAGTTTAGGACTATTGCTACAGAATTGTGAGTACAATCATACATTTTTCTTTGTGAAAGTACTAATAAAGATTATATTCAATATCCTAAGTTTCATAGGTAACTACCACCAATTAAGCATTTTATTCCCAATCTCACCCTAGAGATCTATTTGTGAAGGTTATGTCTACTTAAATATAGAAAAATAGCCTGAGTAAGTTATTTTCAAAGAAAAATAATAATAACAAATTGAAAGGCAGAAATCATCATCATGCAATGTCACAAAAGTCTTAGTATCTGCTGAAATAAGTTCACAAAGTGTGTGGCTTACCTATGGGATATATTTGTTTTGTCAGGGACAAAATCAATGCTGTGTTTCACAAATGAATTACATATGAGTTATAGCTTTCTTCAGAAAAATAAATTATAACAGATATTAGATGATATATTTGGATTCACAGATTCATTTCAGCAACCTTTTTTTCCCTAGCTTCCTAGAAAACACTGCCAGGGGCCTTCGTGGTGTTTGTTGCCATTTGCACCTGTAAGAATATTGTAGTAGGTGGAAATGAAGCTTCCTGTTTTAAATAGATTAAGGAGTAAGACGGGATCTTTAGCAGGTTAAAGCAATTACTTAGTTTTCCTGGTTGTGCCAGATTTTCATTGTTCCCACACATAACCCTCCATGCAGAAGGGAAGAGCATGTTTATTTATTTTTTGGCTTGAGCAACTGACTTATCTTTCTTTCCCATCCTCCACATCCCCCAGAGGTGTGCGCACACCCACACCCACATCCCCACACCCCCCGACACACGAAAAATCCAAACAGCTTGCAAACTAGCCGTTCTTCAAATCTATTTGTAGTTTTTAATTTTAAAATACTTTTGACGTTAAAAAAAATTTTTTTTTTGGCTCCATCGCACATCTTGTGGGATCTTAGTTCCCCAAGCAGGGATCGAACCTGGGCCCTCGGCAGTGAAAGTGCAGAGCCCTAACCACTGGACCACCAGGGAATTCCCAAGGCAAAAAATTTTTAAATCATTGATTATTTATGAATATTCTTAATTTATGGTTCCCACTCATCACAAAGAAAGGAATCTATCTCAAAGAATACTCTCACAATAAATAGAAATTCTACCAATTTATTCATATTCCTAGAGTTTTAAGCTAAATGGTACTAGTAGGTCTAGCATATGAATTTACTGTATTTCACTTCTAACATACAGAAGTTTCAGAGTTACCCATCCAGATGAGTAATGCTTTAAATTTAGAAATTAAAAAATGAATTGATTAGATCATAAATGAAACAAAGGGCAGGATAAATAAATAAATAAATGGCAGGAAATAAAAATTGAATATAAAAATCCAATGAGTATGACAATGATAACTCAAGAAATTAATATCCCAATCTTCCCTAAATTGAATTTCAAAAAATTATGTTTTTCTTCATTGCCAGTGGTCACAGAATAACATTTTCCTTTTCATTTAGTTAGCCACATTACTTTGAGACAAGGCAGATGGCGGGGGCACAACACACACACAAAAGCATACTGCACTTCCCTGTCAAACTAACAGGTGAACAAAAGAAGGTAAGGGTAATATTTTTCCAATTTTATTGAGAAATAATTGACATACATCCCTATATAAGTTTAAGGCGTACAGCACAATTGTTAGATTTACATATATTGTGAAATGATCACTAAAATAGGTTCAAGTAACATCCATCATCTAACAGAGATACAATAAAAAGAAACGAAAAAAGAAAAAAAAAAGAGAAGAAAAGTTCTTGTGATGAGAACTCGACAGTGTTAGGTATAGTCATCATGTTGTACGTTACATTGCCAGTACTTAGTTACCTTATAACTGGAAGTTTACACCTTTTGTCCACCTTCCTCCAACTCCTCCTCCCCACATCCTTCACCTCTGGTAACCACAAGTCTAATTACTTTTTCTGTGAGGCTTTTTTTTTTTTTTTTTTGGTTTGGTTATTTTATATTCTACACATAAGTGAAATCATACAGTATTCTTCTTTCTCTTCCTGACTTATTTCACTTAGCACAATGCCTTCAAGGTCCATCCATGTTTTTGCAAATGGTAGGATTTCCTCATTTTTTTATGGCTGAATAATATTCCATTGTATATATATTTCACAACTTCTTTATCCATTCATCCATCAAAGGACACTTAGGTTTTGCCCATGCTTGGCAATTGTAAATAATGCTGCTATAAAATGGGGGTGTAGATAACTTTTTGAGTTAGTGTTTTCATCTCCTTTGGACCCCTTTATCATTATGTAATGACCTTCTTTATCTCTAAACCATTTTTAGTTTAAATTCTCTTTTGTCTGAGAGACAAAGAGTATAGCTACTCTTGGAGGGGGGGGTTGTTTTTGTTTTGTTTTGTTTTTGGTTACCATTTGTTTGGAAATGTCTTTTTTTCATCCCTGTCTATGTGCGTCTTTAAGGCTAAAGCAAGTCTCTTGTAGGCAGTATATCATTGGATCTTGTTTTTTTATCCATTCAGCCATTCTAGGTCTTATGATTAGAGAATTTAATCCATTTTTGTTTAAAGTAATCATTAATATGTAAGGACTTATTTTTGCCATTCTGTTCATTGTTTTATTGTTGCTTTATAGATACATTGTTCCTTGTTTCTTATCCTGCTGGTTTTTTCCGTGTTTTCTGTCTTTTTGGTATCAGCTTTGACTTATCATTTCTTTTTATAAATTGTGGCAGGTCTTTCCCTTGTGGTTACCATGAGGCTTGAGGCTAACATAAAAAAATCTTAAAATCATAGCACCCTCCTTTACGCTGATAATGATTTCAATAGAATTTCTAAACTTTGCACATTTTTTCTCCTGTCCCTGAAATTTTAGGTTATTGCTGTTATAATTTTCATATTTTTATATTGTGGAACTAATAATAGATTATTATAGTTATTGCTATTTTCACAACTTAATTAAAAAAAAATTTTAAACTAGAGTTTCAGTGTACCACCATTGCTGAATTACAGAATCTAACTTTGAATATATATTTACCATTACCAGTGAGTTTTACATTACCTTTTTATGTTTTTATGATGTTAATTAACATGTTTTCACTTCAACTCAAAGAACTCCCTTTAGCATTTCCTATAAGGCAGCTCTACAGTAATGAACTCCCTCAGCTTTTGATTGTTTAGGAAAGTTTTTTTTGTTTTTTTTTTTAATTTATTTTATCTTATGGCTGTGTTGGGTCTTCGTTTCTGTGCGAGGGCTTTCTCTAGTTGTGGCAAGCAGGGGCCACTCTTCATCACGGTGTGTGGGCCTCTCACTATCGCAGCCTCTCTTGTTGCGGAGCACAGGCTCCAGACGCGCAGGCTCAGTAATTGTGGCTCACGGGCCTAGTTGCTCCACGGCATGTGGGATCTTCCCAGACCAGGGCTCAAACCCGTGTCCCCTGCATTGGCAGGCAGATTCTCAACCACTGCGCCACCAGGGAAGCCCCTGTTTAGGAAAGTTTTTATCTCTCCTTTATTTATGAAGAACAGCTTACCCAGGTATAGTATTCTTGGTTGACAGTGTTTTCCCTTCAATATTTTAAATATGTTATCCCATTTTCTAATGACCTGAAATGTTTGTGTTGGGAAATCCGTCAATAATCTTAGGGAGTTCCCATGTATGTAACTTCTCTCTTTTCTCTTGATGCTTTTAAAATTCTTTGTGTTTGTCTTATGACAATTTCATTATAATGTGTTTCCATATAGCCCTATTTGGGTTCACCATACTTGGGGTCCTTTGGGCCTCAAGGATCTGGATGTTCATTTTTTCTCCCAGGTTTGGAAAGTTTTTAGCCATTGCTTTAAATATACTTTGTCTCTTCCTTCCTTCCTTCCTCCCTTCCTCTCTCTCTCTCTCTCTCCTTTCCCTTTCCTTTCTTCCTTCCTTTCCTCCCTTCTTTCTTTTCTCTTTCTTCCTTTCTTTCTTCCTTCCTTCCTTCCTCTTTCCTTCTTTCTTCCTTCCTTCTTTTCTCCCTTTCTTTCTTTTTCTTTCTTCCTTCCTTCCTTCCTTTCTTTTTCTTTCTTTCTTTCCTCCTTTCTTTCCTTCCTTCTTTCTTTCATCTCTTTCTGGAATTCCCATAATGCAAATATTGTTTCTATTAAGTGTATTCCATAAGTCTCACAGACTTTCTTCACTCTTTTTGTTGTTATTGTTCCTTTGACTGTATAATTTTAATGTTCTAGCCTCCAGGTCACCAATTCTTCCTTCGCCTGGTTGAGTCTGCTTTTGAAACTTGCTACTAAATTCTTCAGTTCAGTTATTATTGTATTTTCTAACCCTAGGATTTCTGAATTTTTTTTGATGGTTTCTATTGCTTTGTCATATTTCTCATTTTCTTCATGCATTATTTTCCTAATTTCATTTAGTTGTCTGTGTGTTCTTGTAGTTCATTAAACTTCTTTAAGAGAATTATTTTGTATTATCTGAGTGACAATTCATAGATCTCCATTTCTTTAAGATCATTTATTAGAGCTTTATTAGTTTCCTTTGGTGGTGTCACATTGTTTTGTCGTTTTTGTTTTTTCTAATCTTTTGTTTCCTCAAGTTGGTATCTGCACATTTGAGTAACATGGTTCCTCTTCCAAATTTTACAGGTTTGCTTTGGCAGAGACAGATCTTTACCAGTCAGCTCAGTTTGGGTTTCTGGGTGTGTTTGAGGGTAATATCCTTGGGCAGGTGGGGCCTACTATTATAGTCTAATTTTGGGTGAGGCAACTGTTTGAGCTTTGAGTATGGGAATGGGGGTGTGTGCACCTGACTGAGAACTGTTGGATAAGACTGCTGGCTTTGTTCCCTATCCAACCGAGGCTGTAGGATGGGCCCCATGCTTGCCTGGATTCTCTGGTCAGGCTTATTAGATGACCTAGATTAACTAGTAAATGGACCTATGAATTAGCTTCCCTTCCCTGATAGGACAGCAGGACAAGACCCGAGGCCTATACGGCTCATTGTTTGAGGCCTTGAATTAGGCAAGAATGTGCAGTGGACTCCCGGGTTTTGCTCTGCAGATGAGTAAAGCCTAAGGCTGTGCTTTCTTTTAAAGTGTCATTGTAAGCAGAGCTGTCGAATGGGTTATACAGCTTCCTATGTGCTCTTTAGGTTCCTTGGTCAGGCAGGCTGAAGGCTACATTCAGTAAAAAATAGAGCTGGAAACTAATTTCCTTGCCTGGGTGCAGTGTGAGAAGCAGCTCTAAAGCCTGTAAAGCTCTTTGTTTGTTTTGTTAACTCAAGCCAACCTGCGCACCAAATTCCCTGGCCAAAGAGGTCCACTGGCTTTGCTCTGCAAACTCTTGGCTCTGCCTGACCTTCTCTTAGCTCAAGTGCCACTGGGCAACACAGCTTCCAGGTGTTCTTGCCAGCCCTTTTGGTCAGATGGGACTGGGAGCCACAGAAGGTGTGGCTTTATCTTAGATTCCCTTGCCCAGGCAGGAAGGGGAGGGGTCGCTCCAGGTAACTCTCAACTTTCTAAACAGGCTCTCTATTTAGGAGAAGCCAGGCACTATCCTCAGCCTGTTCTATGAATTAATTCCTCTGCCTGGAGTAGCATGAGAACCCTCCACTCCAGTTACTAGCTTTGCTCTGGAGGCGATCAACCCTGCCTGCCTACCTCTTGGCTCAAGCATTGCTGGACTACACAGCTTCCATGTGCTCTGCCAACACTTCTGGTCTGAGATGTGTCTGAGAGATACTTTCCACAGCGGTCAGGGCTATGACTCAGCTTTTTGCCTGGGTGTGGGCAAACCAGGCTCTAGGGTTGGCAAAACCCCTTCTTTGAGAATCCCTGAGTTCCTTGGTCAAAGTACACCACAAACTTGGTTCTGTAGGTGAGCAAGGCCGCTCGCTGGGATTACTACTTAGGCCCTGCAGGTATGAAGTCAGTCTCTCAAGATCTGTATGCTGGTTGTTGTAAACTCCTGCCTTCTTCTCTGTCACAGTCAGATTCCCAGTGACTGAGCCCTAAGAATGCCCCCTGAAATCCCCACAGGTTCAGATCAGAGTAGGGGTTCCCATAAAGAGACCCACAATGTTGGTGGAGGGAGCTGGTTGTCCCCACTAGGCTATCTTTTCCCACAGGAGGAACAGGAGTTTTAGCAGAGCTCTCCATGGGGTGCTGAGCTTCTCTTGGGGAGATGCAATGTGGTCAACATGTAGTTGCTTCTCTTACCCTCTAATGCAGTCTGTCTTGGTCTCTGCTCTGCATGGGGGGAGGGTGCTCCAGTCCCACCCTAACATTCTAGGATTCTCTCAGTGGTATCTTGTTCTTGAATAGTTTTAGTTGTTCTTCTTTGAGAGGTAGCAAAGTCAAGAATGACCTATGTTGCTATCTTGGTTGGAGTTAAAGTTTTTAAGGACAGTGAGATAAATGACATTTAATGGGCAGGATCTTTCACTGCCCACACAGCTTCTCTTTGAAACTGGAAGATGTTCAAGTGTCTCTAAAATATGTTTTCACACCTGAGAAATGACTTATGTGATTAAAACCTGGATCAGTTTTGTCTCTTAAGCTACCAATAAGCTCATTCTTTTTCAGACGCACAAATTTTACCCATGGTAACTGAATTACTGTGATCCTTCTTAGTTTACATTTTAAATGTAAAAAGGACTAAAGAGTGAGAATGCACTCCAAAAAATGAACAGAATCCATAGGCATTAGTTCTGTTGAAACAATATTCATAAAATCTAGATATGATACAACTCTATTTTCTATGAACATCACCTTGATAGATATGGATGTTCATAGAAAATAGAACAAAATTCACTTATAAAAAAGCACACAGTATATTTAAATGTATGAATGAAGGCTTGTAGCTAACAATCATTTCTCTTCATTCATATTACAAATTGATCTAGAGATTTAGAAAAGTCTTTTTACACATTCTTTTCTAGAAGGCAAGGGCTAGGAAAAAAGGAGACACAAATTGGTCACATGATTGAGATTGAACCACAAATATTTTGGCCCTTGATTCTTAGCCTCTTTTTCAATACTGTCATTCAATCTAAAAGCAATTTAAAAAGCCACGTCTAGAACAACAACTGAAAATTGCCAATGCAAATCAGTGGCAGGAAAACTAGAAATTATTTTCAGCTCAGTTCATCAAAGTGTATAAAAGTATTTTTTCAAACATTAATGAACAAAAAGTGACTTTAATTCACAAAAGACTTGAAAAATGTAAAATATAATCAGCAAAGACCATGAATAACATGGGGCTTTCCCCCTCTTTTCATAATTAATTTTACAATGATGATTATATAGTTGATAAATGATATTATATAATTTTATAGCAATCTATGTCATAGCACTTGGCTCAATATGACTATATCACAATGTAGAAAACTCACATGCCTTAAAGTGCTCTGCAACCCTTTCCATGTCCTTGGTCAATCCATGCATCTAAGCAAGACAATATCATCCCAAAAGATGTGAGCTTCAGGGAGGTATTTCTCTGCATCTGAAGCAATATCAGCAGACACTGCCAGCCAAGTTCAGTGGGGCCAGAAGACCTTCCTTGAAGGGGATCTGCATTGCACAGCTCCAAGCCTATTACCAGCAATGTATTATTTTATTATTAAAAAAATTATTGAATGCCAACTATGAGCTAGATACTCTATGTTCTACATGCACTATCTCATTTAACACTTATAAAAACTCTATGATCTACAATAATTTTTTGCTCCACTTTACAGATAAGGAAACTTCGACACAACATTAGATTTCTAAAGGACACATGAATGGAATTGGGACTAGGGACTCTTGCTGTAGATGCAGAACTTTCTAACCCTACAGTACAATTGCTTTCCAAAAAGAATGCAAAACATCATGTAAGTCAATAAATCATCCTGAATGCCCCAAATTTATTTTGGTTCAGTGTGCTTGTTTCCATTTAGAATGTATTAAGGTGAGTTACATTTGTATAAAAAGAAAATTTTCCCTAATTGTGCTATTTAACATGAGAGGGTGACCCTTGTAGTGATTAATGTTTGATGTCAAAGACAGGACAAATACAAATAAATACATAGAACCTCATGTGAAAACAAGAAGCCAATATCTCCATCCAAATGTGCTAAGCATGCAATGAGAGATTTAGAGGGCAGAATGATGGATGGTCCCTGAAGTAATGTTTTATACTTTTACCTCACCAGGTGATTGATAGGAGATATGATACTCTGAGTAACAAAACAAATATATCCTAATAAAATTGAGCTTTAAGGATCTAACTCTCAATGAGATATCATGTTAATGAAATAATTTAAAGCATATTGCCATAGATTTTGCAGGTGCTCAGAAATATAAATCCAAAATGTACTATACATTTATTCCCATTGAGAATATTTTGTACAAACTTCAACCAACATATTTTGTTATAAATATTAAGGGCTAATTTCTAATGTTATTAGAAAATATATTATCTAGACATTGAGAACCAACAGTGTGTGGACTACGTTCCCACAGAATATGAGAGATGAACCAACACTAAAGTTATTGAAACCAAGAACGAACAAAATACATGTATTGGGTATAGAGAAAGCAGAAAGGGACAGGTTACCTTAATGGTTCATTACTCTTTCTGAATTTCTAGAATGAATGGTTATAAATGATATTAAATAGATAGAAAAAGTATGAAATAGACAAAGCTTATTAAATCATTATCACCCATCAACAACCACTAAAATGCACTTATTTCATTATAAATGGTTTTACAAACTTACCTAAAGAATTTAATATAACAAGCAATCTTTAAAAATAGAATAAAATAAATGCATTTGAAAAGGCTTGATATGTTATAACCACCATATTCCCAAATAAATTATTTCCAAGATTTTTACATACAACTCTACTCACACCATCCTTATAAATATATTTTTATATCATAACTCAATTCATATACAACAATAAAATAAGTAACATAGTACTCCAAAAAAATTAAAAATAGAGGTTGAAGGTGACATAGACTTACAAGGATCTCTTAGACTGTGTGTGTGTGTGTGTGTGTGTGTGTGTGTGTATCTCACATATAATTCCTTGGATGCCTACAAACACTATTCTTCTGAAAAGATTCAAGATATTGTAATGTGCTAATGCCAAGTGTATTGAGAAATCAAAAACAGCCAGGAGATGATGATGGTTAAAATGTACTTTTGCACTCAAGTGATTTTAATGAAAGCATGAAAGTTTTACTTCTAACCTTCCCATCAGGACTTGCTCCTAAACATTTTAGCACATGTCTATGACCACCTTGTACTTCTCCTTTGAACATTTGCTAAATACATAATATGAGCATTATTTTAAGAGAGAGAGTGAAGAAGACTGGATACTTTTGTCTTTTATGTGCACATCCATTCTCTTCCCCTTACTCATTTTCCAGTCCTTGATGTACATCTTCCAAGCTTCCTTTCTGTTTCCACCATAATCCTGCAATGCCCCACTCTCCTCTGTGCATTAAATTCCTATTCTTGTACATCTAGGTATCACCTGAATTACTTCCAAATCAAATCCTATCAAAAGAATATTTGGTAATATCTCAGGAACCTTTCAGTCTAAACACATTACTGCAACTTCCTCTCTCTCTTGAGTATCTACCTAACAAGTGACATCGTATCCTCTGTGTTTCTTTCTGAATCAATGTCCTTCATCATAAGTTTCCCAAGGATAGAGGCTTTTTTATTTAATTCATTTTGCATTACATTTAATTCAGTGGTGCTAATTCTTACTGTGAATAGTAGAAAGTATACTGAAGTTCTATTTCCTAAGAGATCTGAATTTGGGTCTCAGTTATACATTTTTAAAAATAGTAATTCAGTAGTGAGCCAAAGAATTCCTTTGAGATCAGGAACATCCTATTTGTCAATTTAGAATAAAATACCTACGCTCTTTTCCCCCTCTCCATGAGCTCATATTTTCTGCTGCATGGTATGCCTCCAATTTGCAGCCAGGCCTATGAAAATGCCACATTCATATTTCTAAACACACCCAAAGATTAGAATAGAAGAGATTTGTGGATGACAAAACACTGCTGTCTGGATTAAGCTCTGTGGGCATGACTCCACGGAAGCCTGCACAGCTGATAAGGGTGGAAATTTAATTTCTGCCTAAATAGAGCCTTAGTGGGAGAGCATATCTCTGAAAACTTCAGAGGTAAAAAGCTGGTGATTATAGTTTTACCAAGATGGCCTTTTTATTTTGCATTCCAACTAATGTAGAGTAAAATGTCTTTAAATGGGTTATTTTCATTGCAGGTGTACATCCAGAATGTATCACATGTCTCCAGTATTGATCTGTATTGTTGAAGAAAACTCCTGATTTTCTCAGAAATATACCTTTTGCAATTTGGCAACCAGAAGCTACAGAAAAGAAGGTTGTAAACAGAAGCATAGAAGTCAGTTAAACTTTCCATCTCAGAGTATCATCTATCCCATCACCACCATGACAATTTCATTCTCCTAATACTGAGTGACCTTCTTCTTTACATCCAAGAATAAGATATATGAAATGTATAAGAATATGAAGCAGGTAACAGTAGAGTGAGGGTGCTTCATTTTCTTTTCTTCTTTCTTTTTAAGAATTCTCTTCCAGCTTAATTGTAAGCAATTTCATGCAATGAAAAACAATTTTATCTCTAACATGCACTGATTCATGTACCAAAAAGGCGGTCAAATAAATGGTTCCAACATCACAGTAAATGAAGCTAAAAGAATAGGTAAATGGATGGGGTTGAAAGACTTAGAAAGTCTGCCTTGAGCTTAGCTATTTATTTATATGCTCACAGTGTGAAATTAATGAAGATACGTTTGATGGCCAATTTTCCTATTACTCTGAAATACTGTAATGTAGGTAAGTATATAAAAGTGTTTTAAAACACTCTTACTGGAATCCATATCTTGTCTTTTCAGGAAATAAATTCAGATTTATTTGCTTCATTAATGAGAAAACCCTAATTCCATTTAAAACTGTGCAAAGCATACTCCAATGATAAGGTGTATACGGCAGTTTTGCTCCACAGAAGTTTAATTTCACCTCTTAAATGGAACAATACTTAAAATGCGATTGTTCCAACATTTCTTGGCAAACAGTTTTCCTAAGCATTGGCCCAATTTCTTCATCACTGAATTTAAGTAAGTTCCCAACTTTATTAAGACTTCCGGCTCTTTGTTGCCAAGAAGAAAACCCACTGAAACGGCAAACAATGAGAGCTGGGTTTTAAAATAAATTTGGGTTTGCTTATTAGGCTATTTAAAATTTGGTTTGGAACAAAGCAAACATTATTCAAGCTTCAAGACAGATGAATTGTGTCACAGTATCCCTTTTTATGAGCTTTTCAACTGAATTATTGCCTTTGGATTGGAAAAGTTTATTTTCATAATCATTGCATTAACTATTCCTTTTATTTTGATGAGTATTTAAGAAGTAGAAAAGTGAAATTCAGCCTGTATTACTTCAGTTTTTTTTTTCTAAAAAACTTTTTGGAGATACTAAATGTAGGGTAAATTGTTATCCCTGAGGAAGTAATTTTTATTGCCAATCTGGTTTCATATGCCAGAAGACTGTACATTATCTACCAATGAACTGTGAAATACTTCCTAAGGAAAACGAACAGTGCATTCCTTTGTGATAGTTTGGTGTGCCTCATTGTAAGTGGATACAAAGTACCAAGCACTTAAAATTTCACTCTGTAGAGATAATTAGCGTCATATAAAAATTAAAGATGAGAGGATAAGGTGCAGGATGTTCTGTTCAAAACTGTCACTAAACCTATTGTAAAAGTCAGCAAATGCTGCGTTAAGGCCCAAGGGTCACATACCTGTAAGATGTTTTGAGAAGTCATCCAGTGTTTGAGCCTTAAAAAAAATGACTTATTTTCACTCTCTGCACGTTAGCTATATGAATCTCTTCTCTATTTAAAAAAATTAAATAAACCAAAAAGAAAACATAGTATCATACTTTGACCATCCATCCTATCTTTAGTCTTTGAAACCTCCGCTTACTGTATGTTTAACCCAAATCTCTCAGGTAGCATATTTTGTCCATTTCTTCTCATGCTGGAGAATAGTTAGTCATCACCGTCAATTAGCTAAAACTGTGTGTTTTTTAAAGCTATTATGAAACCACTTTTTAAATAACCTTGTTTCCAAACTAAATAATCCCAATTCTTTTAACCTATCCTCAAAGGTCCCATTTTACACTCTCTAATCATCTCTGTGGCTCTTCTCTGGATTCCCTGCAAGTTCCCAATGTCCCTAAGAGGCTTTGGAACCCAAAACTCAGTAATAGTTTGTCTCTCTTTCATCTGTTGTCAAGCGGTGGGAGTTGTGGGTTTGGCTTCTCCTATGACCTAGACTGTAGACAACTTAAGGATAAACACTATGCTTCTTTGCTTAAGAAGCATTTTTGCTGACAGTAATTTCCTACAGAATTAGGTATCATGAAGCTAACACATTTATTTTTTGTTTTGTCTTATTTTGTTTACTGTAGTACTCTCATTAGCATTATGAAGAGAAGAACCATATCATGGATCTTATATTATATAAACTTATTTAGGTAGTCTGAGCCCTTTGCTTATTTTGATCTGCCGTATACAAGTCAAAGACTATCCAGTCTATTTATAAGATTCCAGACACAAGTTCTTTATAACAGTTGTCAATTATGACCTTAAGTTTTATATTTGTCTTTGAATTTATTAAAAAGGAAAGAGGTATTTGGAGTAAATATTTGGCAACTTCTTCTTAAAATGTAAATGCATGATCTTGTCAAAGCTATAATAAAGATATTTAAATAGGGAAAAATCCAAAACATTGATTTCTCCTTGAATTATGTACACTTGTATTAAAACTGGCTAGTTGGAACACATGGCAAAAACCAGCACACAACCAGAAGTAGCATTTAATAATTTTTGAAAAAAGACTAAGAAAGAAATAGATGGCCTATTGAGCATGGAATCTAGTCTCTAAGTGTAATAATGGTAAATCATAGAAGATAAAATGATGAACAATGAATTACAGAGTTTCATAAAGAATTTACTCCAGAAAGAACTTCGGAGGAATGGACAAAAAAATATTGGCTTGTGTTAAAGACATGAAAGGAACAATAATAGCAATACTTTATGCAACCTAAATTGTTTATGAAAAGTACTTTCAAAACATATTCACAGAAAGCAGAGCTTCATTGTTGATCGAGTATATTTATAGATTCTGAATTACATCAAGGCTATACAGTTTATTCATTAAACATTTATGTATTGAGTACCTATGGTATGGCAGGAACTGTACTAGATTTTGGAGATATAGCAATAAACAAAACAAACAAAACAGACAAAATCTCTGCCATCCTGAAAGTTAAGTTCTACTTATGGAATAATTTAATAAAGGAGAAAATATAGAATTCATTAGTAGGTTGTATATATCAAGAAGAAAGGAAAAGATAAAGCAGGTAGGAGAAGTTAGGAATGCCAGGGATGGGCAGGTTGTTTTTTTATATAAGGTGGTTAGGAAAGGTCTCTCTGCTATGATACCATATTAGCAGAGACCTGAAGGAAGTTAAGGGAATAATTTTTTTTTGAGCTCTGGGAAAAGACAGCTTCTAGCACCAGAAACAGCAAGTGCAAAAACTGTGAGGCTAGAATATAATTGGCATGTTCAAGAAACATCGAGAAAGGCAGTGGGACTGGAGAAGAGTCAGTAAGAGAAAGAGATAGAAAGAGAGAGAGGATTTGAGAGCAGAGTGAGAGTGGAGTCCAGATCAGATCGTGCAGGATTTTTTAACCCCATGATCATGATTTTGGTTTATTCTCTTAGTAAGATGAAAAGCCATTTGAAGACTTTGAGTCAAGGATTGATACAATGTCTTAACTGTCAAAATAACTCCTTTGGCAACTGTATGGATTATAGACTATAGAGTGGGAAAGGGTAGAAGTATTGAGGCCAGTTTCTATGACAACCGTTCAGACAAGAGGTGATGGTGCTCCAGACTGTGGTGCTAACAGCAAAGGACGTGAGAAATAGATTCTGGATATGCTTTGACAGGGTTTTCTAACAAATGAGGCAAAGGTGCGAGAGAAAGAGCAAAATCAAGGATGACCCTAGTTTGGGGCTTGACCAATGGTACGTCAGTCTCAGCCTATGGATGGTAATGCTCTCAGCTAGGAACGCCTGGGCCCATATTACTCACGGTGAGCCTCCACAGACATTTCCCCTATTGGGGCCAATATTGTTGTTATGATCACAAGAAGCACTTCTGCAAAAATTCTTCAGGGAACTTTGAGGAACAATCTTTATTACTCACAGGTTCTTGAAGGTACAGACATGCTCAAGGGTCATACAGTGATCTCATGGGCAGAGAGAGAGATTGTGAACCTGAGGCTCTGCCTTAATTAGGGTGTGAGGCTGGGAAGTCTGGGGTTTCTCAAAGTCACTCATTATTGGCTAATTTGAAGCAGACGAGAAGGAATTAGGGTGCGGGAGAGTGGAGGCAGGGTCACTTGAGCAGTCAGTTATTTAGGACACCCAGCGTTTTCTGAAAGGAGAACTTCATGGGTGGAGGCAGCCTAGTTCCTTACCTGGTTGTTTTATTAGTAGCTGTGTCATACAGATGGCACAGCTTGAATATGTTTATTCAAGATGGATATCTTTTGGAATGGGTGCCTTGATAATCAAAAACTTAATATCAGGCTCTTATACTGTGATCAACTTAAAGGACGAAGATTCGATTCACTGTCATAAGGAAGACTGGGTGAAGATCGGTCCTTCCTTGTTGAAAATCAGCTGTAGCTATTCGTATTAATTTGTTCTGTTCCATTGATCTACCTGTCTATCCCTCTGCTAGTACCACAGTTTTGGTTACTGTAGCCATAAATGTCTTAACATTGTGTTTTGTGATTTCTCCAACATTTTTCTCCGTTTCCAAAATTGCTTTAGCTATCCTATTTCCTTTGCCTTTCCATGTTCATATTAGAATCAGTTTATGTATATCTTCAAAAAATCCTGTTGGGATTGTGTTAACAATTGCATTAAACCTATAGATCCACTTGAGAAGTATTATCATCGGTATCACGTTGCGTCTTTCAATCCCTGACTATATTACATCTCTCAATTTATTTAGGTCTTTGATTTTCTTCATCATTGTTGTATAGTTTTTACTATACAGATCCTATACATATTTTATTAGATTTATACCTAAGTATTTCACTTTCTTGAAAGCTATTCTGAATAATATTTTAATATCAGTTTAAAATTGTGCATTGCTAGAATATGGAAATATGATTGTCATCTTCAAATAGTGACAGAAAACTTTTTCTTTCTGATCAACATACATTTTATTTTATTTTATTGCCTTATTGTATTGGCTAGGATTCCAGTTTTATGATCAATATGAGTGGGGGGAATAGACATCCTTAACTTGTTCCCTATCTAAGGAAGAAAGCATTCATTCTTCAACCATTAAGTGTGATGTTAGCTGTAGGGTTTTTGTAGATGCTTTTTATTGGGTTGAAGATGTTTTCTTCCATTCCAAATTTACTGAGAGATTGTATAATGAATGGGTGTTAAGTTCTGTAAAATGCTCTTTCTGCATCAATTGATATGATGAAGTGCTTTTGCTTCTTTTGAATCTTAATTTGTAGGTTACTTTGCATGATTTTTAAAATACTGAAACATCCTTGCATTCTTGAAATAAGTTCCACTTGATATTAGTGTATTATTCTTTTTACATATTATTAAATTCAATTTGCTAATATTTTGTTAATAATTTCTGTGTCTATGCTAATATGGGGTATTGTTCTGTAGTTTTCCTACGTTTACTGTCTTTGTCTGGTTTTGATATCAGAGTAATGCAGATCTTATACCATGAACTGGGCGCTGACCCCTTCTCTTCTGTTTTCTGGAAGAGATTGTATAGAATCAATGTTATTCTTTCTTTAAACATTTGGCATGAAAATCACTTTAATAACCTTGTCCTTGATTTGCTTTGCCTGTACACCTCCTCGATTCAGTCTGCCAGAGTGATCTTGTATGTTCAACATTAGTAGAAAAAAAATTTGGCATGACTATGTTTTTAAAAACCATTCTGGCAGAATGAATCAAGGAAGTGTACAAGCAAAGCAGAATTATGGACGAGGATATTGAAGTTATTTTCCTGAGAGATAAAACTGTCTTGGACAAGTCTCTAATAATAGGAATGGGAATAGATAACTGTGTGTATATATAAAGCCTAGGACACATTCTGGTACATAATAGTCAATCGATGTTAGTTTCTTCTACATTTCCCCTTAGCTTAACTTTCCTGGAAGAAATATAAAGAAATCAGACTAACCCTCTAGGTTACAGATTAGCAAACTAGCCTGTGGGCTGCTTGCCTGCTTTTGTAAATAAAATTTTATTTACTCTCATTTTATATGTATTGCCTACGGCTGCTTTTTTGTTACAGTAGTGAAGTTGAGTTACCACAGATACCACATGGCCCATGAACCTAAAATATTTATTATCTAGCTCTTTATGAAAAGAAGTATCATCTCTGCTATAGATCTAAGTCTAAGGATGTGAATGACATGATTTTGGTAACTTATTTGCAGTGGGATTTAGCAGAAAATTTCCTCCAAAATAAAAGCCAACATCCTTATGATTTCTCACAGTGGCATACTCCAACACACTATCTCACTCCCACCCTTTGACTTCTTTGCTTATTACTCTAGCATCATTCACTCTGTGTCAGCTTCCGTGTCCTTCTTCAAACATCCAGACACATTTCCTTTTTGGGGACGTTCCTCTGGAGATTTCCTCTGGCTGGCATCTTCTTCCCTCAAATGTTCCCATGACTTGTCCCTCATTTCCCTCAATTCTCTGCTCAAATCACCTTCTTCGTTTCTTCTTGAGTTTCATCCTGACCACGCTATTTTCATTAGATTGAGGAAACTCTAGTTTAAGCCCTAACACTTTGAGAATCCCCAAATCTGCAGAACATTCAAGTTTTCATAAACCCATTAACAAATTACAATACAAATGCTATGTACATGGATGCCTAGATTTTATTATCTTCCAGTATAAATCTAGTCATTTCAAATTGTTTAAACTTCCCTCTTTGCTGCACAGAACATAAATTCTGCAAGTAGTATGAAACTGTTCAAATATGAATTGATACTAGTGAGAGAACAATTAAGACATGGTCTTGAATTTTCCCTAGCCATATTTTCTAAAACTCTTCTATTGGTAGTTCTAAAATATGAATTGAACTTGTAGTGAAGGAAAAACTAGGATAAAAAAGGCCAAAGGGGTCCGTGATGTCTTTTATGTACCAAAGGACTATTCTTTCACATGACACCTGACACATAGTTGGCTCACTAAAACAGTTAGCTTTCTTCCTCAAAAATCACCACATTAGGAAAAATCATTCCCACCCCTACATCATCCCTGAACTCTACACATGTACTATCTCCTTTAGTTAAATGTCAGTCTTATTCTGCAAAGTGTAGCAATGCCGTGATGTTTCTACCTGAGAATCCCAGTTGAGGAATAAGAAGGGAGAATGGAAGATTTGAACAAAAATAAATCATAATTTCATTATCTCAGTTTGGACTTGTTAATATTTCTTGATTTCACCAAACCACCTATTACAATGTTGGCCTCAAAAAATAATACAGTGAAATGTTTTTCTGAGGACATCACTTTTTCTACAACCTAGTCTATTTTGTTTCAATGGTGATTTAAAATAGGGTAACCATGTCCTGAAGGGAAAAGAGACAGTCATGGGGTTTGATATCATTGAAGCAAGTCAGTCTGTAGCTGGGTTTTCTCTCTCCTTTGCTTGAAAACAAGAGGAAGACAAAGTCGGAGAAGGGATGGAAGGATATTATCTAAGGCAGATCACACAGCAGAGGATAATGTGCAGCAGGAAGTCAAGTATGCTTTTTGCAGAACTGCACGGATAGGCAAAATAATATAATAACACCTCACATTAATAACTACACTGCAGTTTACAAACATTTCATTACCTCTCTTGTTCTGGTAGCTCCCCAAGTTATTAAATTTACAAACATCTTCCAATGTTTCTTCTCTAAAAACCCTTCCACCTGGTCTCTTTCAAAGTGATATCATGTCTCCCTTTCTAATATTTTTCATGTTTTCCTCTTCCTTTCCTTTCCTACTTCTAGTCACCATACTCCAGAGCTGCATCAATTCAGATGTGGATTTTGGCAACAGCTAGTTAGCTGGTTTCCTTGATCCCAGTCTCCTTTTCACCCCAACTGTAATCACTCTTTTCCATTTCCATTAGATTTAAATTAAATTAGATCACTTACATGAAGTGTTTAGCACTGTGCCTGAACTTAATAAATGTTAGTTATTTTTATCATTCAGTTTAGCACACAAATAGACAGCTATAATAGGATCAGTCACTGCTTTGCCTATATGTATATGTATACATATATTGTATTCATATGTTTATATCTATATAGACACATAAACACATATATCCATACACATATACACATAAATACATATATATACACATACATATATACATATATATACATATACATATATAAAGAGAGAGAGAGAGAGAGAGAGAGAGGCTCTTAAACAGAAATCCATTGCTTAGCTTCAAGGGCTTTGCATCCTCTGAAATTTATGTATCCATCCACATATATATTTTCACTTTTATGCATGAGTGGCCCCCAAACCTAACCCCAACCACAGCTGCAGTTGCCAACCCTAACCAGAACTTCTAGCTCCAACTCTAGCCTCAGTTCCCACACTGCATCTCAGCCCAAAATATGAATTTCAAATCCCAAGTGGCTTCCTGCTTTAAGTCAATAGAGTTCTATCCAGCAATAAACGGTCTGTGTGATCAGCCTTGCCTCCCTAGCCAACCTGATTTACTCATGACACATCTCCCCACACCAAGGATGCTGGTTCCCTTCTCATTCGGTGCACAATCTCTCCCTCCCTCCATTTCTTCGCTCATGCTAGTCCTCTAACCCTGATTAGAACCATCTTTCTGCTCCCCTCTCTTCAAACCCAATCTTCTGTGAGACTGACCTCAAAGTGCTTCCCTCTCATAGGAACTTCTCTTACTTTAGTCCATACTGATCTTTTTCTGGTGAAAATTCACCACCCATATTAGGAGTATAATATGATTTATACGCTGGTGAGAGGGCCTGGGATGCCTTCTAAATAACCAGAGCTGGACTAAATAATTGGGACTGATGTGTGAGAAAGTACGTAAATATAGAAGGATAAGATGAGGAGCTGGAGTGATCGTTTGCTTAAAGCCTTACGAACCCACGACTGACTTTACTGGTAGCTAGTCTAGGCCAAAGAGAAATATTATTTTATCACCCATGATGCATATAAAATTCTATATGGAATCAAATAACTGAGAAGAATAGAAAGTTTTCTCTGTGCCAAGAATGGAACATTTTACTTACATCATATCATTTAAACCTAATGGTGACCCCATAGTATATTATTATTATTATACTATTTTTATACCAATTTAGGAGGTGAGAAAACCAAGTCTTAAAGAGAAACCTAAGCAATGTCATACATTTCGTAAGCAGTGGGGCCGGGACTAAAACTCTAGATTTTCTAACTTTAAAATCTATGCTTCTAATAGTGGATTTTATCCACATAACTTTCCAGGATGTACAAATGATAGCAACACTGCTTTCCATTCATACATTGGTTTTACTATAAATTCAATCACTGATCTTTTTAATTGGTCTGGAAACATCTCGATGTAGAGGTGTTTACTCAAAACAGAGATGTCCTGAGATACTTGCTTAGCACCATCCTGATTCCCATGGGCTTTGGTGATAAGTTCTTGCCAGTTGTCCTCTCACAGAAGGCCCTTTGCCACTTTTTATTATCCTGAATTCTATTGCCTATTCAATAGGGACACTTCCTCCTGAATGTTTTGACTTTGTAGTATTTTGTTAAAGTGAAGGATTTCTGTTATTTTGACTGATTTCTGATCTACTGCTCCCGGATGCAGGGAAAGATAGAAAGCAGTAAAGACTTCAAGGAAAGCCCAGATCAATCTGAAAATGTTCAGTATTCATGGAAAGTAATAATTGCCACAAAATCCTTCATTTTCACAAGAATAATATGTGAAAACTTCAAATCAAAATTGAAGGAAATAGAGGAGACTAGAACAGGGAAAGATTATTAAAAGGAAGAATGAGAGAACTTTTTTGCTTTTGTTTTGTTTTGTTTTACATTGTGCTTATATGATGGCATCAAGAATTTTCCCTTTTTCAGCATCCTTCTAGGGGAGACAGGGAGAAGGATCTGCTTGGCACATAGGGTTATTTTATTACTGACATTGTTTAGAATTTCTGGTGCATGATGATAATAAAAACAGAACTATTTTTAGTAAGGTTTCCTATTGTTTTTAAATTTTCTGCAGACAATGTTACCCCCTTATTGCCTGCACTGGGTGGCTCACTCCCCCTAGTCTTCCCACCGTATGCCACTGCCTGTTTAATGCTAGAAGAGGTCAGGACCTCAATATCATGTCTCAAGATTACTTGAACAAGCAGGTCTACATCTTTTGTATAATACAGGAGAATCCAAGGGACACACATATAACAAAATGGCCCAGTATAGGCAACCACTTAAAGGTATGGAATTCTGCAATATATATATACATATATATATATATAAACATTTAGAAATATTTAGAAGTAATTTTCCATTGGAAATTTTAAAGTAAATGCCCTAGGATTCCAGTATTTTCTTATAAGTCACACTATCATTGAGTCTGCTTTACTCTGGACACTAGAATATATGGAAACAACTTTGGCAAAGGGCAGAAGGCAAGGTTAATTGCGTATTTCTCTTAGTAGAATGATTCATAGAATTTAGGGAGAGAAAATGTGAACATAGCAACACCCCCCAACCCCACGTGCTGTTTCTGATCAAAATTAATGAGTTGTGATCAAGTTGGATAAATGAGTAGCTAGCTAATTAAAAAAAAAAAGTTTTCACTGTTCCTTCCAAGTTGGAAAATACATCTACTCAAAGTTCACCAACTCTATCCAAGAAACTGTCAGCCAGGATTATCAGAATGGCCTCTCAAGAATTAACCCATTGCCTGGGAGTCCAATGCATGACCTTGATCTCCGTGGTAAAACAACATCTATAAATAATGCATTAAGCATTTTCACATGCAGGCTGAGTAACATTCTTCATATTTGCTCGTGAATTCATGCTGCTCTTTAGGATGCTGCCTGTTTTCTCTGTAGTAACCTTTAAAAGGTGATTACATGTTTTTTTAAAAATGAGAGCATAGTGCCTATGAATTCCACAGCCTAGGTCTGTGAACTGTGAGAAGGAAAAAATAACATTCCTGTAACATCAAGTTAAATGTTTGCCAAGTCTGTTTTGATAAAAACATTTTACCTTTTTACTACTTTATATGCAAAATGAATTAGTGGAATCAGAGTAGGGCCATTTCTCACATAATTTCTCTCAGATGGTTTCCACTTAGTAGGGTATTCTGGGGCTCTGGATTAGCTGACCAAGAATATTTTACAGAAACTGAATTTGTCTCCCTCCAAATCCTCAGCAGATCTCCAGATTTACACAAGCACAATGAAAAGGGGTCTTTATTGTATCAGGAGCTTTTGCTTTGGTTTTGTTTTCCTTCCAATCATTCTACTCACTGTTAATGGGCGATTCACATAGGGCTCTGAGCTTGCATCTGATGGTGTCTGTCTAGAAAATCCAGGTTAATGTTGCATAAAAGCATAGCCAATCTGCTGGAAGAAGCATAGGATTTGAGAAAACATAAGCAACTGGCATGGCTGAATTTTCTTTTCTCAGAAATACACTTTTACCTTCTCACATAAGCTTAGATTTTTAGCCCAAGAAATTTCCTTTTGTAATTAAACTAAATCTGAAAAACAATAACAAACAAAGAAACAAACCAGAGGATCCCCACTCCCCAGAAAAACCCCCCAATGTGTGAGTTTTCTATATTGTTTAACATATTTTTTTCCTTACCAGCTCTAATTGTATACCAGCTTTTCTGAATGAACCCTGTACAAAATGAACAGATTTTATTTGCATGTTTTATTCCATATTATTTTGGACAAGAAAAGGTTGTGTGTGGGGGAGATGTAAAAAGGACTCCCAAACTGGGGTGCGACTGCCATCTAGTGTGAGGTGCTGTAACCCAGAAGGGAGCAGGAAGAATATCCGTGGGACGATCTTCTTGGAAATTGCCGAGGTTAGAGGAGGGACGAGACCAGTGCACGGAAGAAATATCTCCCACGCCAGTGGTGCAGTCACCATACAATGAATTCCTTTGCTGCAAAAGCATTAGTATGTGGTCAAACAATACAAAGTAGTCTATTTCTTCCAGCAACATGGAAAAACTCTTGTCAATTTTAAAAGCAAGTTCTTTATGAGAAGGCACGTCCCAATTGTAAAGGTTGTTAAACAGCAGGAATGATTTATTCAAGGCAGAACGTCCCCATCCTTTGAAAACAGTCCAGATACTCGTATGTCCACAGCTTTCTGTAAGGATGGTCACGTTTGCACACAGCTAGGCAGACAGTTTTGATGACACCTGAGTTTCCCTTCAAGCCCTCTGATTATATGAAATGAAAATGTTTGTCATTCATGCCCATAAGCAATTCATAAGGTATTTGTTGCTGACAGATGTATGACATTGGTAAAGACTTGCTGTACAGGATTCCAAACGTTAAACCTAACCGCAAAAAAACATAGGACGTGGTATGTGAAACCCTGGCTAAATATTTTTATTTATTTTTGCTTCACATGGCTCAAGAATACACATAACAAGACAGAAAGATGAGGGAACAAACATTATCCTTCTATAATGTTTTACAATTCTCCTCCCTTTTCAAAATCTTGTCCTGTTCTGACACAGATTCAATCAGGTATTAGCTGGTGCCTTTGTAGCTGACACTCAGCACCATTTCTTCTACTCATCATAGGACAATTCTTCAAGGCTTTATTTCACTAACTATAGCTCCCCCCAACCCTACTAACATATACACACATCCCCTCCCACCCCGTCCTACAACGGTGTGTGACCTTATAAGCTAAGGACTTTAGTGCCTTGGTTATATTAGAAATTTAAGACTCTAAAAGCTCAAAAGGCAGAAACCCGTGGGGTACGAGAGCTAATTTGGAGAACAGTAAGCATAAAATCTAAGCTCAGAGGAATTACCTATGTCAAAGTAACCTAGAACTGCAGGGTACTTTTGCTGGTTAAAAAAGTGACCTGTAACTCCAGGTATCTTGAACTAAAAACAATACAAAACAAAACAAAAAACACTGCTATCCCACACTGGACCCAGAAATGCTGAAGGAGGAAATAACATTGCCAGCCATGTGCTTGGTAGATAAAACGTATCCAGGAGGACATGCTGACATCATAGCCCAGACTGGCAGAATCTCCAACTTCTCAGGCCATCTTTTAGATAGAAAAATGTAGAGGGGATTGCCCATATAACCATTCTCAAGTTTTTGTAGCCACCTGTGTTTAAGAGGGGAATTCAGGTAAATTTCCTGTAGGTGTTCTCTGCCTGTGAAACAGGAAAGCAATAGAGGGAGGCGGAGTTACCTAGTGAAAGGGGACACAGAGATACTGCAGAGTGAGTTTAATGTACATCCGATAGCATGCATAAAAATCAGGGAGCAGATTTAACTGCCCTGTGTATTATTTATAGGAGTGGTATAAAGGTTAAGCTCCTTTTCATCCGGCAAGTAGAGAGAGGCACAAATAAACGGTGTGTCTTGGATCATAACCTAATGATCTGCCCCTTGCTTAGATTAAACATAATATATAGTTGATTATAAAGGTAAATCTGTTAATTCATCATTAAACATAGATCAGAAATAAATAACATCATAATCCTAGTTACCACAGGGTTAAAATCTACCTGTTTCATCAGAGACCCTCAAGTTGAAAACTGAGCTCCCCTGAAAAAAATCCACCCCTTGTCTTCTAGCACCATAGCCCAGATTCCCCGTTTCCCTGCCTCATTTTTTCCTGCCGCTCTGTATTTGTCCTTTTGTATCTGACATGAATAATGCCACAACCTGGACAATACACAGCCCTCTGGTAAGGCACTCACCCAGCTTTTCTAGGATTAATCACAGAGTAAAACCCTAAATAACATACTGATATATTAACTCCATTAAAATCTAATTCAGTGGCAATAACTTTTAGAAAACCAACAAAGGGCTTATGAAGAACAAAGTGAGAAGAGACTAAAAAAAGTAAATCAATGCTCTGACTGGAAGTAAATCAGAATTAGAGACAAGAGTATGAAATAAAAGAAACCAGGCTAGAGTCCCAACCTTTGCTACAAAACTCATATATTCTTGCGAGGTCTACCTTTGAATCTATACATATATACTTAAATAATACTTGGGAGCTCTTAGCTGATGAGAGGCTTTCAAGTGTTAGGATGCCCAATTCAATATTTAGGAGCTGCAATAACACCAAAGAGATTCCATTTGTGCTTTCAAAGACCCTATGTAAGAGTTTCATTGTGGATATTCACTAATTCATTCCTTTGAACTCTTCTACATGGGCAGCACTCTTCTAGATTGGGGCATGAAGGAATGAAGAAAACAGACCACCTCCCAGCTCTCACAAAAGTTGTAGGGATAGAGAATACACGGAATAGCATTGGAAAAAACCGAGGCAGCAGAGACCAAGGCATTCCTTTGAGAAGGTACAAAGGGAAGATGATGTTAAAACAGAGGGAGAAGACAGCCATCTACTAGCCAAGGAGAGAGGCTTGGACCAGATTTTCCCCTCGCAGCCCTCAGAAGGAACCAACACTGCTGCTATCCTGATCTCAAACTTCTAGCCTCCAGAACTGTGAGACAATAAAGTTGTGTTGTTTAAGCCACTCATTTTGTAGAACTTCGTTGCAGCAGCCCTAGATTGAATCTGGTATCTGATGCATAAAATACAGTCCAAGACTACCCCAGTAACCCGGAGAAAGACACCCCAGGAGGCTGGGACAACATGAGCACGGGGCACTAGGCAGGGACTCACGGAGGACTTGTGAGGGCTGACTCCAGACGGCCAGAGATACCAACCACATCATTCCTATGTCCCCAAGTTCCCATCCCACTGGCTTCTATCCTGATTTTACACGACACAGAAAACCTTCAATCCCAAATTGTTTCCCACTGGAAATCACCCCCCGCCCCCGCCCAACACACACACATACAAATTTGGTATTTGAAAGAGTTTGGGACATGGACAAAAACAAAAATGAAAAAAGAAATGGGTGAGATAAGATATTTCTGAAAAGGTTTTTTTCCCCCATTATATATGGCATTTGGCTAGCTCTAGTTAATGCCAAGGTACTAGATAAAAAATGGGAAATTCTGTAAAATAGGCAGCAGCAGCATTTGATTTCATTTAGCTGCTGCCTCTGTTTTGACATTTCACCAAGAAACAAAAATTAACATAAATATTAAATGTAGCAAAATTTAAAAACTAGAAGAAAAATGTTGTCCTTTTTTGGTGCCCATAAATTGCCTATGCCTCTGTGTGTGCATGTGCACCTGTCTCTGTGTGTGTGTGTATATGTAAAAACCGGCACTCATTTTCCGTGGTCTGATTAATTTAGTCTGTGATACTACCAATCACAAGTTTGCAAATCTGCTGCACAATGCATTGAAAGAGTGTTTGTGTAAGACACACATGTTCAAGTTCTCACTGAACCATCCACTAATATTGTGACTTTGGGCCACTTCTTCCTTCTGAGCCTCAGTTACTTCATCTGTACAAGTGTGGATTTAAAATGCACATCCTGCTTATCTTAAAAGTTGATTGTGAGATCCAGATGGTACTCTGTAATTGAAAGTGTTTGGTAATAGCAATAATGTGATATTGATAGCAAGTCACTGGGTCACCATCCTTTAGAAGCATATTAAAAAATGCTGCCAGTTTCAATTTTCAAGGAGCAGTGCATTTCAATATCTTTCTTATTGATGGTATCAGAACCATTGTTTGTGCTGAGCTCTGCGTTCTTCAAGAAATGTCATGATGTAAAATAAAAAAGCATTATCTCGATACATATAGTGCTCCGTGCTATTCAAGAGTGGATCAGTAGATTTGCCTGAGTATCAAAAAGCTCCGTATTTATCAAAAAACAAAAACAAACCCCAAAACAACCCTCCAGTGTTTTATACATTCAAGAACACCAGTTACCTGACATCACATCTCCCCCAGGGGAGGTATGAATGAAGAGCAGAGAGAAGATGACAGTATCAGCCTGATTGGAAGTCCCTCCACAGGGAAACAGGAAAGGTGAGGTGCTTCCCCTGCCCCCAGATAGAAGCCATAATGTTTATTTGAAATGGATGCAACATAAAGAAAATGGCCAAAGACAAATCCTTCATTATCACTCAGACCTGTTTCTCTCCCAGCTCTCCCCATCTCAGTCATGGTCACCCCTACGTACTCAAGTACTCAAGCCAGAGATCTGGAAGAGGTTCTCAGCACTCTCTCCTCCTTTATCTGACAGGTTCGATCTATCATCCCCAACTGTTGATTTAATCTTAAAATCATGTCTTGATCTCTCTGTCCATCTCCATGCCGCTGTCACGTGGTCCAGGTCCAGCCCACTGTCAGGTCTCACCTGATCTACTGAAGTCGCCTCCTAACCAACCTTTGGCTCCTACTCCTGCTTCTCTACAATCCATTCACCACACGACAGCAAGGATGATTTTTTAAAATATAAATCAGATTATGTTGCCTCCTGATTAAAATCCTCCAAGGGATCCTCCAAATCCTAACCACAGCTTGCCAAGCCCTCAGTCGCTCATGACAAAGCCATGCCTATCTGTGTTTTTGTCTCCTACCACACTTCCTATTACTCATGGCAACACAGCCACACTGGCCTCCTTTCTCTTCTCAGAGCCAACCTCCTGCTGGCCTTATGGGTCTGGCACTTCCTACTCCCTTTGCCTTAGGTGCTTTTACATTCATGCATCTTTATGAGACAGGATCTTTCCTGTAATTTCTAGTTTCATTTCAAACCCCATTTCCTCAGAAACACCTTCCTCATGATTTCAAGTAGTCCCCCGCCCACCTCTCATTCACTCTCTATCCTATCACCTAATTTTATTGTCTTTAAAGACCTTATTACATTAAAGTTTCTTGTTTATGAACATGCTTATCATTTATCATTCTCACCCTGGAATCCCTTCTCCACCCCCATGGCATATTAGAAATTAAATTGCACGAGAGCAAGGACCTTTGCTGTCCTGTCCCATGTTTTGTTCCTAACATGTTGATGCATAAATGAAAAGAACAATATAAGATGGAAAGATCTGGGTAGAGCTACCTGGGTAAAGGCGTAGCCAAGGGAGACCAAGGGGAGACATCCAGTGCAGAAGAAGAGAATGAAGGTACATTGGTGGATGAGGTTTCATACATGTAAGGAGATAAAGAACTTAATAGGAGTCGGGATTTATCCTGAGAGGACAAGATCCAGTTCTTTCTCTCAGATAGAAGACATGCCTGCAGCCCCTTAGAAATCTGCTTTCCGTAAGAAGAAGTGATTAAATTTTGCTACACTTGAAAAGAACACTTTAACCAACAGGAAGTTTCTTATTGATTGGGATATTTAGATGTCCCTGACACTGGCCCCTGAATTCTCAACGTGTGGTTAAGAACAAATCATAGCAGAGAAGATAATTTTACCTTTTCCTTGATGACACCTTTAAACAGGACCTAGGCACAGAGAACAGCTGTGTCAGGGGGGAGTTCACTAGCCTAGTCCAGCTGTTAAGGCCAGGGATGTGAATTCAATCAGTGAATTATAGGATTTTATGTTAGAAGGAACCTTAAAAATCATCTGGGCCAACCACTGCCCATACTACAAATAAATCAACCAACCCATAATTCAAACGAGGAAAAAAGCCCAAGAGGTTGACTAAATCTCTTCTTTCTTCTTGCTAATTTAAGACTGTTCCCATACTTCATTCTATGAAGAAAAAGCCAAAAGCCTTGCTCATCTTCCTTCTCTACCTAAGAAGGTCCCAAAGTGTGACATAAGCTGGCACACGGCACGGTGGAAATCATTTCTGCGGAGATCTGCCAAATGACTTGAGTGTTTCACTCTAAATTCAGCCAAACCCAAGGAAGTTCTTTGACAGGTTTCTCAGGCCTCAGGCCCTTTTGTGCTGCACCCTTTCAAAGGCTCGTCAGAATACATCCGTGAAGGAACAAAACATTGGCAGGATGGAGTAGCCAATATGTCCATATATACCATGTGGTAATAACACTCTCTGATTCGTTTTTCATGCTTAATCCAGCTTTAAGGGTTTTCAGATACAACAATTCCTCTTTGTTCTCAGCAGTTGAGGTTGTGCATTCGATAGATCCAACATTAAAAAATATCACTCAGACACTTCCTGTGTCACCTGCACAGAGTCTTCGGGAGATCAAGGCTTCTGTCTGAGCCCTGGGGAATGTCTCTTCTCTCCAAGGAAACACATCAAAGATAAAAGCTCCCTCCTCCACAAATAATCAAAGAAATCCAAATATAAGCAGCAAGTGAAATGGGAAAGTGAGATGCTGCTAAATGCACGAGTCACGTGTGTGCTTTCAGAGCGTCGCATCTCCTGCTCTGTCTTCTCTCCCGTGGCAGCTGCCCACAAGGTTGACTAACACTGAATAGTGACACTGGCATGTGATGTATGGGGCTGTCTGATTCGTCAGTTTTCAATTGCCTGGTGGAAAAGCTGAGTTCTTCATCCCTACCACCATCCTCCTCCCTCTATCCCTTTCTGCTCTTCTCAGAATATAAGAAATACAAGAATTTCTTATTATCTTAAGGATCCTTGTTGCCTCTTTCTCGTGGTGTTTTGTCGCTAGAATCTGACTGATAAGTGCTTCTGTTCCTCCCCCCCCCCCATTGGAGCCCCCAGAAAACTGGCAGTCTTGACACTTTTCTGACATTTCTAAACAACTCAGGCTCTTCCTGCCAACTCCCAGTGGCTCTCTAAACCTTTTTAATCCTGTAGAATGCAAACTAATCTACAGAGAGAAAGGTGCCAGGCCTGGTCTGGCAGCTGGAGCTACGAATGTCAGAGTGGGGAAAATGATAAATACACCTGCCACAGAGAAAGGGAGAGACGTGGCCAGGCTCAGCACCACAATAAGGTTATTTAATGTACAGAGATAGGCAGGACACTCTCCAGTACCCTCGAGTGCAAATTGTATGGAGGCGATTTGTTCAGAAAGAAAAATGACAGCTATTAATAATGCGCACAGTCTGGAGGTGGCTGTGTTTGGGAACACAGGGAGATAAGGAGCAGAAATCCTGCGTCCCCTCAGATCACTCTTAGCTTTTCTCTGTTTGATCCAGGGCTACAGAAATCACTAGTGTCTCAGGATCTATACATCCATCCTGTGGAAGAAGAGGCATGATTGCCTCTCACATAGAAGCAACTGGATTAAGTTAATATCAGGCTGGTCCAGAAGCAAAAAGTTGACATTGGGGAAAAAGGTGTCCTTCTGTGTTCCCAACTTCTCCCTGGTCAGAAGTGGTGTGCTGGGCAAAGCCTTGAGTTTAGAGTTAGATGTGAATTGCAAATTGTGAAAATGTTTCTACCATCTTTTTTTTCTTAAGTCAATCAAGCATGCCAGGTCTGTGCACTAATGAAGTATTTCCACTTAAGATATGGATCCAAGACTTTATGTGTGCGTACATACACACACACACACACACACACACACACACACACACACTGCTCTTCCAATTAAAGGCAAATCTGGAGATAGAGACTTAGAAAAGGTCTCAGGAAAAAAATCACAAGTGGAGGTCTGCAAGTTTGCCTTAACCAATTTTTCCTAAGATCATAATCTCCTAGAGGGCAGAGACCATATCACTTTACTTAATTTTAGACCCCCAAACATGGAACCATATACAATTAAATAGTTGGGAAATTATTTGGATGACAATGACACTAGTGACAATATAGCTTAAACTGTTAAACTCAAATGAAATTATGACATAGGCAATTTAATCAATTTCTTAGAGCAAAATGAGAATGATTGATACCTAAATGGATAATGACAGATGGAATACTGGGAACTAGACTCTTAGGCACCACAGGAATATTGAACTTAAATAAAAAGCCAGTCCTCCCTTTCCCCTCAACACAGACAAATCAACTGATCTTCATAAGGAATCAGAGAATTCCTGATTCTCTGATTCAGGAAGGAATATGATAAGGAAACGATAAGGAAGGAATCGTTTTCCTTCTTTTCTTATAAAGGGACTATGGCCCCAATCTTATCAAATTTACCTAGGTTGAAAATAATGTAGCCTAATGAATAATATGCATCCATTTTCTTTCAAAATGTTGGCCTCATAGGAAGCTAATAAAAAAAAATGTCAACTGATTTCCTATAATACTATTTTTCATAGAAAAATCACAAGTATGTCCTAAGGTGCAAAAGCATAACTGCAAGCTATTCTGAAGCTTACACTGCAATCTTAAAGTAATACATTTTATAGAACATTTTGTAATAATGTAAATATTGGCCACTGATAAAATTTTCATTTGATAATTATTTTTCTTTGACATTAAGGTCAATATTTGTCAATGTTATGGCCACAAACCTCAAAGGAAATATGTCTGACACTTTATATTTCTTATCTAAGCATCCAATGGAACAGCCAACTGACCACTGAGTTCAATATAAACCGACATCTGAGGTAGTATGTTTGCAATTATTACAATTTTTAGAACCAGACATTGGTGAGTTTTGATCAATGCTAGACCACAGGCAACTGAGTTCTTTCCAGACCTTTCCATCTTTGAACTCTTTCCAGAGATAGTTTTTGCTGGGAAAAACAGATCATATTGACTTCATGCAAGGGAGAGAGAAAATCTTGGAAAAAGTACATTTAAAATAAATAATATTTTATAAATATGTATAAAATTTATGTCTCTATATATACAGTAGATAGGTAGATAGATAGGTAGAGATATACTCATATTAAACTACTGTGGAAAATTATTCTTAGTGCTCCCCAAGTCAGGCTTGATTTTATGAGTTTCTGAAAAAAAAAGACTGAGCTTGAGAATTAAACAAGAAATGCTATCTTACCATAATAACATTTTATCCCCCATGATCCAGAAAAGATGAAAGCCATCAAGTAATATACAGGACTCTGCCTTTAAAAAGTCAGTTAAAAATAAATAAATAAATAAATAAATAAGTCAGTTAAGACAGCCTATGAGAACTCTTATCTCTGAAGATGATCCTGTGAGATTTTCAGGGCATTGTATCAGATTTATATGAGATATTTATTAAGGAAATATTATAAAGTTCATCAAACTCGATTTAGAGTTATTGAGCACTTATTAAACACCCAAATTAAGTACCCAGAACACCTGCATTAAGCCTTGAAAACAAAATTACACCAAAATACTTTAGAATCATCTTGATACCTCAGATACACGTCTGATACATCAATATTTAAATGTCCAAACAATATACACTAACCTTAAACAAATCTATCTCAATAATATTATTTGAAAATTAAACCAAAAATGCACTTGAGGTCATCTGAAAAGCTCAGTGGCCCTCTGTCTACTGAGACAAATTTTTTAAAGTAAGTAACAAAATTTTTAATCCAAGTGAGAAGTACATGACTTTCACTGCAGAAATGATAGTGTTCTAGGAACTCAGAACTGACAATTAGGAGTACCAAATACTTAGTTTTGATTTATGAGTAATAACTTTCTTGAAAAGAATGTGTTATTATTTCCCTACCTGCTTCTTTAGTGTTATATCTCCTGCAGACTCCATATATTTCTACTGTACTTTTATTGAAGTGATTCTTTTCTGTTTTTTTGGCTGCTCTGGGTCTTCGTTGCTGCATGGGGGCTTTCTCTAGTTGCAGTGAGCAGGGGCTACTCTTCGTTGCAGTGCACGGGCTTCTCATTGCAGTGGCTTCTCTTGTTGTGGGGCACAGGCTCTAGGCATGCAGGCTTCAGTAGTTGCAGCATACAGGCTCAGCAGTTGCGGCTCGCGGGCCGCATGGGCTCAGTAGTTGTGGCGCGTGGGCTTAGTTGCCCTGCAGCATGGGGGATCGTCCTGGACCAGGCAGATCGAATCTGCCTGCATTGGCAGGAGGATTCTTAACCACTGGACCACAAGGGAAGTCCCTACTGAAGTGATTCTGATTAATGAAATCTCGTGAAAAAGATCAGAGCAAATAATCGTAAGACAAAGTGGTATTTTAATTGAGTCACTACTTCCTCCTAACAACATATGAATTTGCGTATAAACTTATTTCTTCTTATTAAAAATAAATCATCCCTCATGTAAGATACAAAAGTTTAAGTAGAAGCAACAACAATCCATGTGAACTGTTTGAAATTTACAAAATGCCTGATCTTGGAGTGTCCACTACAATGAGCAAGTATTACATGGTTTTTGTTGAAGTTCATTCATATTCATAAAATATGGTTCTGTGAAACCTGAGATTATACTGAAATAGTCTATTCAATTCAGTCTAGCATCATAGTCATTAAGAAAATATATTATCCTTAGTAACATATTATAGGAAGCAACAATAACCATCTGTATGAAATTTATAATTTTATAAGACCAGGAACATAATTATAATCATTTTCTATTAAAGGCATGGGTCAATAATTCAAAGACCATTTTCCATATCTAGATAATACTACAATAGCAGCAATTATTTGCTTTGGCCATTAATCGACTCTGACCTAGGGTTATTAATCTTTCATTTACCCTCCACTCTTGCTTACGTAAACATGTTATTTTAAATGTATGAGAGACCACTTTCAAGCATTAGAACACTCACAATTGTTACTTCCCAAGTGTTGTTCTGCATTTGTAGGTATGTAATCACTTCTTAACCTACCTTGTTATTAAACTGGAATGACCTTGGAATGGGCTGCTGAGGCTCTGAAGAGATTTAAGAGAAAAGCAGCATCATTGGAAGATGCCTTTGATTCAATACTAAGTGCAAGAGGAAAGTACAACTTGCATGAATTATTATTATAACTATAGTAACATCTTAGGCATGGGAAATACCTGAAATACCTAAGAACTGCCTCGTTGTTGTGCTAAGTTGTTTAAACTGCATAATTTCCATTTTCTTCATTCTGCTTTTCAATATTGCCAGTTTTTCTTACTTAGTGTTTATTACTTTATATATTTACTCCCTTTTTTGGAAACGCGAAAGTAAAGGGCTTCCCTGGTGGCACAGTGGTTAAGACTCTGCCTGCCAATGCAGGGGACATGGGTTCAAGCCCTGGTCCGGGAAGATCCCACATGCCGCAGGGCAACTAAGCCCGTGCGCCACAACTACTGAAGCCCATGCGCTCTAGGGCCTACGTGCTGCTACTACTGAGCCCACGTTCTGCAACTACTGAAGCCCGCACACCTAGAGCCCGTGCTCCGCAACAAGAAGCCACGGCAATGAGAAGCCCGTGCACCGCAACAAAGAGTAGCCCCTGCTCGCCACAGCTAGAGAAAGCCCTCACGCAGCAACAAAGACCCAATGCAGCCAAAAATAAATAAATAAAATAAATAAATTTTAAAAAAAGTATATAGTAAGGATATATCATTTATATTATATATACTATGTAATATATATATATATATATATATATGTATTTTAAAGTATAAAATAGTGTTACTGTTTTCAGTTTGCCTGGTTTCTGGACGATTTTATTTTCGACCTTCAGAAAAGCTCATTTAAAGTAACAGTTAAAGCAGATGGTTTCAAACATCTCCTTAAACTGGAATAACAACAAAATGTTTCATAGAATTCAACAAATGAGAAGAATTCAAATGCCCCAAACATCAGAACCAAATGGTACAAATAAAAATGTCTAAATTTGTTCCTGAAACCAAAGGACAAGGTGGTAAAGGAAGAACATCACCTTTTCTATAGAATCATCAGACCTCGAGAGAGATGGTCCACTTTGCCATAGAAACAGTTAAAGAATAAATAAGCAATCGCAGCAGCATTATGGAGAGTCAGTTATGTGTTTTAAAATCTATGGAGTGATAATGCTAATTCAATATGAAAATCTTCCCAATTAGCCATTTCAGTAAAATAGCAAATTAACCAATCTCTTATTATAGAAAGTGCCATTTTCACAATTTAATAAAACACAAATCTATTATGGCAAATAAGGTTAATGTGGAAAAATGCCATAGACATTTTAAAAATGAGACTTTGTAATGTGTTAATGAGCCCGCCTAAAAAAGTAGGTCATTTTGGCTCTGCTGTGCCATTGTTCTGAAACTAGTCTAGGAAGAAATATAGAGTAATAACATCTAAAACATAGAAATAAACACTAATTTGTGAATTCATTTAGACTTACAAACCTCTTTGCATATTCTTATAAAATATTTCTTTCAACAACAAAAAAAGTTGCTCACAGCCTAGGACTTAGAAGGAGAGAGGATGGAAAAAGTGTCTTGTCTCCTCTGTATCGAGGTGATTACACAGCAAGTATCCTCATCCTTCTCCCATGTCCCCAACTATCTTGCTATTTCGTCATCTGTTAACTACGCGTTCTTAACAAATTTGTTTTATGTGTCCATAGAGGCAAAATATATGTTTGGGGCACCAGCAATGCAGGGGTTAACAAAAACAACAAAAAACAGGAGGTAAATTTCAGCTTTGATTAACCTGTCAAAGTTTTTGTGATCTAAAATAAGGCTATTTTTATGCTACCCCATAGATTTGGTGCTTTATAGTTTAATGTTATTTGTTTCATATTGGAAGAAAGAGGATTAGCATGTACTCAATGTACTTGGCCTTTAAGGTGGTGACAAGTCTGAATGGAGAAACAAGAGAGAATCAGAGATATTTGGACAGAAGTTATAACAGGCTTCGTGATAGACTAATATAAAAGGTGGAGAAGAATACAAAGTCAAAGATAGTTCTAAGGTTTTGAGCTGGGCAAAATAGTGGAAGTGTCTCCAGAATTAAGATGGGAGAAAGGATCAGAGCAGAACAAAAGATAAGTTACTTTTGAGCCCTGTTTAGTTTGAAGAGACCACTAAGTAGCATTAAATGATTTGGTCCCAAAGAGTAAATGTAGGACACCCCAAATTCTGAGTCTGATGGTGAGACAGAGGAGGTCATTATTATGTGGACACGGCCAATCAAAACATATAATTATGACTTGTCCATGACTAACTCAAACCTTTCCAAGCCCCCGTGCCTAAAGATCTGACAGTATGATATTAAATAAAACAATCATGGAGACCAACATATTGCATTTTGTTCACGATGGTGTTGTTTGGTTTGGTGTCTCTTTCATTATCCTAGAGATATTAACCTCTAATCTTAGACACTTGTGAGGATGAGTGATCATCTTAGGTAATTAGGCCAAGTCACTGAACCCTTCTGTCATACAAATAAGCAAAGAAAAACTTGTTTGGCTTTTTTGTTTTATTTTTCTTTAGTAACTTTGACCATTTTTATCATGAGAGTAGCATAACCTTCTAATTAATTAATTGAATGTACCATATTGGTTGAGAGTGAGAAGGTAAGGAATAAAGAGTGAATTCATGGGTGGTTAGTAAATTTTAATTATTGGAGTAAGTTTTTAACCTCCGTTTTGAATTCTAACTTGATCAGTAGATTTCAGGCCTCCAGTAGGTAAAGTATGAAAAAGAGAATGCTCAGGAGTCATGAAAATGCATTTTAATACCGACAGTAGCTTACCAATGTTCAGTTACATCTCTATACCCCGTCAGGGGCTCTAAAATACCAGTGTTGCTGAGGCCAGTCTTTAGGTTTTCATGTCCATTAATCTTTTGTAGTCCTACTGTATTTGCTTGAAGGGAATTTAGAGTGCATAATCCAATCTTATTTTTTTAAAGACATGATGAAACTGATGGTCAGAGGCTAAATAATAAGTCCAGGACTCCATGGCTAATTAAAAGCATGGAGCAGGGCTTTCAGTTTAAGCCCCAGCATATAAAGAGCTTGTAAATTGTCACTTCCAACCTTACAACAAGAAAAAAGCTGAACTAACTGAAAATCAATGACTTTTCTTGAACAAATCTGATAACTGTGGTTCCAGGACAAACCACCACCCCGAAATCTAAAGAGACAGATACGTCAAGAGAGATACAGCTTCTGAGCTTGGCTCAATCTGGAGCAGAAGCCACTGGAATCCTTATTTGGTAGGAACACTTGAATGACTATTTTGTTAAATTGGTAGAGATTGAATTCAGACTAGTGTGAGAGCGAGACATTCCTGGGGGTAGCAGTCTTAGGGAGGTCCTAAATTTATGTGAGCTTTTATTCCAAAAACTCCACTGAGGTTTCATGGTAAGGATCTGAGAAGGATTCCCTTATGGCCCAGGCTGGGGGAAGGGAGGAGTAGTAATCTTAAAATCCACACATATTCTATGCCCTAACAAAAGTCTAGTCTCCAGAGGGAAGGGATTCACCACAGGGCAAGCTTGAAACCTTAACCCCAGTTCAGAAAAGGGAATCCTGCTCCAATTCCAGCCTTCCTGTCTCACTCAGGGAACAAAAATGTCAACAGGGTACCAGACGGTGAGGAAATAGAGACACTGCAGTCAGAGAAAGGGGTAGCAGAATGGGGGGAATAAAAAGCTACATTCCTGGAGGAGGAACAGAAATACTTGTGAAGGTTTCACCTCTGAGACCCAAGCTCACGAAAAGGTTGAGACTTAATAAGAAGATTATAGCATGCCCCTCCCCCCTCCACATTTTAGAACATCAACAAGACTCCAACATAATAACAGTGGATTATAGCGGAAAGACACATAGTTATAGTTGGAGGTTTCAACATCCCTCTGTCAGTAATTGAAAGATCAAGCAGGCAGAAAATCAGTAAGGTTCTAGATAACCTGAATAACACTATCAGTCAACTTGATCTAATTGACATTTATAAAATACTCTAAACAACAACAGAACACACATTCTTCTCAAGCTCACATGGCATATTCATCAAGATAGACCACACTCTGGTCTGTAAAATGTAACTTAATAAATTTAAAACAATGAAAATCATACAGAATACATTCTCAGACGAAAACAGACATAAACCAGAAAGGCTTCAAGGACCTACAACAGTTTCTTCTAGGTCCTTTGTTCTTCTGAAAGAGAATAAAGTTGGAGGACTCAACTTGCCCAACTGCATGACTTAAAAGCTACCAGAAACAAGATAGCATAGTATAGGCAAAATAAAAGACATATTGGTAAATGGAACCGAATATAGAGCCCAGAGATAGACCCACACAAATACAGTCAATTGATTTTTGACAAAGGCACAAAGTCAATGAAATGAAGAAAGGATCGTCTTTTCAACAAATCTCCCATGCAGAAAAATTCCAAATAATTTTGGTAAATGCTCATGCCTCAAAGTGTTGGTACATAACTCTCCACCCCTTCAGATGCCCTCCAGGTAGTGACTTCCTTCCAAAGAGTACATTATGGAAAGGGGGCAAGAAGGGACTTTACAGTGGAGGAACCTGACAAATACTACTTTAGCCAAGTGATCAAGGTTAATATCAACAGTGACAAGTCATGTTGAGAACAAGTACCATTGATATGCTGTAAGAAGGACAGCCTTCCTCTGTGATCTTTCTTCTCTCCTGTTTAAAAATGAGAAACATTAGAAAAAAAAAATTGAGATATTTCACAAAACACCTGACCAGTAATCCCCAGAACTGTCAAGGTGTTCAAAAACAAAGTATGTCTGACAAATTTTTACAGGCTATTGGAGCTTAAGAAACATGATGACTAAAGGTAATTTGATATCCTGGAACAGAAAAGGGACATTCAAGAAAAAATCGTGATATTGGAATAAACTATGGGTTTTAGTTATAAAGATATAGCAAAACTGGTACATTAGCTGCAACAAATGTACCATAGAAATATTAACAACAGAGAAAACTGGCAGCTGGGTATACAGAAATTCTGTAATATTTTTGCAACTTTACTAAAAAAAAAAAAAAAAAAAAAGTATAGCCAATTGCCTGATTCAGCTCATTTGTTTTTTTGGAAAATACTAGCCTGACTCACACTAGCTTGCTCAACTCATCCAGGTTTTTTTTTTTTGCTAATATGACACATTGCTTATGTGTCAATGTAGCAATCTATATTTGTTTGATATTACATTTTATTCTTTCCTGAGTGCTGGGTACCTAGTAGTCACTCAATAAATATTTTCTGAACGCTAGAAGATTGTCCTTCCTTAAGTTCCCAGGGAAAAATATTATTTTAAGGAAAAAAGGCTACAGGCATCAATAAAATGAAACCTGTTCACCTCTGCATCCATTTAAAAGCAGTTTCTTTAAAGATTCCTCTTATTTGACAAAAGAGAAAGAACGAAATTAATCTCTATTAAAGATACACTCCATAGAGGACAGAAACCATCATTTTCTTTCACAAAACTTTTTGGTCTTTTCAGAATTAAAAAAAAAAAAGGCATGGGACATTTTAAAAGAGAAGAAAGCAAAAGAACAATCCATGTAAGTTTACAAATTTGCTGAGTTGTAGGGTTCTTGAAAGCCTTTCCATTACAAAATTAATCCTGGGGCAGAAAAGAATTCCAGATTCTGGAGCTCATGTCTGAGAAACTTATTTTTCCCTGGAGCTTAATTCTTAATGGGTCTCAAAGAATTAGGACTTCAGGGCATACAAACACAGAATCATTGAATAATTCAAGTTGCAAAGCTCAATATGCAGATTACATTTCAGGAATATATGGCCCCAAATTTCATATGGACAAGAGAATAATCTTCTGTTGCTAAGTATTACTTAACAATAATAAATTCATGAAGCGTTTCTATTTTGCCAATCTGGAAAAAAATAGAAAACAAAAAGAAAAATGACCTTCACTATCTTTCATCTGCAATAAAATGTGGGAATACTGCCCTTTGGAAGGGGCAGGAGTAAGAAAGAAGCCACGAATCTCTTTGTATCACTAATGATATTAGAACAGCTTGCTTCTATTTTAAATCCCCAGAGATCTTGCTGGGATCTTTTTCCTCCATAGCTTACTTCCTTTTATCACCATTTCCTTTATGAGAATACGATATGTACTGAATGGACCCAAGCATGAAAGGTAGTTTTCAGAATGGATTAGAAAATTCCCAGTTTATATGATACATTGTATTTTTATTTCCTAGTTATATACTTAACATGCTTATATTTAAACATTTTATAGATTCCTCTTTTAAAGCCCTCTCTTTTAGTGGTTAAGTACCTTGAAGCCAAGATCTTACATTAAAGGAGAATCTAATTAGACCTTTCAATTCAGACAGGCTGCTGAACTCTTTTAGCTCCACTATAGAAATGTACAGTAAGACATTTTTTTGGTCTCCGTGGTGAAAATAGTAGTTATCTTCAAGGAAAAAAAAAAGGAAAAGACATGAATTATCCCACCTCAATTTAAGCACAAGGAGCAGGCAGGTGACCCTCTTTGTCCTTCTACATAAGAAGGAAGGTGGTTTTCAAATTGTGAGACAGCTACTAGGAGTGGGGGTGGGGAAAAAGTGTGTTGTTGCTGCATTTAAACCCTTAAATACATCACATCTAAAATGCCTTCACACTGAAAGCATGAAAATTGCAGTAACTACTTCAATAAGCAAGTAGTTTAAATATAATTTCTGGCACCATGTATATGTTCACAGAGAAAATGAGTTAAGAAAGACAGAATGTAGTTTTACAAAAATGAAAGCATAAAATGCTAAATATGCTTGCAAGTGTGTATCCATGAAAGTAATGTCATTTAAGAAAAAGAATTAGCTATTGACAAGGAAGCGTATTTCTTCCTAACTGACATTTGGCATTAAGCTAGCTTTGAGAAAGAGGGTAGAAAAACCTTATAACAGAAATTCCTATCATCAATATCAAATGAAGCATGTCAAGCTTGCAGCCAGGAACTAGAAAGGACTTGGGATGCAAAGAGGGTGGGGATGGGGGGAGAGAAGACAACCTCTATGAGGTTAGATCAGAATGGCTTACATCACTTCTGAATGAAATAAACTTGAAGATGGTGCTCAGAAAGCTGATATGGTAGATAATGAAGAGTGTAAAGAACGCCCCCCAAACACAGACTTAAAGAGTACCAGAGCTACCATACAAATTTTGCACCTTACCCTGTGACCCTTGGCATTATTTGGGAAAAAATACAAAAGGCCAGATTCTGTCTTTACTCAGGGTAACTATTGTAGGATGTTAATAGACTAGAGGTCTCACACAACAACTCTGTAGTCATTACCTCCATTACTGTGTTGGGCAGTGAAATCCTTGCAGAGTGTTGACAAATTATGTTTCTCTTCATCATATACTTGAATGCTGGAAAATCATGCTTTTAAAAGTTATCCATAATTGTTTCAAAGCAATAGTGTACTTTAAAAGGGCAAAACTACCCCTCATTATCTAAGCCAGATACTTATAAAATTCTGAGAATCAAATTGCTTTCAGTGCTTGATGATCACCCTTTGAAAAGTAGTTATATATGCCTTTGGATTAAAAGCCCTCACTTTGGCAAATCATTTCTGTATTTTCTTACCTCCCTAGAAATTAGAGGATGAACTAAAGAGATAAGGAGGAATCTAGTGCTAGAACATAGATCTATCATGGGCAAAAGGAAAAGCCAAATCAGGAAGATACCATGAATTCTTTAATGGTCCCTCAACCCATTCCTTAATCCTCATGGTTTACAAACTTAAACCAGAGACTTTATAAAAATAAATCTTACTGGAAGCTTGTCATATAGAACAGATAAATAAGAAATCCATTTGATTAAGGTGAAATGGAATATTTAGAGGGTGGGGTGCTGTGCTGAGGTGAAAAGACACTTCTTAAGATCTGGAGACTAGGAGGAGCATATTTGAAAACCACCTCCAAGTTCCACCCTAGCAACACATCTCTACCTTTCCATTTCCTGCTGGAAATTAGCACCTACACTGGTACCACAGGTTCCTTGCTATAGGATAGTCTGTGGAAAAAGGCTCAGTGACAAACTCCATATACATCCCAAAGTATTTTGTTCTGGTCCCAAAGCACTTTGTTTGGATATTAAAAGATGCTGAAGTCCTAAAATAAGATTCTTCAAACAGCAGTATACCAATGTAGACAATCAAGATATGTCCATTGTCTGTAGCCAGCTCCCCTCCTGGAGCTCTGACATTTATGACTAACATATGATTGGAATTCAATAGTGAATATCTGAGTCAGGAAATTCAGACAAAACAGAAGAGGAGGAGACAATAGTCATTTCCAGTGAGGGCCAAAAAGGTGCCCAATTTTTAAGTTGTCTTGACACAATAGAAAGAGCACAGGATTTAGTCAAAACACCTTGGTTCATGTCCTGATGTCAACACACAATGGCTGAGTGATTATTTACAACTTACTTATTCACTCTGAATTTCAGAGTCCTTATTCACAAGATGAAAACAAGAGTAGCACCAACCTTTTAGCATTGTTTCAAGGAAAGGTGAGATAGCATAACCAGGGTCTAGGATTCTATGCAAAGTACACATTCCTGAGGGCCTCACATCCTTTATCCCTCACATCATATAAGACTAATACTCACAAAGATGGTCTCTATTTTGAGTTGCCTACTAGTGTGCTGACCTGATGATGCAATTGTACAAAACACAGTTTAAAATTCACTTGATCCAAAGATTTGGAACTTCCTGATACTTACTGGATTTTCAATTTGGAGAGGTTTGCAAAATTTCAAAAATTTTATATAAGACTTAATTAGTAGTAATTAATTATTACTGTTATAACAATATGTCAATTTTTCACAAAGTTTAATCACACAGAACCTACTCATGCTTTTTTAATTGTGGTTGCCATCATCACTATTACTATAAGTATGAATTCAGGTGAGTGAATGCTATTTTCACTTGCTCACTTTCCTCTAGACTCAACATGTCATGGTTTCTAGTATTATGGGGAAAGAGGATTAGGCTATGTAGGGGTGGTTTAGTGATCAACATTAATGCTTGTGGATATAGTATTTCTTACATTAGTTCAATCCATTTTTAAAAATTCTTTCCAAAGGCAGAACTTCCCTGTACAAAGCACAAAGTGGGCAAACTAGTGCTATTGGAGATATAAGCAGGGTAAGACAAACAGCATGTAAGCTCAAATGTTCTCCTTGAGGTGTTACAGAAGTGTCTTGTTTCTATGTGTCTGCTTAAGCTGTTGGTTTGGAAGACCACCTGTGGAAGACCTTGCCTTAAGCATGGAATATTTAAAAAACCAGAAAAACTTTGTTTGTTTTTCCATGTGTTTATTTTTGTTTTTGCTGTCATGGTTATTTCTCCTCCATGGCATTATAAGACACTTCCAGAATGGAAGCGGGTATATAGAAGAATAAACTAAAAAGGACATGCAGTTCTCAGAAGTAAGAAGTTAAACAGCTTTCTTTGTCACGTGGCCATAATTTAAGCACCACAAAGATTGTTCTGCTTAGCAACTTTTTTGGCAATGATCAAAAACTCTGAAAAAGGTCTAAATCATATAAAAGAGAAAACACTAGAAAGACAATGCTCAGGTGAACCAGGAAATTATTTTAAAATGTGTCATTTAATTTTATAAGTTCAGTGACAAAATCTTTACATTCTTTCAGAAAACACAATTTATTGCTTCAAAAATGTTCATGTGATTCCTGAAAAGAAATTACTAATGCATTCATCCAAGTACCAACTTTGCCATTTCATCCCATTAAAAAAAAAAAAAAAGTACAATCTATTTCAGCAGAATCTGGGCAAACTTGATGTCTTTTTTCTTTCAAATGAGGAAATTTGGAAGGGACCTTCAAGATGGCAGAGAAGTAAGACATGGAGATCATCTTCCTCCCCACAAATACATCAGAAATACATCTACATGTGGAACAACTCCTACAACACCTACCGAATGCTGGCAAAAGACCTCAGACTTCCCAAAAGGCAAGGAACTCCCCACATACCAGGCCATGTGGCTGACAGGTTCTTGGTACTCTGACTGGGTGTCAGGCCTGAGCCTCTGAGGTGGGAGAGCTGAGTTCAGGACATTGGTCCACCAGAGACCTCCCAGCCCCATGTAATATCAATCAGCGAGAGCTCTCCCAGACATCTCCATTTCAATGCTAAGACCCAGATCCACTCAGTGACCAGCAAGCTACACTGCTGGACACCTTATGCCAAACAACTAGCAGGACAGGAACACAACACCACCCATTAGCAGAGAGGCTGCCTCAAATCAAAATAAGGTGACAGACACCCTAAAAATACACCATTGGACGCTGTACTGCTCACCAGAAAGACAAGATCCAGCTTCATCCACCAAAACACAGGCACCAGTCCCCTCCACCAGGAAGCCTACACAACCCACTGAACCAACCTTACCCATTGGGAGCAGACACCAAAAACAATGGGAACTATGAACCTGCAGCCTGCAAAAAGGAGACCCCAAACACAGTAAGTTAAGCAAAATGAGAAGACAGAGAAACACACAGCAGATGAAGCAGCAAGGTAAAAACCCACCAGAACAAATAAATGAAGAGGAAATAGGCAGTTTACCTGACAAAGAATTCAGAGTGATGATAGTAAAGATGATCCAAAATCTTGGAAATAGAATGGAGAAAATACAAGAAACATTTAACAAGGACCTAGAAGAACCAAAGAGCAAACAAACAATGATGAACAACACAATAAATGAAATTAAAAATTCTCTAGAAGGAATCAATAGCACAATAACTGAGGCAGAAGAATGGATAAGTGAATTGGAAGATAAAATAGTAGAAATAACTAGCGCAGAGCAGAAAAAAGAAAAAAGAATGAAAAGAATTGAGGACAGTCTCAGAGACCTCTGGGACAACATTAAATGCACCAACATTCCAATTATAGGGGTCCCAGAAGAAGAAGAGAAAAAGAAAGGGACTGAGAAAATATTTGAGGAGATTATAGTTGAAAACTTCCCTAATATGGGAAAGGAAATAGTCAGTCAATTCCAGGAAGCGCAGAGAGTCCCATACAGGATAAATCCAAGGAGAAACATGCCAAGACACATATTAATCAAACTATCAAAAATTAAATACAAAGAAAAATATTGAAAGCAGCAAGGGAAAAACAACAAATAACATACAAGGGAATCCCCATAAGGTTAACAGCTGACGTTTCAGCAGAAACTCTGCAAGCCAAAAGGGAGTGGCAGGACATATTTAAAGTGACGAAAAGGAAAAACCTACAACCAAGAATACTCTACCCAGCAAGGATCTCATTCAGATTCAATGGAGAAATTAAAACATTTACAGACAAGCAAAAGCTAAGAGAATTCAGCACCACCGAACCGGCTTCACAACAAATGCTAAAAGAACTTCTCTAGGCAGGAAAAACAAGAAAGGAAAAGACCTAATATAACAAACCCCAAACAATTAAGAAAATGGTAATAGGAACATACATACTGATAACTACCTTAAATGTACATGGATTAAATGCTCCAACCAAAAGACATAGACTGGCTGAATGGATACAGAAACAAGACCATCTATAAGAGACCCACTTGAGACCTAGGGACACATACAGACTGAAAGTGAGGGGGTGGAAAAAGATAGTCCATGCAAATGGTAATGAAAATAAAGCTGGAGTAGCAATTCTCATATCAGACAAAATAGACTTTAAAATAAAGACTATTACATGAGATAAAAAAGGACACTACATAATGATCAAGGGATCAATCCAAGAAGAAGATATAACAATTGTAAATATTTATGCACCCAACATAGGAGCACTTCAATACATAAGGTAAATGCTAACAGCCGCAAAAGGGGGAATTGACAGTAACACAATCATAGTAGGGGACTTTAACACCCCACTTTCATCAATGGACAGATCATCCAAAAAGAATATAAGTAAGGAAATACAAGCTTTAAATGATACATTAATGGACAAATTCTTAGAAAAGCACAATCTTCCAAGACTGGACCAGGAAGAAATAGAAAATATAAACAGACCAATAACAAGCACTGAAATTGAAACTGTGATTAAAAATCTTCCAAGAAACAAAAGCCCAGGACCAGATGGCTTCACAGGCGAATTCTATCAAACATTCAAAGAGCTAACACCTACCCTTCTCAAATTCTTCCAAGATAAAGCAGAGGGAGGAACACTCCCAAACTCATTCTACAAGGCCACCATCACCCTGGTACCAAAACCAGACAAAGATGTCACAAAAAAAGAAAACTACAGGCCAATATCACTGATAAACATAGATGTAAAATTCCTCAACAAAATACTAGCAAACAGAATCCAACAACACATTAAAAGGATCATACACCATGATCAAGTGGGGTTTATCCCAGCAATGCAAGGATTCCTGAATATATGCAAATCAATCAATGTGACACACAATATTAACAAATCAAAGGAGAAAAAACATATGATCATCGCAAGAGATGCAGAAAAAGCTTTTGACAAAATTCAACACCTATTTAGGATAAAAACCCTCCAGAAAGTAGGCATAGAGGGAACTTACCTCAACATAATAAAGGCCATATATGACAAACCCACAGCCAACATCGTCCTCAATGGTGAAAAAATGAAACCATTTCCACTAAGATCAGGAACAAGACAAGGTTGCCCACTCTCACCACTATTATTCAACATAGTTTTGGAAGTTTTAGCCACAGCAATCAGAGTAGAACAAGAAATAAAAGGAATCCAAATTGGAAAGAAGAAGTAAAACTGTCACTGTTTGCAGATGACATGATACTATACATAGAGAATCCTAAAGATGTTACCAGAAAATTTCTAGAGCTAATCAATGAATTTGGTGAAGTAGCAGGATACAAAATTAATGCACAGAAATCTCTTGCATTCCTATACACTAATGATGAAAAATCTGAAAGAGAAATTAAGGAAACACTCCCATTTACCACTGCAACAAAAAAGAATAAAATACCTAGGACTAAACCTACCTAAGGAGACAAAAGACCTGTATGCAGAAAACTATAAGGCACTGGTGAAAGAAATTAAAGATGATACAAACAGACGGAGAGATATACCATGTTCTTGGATTGGAAGAATCAACATTGTGAAAATGACTATACTACCCAAAGCAATCTACAGATTCAATGCAATCCCTATCAAACTACAAATGGCATTTTTCACAGAACTAGAACAAAAAATTTCACAATTTGTATGGAAACACAAAAGACCCTGAATAGCCAAAGAGATCTTGAGAAAGAAAAACAGAGCTGGAGGAATCAGGCTCCTGAGCTTCAGACTATACTACAAAGCTACAGTAATCAAGACAGTATGGTACTGGCACAAAAACAGAAATATAGATCAATGGAACAGGAGAGAAAGCCCACAGATAAACCCACGCACATATGGTCACCTTATCTTTGATAAAGGAGGCAAGAATATACAATGGAGAAAAGACAGACACTTCAATAAGTGGTGCTGGGAAAACAGGACAGCTACATGTCAAAGAATGAAATTAGAACACTCTCTAACACCATACACAAAAATCAACTCAAAATGGATTAAAGACCTAAATGTAAAGCCAGGCACTATAAAACTCTTAGAGGAAAACATAGGAAGAACACTGTATGACATTAATCACAGCAATATCCTTTTTGATCCACCTCCTAGAGAAATGGAAATAAAAACAAAAATAAACAACTGGGACCTAATGAAAGTTAAAATCTTTTGCACAGCAAAGGAAACCATAAACAAGACAAAAAGACAGCCCTCAGAATGGGAGAAAATATTTGCAAACGAAGCAACTGACAAAGGATGAATCTCCAAAATTTACAAGCAGCTCATGCAGCTCAATATCAAAAAACAAACAACCCAATCCAAAAATGGGCAGAAGACGTAAATATACATTTCTTCAAAGAAGATATACAGATTGCCAACAAACACATGAAAGCATGCTGAACATCACTAATCATTAGAGAAATGCAAATCAAAACTACAATGAGGTATCACCTCACACCAGTCAGAATGGCCATCATCAAAAATCTACAAACAATAAATGCTGGAGAGAGTGTGGAGAAAAGGGAACCCTCTTGCACTGTTGGTGGGAATGTAAATTGATACAGCCACTATGGAGAACAATATGGAGGTTCCTTAAAAAACTAAAAATAGAACTACCATATGACCCAGCAATCTCAGTACTGGGCATATACCCAGAGAAAACCATAATTCAAAAAGAGTCATGTACTACAATGTTCACTGCAGCTCTGTTTACAATAGCCAGGACATGGAAGCAACCTAAGTGTTCATCGACAGATGAATGGATACAGAAGATGTGGCACATATATACAATGGAATATTACTCAGCCATAAAAAGAAACCAAATTGAGTAATTTGTAGTGAGGTGGATGGACCTAGAGACTGTCATACAGAGTGAAGTAAGTCAGAAAGAGAAACACAAATACCATATGCTAACACATATATATGGAATGTAAAAAAAAAAAAAAAGGTTCTGAAGAACCTAGGGGCAGGACAGGAATAAAGACGCAGACGTAGAGAATGGACTTGAGGACCTGGGGAGGGGGAAGAGTAAGCTGGGACGAAGTGAGAGAGTAGCATGGACATATATTCACTACCAAATGTAAAATAGATAACTAGTGGGAAGCAGCCACATAGCACAGGGAGATCAGTTCAGTGCCTTGTTTCCACCTAGAGGGGTGGGATAGGGAAGGCGGGAGGGAGACGCAAGAGGGAGGAGATATAGGGATATATGTATATGTATAGGTGATTCAGTTTGTTATAAAGCAGAAACTAACACACCATTGTAAAGCAGTTATACTCTAATAAAGATGTTAAAAAAAATAAATAAATAAAATAAAATTTTTAAAAACTGTAGAAATTTATTTACCCTAGAAAGCCAAAACATAATGCCACATGAAGGTTATGGTTCAGTCAGAAGGGATAGTAAAAATGAGAGGAGACAGGCTGAGTGGTAAAATTATAAATATATTGTGGTTAATATCAATAGAGATATATGGCATTTTTAATTGTTTTTCAGTTTTGTGCAATGCATATCCATTTTCCTCCCATTTTAGGTTTGGGTTGTAAAGCCAGCTCTATAGAAGATGATTATATCCTTCAAGGGTCTATCTGAAAAATGAGTATAGTAGGACCAGTTAGAATATTATTCATGGAGAAAATACATATTCTATTCTCTAAAAGGACCCTCCTCATTCACCCTCTGACCCCTCTCCTATGCCTCTGGTTCCTCCCTTACTCTCCAGCCATACTGGCCTCCTTGCTCTTTCTCAAACACTCATGTTATGTGTCATTTTAGAACTTCTGCATTGGTTCTTCCATCTTCCTGGAAATATCTTTCCCCAGGAATATGCAGGCCTGAATCTCTAATTCTCGTACCTCCTTGAAGTCATCTTTCAATGATGTCTAAACTGAACACCCTGTTGAAAATTGAGCCCCTATCCCAAGGACAATGCTCTTAGTCAATTTTAACCACCCTCAATATTGTTTTCTTTTTTCCATAGGTTTTCTAACCTTCTGACGTATTGTATAATTTGTTATGTGTTGTGTTTTTTGTGTCTGGTTCTCTCATGTGGAATGAAAGGTCTATGAAAAAATAAAGGTCACTGTAATTCACCATATTAACCAACTAAAGAAGAGAACGTATATCGCTGAAATAGATGCAAAAACCATTTGACAAAATCCAACATCAATTCTGATTTTTAAAAAACTCTTAGAAAACTTGGAATAGAAAGGAATGTCCTCAATCCGAAAAAAGAACATCTATGAAAAAGCTACAGCTTATATGTTATTTAATGACAAAGATCTAATTTTCCTCCATTATCAGGAAAAAGATAAGAGTATCCACTTCTATTCAACATTGTACTGAAGGTTCTAACCAGTTCAATAAGGCAAGAAAAAGAAACAAAAGGCATCTATATTGGAAAGGAAGTTGGAAAATATTTTTTAAAAAGAATAAAATCTTAGGACCTGTAGAAGAATAGCAAAACAACGAATGTCTGAGTGAATGGAATCCCAAGAAGAAAGAAGAGAAAGGGGCAGTAAAATATTTAAAGCAATAATGGCCAAAAACGTCCAAATTTGGGGAGAGACATAGATTTACAGATTAAAGATGCCCACCAAATTAGAAACAAAACAAATAAAATGAAAATAACACTTAGATATATTATCTGCAAACTGCTACAACCAAATCAAAAGGAAGATGTTAAAGTTGCCAGAAACACATAATAACAGGTGACCAGTGATGTAAATAATCACAGGCTTCTTTATTGAAACACTGAAGACCAGACATCTTTGAAGAGCAGAAAGACAAAGAAAAAAAGAAAAAACCCTGACAATCCAGAATTCTATACCCAGAAAAAAACTTCAACTATTAAGATAAAGACATTTTTATATATTAAAATTAGGATAATTTATTGCCAATAGATCTGCAAAGCAAGAGGTGATAAAGGGAGTTCTTCAAGCTGATAACAGATCTCCTGGAAAGAATGAAGAGCACTGGAAATAAATGTATGGATAAATATAAGGTATTACTGTTTTCCTCTTAATTTAAAACAATATATATGTCATAGTTTATTCATATTATGATTATTATGAATAAACTTCTATTTCACAGGATGGCCTTTCTGCTTATTTGCACAGCCCATGATGCCAGGAGTAGCAGTCTGCACTTTAAAAAACTTTTTGTATTTTTTTATGAAAAGCCCATTCCTAGACCAGTCTAGGAATGATTGATAATTCCCAATAAGACAAACAAACAAACAAGCAAACAAATAGCATCCCTAGGGGAATTCCCTTGCTATCCAGTGGTTAGGACTCCACACTTCCACTGCAGGGGCACGGGTTTGATCCCTGGTCAGGGAACTAAGATCTCATATGCTGGGCAGCGTGGCTGAAAAAAAAAAAAAAAATTAGCATCCCCATTCATAGTTATATATGTTTGTTTGTTTAAGTCTCTTTAGCAACATAGTTTTCCCAGAAGTGCTTAAAGGCTTTTTTTAATGGACTTTAAAAGAAAAAATAGCTTTAAAAAAACCCCACAGAGGTATATGTTTCTAGTATCTAGTATCTAGTGGTTTGTAATGCTGGCTGCTGTAATAAATAAGCCATTAAATCTCCAGGCCTTAATACAACACAACTTCATTACTCAGTCACTTAAAGTCCGATTGTTTGGGATAGGGAAGATCTACGCAATCATTCAGGAAAGCAGGCTGACAAAGGCTCTTTCATTTTCAGCTAGAAGCTTCTAAGGTCACCTTTGCCTTCACATTCAGCTGGAAAATAACATGATGAAATTCAGGTTGTTCTTCCTCTAAAGTGTTCACAAAGTCATGATTTTTTAAAAGAGACTAAGGAAAAGAAAAGAAAAGAAAAGAAAAAGGTATGGGAAAGTTTTGTTATAAACGATGGAGAATGTCAAGCTTTATAAGCTGCTCTAGGCCAGAATTTCCATAATAACCCATCTCATTCATATCCATTTTTAATACCAACAATGCTTTCCCAAACCAATTAGTCTACATAATTGAAAGTGCTCACATATATGAGGTAAGCAAATAGTCGCTGGACAGTGGGGAAGCCAGAATGATTAAAATGAAGGGCATAACATGAACTAAGCAATAAGTAAAAGACAAATTAGACCAGGTCTCGGATATAAAGACAAATAATAAAGGTGATAAAGAAGAAAATAGAGCATGAATATATTAAATAACTGTGAGATTTTAGAAACAGGAGACTCTTTCATTAGGGTAAAGATCAGCTAAGTCTTTGAAACTTAGGAGTCAGTAGATTTTTTTTTAATGTAAAATAGTTGGCCTGTATCAGCTATGTTCAGTCTTCAAACTCTTTTTTTTATCTCTCTTTCCCTTTAGGCAAAGTCTTTTTTGGTAGCCTCTGAAGTCCTTAGGGAAAATCTAAGCCTTCAAGGGCTCCGTTTAAAAACCACTGACTGGTATGTCACCTGAGGTCATCTCTGTAAATAATGGCTACCAATCATTTTATTTTTGGTAAAATCCCACTCACATTACAAGGACCCGCTCTAAATGCACCTTCTCTCTGACGCAGCTCCAAAACCCAGGTAGAATTCACCACTCTCCTTCTGTCATCCTATTGCACCAGGTGTGACCACATTGCTTTGTGTATCTGTCGGTGGTCTAATAGACTTTTAGCTCCTTTACCAACTTTATTTCCTCCGTGACAAGCACAGTGTCCAGTCTATAGCTCTGTAAGTGTGAACTGAAATGTCTGAAACTTAACTGAATTGATTTGAATTGACTTGAGTTGCACTGAGTAGAACTGAGTTGACTAACTGGAACAGAATATAAAGAAGAACTAGAAAAAGAATACTGATTTGCCTAAGAAAGGGTGTAAGCTCAGCTAGAGCAGAAGCAGTGCAGAATTGCAGTGATAGAGGTTTCTGGATTTCCTTGATAATCCAGTAATGAAGCACTTAGATGACAGGAGAAAAGGGACAGGATTTTAAATATCACAAATCCCAACCTGTGCCTAACTGGTTTCAGTATTAATAGTCTGAGCTGATGATTGGATATTGGTATATAATTTTTATGCAATAAAAACCTCACAATGAGAACTAAAGTTCATTCTATGCATTGAGAATTACAGATCTCAGAATACGGTAAGATTGGTGCCTTAATACTTGGGAGAGTGGGAAAGTGATGAGAAATTTGTGTCAAAAGTGGGGAAAGACCATATTTCCAACACAGAAATGTGAAAAAAAAGGAATACTCCAGATAATGTAGTATAGCAATGAAACTGCAGGGAAGGAAAAAGAAAATGGTAAACTATAGAACATTTTTGAACACCCCCTATGCCAGGCATTCTTGCTAGGTACTTTTAATACATAATTTGATTACTTCTCCCAACAACCTGGAGATTTTATAGAGGAAAAAAATGAAACTTGGGATAGTTAGGAAACTTGTTCGGGATTTTGCACCTGGCAATTCGAACAGAGATATATTCACCTTCAAAACCCATGCCCTAACCAGAAAATCAAACATCAATCTGCATGTCTCTTCATTATTCTGTTATAGGGAAATGGTACCTGTACTGCCCAGTTTCAGACACCAGAATCTTAGCTACATTTTTCAGTTAGCTTTAGCTGTTTCAGGTTAACAATTCTTGATATTTTTTTGAAGTTGTTGATTAGTTTGTATATCACTTGGGAACATATTCCATTATAAGGGATTATGAATATAAAGGATTATAAATATAATCCAGGTAGCTTCAGGCCATACTGGATGTATAATAAACAACTTCCCCAAATCTCCTTCCTAACAATATGAAATAATTTCACATATATGAAAATTCAAAACAAAACTACACTCTCAAAATTATTTGAAGACATAGAAAGTGGAAACAGCAAAATAATTACATGTAAAAAGAGGAAAAGAAAGACAAGTTCCTTATCTCTGCCCTCTGTATGGCCAGCAGAACAGATTGAGAAAAAACCCAAGGAGATCAAAGCAGAAATACTAGTTATGGGGCCTGGGTGTGACCTGGTGTGATCACCAGAAAAAATAAATGCAGTCTAAATCTTGGGGAAAAAAGTAACTGGGAAGATCAGAGCAAAAACTGCAGAAGGGATTTCAAAGTACAAGAGTCTGAAAGGGAAAAAATTTTTTATTAAAAAATTGAATAAAACATTTACCACCTTTATGAAGCAAAAATTTCAGGAGATGTAGAGAGATTAGAAGACCTAGCTAGACTAGGGTGAAGCATGTGAGAGTGTAGTAGAGTTCAATAAATGTCTATAAGATCTACACTAATATAATCAAAATGAATTTTTAAAATCTATGATGACTAAATATAAAATGTTAAATAAAGAAAAGACCTAACTCTTTACTTTTCCAACCCTGCGTCACTCACATCACCATAACCCTGGCCCAGATTCCAATAAAACTTTATTGATAAAAACAGAAGTCTGTCCCATAGGCTTCAGTTTGCTGATTTGATTTTTTAAAATATTGCATTAAATATTATTTATCTTGATTACTAAATTTTTTGGTGCTCCATGAAACTTTGTGTCTAAGGTACCTCGGTCACCTCCCCTTTGTCTGTCTTGCTAATAGAAGACTGTAATACACCACTCTCAATATATGACACATAAAATGTGTTAGTACAATGTATTGTATTGTTAGTACAATATGTTAGCATTAGTGGAAGCTGGTTCAGTAAAACTACTATTTTTGCAACTCTTCTGTAAGTGTCAATTTAGTTCAAAATAAAAAGTTTTTTAAAAATTTAAATTAAAAAATGTACAACACCCAAGATAGATGAAAATAATACAGCTTCCTGAACAGTTGTTTTACACACACTTATCAAATCAAATCAATAATGCTAGATGGTGAGTTTCACTCACCCCCTCCTTTCTCTTTTCTTTTATGCTTGATGAAGAAACACATCTCATAGCAAAACATTTGTTCAACCTTGTCGTGGTTTCAGAACCCTTTTGATGGCCTCATTACAAGGGTTCTAGAAACAATTGTCTGATTAAAATCAGGCCTGGAAGTAATTTGTTTCCATTGGGTGAACAATATTTTTTTCTCTGAGCCCGGTTTAACTCTGCTGTTCAGAGCGTTTGGGGCAACTGTAATCAATAACTCTACTTCCACTATGCGAAGGGAAATAGGAAAGTAACAGAAAAATAGAATGTTGAAATGGGGACAGGTTTTCAAGAAAGGAAGAAAAGAGATAAGGTCAGTAAAATTTATTTTCAGAAGCTTTTTTGTTCTGGTATTTGCTTATCAAAAAATGGACAATTTGCAATAATTAGATTGGTTTTTTATTGTGTAGGGTTTAAAAAATGTACAGTCTCTGAAATAAATACTACTAACATTTTTTGTCTTATTTAACTTACAAGATTTAGAACAATATACATTATTCCTTTTTGTCTGTGGGTGTATCTGTGTTCTGTGGGAAACACTGAGGTCAATTATCAGTGTATTCCCACCCCTTCTAAAATTTTTCAACCACCTCACCATCACCACTATCTTCAAAAAAAAAAATTCTATATATGTCATTACCTCATCATCCACACCACTCTAACCACAATCAAATAAGCAGGACAATGCTATGGTCATTTAAAAAAAAAGAGACTGTTTTTCATCTTGAAGAAAAGAAGAATCTATTGCCAAATGGACTATTAAGAACTAATATATCATATCATACAATTACAAGGTAATGTCAGGCATTTTTCATGAAGGGGAGCAAACTAGATAAAAGACTTAATAGAAAATGATTTGAAGGTCATGTGCCATGTAGTGAAGGGAAAACATTGTGCAAATAACCAGAGCACAAGGTAGTGGGTCCTTAGACAAGTTGACTTTTTCACATTTCATTTTCCCCCTCTAAAATTAGGAAGTATAATTACATTGGTAAATATTGTCCAGACCTGTAAATTTGTGTAATTTCAATAAGTCTGTTGAATTTGACTTCATGTTTTGCGATAACTTACTCATTCACTCAATTCTTCTCCCCCCCAAAGCTTTTTTTATGTCTATGATTCAGTTCACATATATATATATATTTTTTTTTTCTTTCTCTAACCATCACACTGTAGTTGAGAAATTCTGTTTCTAAATATAGAGAGAGCACGTATTATATATAGTGCACTTACCTAAGTATTCTCAAGAGTACAAATTATATGCTTAGAGTTATGTTCTTAAAGATCAGAAATCATAGCTTTCGATGACTTTTATCTGAGGAATCTGAGGAAAGAAAAGATCACCAGGGAAAACTGATATCCATAAATATTCTCTAACTTGCCTTGGGATTCTACCATATCCATGAAACACTTTGTTAATGTCATTAGCAATAACTTCATTTTGCAAATCAGTGGACACCTTTTCAGTCCTTACTGTAACTGATGTGGTTAACAACTATCTTTATTTGAAAATGATGATGCTAATAAGGCCTAGCTCTCCCGGTACTTCTCTTATTAATTCTATTCCCTGATGCTCTGATGCCCCCTATTCCCCAGGCTTCTATTTTTGACCCATGCTTGCTTCTCACCTCCTCATGGACTGCTTGTTTCAAGATTTGTACATGGGATTTGTTTTAATCAGTTAGATGACAAACATGGAGACAACTGCCTCTGAAGGAAGAGCTTATTACTTACATTTCCAAATAGAAAGGGGCAGGGCCACATAGGGAGGCACCAGAATTTGCAAGGGGGGAGAGGCAGGAGTGAGGAGATCAGAGTTTTACTGGGGTTATTCATGGGCTAAACAGTTTAGGATTGGTTAGTTTCAGTAATTCTGATGGGCTTTTGGGCATCGGGGTCTTTGTCCCTAGTTGTCTGTATGTGGCCCTGGGTTGATTTAGGGCAAGGGAAATACTGCTTTGGTGTGTGAGTTAGCTAAGGAAGTGGTTCAGAATATGGGCTACAGAATACAGGAGATGTAAGCATCTTTAGCTATTAGCTTGGACCTGTAATTAATTAATGGATACCAAGTAGACAAATATAGAAGCTAAGAAAGCACAGGTAGAACACTGCTATCTTGTCTACTTCATTTTTTGTTAAATTTTTTAACACTTATATTCATCTCTTAAATCTACTAGATTTTGCAAACCCTCTCTCTCTCTCTCTCTTTCTCCATGTATATATATATATGGAGATATATATTAGATACATATTTTAGATATCTGTTTGTGAATGTAAATGAACACCTTAATGCTAAGAATTCAAAATTGAAGTTGTTATCCATGCCCTCCAAACCTGAGCTTTGTCCTCTATCCCTTACTTTGGTTGCTGCCATCATTATGCATCCAATCACCCAAATCATAAATCTGAAAGACAGCATTGACTTTTCAATCTTCCTTATATGTATGAGCAATCATCAATCCCTTCTGTCTTTATCTCTTAAATATTTTTGGATTCTATACAATGCTTCCAGTTCATGATCCTTTAATTTATCAGTCTGACTGTTACTGTGTAACCTTGTCAAAGGTCTCTCTCCTTCTGGTTCCAGAGGCTATGGACCCTGTTATGTCCCTACTGACCATTTTTAGTGGCTCCTCATTACCTCCAGGGCAAGTCCAATCTGCTTAGCATAACACAGCTTTTCCTGGTAACACATGTAATTATTTTTCCCAGTCTTATTTTCAACTAACTTTCCTTTTGTACTTTATGCTCAATACTTCTGGTTCATTAAAAACAAACAAACAAAAAAAACCGCTATGCTATGTTATACCTCGCTACTGCTAGCCATTCTGCCCCTCCTTGCTTTAAATGTCTCCTACTCCTACCCATCTGTTTAGCAAGTTCTTTTATTTAAACCTCCTTCAAAACCAGCTCAGGCATTAACTTCTTTTGAGAAACATCCCTAACTCACTGTTTTCCTCTGTACTGCTTCATCGTTTTGTGCTTTTTATTGCAATTCTCCTAATGTGTGGTAAACATGCTTACTGCTTTCCGTCCCCAGCTCACTTACCTGAATCTTCTTAAGGGCAGGACTGTTATATTGATACATCTATATCTTACTGACTCCTAGCCATAGTTTGTTTCCTGAACTAAACTAAAATGTATTTGAAAAATTCCAGAACACGCCTCTGATTGGGGCTTTCAAAAATAAAATTTATGGAGCTGTTTTGGTCCCATCGAGAAGCAATTTTTCCTGGTAAGTCTATAGTTAGCAGTCAAGTTCAAATATTTTTCTACCTTATATGGTTTTTTTCTTTCTTTTCTGGTTCTACTATTAGACAACTGTGGGACCATGTACAGTTTCTCCAAAGTAAAGCTCTGCTTATTAATATGTAGTACATTTTACACTAAACCAACAGTACCCAAATATCACCCTCTTACAAAATGTATACAGAGTGAGAAAAAATGCTGAGAAATCAGTTTATATGAATAATACAAACAAGAATTGAAGAATAGGGTGTTATAATGGACTCTAAAATCCTCTCAAAACATGATTTTATGATTTAAGAATCCTCTTTAGAAAAAAAATAAGGAAAAATTCACATATAAAAAGTAATCAGGTTTGAAAAAATCCCACAATAATGTACTTACTTATTTGTTAAATACATTCAATAATGTATTTTAAACTACAGGCATCAGTTATCATGTACTTACTTCTTTGGAGTGTAACTAAATTTGCTTTTTATTTTAAGCTGTATTATTAGGTAAGCAAGTCAAATATTCTTACCAACAATAAATTCCTTGACCCAGTATTCCAAAAGTTGCCTTTTTTATTTATTCTCTCGTTAGGTAATCTGTCATCCCCTCAAGCTGGATATTTCTAAAAAAGGTTTACTGCAGGGAGCAATGTGTTTTTTAAAATGTATATAGGACAAAATCATGACAGATAAATTGACATCTGATAATAAAAATAAAGTTGGATAGTCTTAATATTAAGGTTTCTTAATATTACACAGAAAACATGGTAGTAAATCATGTTTCCTGGATTCCTAATTCCACTAGATATTAAAAATAAGAGAATCAGTGTTCAGTATTTATAGTATAAAAACAAATGGAGACATAATAGTTCTAATTTTTATTTAAAGATATTTCCCCCCATATACCATAATATTGATTCTGAAGTAAGGCAGTTGAATTATGCTAACTAAAATGCTACCTTAAAATATATTCATTTCACTAAAAATCAAATGACCAGTTAAAATTATTTTAAAATTTAACAGACTTCTTAAGAGTAAGAAAATTAAATGCTCAATGATACAGCTAGGCAAAGACTTACATCCTGTAAAAATTAGAAAGAAATAAGTCACTAGATTTTGGTAATAACAAACCAGTCCAGAAGGTCTAATATCTGAATGGTAACAGTTCCCTAAGAGAGAACAACAGAAAAAAAACATGAAGTGGAAAAATCATTCAAGAACTTTTCTTACCAGTAGCACATCATTGAAATTTTAGAATTCCAGGAGTAAAGGGAATAGATTTCATAAAGTTTTAAAAACAAAGTCATGATCTAATGATCAAGAATCAGAATGACTAGTTTTTACTGGCACCACTGAAAGCAAGAAAACGCTACCAAAATGAGGGAGTAAACCAAGAACAAGTATAAAATGGAACAATGACAACAAAAAAAGAAGGATGCAACCAAGAAAAAACAGAAGAGAATATCCAGTACAGTAAAGATGGGAGAGCCTACGGTGAGCACTGAGTACTAGGTGTAGAAGGCAACCAGTTGAAATTGGAGCAGTATAACCCAAAAGATAGGCATCATGATGTCCTCTGCTTGTTGTAGTCTCTTTAACTTGATAACGCTACTGAAGAATAGGCTTGGCCAATATACAAAACTAGACCAATAAAGAGGATGGCATGAAAGTCCTTCATTTAGGGACACCAACAGAGTATGGTGAAGTATGGGAGCAAAAAAAGTCTTCAGATGTTGCTATACAGTAGTCCTGAAGAGCAACCAGCCCAAATAAAAGGATAATTGATGTTGCCAGGAAAGACATTTTCACTGAAAAAAATTATGAAATAATTGTCTAGCTGGTATAATTAAAATTGTGGTAAATTATAGTGACAGGCTAAGCTGTGAGAAAATATACAACACAATATCGAAAGACAATGGTTTAGTGTCACCCAAGCAATGATCCAAGAATACTCATCACTATAAGTATAGAAAGGCAATAGGCAAACTTTCTCAAATAAGAAAAACTCTCAGGGTATATAGCATATGTAAGCACTTTGCAGAAAATTTGGAAGGGGGAGATAATGAAATTCATCCAAGCAATAGCTAAAGAAAAACATAAAGAATTGAGAAGCTGGTAGGGAACATTAAATCTTTTAACTATACAATCATACTGAACAAGTATAAGAATTATGACTACAGAATAGAATGTTACAAATACAAGTAGAAAAGTAATTTAAAAACACTAAATGTGAAACTACCTTCAAGATGGCAGAGGAGTAAGACGTGGAGATCACCTTCCTTCCCACAAACACATCAGAAATACATCTACATGTGGAAACACTCCTACAGAACACCTACTGAACGCTGGCAGAAGACCTCAGACCTCCCAAAAGGCAAGAAACTCCCCACGTACCTGGGTAGGGCAAAAGAAAAAAGAAAAAACAGAGAAAAAAGAATAGGGATGGGACCTGCACCAGTGGGAGGGAGCTGTGAAGGAGGAAAGGTTTCCACACACTAGGAAGCCCTTTCGTGGGCGGAGCCAGTGGGGTGGTGGCCGGGAGCGGGGAGCTTCGGAGCCACGGAGGAGAGCGCAGCCACAGGGGTGCGGAGGGCAAAGCGGAGAGATTCCTGCACGGAGGATCAGTGCTGACCAGCACTCACCAGCCGGAGAGGCTTGTCTGCTCGCCCGCTGGGGCGGTCGGGGCTGGGAGCTGAGGCTCAAGTTTTGGAGGTCGGATCGCAGGGAGAGGACTGGGGTTGGCTGTGTGAACACAGCCTGAAGGGGCTAGTGCGCCACAGCTAGCTGGAAGGGGGTCCGGGAAAAAGTCTGGAGCTGCCGAAGAGGCAAGAGACCGTTGTTGCAGGCTGCACGAGGAGAGGGGATTCAGAGCACCACCTAAACGAGCTCCAGAGATGGGCACGAGCTGCGGCTATCAGCGCGGACCCCAGAGACGGGCATGAGACGCTAGGGCTGCTGCTGCAGCCACCAAGAAGCCTGTGTGCAAGCACAGGTCACTCCACACCTCCCCTCCCGGGAGCCTGTGCAGCTCGCCACTGCCAGGGTCGTGTGATTCAGGGACAACTTCCCCAGGAGAACACACGGCGCACCTCAGCCTGCTGCAACTTCACGCTGGCCTCTGCCGCCACAGGCTCGCCCCGCATTCCGTACCCTCCCTCCCCCCGGCCTGAGTGAGCCAGAGCCCCCGAATCAGCTGCTCCTTTAACCCCGTCCTGTCTGTGCAAAGAACAGACGCCCTCAGGCGACCTACACACAGAGGTGGGGCCAAATCCAAAGCTGAACCCCAGGAGCTGTGAGAACAAAGAAGAGAAAGGGAAATCTCTCCCAGCAGCCTCAGGAGCAGCGGATTAAATCTCCACAATCAACTTGATGTACCTGCATCTGTGGAATACCTGAATAGACAACAAATCATCCCAAATTGAGGAGGTGGACTTTGGGAGCAACTGTAGACTTGAGGTTTGATTTCTGCGCCTAATTTGCTTCTGGTCCTATGTTTCACTTAGTTTAGTATTTAGAGTTTATTATCATTGGTAGATTTGTTTATTGATTTGGTAGCTTTCTTCCTTTTTTTTTAATATATAGATGTATATATATTTTTTCCTTTTCTCTTTTTGTGAGTGTGTATGTGTATGCTTTTTTGTGAGATTTTGTCTGTATAGCTTTGCTTTTACCATTTTTCCTAGGGTTCTATCTGTCCTTTCTTTTTTTTTTTTTTAGTATAGTTTTTAGCACTTCTTAACATTGGTGGATTTGGTTTTTGGTTTGGTGGCTCTCTTCTTTCTTTTTTATTATTGTTTTTCTTTTTTAATTATTTTTAATTATGTTATTTTTAATTATTTTTTTATTTTAATAACTTTATTTCATTTTTTTTTTCTTTCTTTTTTTCTCACTTTTCTTCTGAGCCATGTGGCTGAAAGGGTCGTGGTGATCCGGCTGGGTGTCAGGCCTATGCCTCTGAGGTAGGAGAGCAGAGTTCAGGACATTGGTACACCAGAGACCTCCTGGCTCCACGTAATATGACCCAGCAAAAGCTCTCCTAAGATGTCCATCTCAACGCTAAGACCCAGCTCCACTCAACGACCAGCAACCTATAGTGCTGGAAACCCTATGCCAAACAACCAGCAAGACAGGAACACAACCACACCCATTAGCAGAGAGGCTGCCTCAAATCATAATAAGGCCACAGACACCCCAAAACACACCACCAGATGCGGACCTGCCCACCAGAAGACAAGATCCAACCTCATCCACCAGAACACAGGCACCAGTCCCCTCCACCAGGAAGCCTACACAACCCACTGAACCAACCTTAGCCACTGGGGGAAGACACCAAAACCAATGGGAATTATGAACCTGCAGCCTGCGAAAAGGAGACCCCAAACACAGTAAATTAAGCAAAATGAGAAGACAGAGAAACACACAGCAGATGAAGGAGCGAGGTAAAAACCCACTAGACCAAATAAATGAAAAGGAAATAGGCAGTCTACCTGAAAAACAATTCAGAGTAATGATAGTAAAGATGATCCAAAATCTTGGAAATAGAATGGAGAAAATACAAGAAACGTTTCACAAGGACCTAGAAGAACGAAAGAGCAAACAAACAATGATGAAAAACACAATAAATGAAATTAAAAATTCTCTAGAAGGAATCAATAGCAGAATAGCTGAGGCAGAAGAATGGATAAGTGACCCGGAAGTTAAAATAGTAGAAATAACTAAGGCAGAGCAGAATAAAGAAAAAAGAATGAAAAGAATTGAGGACAGTCTCAGAGACCTCTGGGACAACATTAAACACACTAACACTCAAATTATAGGGGTCCCACAAGAAGAAGAAGAGTACAAGAAAGGAACCGAGAAAATATTTCAAGAGATTATAGTTGAAAACTTCCTCAACATGGGAAAGGAAATAGTCTATCAAATCCAGGAAGCACAGAAAGTCCCATACAGGATAAATATAAGGAGAAACACACCAAGACACGTATTAATCAAACTATCAAAAATTAAATACACAGTAAAAATATTAAAAGCATCAAGGGAAAAGCACCAAATAACATACAAGGGAATCCCCATAAGGTTAACAGCTGATCTTTCAGCAGAAACTCTGCAAGCCAGAAGGGAGTAGTAGGACATATTTACAGTGATGAAAGGGAAAAACCTACAACCAAGAATACTCTACCCAGCAAGGATCTCATTCAGATTCGACGGAGAAATTAAAACTTTACAGACAAGCAAAAGCTAAGAGAATTCAGCACCACCAAATCGGATTTACAACAAATGCTAAAGGAACTTCTCTAGGGAGGAAACACAAGAGAAGGAAAAGACCTACAATAACAAAGCCATAACAATTAAGAAAATGGTAATAGGAACATACATATTGTTAACTACCTTAAATGTAAATGGATTAAATGCTCCAACCAAGAGGCATAGACTGGCTGAATGGATACAAAAACAAGACTGTCTACAAGAGACCCACTTGAGACCTAGGGACATATACAGACTGAAAATGAGGGGATGGAAAAAGATATTCCATGCAAATGGAAATGAAAAGAAAGCTGCAGTAGCAATTCTCATATCAGACAAAATAGACTTTAAAATAAAGACTATTACATGAGACAAACAAGGACACTACATAATGATCAAGGGATCAATCCAAGAAGAAGATATAACAATTGTAAATATTTATGCACCCAACATAGGAGCACCTCAATACGTAAGGCAAAGGCTAACAGCCATAAAAGGGGAAAACGACAGTAACACAATCATAGTAGGGGACTTTAACACACCACTTTCAACAATGGATGGATCATCCAAAATGAAGATAAATATGGAAACGCAAGCTTTCAATGGTACATTAAACAAGATGGACTTAATTGATATTCATAGGACATTCTATCCAAAAACAACAGAATACACTTTCTTCTCAAGCGCTCATGAAACATTCCCCATGATAGATCATATCTTGGGTCACAAATCAAGTCATGGTAAATTTAAGGAAACTGAAATCATATCAAGTATCTTTTCTGACCACAACACTATGAGACTAGATATCAATTACAGGAAAAATTCTGTAAAAAATACAAAAATATGGAGGCTAAACAATACACTAGTAAATAACCAAGAGATCACTGAAGAAATCAAAGAGGAAATCAAATACTACGTAGAAACAAATGACAATGGAAACACGATGACCCAAAACCTATGGGATGCAGCAAAAGCAGTTCTAAGAGGGAAGCTTGTAGCAATATAATCTTACCTCAAGAAACAAGAAACATCTCAAATAAACAACCTAACCTTATACCTAAAGCAATTTGAGAAGAAGAACAAAAAAGACCCCCCAAAGTTAGCAGAAGGAAAGAAATCACAAAGATCAGATCAGAAAAAATGAAAAAGAAATGAAGGAAACTATAGCAAAGATTAATAAAACTAAAAGCTGCTTCTTTGAGAAGATAAACAAATTTGATAAACTATTAGCCAGATTCATCAAGAAAAAAAGGGAGAAGACTCAAATCAACAGAATTAGGAATGAAAAAGGAGAAGTAACAACTGACACTGCAGAAATACAAAGGATCATGAGAGATTACTACAAGCAACTATATGCCAATATAATGGACAACCTGGAAAAAATGTACAAATTCTTAGAAAAGCACAACCTTCTGAGACTGACCAGGAAGACATAGAATATATAAACAGACCAATCACAAGCACTGAAATTGAAACTGTGATTAAAAGTATTCCAACAAACAAAAGCCCAGGACCAGATGGCTTCACAGGCGAATTCTATCAAACATTTAGGGAAGAGCTAACACCTATCCTTCTCAAACTCTTCCAAGATATAGCAGAGGGAGGAACACTCCCAAACTCATTCTATGAGGTCACCATCACCCTGATACCAAAACCAGACAAAGATGTCACATAAAAAGAAAACTACAGGCCAGTATCACTGATGAACATACATGCAAATATCCTCAAGAAAACACTAGCAAACAGAATCCAACAGCACATTAAAAGGATCATACACCAGGACAAAGTGGGGTTTATCCCAAGTATGCAAGAATTTTTCAATATAGGCAAATCAATCAATGTGATACACCATATTAACAAATTGGAGAAAAACCACGTGATCATCTAAATAGGTGCAAAAAAAGCTTTCGACAAAATTTAACAGCCATATATGTTAAAAACCCTCCAGAAAGTGGGCATAGAGGGAACTTACCTCAACATAATAAAGGCCATATATGACAAACCCATAGCCAACATCGTCCTCAATGGTGAAAAAATGAAACCATTTCCACTAAGATCAGGAACAAGACAAGGTTGCCCACTCTCACCACTATTATTCAACATAGTTTTGGAAGTTTTAGCCACAGCAATCAGAGAGAAAAAGAAATAAAAGAATCCAAATTGGAAAAGAAGACGTAAAGCTGTCACTGTTTGGAGATGACATGATAATATACATAGAGAATCCTAAAGAGGCTACCAGGAAACTAATCAATGAGCGAATCAATGAACTACTAGAGCAGGATACAAAATTAATGCACAGAAATCTCTTGCATTCCTATATACTAATGATGAAAAATCTGAAAGAGTAATTAAGGAAACACTCTCATTTACCATTGCAACAAAAAGAATAAAATACCTAGGAATAAACCTACCTAAGGAGACAAAAGACCTGCATGAAGAAAACTATAAGACACTGATGAAAGAAATTAAAGATGATACAAACAGATGGAGAGATATACCATGTTCTTGGACTGGAAGAAATAACCAATGTGAAAATGACTATACTACCCAAAGCAATCTACAGACTCAATGCAATCCCTATCAAACTACCAATGGCATTTTTCACAGAACTAGAACAGAAAATTTCACAATTTGTATGGAAGCACAAAAGATCCTGAATAGCCAAAGCAATCTTGAGGGGAAAAAAATGGAGCTGGAGGAATCAGGCTCCCTGACTTCAGACTATACTACAAAGCTACAGTAATCAAGACAGTATGGTACTGGCGCAAAAACAGAAATATAGATCAATGGAACAGGATAGAAAGCCCAGAGACAAACCCCCACACATATGGTCACCTTATTTTTGATAAAGGAGGCAAGAATATACAATGGAGAAAAGACAGCCTCTTCCATAAGTGGTGCTGGAAAAACTGGACAGCTACATGTAAAAGAATGAAATTAGAACACTCCCTAACACCATACACAAAAATCAACTCAAAATGGATTAAAGACCTAAATGTAAAGCCAGACACTATAAAACTCTGAGAGGAAAACATAGGAAGAACAGTCTATGACATAAAGCACAGCAAGATCCTTTTTGTCCCATCTCCTAGAGAAGTGGAAATAAAAACAAAAATAAACAAATGGGACCTAATGAAACTTAAAATCTTTTGCACAGCAAAGGAAAACATAAACAAGATGAAAAGCACCCTCAGAATGGGAGAAAATATTTGCAAATGAAACAACTGACAAAGGATTATTCTCCAAAGTTTACAAGCAGCTCATGCAGCTCAATATCAAAAAAACAAACAACCCAATCCAAAAATGGGCAGAAGACCTAAACAGATATTTCTCCAAAGAAGATATACAGATTGCCAACAAACACATGAAAGGATGCTCAACATCATTAATCATTAGAGAAATGCAAATCAAAACTACAATGAGGTATCACCTCACATCAGTCAGAATGGCCATCATCAAAAAATCTACAAACAATAAATGCTGAAGAGGGTGTGGAGAAAAGAGAACCCTCTTGCACTGTTGGTGGGAATGTAAATTGATACAGCCACTATTGAGAACAGTATGGAGGTTTCTTAAAAATCTAAAAATAGAACTACCATATGACCCAGCAATCCCACTACTGGGCATATACCCTGAGAAAACCATAATTCAAAAAGAGACATGTACCACAATGTTCATTGCAACTCTATTTACAATAGCCAGGACATGGAAGCAACCTAAGTGTCCATCAACAGATGAATGGATAAAGAAGATGTGGCACATATATACAATGGAATATTACTCAGCCCTTAAAAGAAACAAAATTGAATTATGTGTAGTGAGGTGGATGGATCTAGAGTCTGTCATACAGAGTGAAGTAAGTCAGAAAGAGAAAAACAAATACCGTATGCTAACACATATATATGGAATCTTAAAAAAAAAAAAGGTTATGAAGAACCGCAGGGCAGGACAGGAATAAAGATGCAGATGTAGAGAATGGACTTGAGGACACAGGGAGGGGGAAGGGGAAGCTGGGACGAAGTGAGAGAGTGGCATGGACATATATACACTACCAAATGTAAAATAGAGAGCTAGTGGGAAGCAGCTGCACAGCACAGGGAGATCAGCTTGGTGCTTTGTGAACACCTATGAGGTGGGATAGGGAGGGTGGGAGGGAGATGCAAGAGGGAGGGGATATGGGGATATATGTATATGCATATCTGATTCACTTTATTATAAAGCAGAAACTAACACACCATGGTAAAGCAATTATAATCCAAAAGGATGTTAAAAAATAAAAAACTAAATGTAAGAGTGCTGATGTCCCAGTCCTTAATTTTATTTCACTTCTGCTAATTAAAACTAAATAATGTGTAAAAACATAACATGACTTCAGTTTCTTAATATTTTTCATGATCTTTTACCTTTACACTTTATAGAAATAATATCTCTTGCAGCAAAAAGAAAAGGGAAAAAAAGGTTATTTGGAAATTGGAGATCCTCGCCATTTTGTTATACCTTATTTTTGTTGTTGATATTGAAGGCAAGTAAACTGATATATACCATATTTTATTTTTTTAAGGCATGTTTATTATCATTTGTTTTTATGAAGTTATTTCTATTTATTGCTGCAACCACCTACTTAGCAAAACTCTCTTTCTGGAATCATATGTTAACAGTGATTACTCCTAGAAACTTGGGGAAATTTATTGGTTTCTTTGTGGTTTTACATATTTTTTAATACAGGGATCATGGGTCTGGGTCATTGTCATAAAAAGTTAAGCCAGTATTTAAAAATTTTATTTTACAAGTCTGAGCTTGCAGAATATAGTGTAAAAAGTGGACTCTTAAAACTTAAAGAAAGCAGAAAACTCATATACTCCATTTTTTGAACAGTGATAAAAAATTGTGTGATATATGACAAAGAGCAGACAACACAAATTTCAATGAAACTGATCACTTTGGAATGGAAGTCTCTGTAATTAGGCAGGACTTGAAAATAAGTAGACGGCATTAGTTAGGATATTAGTTTTTCTCCAAGCATCCTTCTCTGGAGTATATGTGGGGTGCCCACCTTCAGCTATGTTTTGAAATATTCAGAGTTTGATGGAATCTAATTTAATAGGTCCCCACTGGCATCAGGAGCTGTCAACACAAAACCTATTCACTAGTAAGGGAGAATATTCTTGACCTTCTCTACAGAGAATGAAATGTTTCTGGAATGGCAAAAGGGCACCTATTCTTAGAGAAGCCCTGTCAATTAGAGTCCTCCTCTGACAGTGTTGAGAATATGTGAATTCAACGAAGTTCCTCGCGACTTTATTCGGAGTAAGTGTGTCCATATGGTGAGGTCGTATCAGCCACACAGATAAGAGACACATCTCCTCATTTCCATATGTTCCTTCGGGGAGAGAGAGAAAGTTGACCAACAACCACCGAAATCCCTACATGTCATTAATTTGAAACAAATTTCACTCTTGTTGACAAGGACTGAGAAAAGTTTAACAGAATTGCATATCCCTAAGCAGAAATGCATTATCAGTGTGTCTGATAGGGCACTGTTTCCAGTTATCAAATGCATCGTTTATATAGTTGATATATTATGCTGTAGCTTACTTGCCTTGCCCAGAGCCTGTTTTATAAATTCAGCCACTGAATTCTCTTTTCCACCTGTAATATGTTGCTCAGATAGCATCATTCCATTCCCCCCAACATGGAATATACTCCTCCTCTCTGCTGCCTATTTAAATTCTTTCCACCTTCAAGGCTCTGCTTGAATCCTAGGAAATTATGCCATTTCCTGATTCCAGCTTAGACTTATACCTTCCCCTTTCTGATCCCACGTTATATCGGCTGTCAAGAGACAGTATTGGTTAAGTGTTTGGGCTCTGAAGTTAGATGGTCTAGATTTAAATGCCAGCACCTTATTTACCATCTTGGTGACTTCATCAAGTTATTTAATGTATTTGTGTTTGTTTCCTCATCTGTAAAATGTAGCCCAGAGTTGTCATGATTAAATGAGATTTTATCTGGAAAGCATTGCTGTTGTTAACCACCATTTGTAAACTGAGATACAATTGACATATACCATTGTCTAAGTTTAACATGTACAATATATTGATTTGCTACATCTATATATTGCAATATGATTAGCTAACACCTCCATCACATCACATAATTATCATTTCATTTGGGGGGTAATCTCTTAGGAACTTTGAAGTTTATAATAAAGTAGTGTTGACTATAATCACTATGCTGTGCATTAGATCTCCAGATCTTATTTATCTGCTAGTTGCAAGTTTGTACCCTTAAAGATTTACCCAATTCTCCCACCACCCAGCCCTGGTAGCCACCATTCTATTCTGTTTCTATCGTTTCTGCTGTTTTTTATTCTACATATAAGTGATCATACGGTATTTGTCTTTCTCCGTCTGACTTATGTCACTTACCATAATGACCTGAAGGTCTATCCATGTTCTTGCAAATGCAAGATTACCTTCTTTCTTATGGCTAAATAATATTGCACTATATATATATATAAAATGCATGCCACATCTTCTTTATCCATTCATCAGCTTACTGACACTTAATTTGTTTCCATACCTTGGCTATTGTGAATAATACTGCAATAAACATGGGAGTGCAGACATCTTTTTGATATCCTGTTTTTATTTCCTTTGATATATACTCCGAAATGGGATTTCTGGATCATACGGCAGTTCTATTTTTCATTTTTGAAGAACATCCACCCTGTTTTCCATAGTGGCTGCATCAATTTACATTCCCATCAACAGTTCCCCAGGGTTCCTCTTTCTCCATATCCTTGCCAAAACTTATCTCTTGTCTTCTTGATAATAGTCATTCTAAAATGTGTGAGGTGATATCTCATGGTTTTGATTTGCATTTCTCTGATGATTAGTGACGTTGAGCATAATTTCGTGTGTGCCAGCTTAGTTTTCCAAAAAGGATTACAAACTTCCTGGTGTCAAAGTCATTTCTGATGTCTAGCACAATGATAGGCACTAAGGAGGTATTAAATAAATATTGATTCATTTGTTTTAGCATGATGTTTCCAAAAAAGTACTGAACCAGAAAAGAGAAAAACAAGGCTTATTTTTCCCCTAGATTGCCACCAATCAGTGGCAAGAATCAATGATCTTAAAAGAGTGCCTGCTTTTCTGTACTTCAATGCCCTCCCTGATAAAAATAAAGGAAGTCTAAATTTTTAAGATTGTATACACCACAAGTCTTCTTCTATGGATGATAGTTTACATATAGAGGAAAGATACCAGAGAGAAGTCTTTTTGGTATCTCTTTTGTCTAAATGTAAAACTGTACCCTTCTTTTTTACAGTAAAAAAAAAAAAAAAAGTAAACAGTCTTTAGGTACTCAATATCAAAGGAACACCTACCCCCCAAAGACAACTCTTTCTCATCAAGTAGAGCTGAGTGTAAAAAATTTAACATATGTCAAAACATGTCTTGGAGACTGTCCAGAGCAGTCTGTAAAATTCTGTGAGCTTTCAGACTCTAGGCAGCAGCTTCTAACATGGTATGTCCTGGCTATGTACATCTCATGCATTTTTTAAAGCTCTGCTTTAAATGCAGGTTTATCAATAAAAATGCCACCAGAAAACAGTTTTGAAATTTTAATCTCTTCCTGAAATAAAAGGTTTCCTCAAGGCAGGCCTGGAATTGATTGTGTCTGAACGCCATCCACTTTCATCATAGAAGAAATTGTATTACAGCTGCTAAATCCTAATTTTGCAAAAGTTAAAAAAATGCAGCTCTGCATCTCTCATCATCAAAAGCAGCATAATTTAAGCCTTTATTGTGTCAGTCATGAATTGTCTCTCCTGTAAGCTCACAATGTCAAAATATTCTTTCAGATTAATGAGGATCCTCACAATTACAGAGTAGAAACCATGATGGGGCACAGTACAGCCTATGCATGGCAGAAATTACCCTGAATGTTAATGCATTAGTCAACAATTACAAGAGGAATTACTGCTGTCATCAAATCCAAACAGGCCTACAACTGGAAGATGGACAGTTTTGCCATCTCTCAAAGTGATTCTGGGTAGAAGGTGAACTACCACAGGGGGATCTTTTTATTTCTATTTTACATAATGTATGTAATACCTTAGACTGCCTAGGGAATTAGCAAAAAAGTTTTTTTTTTTTTAAAGACTTTACTCCTCTACAGAATGCAATGTTTTTACTAACTAATTTGTACATACAGAATCGAAACATGTATCCGATTCTCTTATGTTAACTCAGCACAGTTTCCTCACCTCTCACATTTGGATACTTGTAGTGTTTGGCACACGTCATATATATTCTTAGTGGGAAACTAGAACAAGAAACAGTTCTGGGCTTTCCCTGCTTCAACTCATCCTCCATTCTGTTTCCAGGTAAGACTACCTTTTAAAAATAAGTACGATTTCACTTATATGTGGAATCTAAAAAGGTCATACTCATAAAACCAGAAAGTAGAATGGTGGTTGCCAGGGGCTGAGAGTAGGGGAAATGGAGAGGTGTTGGTCAAAGGGTATAAAGTTTCAGTTATACAGAATGAATAAATTCTGGGGATCTACTGTACAGCATGGTGACTATAGTTAATAACACTGTATTGTATATTTGAAATTTGCTAAGAAAGTAGATCTTAAGTGTTCTAACCACACACTCAAAAATGGTAACTATGTGAAGTGATGGATATATTAAGCAGCTTGATTGCTCTAATCATTTCACAATGTATATTATTATTAAACCATCATGTTGTACACCTTAAACATACACCACTTTTTTTTTTACCAATTACACCTCAATAAAGATGGAAAAAAATAATATGAACTTTTCACTTTCCTGTTTTACACCATGGGCAAAGTTCAAATTCTCCAACATGATAATTGAGTTATCTATAAGTCACCTCTGCAGCCTCCCTTCTTTTAGGACCATGTACTCTAGATGTTGCATGACATTTCCTTCTATCCTGTGCCTTCATGCATGTTATTTTGATAGTTGAAAACCCCTTTCCAACCTGGCAAAGCCCCATTCTTATGTTATTGCTTTTGTGACTCTGTCTCTGACTACTTTCCCCCAAATGTGCACTCTCATAACACTCACTACATTGAATTAATGTGATTGGCATCTGTCATTTTTTCCCTACAGAACTGCTCTGTCCAATGCAATAGCTTGCAGACACATATAACTTTTTAAATTTAAATTAAGATGAAAAAATTAAAAATTCGGTTTCTCAGTTGCACTAACCACATTACAAGTACTCAATAGGCACACGTGTCTAATGATTACCAAATTGGATGGTGCAGACAGAAAACATTTCCATCATCATAGAAAACTCTATTGGACAGTGCCATTTTAGAATGTGAGAGTGGGGACCATTCTGTTTCTCTTACTGTCTAAACAGAAAAATGGGAAAATCTATAGTGAGTTGAATGGTGACCCCAAAAAGATATGTCCAAGTCCTAACTCCTGGTTTCTATGGATATGACCTTATTTGAAAATAGAGTCCTTGCAGATGCAATTAAGTTAAGGATCTCAAGAGGAGATCATACTGGATTTATGATAGACCCTTAATCCAATGACTATTGTCCTTATAGAAAGAAAGGAGAGGAAGAGTTGAGACAGAAAAACACGGAGGAGAAGGCCTTGTGAAGATGGAGGCAGAGATTGGAGACACGCACCTACAAGCCAAAGAATGCCAAGGATTGTGGGCAATCACTAGAAGCTAGGAGAGAAGCATGGAACAGATTCTAGCTCAGAGCCTCCAGAAGGAACCAACTCTACTGACACCTTGGTTTCAGACTTGTGATGTCTTAAACTGTCAGAGAATAAACATTTGTTGTTTAAAACCACCCAGATTGTGGCAATTTGTTACAGCAGCCCTAGAAAACTAATGCATCTAGTCTCCTCATAACAAAGGAACGCGTTAAGGACACTGCAATTGCAGCAGAGGGAATCAAATGTAGGAAATCATTTACACGTAAGAGTGGCTGAGAGTCAACAGAGAGCAGTGAGGAACTGTAGATTAGCAGTAGCAGGAAGCCATCACCACACCAGACTGAAGAGATGAAGGGGAGAGAAAAATTACTGAGAAGTTTCTGGAGCCCAGGGGCTAAGGGTAGCTGCCTCAAGCAGGCACACAGCAATCCTGAAGCCATGGAGGAGATGTACTGGCCTTATTAAAATATGGCAAACTCAAGGTAAACTTATGTAATTACATATCATTTCAGTTGACCTGATACAGAATAGATTATCATAATAACAATTTTCAAATTCATTTGCTCTTTTCTTTGTCCCTCCTTCTTAATACCACAGTAATTAAGGATAAAATATATTTTATTTTTTACCCTAATTTCTCCAAGTACTCTCCAAAGTTCAGATCAAAGGACATTCCCCACACCTTAGAACATTCAGAATATGGTGTTTAGAATGTGGTATAGTTCTGATATTCTTTTCCAAAAATTCCTCTAAAAGCATACAAGCAAACTTTCTCTTCCTGCACACTCAGTCCCTAGCCAGTTCTTCTGTGGCCTGCCTGACTTCATGGCTTTGGAACTTGATTGACCATCATTGCCTTTCTGTTCCCCATACAGTCCCTTCAGTCTATATCAAATCACCTTACTTTTCCACCACTGTGGTCCCCTTAATATTACCATGTTCACACATTGAAAATGCTTTTTATGCTTTTCTGTCAGAGATCTTTGCCTCTGCTCCAAGATATTCTTCTAATTATTGACCTTGTCTTGCAACTTTAAATTCCCCAAAGCTCTTATTTCCATTTAAAATGTCTTCTGTGACTATGGACCAGTGCTTATTTAGGTAAGTGTGTGTTTAGGGGAGAGAATGATTTTTCTTCCAAACTTCTATCACCCAATCTATTTTAATTGTCTAACTCTGAGGATCATTTGTATGTGTAAGTGTAAGAATTTTAAACTCATGGGATGTTGTGAGATGCTAGAGATATCCTTGAGTAATGACAACAGAAGTAAGTGGTGAACACAGTTATGAAGGATATGGGGTCTGCAGATAGATTACCTTGGATTCCAATCTAGCTCTGCCATTTACTTGCCATAGAATCATGGACAATTCTTTAAGCTCTCGCTCTCCTAGTTTTCTCATCTCTAAATATGGATAATTAAACTATTTTTCACACAGATTGCTTAGATTAATCTAGATAATATTTGTATTATATATATATATAGAACACAGCAAGTGTTTAATTAATGTCATCTATGGCAGGGGTCCCCAACCTCCGGTACTGGTGCATGGCCTGTTAGGAACTGGGCCGCAGAGCAGGAGGTGAGTGGTGGGTGAGCGAGCAAAGCTTCATTTGTATTAAAGCAGCTCCCCATCGCTCTCATTACTGCCTGAGCTCCGGCTCCTGTCAGATCAGCGGCGGCATTAGATTCTCATAGGAGCGCGAACCCTACTGTGAACTGCACATGCGAGGGATACAGGTTGCGCGCTCCTTAGGGGAACCTAATGCCTGATGATCTGAGGTGGAGCTGAGGCAGTGATGCTAGCGCTGGGGAGTGGCTGCAAATACAGATTGTCATTAGCAGAGAGGTTTCACTGCACAGAGACCAAAATAAATCAATTGCTTGCAGACTCATATCAAAACCCTACCAGTGAGTGACAAGTAACAATTAAGCTGCATCTGGTGGCAGGCTTTATAGTGGCAATTGAGTTGATGTACTTCAATTGTACAGCTGCATGTGGTGGCAGGCTTTAAGTCAGAATCCGACACTTATTTTAGTCTGCGCACGGCCCGCCCATTATTTCATTTACCACTTCTGTCCGCGCCTCTTTCCCGCACTGTGCACTTGTCTCAGTCACAGTTTTGGGAAGCCCACAAGTGAACCCTAGTCAAAATGAGTAAAAATCAAATGTCGCTGAAGAGCTTCTTTGAAAAGGGGGAAAGACCCAATGATGAGACAGCAGAAGACTCTAAGACTGCCAACAAAAAGAAAGCTGCATTGAAAAGAAAATACCAAGAGTCCTACTTAAATTACGGGTTCATTGCAACAGGTGAGTCACATTCTCCAAGCCCATTTTGTATAATATGTAGCGACTGGCTACAATGAAGCCATGGAACCTTCAAAACTGCTTCACCACATGGAGACCAAGCACCCTGCATTAAAAGACAAGCCTTTGGAGTTTTTGAAAAGATAAAAAAAAATGTGAACACAAAGAACAGGAGCAATTATTGAAGGCCACCACTTCATCAAATGCGTCTGCACTGAGAGCATCATACTTAGTGGCTAACGGCATTGCTAAAGCTAAGAAGCCCTTTACTATTGCTGAAGAGTTGATCCTGCCTGCTGCTAAGGACATCTGTCGTGAACTTTCAGGAGACGCTGCAGTTCAGAAGGTGGCATGTGTTCCTCTTCCAGCTAGCACCATAACTAGACAAATTGATGAAATAGCAGAGGATATTGAGGCACAATTGTTAGACAGGATTAATGAGTCACCGTGGTATGCAATCCAGGTTGACGAGTCTATCGATGTTGACAACAAGGCAACAATGCTTGTTTTTGTGTGATATGCTTTTCAGGAGGATGTGTGTGAGGATATGTTATGTGCACTTTTGTTGCCAACCAGCACCACAGCTGCAGAACTATTCAAGTCTTTGAATGATTACATACCAAGAAAATTGAACTGGTCATTTTCTGTCGGTATATGCATGGACAGAGCGGCTGCCATGACTTGACGGCTTTGTGGTTTCATTACTCGGGTCAAAGAGGTCACTTCTGAATGTGAGTCTACGCACTGTGTCATCCATAGAGAAATGCTGGCTAGCCGAAAAACGTCACCCGAACTGAACAACGTTTTGCAGGATGTGATTAAAATTATCAACCACATTAATGTACATGCCCTTAACTCACATCTGTTCGTGCAGCTCTGTGAGGAGATGGACGCAGAGTACACATGTCTTCTCTTATACACAGAGGTGAGATGGCTTTCCAAAGGCAGATCACTGGCCAGAGTTTTTGAGAGCCACTCCAGAGGTTTCTTTTAGAAAAACAGTCACCACTGGCAGCACATTTCAGTGACACATAATGGGTCGCAAAACTTGCTTACTTGTGTGACATATTCAACCTGCTCAGCGAACTCAATCTGTCACTTCAGGGGAGAATGACAACTGTGTTGAAGTCGGCAGATAAAGTGGCTGCATTCAAAGCCAAACTGGAATTATGGGGGCGATGAGTGAACACTGGGACTTTTGACATGTTTCAAACAGCAGAGATTTTGAAAGAGACTGAGCCAGGGCCTTCTTTCTCCCAGCTGGTGCATGATTGCCTATCTCACCTTTCAAAAGAGTTTGAGCATTACTTCCCAACCAAAAAAGCACCCTGAACTGGGAAGGAATGGATCCGCCACACATTTGTGAATAAGCCAGATGAATCGACTTTGTCCGTGCTAGAAGAGGATCAACTGCTTGAGATCACAAATGACATTGGCCTTAAAAGTATGTTTGAGACAACTTCAAATCTCCATACATTCTGGATTAAAGTCAAGGTGGAATATCCTGAGATTGCCACAAAAGCACTGAAAAGCCTGCTTCCATTTCCAACATCCCATCTTTGTGAAGCAGGGTTTTCTGCCATGACAGCAACCAAAATGAGATTACGGAGTAGACTGGACCTAAGCAGCACACTTCGGGTGTCACTGTCTCCCATCACCCCCAGATGGAACCATCTAGTTGCAGGAAAACAAGCTCAGGGCTCCCACTGATTCTGCATTATGGTGAGTTGTACAATTATTTCATTATGCATTACAATGTAATAATAATAGAAATAAAGTGCATAATAAATGTAATATGCTTGATTCATCCCAAAACCATCCCCCTCCCTAGTCCATGGAAAAATTGTCTCCCACGAAACTGGTCCCTGGTGCCGAAAAAGTTGGGAATCGCTGCTCTATGGTACTATTCGTCCTATTATTATTATCGTTACTATTATTATTAGGAATTAGGACAAGAACCACGGATGATCATGGGAAGAGGTAAGCTGGAGAAACATGATCAGGGCTACAATTTGAAAGATGGAAAACTCATGAAAGGTGTGAAGGAAAATACCCCAGAATACCTTGGTTCTGAGATGTAGACATCAAAGAGGTTTAGGAGATCTAACCTAATCATGTGTAAGGCCCTATACCAGGCTTTTTTAAAAAAATATGTTATCACACGCAATCTTCACTACAAGCCCATGAGGCAGAGATTCACACCCTCATTTCACACATGTATAAACTGAGGTTCAGAAAAAATAAATATGGCACAACAGAAAACATGGGGCTTTCTATCCAGGCAGACACAAGTTTTTATCCTAGCTCTGCTACTTACCAGTCATGTGGTGTTGTGGAGATCACAATAACTCTGAGTCATAAATTTTCCGTTTGTAATTTGTCAGTAATACTACATATACCGCAGAGTTTTGCAAGAATTCAATGTGCTTATACAAGTCTTTGAACAGTGCTTCACGTATTACATATAGCCTCTCAATAAATGATAGTTATTTTTATTGTTGTATTATTACAACCACTAATACATAAGCTAGTTTACCTGGTGTCCTCGCTAAGAGGAATCACCTAATTACATGCTGCCACAGAATTCTGAACTTCTCCTGCAGAGCTCCAAGTGGGCAGGAACTGTATTTATCTTACTCACTATGCCCATCTTGCACTTCATGGGCTGAAAAATTATTGCATATCTGGCTGGCTGGCTTTCAGAACTGCGATCTGATCAGAGAAGAATGCCATTTTATACGGCCATAAAATGAGTCACAGAATGGAGCAGTGCTCACCATGAGCATCAGTGTCATTGGGAATTGCCACACATCTTCCACCACGAGCAAAACGCAGAGATTTCGGGGGAAGAAACTGAGCATATAAATGTCAAGGAAACTGGACCTAAGAGATCCATCTGGAAGTGTCAGTGTATATTTTAAGACATTTTTAGAATTGTTTACAGTTCTTGATTTCTTCCATCTTTCTTCTCTGTGTGTCTGTCTAGCTCAATAGTTTATCACTCTTTCCACATCATGTTTCTACTCTCAGGGAGGTCTTCTGTTCCCTTAGGTATAATTAGCAACCCCACAAAGGAAATATCTGCTTTATAACAAATGCCACATTGTATGTTTGTGTCTGTAGGGAGTTGACCGTGAGAGAACTAAAATTTAGAGCAGACCCATTCCAAGCAGGCTCCACTTTCACAACCTAAATAAAGGCTTTGCAACTTCAACCTATGATTCATTAGTTTCCACATTTACAAGGAAAAGAAGTGCACTCCTTATAAGCAGGTGAGCATATACCCTAGTTTAACTGGGATAGTCCAAGTTTTCTGAGATAGTTCCAATTATACCTATTATTCTAGAGCAATTATTAATGGTGCCTCTTTTTACTCTTTGTATCGTATTTAGGATGATAAAATTTATGGTCTCCCTATTTATATGGAAGTTCATAACTAGGTTCTTCTAAATCCATTCAAATTTATCTCCTCCACACCATGATATAAAACCCTGTGATTATCCCTTTTCTGATCTCCATCACAGCTTGTGTCATTCTTAGGTCTGCACTGAATCTGCACACATTGGAATATCCCTTTACTCCCCTCATGGCTGCACACCTTTTGTCCATCCTTCATTGTCCTTCTTTTTCCTTCATCCTTTCCCACATCTTCCCTATTTCTACTGCACCGACCCTCTTTGACAATGTATTATAGTAATTTTTGTTGGTACCATACAATTTGCTTTTGATTGCACATGGTTTTTCATTTTTCTACCTTTTTTTTTTTCTTTACAGCGTGGTTTCTGAAGTAGCAGAAGTTACAGAATCAGAGAAATTAGAAGGGCATTTGAGATTTCTCAGTTTAGCTTCTTCGATTGAAGAATGAGGAAATGCATTCAGGGATGCTGAAAGATTAGCTCCCAGACTTAGAGTTTTTACCACAGAAAGAGTTTAGCTTGGGACACTGTTCTCCCAATTTTCAGTCCAATACTTTTTCCACTTTACAGTCCTGTCCTATTTACTATTGTTAACTGATTTAATTATCTCATACATGTTTTTAAATATAAAAGTATGTTTTGCCTTTCAGTTTCTCAGAAAGAGATTCAATGCATCACCCCCAGGGCAAATGGGACAATCAGGCTAGCCTCACAAGTAAATAAAAAAAATACATGGTGTGAGGTCAATAGTTTCAGCTCCTTCCACATAGTCCAAGCACATTCTCAATGGCTTCCTGGCACTCAGAATTCTACAATTTAGAGAAACCTTTTTTTCAAGTAAGATGTGCTAGCCAACAAAAGTACCCATGAGAAAGATAGCTAATTAAAACTTACTCTGCATTTATATGTGGAAATTTTGCTTTATTTAATTCTTTATTGAAATTTTGAAGGATTGGTGAAAGAAGAGATGAAAATAACATTAGGGCTCTGTGAGAGTAGGAAAAACAGGCTTCCCTAAGGAATCAAAGAGTACCAAAAGGAGAAATCTGGGCACATGGATAACAGCACAAGAAATTTATAACAAGGTCCAACTCTGAAGATAACTATCCATGTTATTTAAAGAGAAACTATCCTTTTTCTGCATTGATTTCTAGGTTAAGCATGTTTCTCTCTTGTTAGAATGGGTTTTCTTAATTGTATAACTCTCTTCTTAAAAAGGAAGAATGCATTAAATTTGAAGTATCTTTTAGACCAACTTAGAATTAGCAAAGGACGACCCAATAACAATATGCCTGATGTTAAGTAAATAAACAAACATTTTACACTTGCAGATTTAGAAAGCCTTGCAAACCAAATGACTTGGGAAATGACTTGGGAAAGATTAATAACTTTGGGAACAGCAGATTTCTGTGATGCTTAATAACCATGGAAGACTATACAAAGCCACAGAATCAGGATGTGGGAAAAAGTGAAGACAGAAAGGGCTTAAGTAATAGGCAACATTTGTTTGTAGCCTTCTCCTTTTATGGAATGCATTCGGGCTCTAAATAAGTTTTCTCTTTTCTTCATCTATTCAGTAACTACTGGTCTCTCTTTAGTTATGTGACAGACACTGCTGTTTGCCTACTCAAAACCTTTTCTTTACCAATAGAATTAAAATTCTGTTCAATTATTAGAAAGTGGGGGATGCATTATGTTCAAAAACGGCAGGCTCAAGAGATGAACATATTTAATCTAAGTCAGTCATGTGAGTCCTGTTTCCCTTTTCCAGTTATGGGTTTGAAGTGAGCACATGTCTGGGTTTTAGCAATGTGACCTCAGGTTATATGCTACGAAGATTCTCTGGGAAAGATTTTCTTCCCCAACTGAAAGAGAAAAGCCCCTTTCTTTCTCTGCCTCCCTCCCTCCCTCCCTCCCTCCTCTTCTACCTGACTGCATGAGCAGAACATTGATCTCCACTTACCTTCAGTGCTCAGGCCTTTGAACTACACCACTGGCCTTCCTGGGTCTCTAGTTTGTACACAGTAGATTGTGGAAATTCTCAGCCCCCATAATCATGTGAGCCAGTTCCTTTTAATAAATCTCTTTCTAGATATGCGTGTGTATGTGTGTTTGGGTATGTACATATATGCATACAGAGAGATATAAATATAGACATAGATACAGATGTGGAGACGGAGATAGAGACAGAGATAAGAGATATACTATTAGTTCTTTTCCTCAGAGAGTCCTAATACAGATTTGTGGTATCAGGATTGGTTCCAGAGGAACAGAATTCTAAGGATGAGTTTTCTGAATTGGTTTTGGGGTTTCTAGAATTGGCTCTCTTATCTCACTAGATTTAAAGATGCTAATGACTCTATTTCCAGTAGTAGAGAGAGCACTGAAAAAGAAAAAAGAGAGAGAGAGAGAAAAGCACTGGAAGGAGTCCCTCTTTCCTTCCTGCATTTGGACATTGACATGAGGTGATGTGATGCTTGCTGCTCTGGTGACCACATTGTAATTGTGAGGAAAAAGCCAAGAGAATGACTTCTTCCAAAAAAATTTTGACTTGGGATACAGTAATTCTAATTCAACATGGCTAGTCTTTGGTTGACAAAAATGTCAACCCTGGAACTGCTGGCCACATTAGGCAAATGCCACTCTTCTGCATAAAATCTTTAGTGGTTTCCTATCTCATATGGAGTAAAAACCAAAGTTTCACCATAGCCTGAAAGACCCTACATGATCTGGTCCCAGTTATCCATCTAACCTCAGCTCTCATTTGCTTTTCCCTTGCTTACACTGGTTCAGTCATATAGAATTCCTTGCAGTCCCAGAAAGCAAGCCTTAGCGCTTGTATATTTACTCTTACAGATACCTGTGTGTCTTGCTTCTTCACTTACTGAAGTAGATACTTTTCCCTTAATGATCATAGATAAATAATCACTTCGCTTACTATTCTCTTATCCTGATGTATTTTTCTTTTTAAAATTCATTATCAATTGTCATCATATATGTGGATATATTTATTTCTTTTTAAAAAATTTTTTTATTTTTTAACATCTTTATTAGAGTATAATTGCTTTACAATGGTGTGTCAGTTTCTGCTTTATACCAAAGTGAATCAGTTATACATATACATATGTCCTCATATCTCTTCCCTCTTGCATCTCCCTCCCTCCCTATCCCACCCTTCTAGATGGTCACAAAGCACCGAGCTAACCTCCCTGTGCTATGTGGCTGCTTCCCACTAGCTATCTATTTTAAGTTTGGTAGTGTGTATATATCCATGCCACTCTCTCACTTTGTCCCAGCTTACCCTTCCCCCTCCCCGTATCCTCAAGTCCATTCTCTAGTAGGCCTGTGTCTTTATTCCCATCTTGCCCCTAGGTTCTTCTGACCATTTTCTTTTCTTTTTTTTTTTTTTAGATTCCATTTTTTGTGTTGGCCTATGGTACTTGTTTTTCTCTTTCTGACTTACTTCACTCTGTATGACAGTCTCTAGGTCCATCCACCTCACTACAAATAACTCAATTTCGTTTCATTTTATGGCTGAGTAATATTCCATTGTATATATGTGCCACAACTTCTTTATCCATTCATCTGTTGATGGACACTTAGGTTGCTTCCATGTCCTGGCTATTGTAAATAGAGCTGCAATGAATATTGTGGTACATGAATCTTTTTGAATTATGGTTTTCTCAGGGTATATGCCCAGTAGTGGGATTGTTGGGTCGTATGGTAGTTGTATTTTTAGTTTTTTAAGGAAACTCCATACTGTTCTCAATAGTGGCTGTATCAATTTACATTCCCACCAACAGTGTAAGAGGGTTCCCTTTTCTCCACACCCTCTTCAGCATTTATTTTTTGTAGATTTTTTGATGATGGCCATTCTGACTGGTGTGAGATGATATCTCATTGTAGTTTTGATTTTCATTTCTCTAATGATTAATGATGTTGAGCATTCTTTCATGTGTTTGTTGGTAATCTGTATATCTTTTTTGGAGAAATGTCTATTTGCAAATATTTTCTCCCATTCTGAGGGTTGTCTTTTCATCTTGTTTATGGTTTCCTTTGCTGTGCGAAAGCTTTTAAGTTTTATTATGTCCCATTTGTTTATTTTTGTTTTTATTTCCATTTCTCTAGAAGGTGGGTCAAAAAGGATCTTGCTGTGATTTATGTCAAAGAGTGTTCTGCCTATGCTTTCCTCTAAGAGTTTTAAAGTGTCTGGCCTTACATTTAGGTCTTTAATCCATTTTGAGTTTATTTTTGTGTATGGTGTTAGGGAGTGTTCTAATTTCATTCTTTTACATGTAGCTGTTCAGTTTTCCCAGCACCACTTATTGAAGAGGCTGTCTTTTCTCCATTGTATATTCTTGCCTCCTTTATCAAAAATAAGGTGACCTCATCTCACATCGGTCAGAATGGCCATCATCAAAAAATCTAGAAACAATAAATGCTGGAGAGGGTGTGGAGAAAAGGGAACTCTCTTGCACTGTTGGTGGGAATGTAAATTGATACAGCCACTATGGAGAACAGTATGGAGGTTCCTTAAAAAACTACAAATAGAACTACCATACGATCCAGCAATCCCACTACTGGGCATATACCCTGAGAAAACCATAGTTCAAAAAGAGTCATGTACCAAAATGTTCATTGCAGCTCTATTTACAATAGCCAGGACATGGAAGCAACCTAAATGTCCATCGACAGATGAATGGATAAAGAAGATGTGGCACATATATACAATGGAATATTACTCAGCCATAAAAAGAAATGAAATGGAGGTATTTGTAATGAGGTGGATGGAGTTAGAGTCTGTCATACAGAGTGAAGTAAGTCAGAAAGAGAAAAACAAATACAGTATGCTAACACATATATACGGAATATAAGGGAAAAAAAAAGCCATGAAGAACCTAGTGGCAAGACGGGAATAAAGACACAGACCTACTAGAGAATGGACTTGAGGATATGGGGAGGGGGTGGGGTGAGATGTGACAGGGTGAGAGAGTGTCATGGACATATATACACTACCAAATGTAAAATAGATAGCTAGTGGGAAGCAGCCGCATAGCACAGGGAGATCAGCTCGGTGCTTTGTGACCACCTAGAGGGGTGGGATGGGGAGGGTGGGAGGGAGGGAGATGCAAGAGGGAAGAGATAGGGGAACATATTGTATATGTATAACTGATTAACTTTGTTATAAAGCAGAAGCTAACACACCATTGTAAGGCAATTATACTTCAATAAAGATGTTTAAAAAAAAAAAAAAAAAATAAGGTGACCATATGTGTGGGGGTTTGTCTCTGGGCTTTCTATCCTGTTCCATTGATCTATATTTCTATTTTTGTGCCAGTACCGTACTGTCTTGATTACTGTCACTTTGTAGTATAGTCTGAAGTCAGGGAGCCTGATTCCTCCAGCTCCGTTTTTCTTTCTCAAGATTGCTTTGGCTATTCGGGGTCTTTTGTGTTTCCATACAAATTGTGAAATTTTTTGTTCTAGCTCTGTGAAAAATGCCATTGGTAGTTTCATAGGGATTGCAATGAATCTGTAGATTGCTTTGCATAGTATACTCATTTTGACAATGTTGATTCTTCCAGTCCAAGAACATGGTATATTTCTCCATCTGTTTGTATCATCTTTAATTTGTTTCATCAGTGTTATAATTTTCTGCATACAGGTCTTTCGTCTCCTAAGGTAGGTTTATTCCTAGGTATTTTATTCTTTTTGTTGTAATGGTAAATGAGAGTGTTTCGTTAATTTTTCTTTCAGATTTTTCATCTTTAGTGTATAGGAATGCAAGAGATTTCTGTGCATTAATTTTGTATCTTGCTACTTTACCAAATTCATTGATTAGCTGTAGTAGTTTTCTGGGAGCATCTTTAGGATTCTCTATGTATAGTTTCATGTCATCTGCAAACAGTGACAGCTTTACTTCTTCTTTTCCAATTTGGATTCCTTTTTCTTCTCTGATTGCTGTGGCTAAAACTTTCAAAACTATGTTGAATAATAGTGGTGAGAGTGGGCAACCTTGTCTTGTTCCTGATCTTAGTGGAAATGGTTTCATTTTTTCACCATTGAGAATGATGTTGGCTGTGGGTTTGTCATATATGGCCTTTATTATGTTGAGGAAAGTTCCCTCTTTGCCTGCTTTCTGGAGGGTTTTTATCATAAATGGCTGTTGAATTTTGTTGAAAGCTTTCTCTGCATCTATTGAGATGATCATATGGATTTTCTCCTTCAATTTGTTAATATCGTGTATCCCAGTGATTGATTTGCGTATACTGAAGAGTCCTTGCATTCCTGGGATAAACCCCACTTGATCATGGTGTATGATCCTTTGAATGTGCTGCTGGATTCTGTTTGCTAGTATTTTGTTGAGGATATTTGCATGTATGTTCATCAGTGATACTGGCCTGTAGTTTTCTTTTTTTGTGACATCTTTGTCTAGTTTTGGTATCAGGGTGATGGTGGCCTCGTAGAATGAGTTTGGGAGTGTTCCTCCCTCTGCTATATTTTGGAAGAGTTTGAGAAGGATAGGTGTTAGCTCTTCTCTAAATGTTTGATAGAATTCGCTTGTGAAGCCATCTGGTCCTGGGCTTTTGTTTGCTGGAAGATTTTCAATCACAGTTTCAATTTCAGTGCTTGTGATTGGCCTGTTTATATTTTCTGTTTCTTCCTGGTTCAGTCTCAGAAGGTTGTGCGTCTCTAAGAATTTGTCCATTTCTTCCAGGTTGTCCATTTTATTGGCATATAGTTGCTTGTAGTAATCTCTCATAATCCTTTGCATTTTGCAGTGTCAGTTGTTACTTCTCCTTTTTCGTTTCTAATTCTATTGACTGGAGTTGTCTCCCTTTTTTGCATGATGAGTCTGGCTAATGGTTTATCAATTTTGTTTATCTTCTCAAAGAACCAGCTTTTAGTTTTATTGATCTTTGCTATTGTTTCCTTCATTTCCTTTTTATTTATTTCTGATCTGATCTTTATGATTTCTTTCCTCCTGCTAACTTTGGGGTTTTTTTCTTCTTTCTCTAATTGCTTTAGGTGTAAGATTAGGTTGTTTATTTGAGATGTTTCTTGTCTCTTGAGGTAAGGTTGTATTGCTATAGGCTTCCCTCTTAGAACTGCTTTTGCTGCATCCCATAGGTTTTTGGGTCGTCGTGTTTTCATTGTCATTTGTTTCTAGGTATTTTTTGATTTCCTCTTTGATTTCTTCAGTGATCTGTTGGTTATTTAGTAGTGTATTGTTTAGCCTCCATGTTTGTATTTTTTACAGTCTTTTCCTTGTAATTGGTATCTAGTCTCATAGTGTTGAGGTTGGCAAAGATACTTGATACGATTTCAATTTTCTTAAATTTACCAAGGCTTGATTTATTACCTAAGATATGATCTATCCTGGAGAATGTTCCATGAGCACTTGAGAAGAAGGTGTATTCTGTTGTTTTTGGATGGAATGTCCTATAAATATCAACTAAGTACATCTTGCTTAATGTATTATTTAAAGTTTGTGTTTCCTTATTTATTTTCATTTTGGATGATCTGTTCACTGGTGAAAGTGGGGTGTTAAAGTCCCCTATTCTTATTGTGTTACTGTTGATTTCCTCTTTTATGGCTGTTAGCATTTGCCTTATGTATTGAGGTGCTCCTATGTTGGATGCATAAATATTTACAATTGTTATATCTTCTTCTTGGATTGATCCCTTGATCATTATGCAGTGTCCTTCTTTGCCTCTTGTAATAGTCTTTATTTTAAAGTCTGTTTTGTCTGATATGAGACTTGCTACTGCAGCTTTCTTTTGATTTCCATTTGCATGGAATATCTTTTTCCATCTCCTCACTTTCAGTCTGTATGTGTCCCTAGGTGTCAAGTGGGTCTCTTGTAGACAGCATATATACAGGTCTTGTTTTCGTATCCATCCAGCCAGTGTATATCTTTTGGTTGGAGCATTTAATCCATTTACATTTAAGGTAGTTAACAATATGTATGTTCCTATTACCATTTTCTTAATTGCTTTGGATTTGTCATTGTAGGTCTTTTCCTTCTCTTGTGTTTCCTGCCTGGAGAAGTTCCTTTAGCATTTGTGGTAAAGCTGGTTTGGTGGTGCTGAATTCTCTTAGCTTTTGCTTGTCTGTAAAGTTTTAATTTCTCTGTCGAATCTGAATGAGATCCTTGCTAGGTAGAGTATTCTTGGTTGTAGGTTTTTCCCTTTCATCACTTTAAATATGTCCTGCGACTCCCTTCTGGCTTGCAGAGTTTCTGCTGAAAGATCAGCTGTTAACCTTATGGGGATTCCCTTGTATGTTATTTGTTGTTTTTCCCTTGCTGCTTTTAATATTTTTTCTTTGTGTTTAATTTGTGTTAGTTTGATTAATATGTGTCTTGGTGTGATTCTCCTTGGATTTATCGTGTATGGGACTCTCTGCGCTTCCTGGACTTGATTGACTATTTCCTTTCCCATATTAGGGAAGTTTTCAACTATAATCTCCTCAAATATTTTCTCAGTCCCTTTCTTTTTCTCTTCTTCTTCTGGGACCCCTATAATTGGAATGTTGGTGTGTTTAATGTTGTTCCAGAGGTCTCTGAGACTGTCCTCAATTCTTTTCATTCTTTTTTCTTTATTCTGCTCTGCCTTAGTTATTTCTACTATTTTAACTTCCGGGTCACTTATCCATTCTTCTGCCTCAGCCATTCTGCTATTGATTCCTTCTAGAGAATTTTTAATTTCATTTATTGTGTTGTTCATCATTGTTTGTTTGTTCTTTAGTTCTTCTAGATCCTTGTGAAACGTTTCTTGTATTTTCTCCATTCTATTTCCAAGATTTTGGATCATCTTTACTATCATTACTCTGAATTGTTTTTCAGGTAGACTGCCTATTTCCTTTTCATTTATTTCATCTGGTGTGTTTTTACCTTGCTCCTGCATCTGCTGTATATTTCTCTGTCTTCTCATTTTGCTTAACTTACTGAGTTTGGGGTCTCTTTTTCACAGACTGCAGGTTCGTAGTTCCCGTTGTTTTTGGTGTCTTCCCCCAGTGGGTAAGGTTGGTTCAGTGGGTTGTGTAGGCTTACTGGTGGAGGGGACTCATGCCTTTGTTCTGGTTGATGAGGCTGGATCATCTCTTTCTGGTGGGCAGGACTGCATCCGATGTTGTGTTTTGGGGTGTCTGTAACTTTATTATGATTTGAGGCAGCCTGTCTGCTAATGGGTGGGGTTGTGTTCCTGTTTTGCTAGTTGTTTGGCATAGGGTGTCCAGCACTGTAGCTTGCTGGTCCTTGAGTTGAGCTGCGTCTTAGCGTTGAGATGGTGATCTCTGGGAGAGCTTTCACCAACAGATATTATGTGGAGCCAGGAGGTCTCTGGTGGACCAATGTTCTGAACTCGGCTCTCCCACCTCAGAGATTCAGGCCTGACACCCAGCCAGAGCACCACGATGCTGCTAGTGTTGGATAGTCTCTTGCAGAGGCGGTGGTGGCTGTGGCTCACCATGGGGACAAAGACACTGGCAGCAGAAGTTCTGGGAAGTACTCCTTGGCGTGGGCCCTCCTGGAGTCCACCATTAGCCCCACGAAAGGCCCCCCCCCCACCCTGAACTCTTGACATGTTATTTATTTTTAGGTGAACTGTATTTTCTTTGTCCCAGGAAAGTACCTTTTATATATATTATCTTGGAATAGTTATTGATAACATCCCACTTAACTCTCAGAGTATATTGGTTTGATCAATGAATTGTATGGTTACCTTTCTTATTTTGCAAGAACTCCAGTTAAGCATATACTACATAAAGCAAGCACCTGGAACTTCAAAGGGGTTCAGTTACTTTCCCTGTGCCCCAGGGAGATGGGATACAATTAGGAAGGATGAAGATGCTAAGTCTCTAAGCCTCAATTCTCTAAGTTCATTTCAGATCATATTGACACTGAGGAACAGCCCAGCTATTCCTACACAGTTAAATGATCAACATTTCTCTATTGCCATCCTCATCTGAGACGAAGAGTTTGTTTTGGGTCCACAAGGTTGGCAATAAGTAGTTCTCATATCTCTATTTTAAGAACAAGAAAAATGTCATGAAGCTTTGGTCGTTGTAACAAGTCAGGGAAAAGTTTTCATTAAACAAGTGGCAATTGAGTCCTCTTCATGCTTTCTGAGGGGAAGGAAAGTGACTTAGGAAAGTGGACATGGTTTTATGAAGTGATGAAATTCTGGGAGGAGAAAGAGTTAAGTTATGAGAGCAGAGTAAGCAGATGAAGACTTAGTTGAAGGAACTGAATAAACGATATAAGGTCCAAACCAGAGGGATTAATATTTTGAATATTTAATAAACCAGAGTAACTTGAGCCCATATGATATTGTGAATGGATTATCTAGAATGAGATCTCTACCATATGTAAAAATAGTTGTGCTCTTGGACAAGCAGAGAAATAGTGGAGAATGTGAAAGAAGGTTGCTGATAAAGAAGGAAAAAGCCATGAGGAGTAGTTTCTACACTAGCAACCCCCCCCCCCTCCTTTTTTTTTAAATCTGGGGAGGAGAGATGGTGGCTGTGAAAAATGGCACAAAACAAGCCAACAAGCTGAGAACCAGCTGGGGCAGTCCCATTTCAAGGTAGCCCTAGAGGTGCCGTTTAATTACAGCTCATTACACAAATAAATGCTAACCGGAGGGAGCTTAACATTTCATTTTTTCCTTGTGTTAACCAAACCAAATGCTCGGCACAGCTGGAAGGTGAATGTCGTTCAGGAGGGATTCTTTTACTTAGTCTTTAAATACTACCACAGTAGACTGCTCAAGTAACAGTTAATAGTGACAATTCTAGAAAATTCCTAGACTGTAGATAGTGCCTGATTCTTTCACCTCCTGAGATATATACTAGTGGCCTAATTAAGTACATTAGAAAGTCAATTAGTAGAATTCTTAAGAGCATGAGCTTCAGCGATAGAGACCTAAATTCTAATTTCAGCCCTGCCAGTTTCTGGCAACCTGATTCCAGTAAAAACAGCACAAGTTCTCAGATTCTCTTTTTCCCCATTTAGGAGGTGATTCTAGGGGTGTTGTAAATATGAATTAAATACAGATAAAACCCTTAGCCCAAAGCCTGATCTATAACACACACTCAAGAAATGATAGCTATTACTATAAAAACTAACTTCAATTATGATACTTCATTACATGAGTCACTTCAGTGATTTGCTATTATACTTGGGAAATATCCAAAATCCTTAATAAGTCCCTTCACGCCTGGCACACCACATATCTCCCATTCTCCCTCAATGAGCCGCATTATTTTTTTTTTTCCCGTTCATTTGGTGTAACAACTTCTTTCCCCATGTCAGGGTTTTGCATAGTTCCGTTTTTCTTCCCAGATCAGTTTCCTGCCATTCGTCTCTGGAAAGCTGATCTTCCTCCTTCAATTCTCATCTAAATGTCACTTCCCCACAGAGGTCTTGATTCTCCCAGCCACAGTCTCTCATCACCCATCACAGCATTTATCAGTATGTAAAAATACATGTAATATTTGTAGTCTTTTAAAAAAATATACACCTATCCCGTCAGCCTGTAAGTTCTGAGAAATCCAGGACTTGCTTCTCTGTGCACCAGTGCAGCCATGGTGCCAAGCACAGTGCCTGGTGTACAGCAGGTGCTCCACGAATGTTTGCTAAATCAACAAGCTCACTGACCCGGGTCACTAGAGCATAATTCAGGGAAACATTTAGTTCTAACTTTTATGGCCTGAAGGCTTACTACAGTTTCTGAGTGCCTGAGTATATTATAGGTGGGTTCAGGCGGAAAAATGCATTTTATTATGTTTGGACAAGGTACATCTCAAGCATCCAATTATTAAAACTTTGGTCACTGTCGCTTCTGTGTGTTTAATATGATCTTACCATTCAAAAACTACTAAAATATTTTTGTTTTATATATTTTACTCAGTAGTTCTCCTGTTCAAATATGTACATGTACCTTTTTGCGTATATGTATGCAGAGAAAGAGAGAGAAAGGGAGAGAATGTGTGTATATGTAAAACTCTCAAAAAGCCACAAAAATAAACATGAAAGTTAGTGGTTCCCATCGGGGTTATTTTTACTCTAAAGGGTATGGAATATCTCTTTTCTCTGTTCTGCTCAAAACACACTGTGGCTCTCTGTAAACACTATTTAGGCAGCATTAGAATCTTATGACACATACCAAGCTGTAATGCACTTTCATATAGCTTCACTTTCTTGGCTTTAGATGAATGGCCCATGTGGGAGGGGGGTGTTCTTATTTTCCATTACTAGATGCCACATACATTGTAACAAAGAACACAATTTTGAACACATTTCCAGAGAGAGCCTCTCATCTCCTATTTCTTCTCTTGCTTAGTCAAAGAAAATTGCACACCCAGTTGAAAAGTGTCGGTGATTCTCATTCTCATTTTTTAACGATGGTATATCGCAAAGAAAGCAATATACTATTCCTTTAACATTGAGCGGAACCACTCCCAAAAGCGAGAACAGGAGGAGAGACAAGAGAATAATAATGTTCACCCAAAGGCATATTCGCCATGAAGCAGAAATCATACATGCAGAGATGGTGAACAATAAGAGGGACAAAGCAGTGGTTAGTTCAGAGAAGGGAATCAAAAGGATCACACCATTTCAAACTACTGTCACAGAATTAATCATTGAAGATTGTTAAAGATGTTGGCTAAGAACCCAAAGCCCCCAGTCCACTGGGTCACTTACAGTCCTTGTCAAAACTGAGAAGACTGAACTTGGTGCATTTCCATCCCACTCCAGTGGAGTAAATTGATCCTCCCGGTGAAACCAGTTCTTTTTTTTTTAAACATCTTTATTGGAGTATAGTTGCTTTACAATGGTGTGTTAGTTTCTGCTTTATAACAAAGTGAATCAGTTATACATATACATATATCCCCATATCTCTTCCCTCTTGCATCTCCCTCCCTCCCACCCTCCCCATCCCACCCCTCTAGGTGGTCACAAAACACTGAGCTGATCTCCCCCGTGCTATGCGGCTGCTTCCCACTAGCTATCTATTTTACATTTGGTAGTGTATATATGTCCATGCCACTCTCTCACTTTGCCCCAGCTTACCCTTCCCTCTCCCCGTATCCTCAAGTCCACTCTCTAGTAGGTCTGCATCTTTATTCCCGTCTTGCCCCTAGGTTCTTCATGACCATTTTTGTTGTTGTTTTTTAGATTCCATATATATGTGTTAGCAAACAGTATTTGTTTTTCTCTTTCTGACTTACTTCACTCTGTATGACAGACTCTAGGTCCATCCACCTCACTACAAATAACTCAATTTCGTTTCATTTTATGGCTGAGTAATATTCCATTGTATATATGTGCCACATCTTCTTTATCCATTCATCTGTCGATGGACACTTAAGTTGCTTCCATGTCCTGGCTATTGTAAATAGAGCTGCGATGAACATTGTGGTACATGACTCTTTTTGAATTACGGTTTTCTCTGGGTATATGCCCAGTTGTGGGATTGCTGGGTCGTATGGTAGTTCTATTTTTAGTTTTTTAAGGAACCTCCATACTGTTCTCCATAGTGGCTGTATCAATTTACATTCCCACCAATAGTGCAAGAGGGTTCCCTTTTCTCCACACCCTCTCCAGCATTTATTGTTTGTAGATTTTTTGATGATGGCCATTCTGACTGTTGTGAGATGATATCTCATTGTAGGAAACCAGTTCTTAAAAATACTTTATTTATTCTGAGCAAATGACTTAGCAGCTTAAATGTTACTAGGTGTTACTACTTCTATCAGTACTGTATTACTAGACTTCTACCACTGTTACTACAACTACTTCTACTACCAGTACTACAGCCACCATGTAGTGCCACATACATAAAAGGTGCTCAATGCATGAAAGTGATACACACACACGCACAGATATATTTGTGTGTATATAACTAACAGTATTTCTCTTGTCCACTTTCTAAAAAGGCATTTATACGATAATAATAATAACTAGTATTAGCATAATGAATTACAGAGCATAATTATTACCTTATTTGAGGTAATACTCCATAAAGCAGGCAATGCTGATTTTATGCATCTTTTATAACAAAGGAAACAGAAAGGATGTCCAAAAACAAGACCAAGATATTCTGGTTCCAAGTTCAATTCTGTTTTCCTGTTCTGATTCCCCGTTTTTAAAGAGACTTCCTTTATGAAGTAGGGAGGAATTGAGGATACAACATAATATCTTCCCCCTACCAAATACCTATGAAAGTGTAAACACAAATACTTTTAAATTTGCCCTTTATCTCCAGCTCTAAAATTGCAAAAATAAATGTCAGCCTGAGAATTGTGTTTCCTGACATACTTTTAACCTCAGTCAGATAACAACATTAGTAGACATAATAAATAAGAAATTAAGTGTGGGGAGCAAAAACAGCATGTGAAACAAAATATGAAGCAAAGAAACATTCACATACATTATGCAAAAACTTGATATATAATTGAAGTGAAATTAGAAAGCAATAGGAAAAAGATACATGTTGCCAGGACAACTGGTCCTACAGATGGAACAATTAAAATTTGATTCTTACCACAACCATACAAAAATTGTAATATATGTGGCGCTAAAACTAAATGTGAAAAGCAAAGTCATTCAGCTTTTATCAGAAAATAGAAAAAATATTGTATATATGTGGCCAGGAAATGATTTTCTGTTAAAAAAAGACATAAAAATTAAAACTATAAAAAAATACATTTGACTGCCTTAAAAGTAAAAACATTGGTGCATTTTAAAAAGTAGAAAAAAGATAAGCTACCACTTAGAAGAATGTATCTGCAGCTGCCTAATCAACAAAGGATTAGCATTCAGATTACATAATTATCTTCTCCAAATCTATAATAAATAGACAATCACTCCAATTGGAAATGGGAAATCTTTAAGAATAAGGAATACCTGGCTGAGGAAACCTAAATGGTCAAAAGAAACAAAAACATGCTCAATTCCATTAGTAATCAGAGAAATGCTAATTAAAATACTTAAACATAATTTAGCATCTACCAGAATGACAAAAATTAAAAATATGTTGAGAAGATATAGAGAAAGGGAAGTTTCATACTCTGATAGTGGGAGTATATACCAGTTTAACTTCCCTGGAGAGCAATTTTGCAGTATTTAGTAAAGTTAATGATATGAATGTTCTGCTCCTATATTCTACATCTTCATATGTATCTTCTAGAAACATGTATATATGCACAAGGAGACATGTATAAGAATATCTACAGCAGCATGGCTTATAATAGGAAAAGTAATGGAAATAATTTAAAATAATCAGTGATAATTTTAAAATCTCTGATACATATACATAGTGAAATGCTAAATAAAGTTAAAATGATTGAAAAAATACAGGTATTAATATGAGTAATGTCAAAAATATAATATCGAGTAAAAAATGTACAGGAATTCATACAGTATATATTTATTTTTATAAATTTTGCCAACCAATACTGGGTGTTGTATGTGGATACTTATTTATGTAATAGTAGTTTGGAGAAATGTATGACAATAATGAGCACCAAATTTAAGGTGGTCATATCTCTGAGTAGGGAAGAAGCAGATTCTTACTGGATATATAAGGATCTTCAAATGTTTCTGGAGTATTTTGATTCTTAAATATAAATGGAGCAACCATGGCAAAGCATTAGATTTTGATAGATCTGGGTAATAGGCATGTAGATGTCATTTTTAAAATTCCCTATAACTTTCATATATATGAAATAACTCCAAATATAAAATAGAACAAAGATTTAAAATATCATAAAATAAGTTGAACTGATATCACAATAAAATAGAATGCTCTTTTATATTATTAAATATTAAAGTATCTAAATTGCACTATGCCTGTCTAATCCTTAAATATTTCATAAGGAAATGCACTGTGTAAATCTGAATTACATTAAATATATGGTTATTTTGTTTCTAGGGGGAAAATTCCATTAACTTGATGTAGGAATGTCAGCATGCAAACTAGTGAATTACCCATGGCTTACGGTACTCCAGATGAAACCGAATGGCCATAACAGGCAACCAATATACCACCTATATCCCAAAACTTGATTTGATGGATTGGAAACCATTGTCAAAATAATCATAATAATTCTTACTGGACCAAAGGACAAGTGTATGAATCACATTGTGCTGCTAGTTCCTTTAATACTTTGTATTCGAATTTCACCCAGGAGCTCTGAATTCTTCTTGTTCAATGATGTGGATCCCTTTTTTTTGTCCACAGCCTTGGAGCTGGTGGTCAGCCTGGCCAGTGGCATTCCATATGGGCTCTCTCAGGGAATCCATGCAATTTCATTTTCTTGAAAACTTACAAAGGGTGGCCTTGAAGAAGTATGGTCACAGCTCTTCAGAAAATAGTTTTTATCTATCTCATTGACAATATACCAGCTCTTAGTTTTCAATTCGATCTTTAAAGCATCATATCTAATCCTCTGAGCAACATTCTATGTATTTTTATTGCCATCACTTTATATATGAGAAAACTGTGGCTCAGTCATATTACATGACTTGCTGAAGAAATGACAGAGTTTTGATTCAAATGCAGTTGTTATAATATTCAGTTATCCAGAGATTCCCTTATACTAGACCACTCTCCTTAAGGGTGAGGGATAACAAACTGTTACATCAATCTGCTTGGGCTTTTAGGAGACTTGTAGGTCAAACTCATACAATATTATATATAATGAGAATCATCAAAATCGTGTATTTTAATCATCTAGTATTTTATCATCTTACCCTTATATTTTCATTTTAAGATTGCAAATATTACACAAAGCCTAAATACAGGTGTTACATAAACATAATTTAAAACAAAAGCCTCTGAAAATTCCCCTGATCAGAAACAGCCACTCTAAGTAATGTGATGCATATAACTACAATGCTTTTAATGAGTATTAACATATTTATCATTACTATTACTGTCATATTTTACATATGAATCAAAAACATTATTTTTCAACTTGGTATTTTTTCAGTTATCTTGGGCATATTTCACTTGTTCACACATTACCTACTTTTTTTTTATTTTCAAGGACTGTGTAGGTTTCCATTATTTAACCAGTTTCATATTGATGTATAATATTTAGATTTTTCTCACTGGTTCCTTTACAAAGGAAACAACAACAAACTTTCATGTAGATGTCTCCTCAAACACTTGTGGGAATGTTTATATAGAATAAAATCCAAAAAGTAGAAATGCTAAATATGAGGGTATAAACAGTTTAAATTTTTATAAATACTACTATATCACCCTAAGAAAAGACTAGCCAGTCTCATTAGTATTATACTTCTAAGTTTTAAAATGCTTCAAGTCTTGTGAAATCAAGCACTAAACAATTTTGCAGCTCATGATCCTCAATTATAAAATGGGAAAAAAAAGTTTGACAAATCTATTTCACAACATTACTATAAAGACCAGATAGAATATTATGCATGAAAGCATTTTATATAAGTTTTTATTTCAAAACCCAGTCGTTTAGTTAAAATAGAGTTCCTGCATATGGTAAAAAGTACCTGCATATGTGTAAACAATACAAACAAGTTTTATAATTAAAAGTAAATATTCCTTCCACACCAGATGCCCCGTCCATTTCTGTGACGGCACAGAAATGTTGTTTAAACACAACATAATCATGTATATGTTTATGTATATGTATATGTATATATGTATCTCTCTGTGTATGATGCATAGAGAGAGAGAACAAATTAGATGATGTTTTTGATGAGTGTGGCAGATTGTTCAACATCCATTTTAAACTCCTGATGTGCAGATGTGCAGAAGCTACGAAGTGAAAGCTTATATTCCCCAGAACTCCTTACAACCAGCATTCCAGATCTGTTTTATTCCCCAAGAGAATGATGCAGTGGGGTGAGACTTCCAAGGAGAAAATGGGGCAGAGGTGAAGCTTTTATACTTTTGTGTTTGTGGAGCAGAGTCATAGAGGCCTTTGGTTTTTCTTGGCATCTTTAGCAGAGATCTCAGTACTGTACTAAGTAACTATTTCATAATCGTCAAGAGTCAGGGCATGGGCCAGCTGTCTTATTGATGTGGCCTGGTCCTGGAACTGGTAATAAAAATGGAATGCCATTCTCTTCACCTTACCCTGATCACAGGTGGGACAGAGTAATATGGGTGCACCATTGATTTCCAGGGTAACAAGCCAATGGAATTTTTCAAGTCCTTATCTTTTTTTCATCATGTGCACCACATATAACCTCATTCAGTGTTTATCACTACTCACTGTTCTACATGACATTTTTTCACAGTTTTAATACCCTAATCTGCTTTAATTTAATCTGCACTGATGTAACTCTCTCCATCTTTTCATTTCCATAGTTACTGAGTCGTTTGGGTGTTAAGAATATATTTTTATAAATATGTTATAGTTCCTGATGGTTTGTTTGAATTATACCTAGTATTAATTTTCTGTTACATCTGTTATTCTTCTATTCAGTCTATGTACTGATTTTACAAATCAACAATTGTTATTTTTATTCTAAGATCTCTAAGAACTGCTTGTTCTTTTTTTATAGTCATTTTTTTATTAAATATTATTATCTATAAGCTACATTACATTTGCAATTTTCTTCCTTACCCCCCTAAGATTTGTTTTATTTAAATGTAATTTACATTTAGTAAAACCATCCCTTTTTATAGTTCAATTTGACAAGTTTTGACTAATACTTAGTCATATAAGACATCCATCACTTCAATTAAGGTACTCATTACCTGAAAAAATTCCTTCTTCTGTTTCTGAAACTCTTATCCTCACTCTAGTTCCCTGATGACCACTGATAGTTTTGCCTTTGCAAGAACATCATATAAGTGAAATCATACAATATGTACCTTTGAGTCAGGCTTCACTCACTCAGCATAATGCATTTGAGATCCACTTATGTTTTTTAATGTATCAGAGATTTGTCACTTTTTATTGCTGAGTAGCGGTTAATTGTATGGATGTATCACAGTTTGTTTATTCAGTCCCCTGTTATGGGAAACTGGAATTGTTTCCAGTTTGTCTTGTATGATTAAAGCTGCTATTAATATTTTGGAGGCAGGTGTCTGTGTGGACATAAATCTTAATCTCTCTTGGGTAAGTACACAGGATTGAGATTGCTGGGTCATATGGTAAGTGTATGTTTAACTTTCTGAGAATGGTTGAATGTTTTCCAAAGTGTTTGTGCCTTTTTACATTTCCATCAGCAATATATGAGTGTTCTAGTTGCTCCACATCCTTATTAGCTCTTGGCAATGTTGGTTTCTCGTTGTGGTTTTAATTTGTACTTTCCTAATGACTAGTGATGTTCAGCATCTTTTTATATGAATATTTATCATCCACATATGTTTTTTAGTAAGTGACTACTTAAATCTTTTGTCCATTATATATGGACAAAAGACAAAAGAGGCTGTCTTTTTTCCATTGTATATCCTTGCCTCCTTTGTCATAGATCAGATGACCATAGGTGCATGGGTTTATCTCTGGGCTTTCTATCCTGTTCCATTGATCTATATTTCTGTTTTTGTGCCAGTACCATACTGTCTTGATTACTGTAGCTTTGTAGTATAGTCTGAAGTCAGGGAGTATGATTCCTCCAGATCCGTTTTTTTCCCTCAAGACTGCTTTGGCTATTCGGGGTCTTTTGTGTCTCCATACAAATTTTAAGATTTTTTGCTCTAGGTCTGTAAAAAATGCCATTGATAATTTGATAGGGATTGCATTGAATCCGTAGATTGTTTTGGGTAGTATAGTCATTTTCACAATGTTGATTCTTCCAATCCAAGAACATGGTATATCTCTCCATCTGTTTGTATCATCTTTAATTTCTTTCATCAGTGTCATAGTTTTCTGCATACAGGTTTTTGTCTCCCTAGGTAGGTTTACTCCTAGGTATTTTATTCTCTTTGTTGCAATGGTAAATGGGAGTGTTTCCTTAATTTCTCTTTCAGATTTTTCATCATTAGTGCATAAGAATGCAAGAGATTTCTGTGCATTAATTTTGTATCCTGCTACTTTACCAAATTCATTGATTAGCTCTAGTAGTTTTCTGGTGGCATCTTTAGGATTCTCTATGTATAGTACCATGTCATCTGCAAACAGTGACAGTTTTACTTCTTTTCCAATTTGTATTCCTTTTATTTCTTGTTCTTCTCTGATTGCCGTGGTTAGGACTTCCAAAACTATGTTGAATAATAGTGGCGAGACTGGACATCCTTGTCTTGTTCCTGATCTTAGAGGAAATGCTTTCAGTTTTCCACCATTGAGAATGATGTTTGCTGTGAGTTTGTCGTATACGGCCTTTATTTTGTTGCGGTAGGTTCCCTCTATGCCAAGTTTCTGGAGAGTTTTTACCACAAATGGGTGTTGAATTTTGTTGAAAGATTTTTCTGCATGTATTGAGAGGATCATATGGTTTTTCTTCTTCAATTTGTTAACATGATATATCACATTGATTGATTTGTGTATATTGAAGAATCCTTGCATCCCTTGGATAAACCCCACTTGATCATGGTGTATGATCCTTTTAATGTGTTGTTGGATTCTGTTTGCTAGTATTTTGTTGAGGATTTTTGCATCTATATTCATCAGTGATATTGGTCTGTAATTTTCTTTTTCTGTAGTATCTTTGTCCGGTTTTGGTATCAGGGTGATGGTGGCCTCATTGAATGAGTTTGGGAGGGTTCCTTCCTCTGAAAATTTTTGGAAGAGTTTGAGAAGGATGGATGTTAACTCTTCTCTAAACGTTTGATAGAATTCATCTGTGAAGCCACATGGTCCTGGACTTTTGTTTGTTGGAAGATTTTAAATCACAGTTTCAATTTCATTACTTGTGATTCATCTGTTCATATTTTCTATTTCTTCCTGGTTCAGTCTTGGAAGGTTATACCTTTCTAAGAATTTGTCCACTTCCTCCAGGTTGTCCATTTTATTGGCATAGAGTTGCTTGTAGTATTCTCTTAGGATGCTTTGTATTTCTGCGGTGTCTGTTGTAACTTCTCATTTTTCATTTCTAATTTCATTGATTTGTGTCCTCTCCCTCTTTTGCTTGATGTCTGGCTAATGGCTTGTCAATTTTGTTTATCTTCTCAAAGAACTAGCTTTTAGTTTTATTGATCTTTGCTATTGTTTTCTTTGTTTCTATTTCATTTATTTCTGCTCTGATCTTTATGATTTCTTTCCTTCTACTAATTTTGGGTTTTGTTTGTTCTTCTTTCTCTTGTTCCTTTAGGTATAAGGTTAGATTGTTTATTTGAGATCTTTCTTGCTGAATTCTCTTAGCTTTTGCTTGTCTGTAAAGCTTTTGATTTCTCCGTCAAATCTGAATGAGATCCTTGCCGGGTAGATTAATCTTGGTTGTAGGTTCTTCCCTTTCATAACTTTAAATATGTCATGCCACTCCCTTCTGGCTTGTAGAGTTTCTGCTGAGAAATCAGCTGTTAACCTTATGGGAGTTCCCTTGTATGTTATTTGTCGGTTTTCCCTTGATGCTTTCAATAATTTTTCTTTGTCTTTAATTTTTGTCAATTTGATTATTATGTGTCTTGACATGTTTCTCCTTGGGTTTATCCTTCCTGGGACTCTCTGTGCTTCCTGGACTTGGGTGGCTATTTCCTTTCCCATGTTAGGGAAGTTTTTGACTATAATCTCTTCAAATATTTTCTCGGGTCCTTTCTCTCTCTCTCCTCCTTCTGGGACCCCTATAATGCGAATGTTGTTGCGTTTAATGTTGCCGCAGAGGTCTCTTAGGCTGTCTTCATTTCTTTTCATTTTTTTTTTTTTATTCTATTCTGTGGCAGTGAATTCCACCATTCTGTCTTCCAGGTCACTTATCCGTTCTTTTGCCTCAGTTATTCTGCTATTGATTCCGTCTAGTGTATTTTTCATTTCAGTTATTTTATTGTTCAGCTCTGTTTCTTTGTTCTTTAATTCTTCTAGGTGTTTGTTCTTTAATTCTTCCAGGTCTTTGTTAAACATTTCTTGCATCTTCTTGATCTTTGCCTCCATTCTTTTTCGAGGTCCTGGATCATCTTCACTATCATTATTCTGAATTCTTTTTCTGGAAGGATGCCTATCTCTACATCATTTAGTTGTTTTTCTGGGGCTTTATCTTGTTCCTTCATCTGGTACATAGTTCTCTGCCTTTTCATCTTGTCTGTCTTTCTGTGAATGTGGTTTTTGTTCCACAGGCTGCAGGATTGTAGTTCTTCTTGCTTCTGCTGTCTAGGTTGTTTTTCTTATTGAGTTTTGAGAGTCCTGTATATATTCTGAATACTAATCTTTTAATCAACATGTGATTTGTATACATAGGATTTGTCTTTCCTATAATTTGTCTTTAATTATATTAGAGTACTTCAAAGAGCAGACATTCATATATTTGACAAAATCCAATTAGCAATTTATTTCCTTTATGGTTTCTGCTTGTGGTGTCACACCTAAGAAATATTTGCATAGCCCCAAATGACACGATTTTCTCCTTTGTATTCTTATGGCTTAGATTTTACATTTACACCTATGATCCACTTTAAGTTAATCATTCTTTTGTGATGCAAGGTATGAATTGAGTATAGTTTTCAATATGATTATCCAATCTGTCTAGTGCCCTTTGTTATTTCTTCTTCATTGAATGTATATTTGTTGAAAATCAGACTTCTCCCTAATATTTTAACGTCTTGTTCTTATTTTCCTAATAATTGTTTCCTCCAGTGTAAAACACTGTTTTTAGTAAGCTTGACATTCTCTTTATTCGTTCTGGCTTTTCATTAATATTTGGTGAATTTTAATTATGTTTTTATCTCTGCATTGAGATTTTTCACTAGATTGTCTTCTGCCATATTTGTACAGCCTAATTTGATGAGTTAAGTATCTCAGCAGCAGGTCTCCGGCTGTGTCCGATTTATCTCAGACATTGCTGTCCTCCTTGGGCATATTTTTTTTTTTTCTTTTTTCCACCACAAGCTTCCTCACTGAGCACTTTCACTTGATGAAAGACATTCTAATCATTGCTGATTAACCCTGCCTCATGTTCCCCTGGGTTTCCCTGGTTCCCCTGCTAATGCCAGCTTCCAGTGCCTCTAGGCATAGGCAACACTGATGCTGCATCCACTTTGGTGATTGTATTCTCCTGTCTTCACCTCCACATGTTCCCTCTATGAGAAGAAAGTATATACTCTTACAACAAACTAATCCTGGAGAATTTCATAATGCCCAGTAGACTGGTGCAAATCCATGTGTCTCTAAAAGAGGATGAGGAATAACTACACAGAGATCTGAAAGAAAACCTGACACCAGGAACTCATTCACACATACCATCAACAGATAATCTAGAAGCCACAAAACCCCTTGTGCTTCATAATTCCCTTTTGGTTTTATTTCTCAAATTTGATGATACTATATCAAAAGCAGATAACTACAATCACTTTAAATTGCATGTAAATTTGTGTAGTAATTATCAGTGCTTACCTAAATAATTAATATCTGCTTAGCCTGAGTTATGTTAAATTACTGCACAGATGACATACTTTATAAACTTAATCTCTAATAATAAGATTATAATTAAATACTTATTGATCATGTAATTTTAAGCTCTTTACTAAGAAACATTGTATACTTATTGTTTTCAATTCTTATTGTCTTTAAGTAACAATCAAATACTTATTTAGTCAAAAAGCAACTATTTAAAAGTGTTTGTTAGAAAGAGAATCAATATATTAAGAAATAAAATTAAGTGAAACTGTGTATTCCTGATAATTGTGATATAACTAAAGTAAAATGCTTATATTCTGAAACCCTAAGAAAATGTTTGACAAGAAACTCTTTCCTCATTTTTTGCTGGAAAATCAACAGATTTTCTGCAGTGACATACTATTCAAGAGTTATTTAGGTGATGTTAAACTCATGAATAAGGTTAATCATGCAAGAAAATGTGATTACTTTACATAGCATTATGATGTTTGTACAAACTAAAATAATTAAAAACTAAAGAAAATTTAAAACAGAGATTTTATTTCTACAAGAGACTAAACATTTAGCTAAAATAAAAATATTTGAATATTTGATTTTTGTAGCTTTCATTTAAATGAATGGAGAAAAAATTTGTCTGGATTATCATTTAATAGTTCTGTATAGAAAACGGAATTTTCTGTACATTAGAGCACTCAAAAGAAGTTTTGCAATCTCAGTACAGGCCTAACTGGATTTGCTAACATTACCAAACCCATGCATTATATCCTGAGGTGTTCATACAAATGAACAATTCACATTTGCTGGGACGGTTAAGAAAGCTTGCAGAACATATAGCACTGAGTTTCTGACTTTATTTTCAAAATTTTACTTTTTCAGGAAAATTGTAATCACTTGAATTAAGAAACCGAAATGGAGACTAATTAAGATTTCTTCCCAAAAGAGCTCGAAAGTCAACAAGTGCAAATAAAGAGGGAGTCAGAGAGACTATGACAGCAACACATTGAGATGATGATCTCTCTCTTCTGGCCTGAGGGCCTGTTCCATAAAGCCATGTATCAAGGACCTCATATTCTGAGTGAAAGATGAGAGAATTCCTCCAACACACCACAAAGAATAGACCTGAATTAGCTTCCTCCAAGCAAAGAGTACAAGTGAGGGATCTGGAAAAATATATTCCTAGTCCTGAACTACAAGAAGAAATTATAAATGTTCTTATTGGTGATGGAAATATCCCAGACCTCCTAGCTTGATTAATTCCATGTCAGCCCTATGCATAAATGTTTTTCACTTACTTAAAAAAAATCTGGTCTTTGATGTCAAAGCAAATTTCAGCTCAGAAAAATGCTGAAGGGACTAATCCTGATGTTTGCCAATTATTTGAGATAGCTCCATTTTTAATAGGAATGGCATTTAAAAATTATGAATTAAACACTTCAAAAACATGTCACCCTGAATCTCAAACCCGCCCTTTTAATTTCTTTTTCCATGCTTTCTAGATCATACAAGCAACAGTTGTTACGAGTGCTCTTTGTAGTTAGTTTCAAATGGTAACTATTATTATTGCTTAATACAAATTACTGGTCTCCCTGCAACTATCTTGTCCTTCAGCAAAGTTGTCTTGCTTAAATCTACATTTAACAAAATTACATTTTACAAAATTAATAACTTCCATGAAAATTTGTTGGCCCTATATTATTATTTTTCTTTCAAAACAACGACCTAATTCTTTATTCAAGTTCATCAGAAGATGAATACTAAAGATATATTAGTTTCATAGTTAGAAAGAAATGTGTTTTCTCTGCATTTCTATGAAATGAGAATGAACATACAAATTCTTCAAATAAAAGCAAAAAAATGGCTTTGAATTAACAGAAAGATGGAACTTTGTTTTATAAGCTTTAAGCTCCAATTACTGTTATGGGCATGCACTGGTAGATAGGTAAAGAAGTAAGATTCACAGTGACAGACTGGGGAAAGAGGAATAATCCTACTAATTCAGAAGACATCTGGGCTTATTCAGACAACAGCAGTCAACATTTAGAAAATGTGTACGAAGTTCTTACAGATTTGTCCAGCTCTATCAGAGTACTCATTTTATTGAAGACATTTTAGACTTTAAACTGTAGAGTAAGCTTCTCAAGAGTCAAATTCTCTTTGTAATTGACAAAATCTATTCATTTCGATTGTATTTTTAAAAGGAAATAAAGAATTATAGTATAAGGATCAACTGGTGTTTGGACAGCAAGCAAGTTCCTCAAGATATGCTAAATGAGTATGAATTAAAATCACGTAAGTACTAATTCTCTTAAAAATTATATTTAAAGTTAAGCTTTTTTCTCAACAATAAACTTGGATGTTTTGTTATTATTTGGAACCTGGACACTTGAAAATTAATATTGCGATATATACCATAGCTAAATGACTTAATATTTTGACAAGTTCTAAAAGAACATTTACTCTGTCTCATGCCATATTAATTGAAAAACTAATCACTATCCCTGCACTATCTTACCCATACTCTCCAAGCCAGAGTGAAGGTGGGAAGGGCTCTGAGAGGACAGGGGCAGTTCTAACATTCTATTTAGGTCCTAGGTTTGATCCAATTATTCCATCCCATGCCAGGAAGTCACAAAGCTTTCCAGTCTCCTTCTTCTGCCTTTTCTTTTCTTTCTTTTTTTTTTTTTTGTTTTAGGTCCAGTTTATTCTTAACGTCCCCTAGTTAGGTTAATTTGGCTGTCCTGTGTGATTAATTACTGTACTCAGAAGTAAATATCCTGTGCCACATCAAATTTCTTCATATGTACTGTGTGTGGTCTCCCTGCATTCAAGTAGAGATATGTATGTGTGGTGACTGAGTAAAAACATACTCTCTCCCACCCCCTCATTTTTTCATCACACAAAACAATTCCAAGTGAGGACGTATTTCTGGAGCAGCAAAGAGGAGAGATTCAGCGTGTTACAAAAGCATCACAATTAATGGCATTTTATACTCCCCCAAAGTGTTTTTATTTGAAAATGTTCCTTTTGTGTGTTGTCAAAATACCTTAATTAGAAGTTGAAAGTAAGAGAATAACCTGGCAACCTTTCTTGTCCTTTCACATTTTTTGCCAGCCTTTTGAACATTCAGTGACTGCTGAAAAAATATTTTAAACTAATGGACGGAATTAGACCATTGCTAAATATTGACACCAATGCAAATACCGACGATTACATTAATATCCGTACAGTTCAGGGGACTATACTAAACTGAGAAGGACAGGACTATCTTAATAATTCTGGATTGACTCAATGGGAAAGGAAATCCAAGTTGGTGTCTTGATCATAAGTTATCGTTCATCTCAGAATAGAATAAATTAAAAGCACACAGAAGTAATTCCCCCTATATCTAGTTATAGGTGTAATTCTTACCTGTCGAGAATGAAATGCACCTGTTTCTTTGCACAAAAAAACTTCTTGTCGCACAATAAGTGATGTGACAGCAGCAAGAACTCTGACAAACTAACTATTGTTAGACAAAGAACCATCATTCTGGAAAAATAGCAAGTCCAAATTCTCTCCCAAGTCTACCCAAACAATCTAATCTTCAGTTAAAAAATAAAGAAAAGGTTTGTCATTGGGAAGTGTTGGCCTATATTCTTTCCCAAGTCTACCAAAATGTGTGTTTGTGTGTGTGTGTGTGTGTGTGTGTGTGTGTGTGTGTGTGTAGTCTATAGTCTTCAGTTAAAAAAGATTTGCCATTGGGAAGGGTTAGTCCATATTTGAAATAAAAGATTAGTAAAGTATGAGTTTAAACATTTCACAGACTGTATAATCCTATCAAAATGGAGAGATGGAGAATTTATCCTGGGCCTCGAAAATTTTAAGGGTGCAAAATAATCTTTATTAGCTGTCCACAAAGACTGCATCCAGCATTTGAAAACTTGAGGCTCTACTTCACTGGTCTGTAGACTATTTTTCTTCCAACATCCTAGAGACTACATACAGCAAAAGAACTGCAGTAGTAAACGATGCCATCAGATATAAGTTCCACGGGAAAGGGAGAGATTTTTGGCAATAACTTTGAGTAAAGGAAGTGACATAAGCCTAAACCTTATATCAAATGAGTATCCTAAAATACTGAGAGATTGATACAAATGCATAATCCACCTTAAACTGTTAATAATCAGTTAATCCAAAAGAGCTGAAACAGAGCTATAAAGAACCAACAAAAACAGATCTTCTGTGAGAGTGGGAATATGAGATTATAGTAGCAATAGCAGGGCTATCAGTTTAAGACATACTTTTTGTTTGGTTCTGTTTTCATTTATTTTTCACTTTTATGATATAGAGTAAACTAGCCCAAGTAATCCCACTCTGATAGGATTAATTAGCCACGGAAACTAAACCACAGTTATCACTTCCTTATTGGTTATATGGATAGCAATCTCTCTCATAGAACGGGGTGAGTAGCAGCAGTGGGAATAAAATCTGGGACCCAGCTTTGGAAGTGGTGCATAGGAAGCGTCAAATAGAAACTCAAGTTGAGTTGAGAGAAGTTGGCATCCAAGCAAAAAAGAAAGGAGGGAAAAAAGCAGATTTAAAACCATGTTTCAAAAAGAACTTTGTGTATACTTACTGACCCATAAAACTGACTGGATGAAAATAGGTCAGAAACCTACTCCATTTCTGGGAGGAAATACACTATTTTGCCAAAGAAATCACAAGCCTTAATATACATACATACATACATACAAGAATCCCTTTGACACTTTGAGAATTGAAACAATCCATAGGCTCCTAACATTCCACGTGGGAGAAGCAGGCTGAGAAAGTTGTGCAATTTGCAAAGAGGTCATATTCCCCAACATCTATTTCACATATTGCCAAAGAAGATAATGGAAAAATAAAAACATCTGAGAGGATACAGCCAGGGTTCCTGGAAAGAAATGGACCAGGGAAGGAGCTCTTCCAAGAGAGAACAATAGGACATAATCAAGATACATCTCATGCTCACTGGGAAGGGGTCTTTACAGTTTCTGCCCAGTGTGATTTCATAATTGCCATGGGGCACTGAAAACTCTATCTCATTCCTCCTCCTTCCCAGTGGGATTTTTGGCTTTTTGTTGCATCTATCTCATCCCTATTTTAAAATTATATACATTTTATTATGTAACAGGGAGAAGCACAAATATTTTGCCATATTTTATCCACGGGCCTCAGGAGCAAAAGGAGCAACATCTGGACATGATGAAGAAGACATGGGACTACCCAGAGATCCAGGACTTGAGCTAATCACAGTTACTGAATGAGACTGGGTTATCTCCCTTCAGGGCGGGGGGTGTATGTGTTCCATGTGTGGGAAGAGAAAGTGAATGAGTATTGAGTGACCAAAGGACAGACTGCCAGAGACTGTTAAGATTTACCAAATACCTCTATGCTTCTCTACATTCCCAGCCCTTCTGGAAGTTAGGCTGGAAATACGAAATTCTGGCCAAGGTAATATGAAGGAAGTAAGTCATTTCTAATCTCAGACAGTTAAGATATAGTTTGTCCCTTCCTCTCCATCTTCCCCTGCCACAGTTAATGGCTTTGGAGGCTGTGTGTTCTGTCCGATATGGCCCAAGTCCCCTCTTGGAAGAGAACTACCCTAGGGGGAGGCTGCACCAGCATCTAATTCTGACATGACTGAAAATTAAACTTTTATTGTGCTAAACTCCTGAGATTTGAGTGCATGTCTGCTGCATTAATTACCCTAATATAATAAGGGGGCACAAACCCCAAAATTTTAATGTGAAATCCCATAATTTTTCAGGCATAGCAAAGCATCACAATTCATAATTGAAATTAGACACCTATTTGACATCTATCATCCATCTATCCATTTTTCTATGTATCTGCATTTCAATAAGACCTTATTCAAAGACCAAATTTCTACTATGTCCATATAATCTTGGCCAAAGTGCACTTGAGTCTCAGTTAGGGTTAGCAAGAGTAGCTCAAGAATAATTCTATTCTTGACACCCTTCTTCCCTCGGGAGAAATGACCACTCAGTCTTGGGTTCCTCGCTGACCACTTAATCTCAAATAAGAGAAACCAGCTCTAGCTAGCTTATTCAGAAAAATTATATATTGAAGTATATTGGGCAGCTTATGGATCCTTTGGGGAGACAGAACAGTTACAGACGTTTCACAGCTAAGACCAATGCCCAAAATCACATGGTAGAACTAGTTCAATAGAGATATCACTGCTCCTCCCTTTAGCACAAACCTTTCAGCTTCTACTACCAACACTGAGAACGTTGAACACTTAAAGGTACTTACTCCATGACTCTCTGCTGCTCTGGAGCTTAGAGCTGCCACCACTCACACAATACCTGATTCTTTGCTTTACTGGCTTTGTCTTCAAAATCTAGCCTGTATCATCCCTGAAACGTGAGGCTGGAAAAGTGAGTAAATGTCTTCCCCAGAGAGCAGCAGGGAGCCGGCACTGGGGGAATTTCCCAAACACATGAAAGATGTTCAGGGGCAGGTAGCCAAAAGAAATGACCAATTTCTACTATAGCCACATACATACCGCTACTGTGGACCATAACAGGGATATAATAGACACTTAATAAATATCTGTAAATGGGTGAAATAACAAAGAGTGACCAGGATTGAAGTATTCGTTTATTGCTATTCACACGGCATCATTTTAAATGCCACAAGAGTGATTGGATGGTACAGCATGACCGCACAGCTCCCCTGAGTTCAACAGAATTATTCTTTCAGTCCCATCCAGTTCAATAGTGATCAAAGCCAAAGCTCCAGAGAATGAACTCCAACTGACACACTCAGCCCCATCCTATAGACTAAGAAGAGGAGCTCAGAGCTTAATAGGACACTGAAGAAAACTGACTAGGCTTCCACTATCAAAGTGAAGTGGGAATTAGAGCAATTTTCCTGACACTCCAGGCAAAAGTGGGCAGTTTGCCTGGATTATCTAGGTCACTGCTTCAAACTCTAAGATTCATTTTGCCCATGGAGAACTGTCCTATTAGCTCCAGTTACCACAGAGTAACTAACTGAGAAGTATGCTCAGGGTAAAAACAGCCCCATTCCTAACAATCTCCTTTTAACTATGCTTAAATGTCCATGATTTTTGGTCATATTGATCTAGGCTGGATTTAAAAGAGCAACTCTTTGGAGATGGACTACAAATGCCACACACGCTTAACTTGCTATTATATTTAAGGCAGAATGTGTCAAATCAAATGATAAAAAATGAGGAGCCAATTCTCTTTCAGGCTGCCTTGAAGGATTCCCCCATGATTATGGTAGGAATGAATCATCCACAATGATATTTAGGTTAGTAATGCCATTATAATAAAGTGTGTAATTTAGGTTAGTCTCCATTATGTCAAGAGAATTGCCACATATTCACCTCGTTCTCCGACTTCTCAGCTTTGCCCCTGTGGCTTACTCAGGGCACTGTTAATTGACACAATTAAGAGTGAAGACTGATTTAAAGGACCCAGAGGAGCCGCTGGGAGAGTGAGGTTTATGTACTCAGGAGAAGGTTTTATATACTCTGTAATAACTTCCTTCCGGATGCCCCAATTCTTCTCTCGATCAGCAAAAAAGCCAGGATGGGGGGTGACCAACAATATTAGCGTTACAATTTGGTTTCACTCATTTTATTTGTATTTATTTAAATCAAGGACCAATTTAGGTCTGGTTCCCTTTTAGAGGTACGGATGTGGCTATAGACCTGTCTAGTTCTCATCCACTTTCCCATTAGTTTTTTTTCTCATTATTTTTTGATACTATAATAAATTATAATAAAGTGCCAACTCAAACCAAAGCATTTTCAAAAAGAGTTTTCCCATGCTGAGGAAGGAAAAAGATACAATGGACTAAATAAAGTTTCTTCATTAGGTAAGGAAAATTCATGTCCATTCCCATTAAGAGAATTTAGCTCACTGTTGAAATTCTTATTTACCAAGCAACCACTTGATCCATCTAGCTTAACATCCTAACTACAGAAATGAAAAGTGCCCGGAATTAAGTGGTTGTTTTTCACATGCAGAGTCAGAGAACAAAAACAGGGACCCACATCTGTACTTATTTTAGTTCTGTAAGTCTTGCATCTCTTCTTAGGAGATCAGCACTAGCAAATTGCTGTTAACTGGGATAATTATACAGTCCTCTGAGCAGCGAGCATAATAACACTATGAGTGTCCAAGGGTTTGAACAATTTGGACTGATTTTGTATGGTGTATAATTTACAGTAGAGATTCGGAATGTCTTCTTTTTTTTTTTTCTTTTAAGAACAGCTTTCATCCTTTTGCTCTGGATCATTATACATAGAGACACGTATTCACAGTCAAATTTGATACAAATAAATCTAAACATCTGCAAAACTAGGATAATTTTATTGGCATTTACACAGTGCTGTCTCGGGCCATTTCTGGTTGTGATTGGCAGGGCCCTAGAAGTTAGCTGAAACTCACCCATGTCAAAGCACGATGTTTAAATGGGTAAACTGACATCAAGACCTTAATGTAATTGTTAAGAAATAAGTCAGTTAGGAAATGTGAATGAGAAAGATCATCTAAAAATGGTATAAAGGAATGCTCAAGTGTATAAAGTAATTAAATGCATATAACATACTGAGCTATACCTAAGATGGGATTATAGGGCATGGTGGCTCGCACTGCAGTCCCAGCTACTCCAATGTCTGAGGCAGGAGGATGCTTGGGCCAGGAGTTCTGGGCTGTAGTGCTCTCTGCCAATCAGGTGTCCCCACCAAGTTCAGCATCCATCTGTGACCTCCCTGGAGAAGGGGAGCACTAAGTGGCCTAGGGATAGGTGAACTGGCCCACGTCGAAAATGGAGCAGGCCTCGAGATGTGATTGTAGTTGCAGTAAAAAACAAGGCAAAGGAAATTTTTTAAAGTACATTTCAATAAGCTTCTTTCACTTGCTTATTCGTTCAGTCATTCAACAAAAAACAATTTGCTTTGGGGAAAGAGGGGGAACCCTAGAGAGTGCTGGAGACTACATGGCTGAACCAGACATTCTGCCCTCAGGAAGTGCAAAGATTAGCTTCTTGGTAAATATACATAAAAGACAAACACAGTAGCAATCAATATTTCTAGGATAAAGTAGAATTTCACCCCTTCCATAGCTAATCAATTTATATTAATTGTTCTATTAGGTAATGATGCTCAAAGAAATCCAAGTCACATAGAAAGTATAGTATACAGATAAAGAAAATGACAAGAATATCATACTGCCTGCAATTAATTCACTATACCATTGTGTTAATCATAGCAACTGTTTTAATGGCCTAGCCCACTTACTAATAAAAAACTAGCCCACTTACTAATAAAAAACTTACTAATAAAAAACTGTGTTAACTAGGACTTCCATTATGATGTTGAAAAGGAGTGGTGAGAGAGGACATGCCTGTCTTGTTCCTTATCTTAGTGGGAAACCTTGGCATCCTCACCATTAAGTATACTAGCTGTAGGCTTTGGTAGAAGTCTGTTATCAAGTTAAGGAAGTGCGCTATATTCCTAGTTTGCTGAGACTTATCATCATGAGTGGGTGTTGGGTTTTGCTAATAGTTTTTGCTTCTATTGATATAATCATTGATTTCTCTTCTTTAGCCCTGTTAATATGATGAATTAAATTAAATAATGTTTGAATGTTGGTCCAGCCTTGCATATCTGGGATAAATCCCACTTGGTCATGGTACATAATTTTTATTATACATTGTTGGATCTAATTTGTTGACATTTTGTTGAGAATTTTTATATCAATGGTCATGGGAAATATTTCTTGTCTTGTAATGTCTTTTTCTGGTTTTGGTATCAGGATAATGCTGATCTCATAGAATGAGGTAAAAGGATTCCTTCTGCTACTATGTTCTGAAAGAGATTGTGTAGAATTAGTATAATTTCTTCCTTAAATATTTGGTAGAATTCAACAGTGAACTTACCTGGGCCTGAATCTTTTTCTTTTGAAAGACTGTTAATTATTGATTCAATTTCTGTAACAGATATAGCCTTATTCATGTTGTCTGTTTCTTCTTGTGTGGGTTTTGGCAGGTTGTGTCTTTCAAAAAATCGGTCCATTTCATCTAGGTTATCAAATGTGTGGACATAGAATTGTTCATATATTCCTTTACTATCCTTTTAAAGGCAATGGGATCCTTGGTGATATCCCCTCTCTCATTTCTGATATTAGTAATCTGTGTATTCTTTTTTTTTTCTTAGTTGGCTTGGCTAGGTGCTTATTGATTTTACTGATCTTTTCAATGCTGCAGCTTCTGTTTTTATTTATTTTCTCTATTGATTTCCTGTTTTCAGTTTCATCGATTGCTGTTCTAATTTTTATTATTTCTTTTCTTCTGCTTATTTTGGATTTAGTTTGTTCTTCTTTTTCTAGGTTCCTAACGTGAAAGCTTAGATGAATGATTTTATATCTTTCTTCTTCTCCAATATATGCATTCAATGCTGCAAATCTCTCTCTAAGCACTGCTTTCACTGTATCTCACAAATTTTTATAAGTTGTATTTTCATTTTCATTTTGTCCAAAATATTTTTAATCCTCTTGAGATTTCTTATTTAAACTTGTTAGAGGTATGTTTTCTAATGTCCAAGTATATTAGGATTTCCCATCTATCTTTCTGTTATTAATTTTTAGTATAAGTCCATTGTGTTCTGAGAGCAGGCACTGTATGATTTCTATTTCTTTAAGTGTGTTAAGGTGTGTTTCCTGGCTAAAAATGCGGTGAAACTTGGTGAATGTTCCATGTGAGCTTGAGAAGAATGTGTACTCTGCAGCTGCTGGATGAAGTACTCTATAGATGCCAATCATGTCCAGTTCATCGATGGTGCTGTGGGTTCAGCTGTGCCCTTAGATTTTCTGCCTTCTAGATCTGTCCATTTCTGACAAACATGGGTTGAAGTGTCCCACCATAATGGTGGATTCATCTATTTCTCCTTGCAGTTCTATTGTTTTTTGCCTCGCATATTTTGACTCTCTGTCGTTAGGTGCATACGTGTTAAGGATTGTTATGACTTCTTGGAGTGTTGGCTCCTTTATCATTATGTTATACACCTCTTATCTCTTCAGAGCAGAGCTCTGAAGTCTGCTCTATCTGAAATTAATAAAGCTATTCCTCTTTACTTTTGACTAGTGTTAGTATAGAATAATTTTTTCCATTTTTTTTTTACTTTTAATCGTTATATCTTTAGATTTAAAGTGGATTTCTTATAGACAATTTATAGTTTGGGCTCGCTCTTTGAACCATTCTGACAATCTCTCTTAATTGGTATATTTAGACCACTGATATTTAAAGTAATTATTGATATAACTGGAGTAACATCTACTATATTCATTACTGTATTCTATTTGTTGCCCTTGTTCTTATTTTTGCCTGACACACATTTTCTGCCTTTTGTGGTTTTAATTGAGAATTTTACATGATTCTGTTTTCCTGCTTTCTTAATATATCAATTATAATACTTATTTTTTAAACTGTTTTAGTGCTTGCTCTAGAGTTGGCAATATACATTAACAGATGGTCCCTGACTGACGATGGTAGGGCTTATGATTTTTTTGACTTTATAATGGTGCAAAAGCGATACGCATTCAGTAGAAACTGTACTTCACATTTTGAATTGTGATATTTTCCCTGGGCTGGTGCTATGTGGTACAATACTTTCTCATGATGCTGGGCAATGGCAGCAAATCACAGCTCCCAGTCAGCCACGTAATCATGAGGGTAAACAACTGATACACTTACAACCATTCTGTACCCATAACCACCATTCTGTTTTTCACTTTCAGCCATTACAGCATTCATAATATTCATGTTAGTTCTAGTTTTTTGCTATTACAATACTGCAATGACCATTCCTGTCCAACTATCTTTATATAGAGAAATGAACATTCTTCTATGAGCTGCTCTTTAAACTTTGGTAAAGGTACCCTTAGGGTTAGATATAATGTCTCCATGACGCATGTGAGCATAACTGCTTTAAATGGAAGCAATTCATTTCAACTTCCACATTATTTTTCTCCTAAAGTGACCTGCCTGAGAAGGTGCTTATGGTTGAGGTGTGGTGCTGTTTCTCCTTTCCCGTCTCTCCTTTCAAAAATCACCCTTTTCTCATTTTACATAAACCTATTAGAATGGGGTAAGATAAACAACACAGACAAAATCAAGTGCTAATGGGACTGGAACAATGGAAACTCTCATAAATTGCTGATAAATATGAAATTGTAGTGTCACTCTGAAAAATGGTTTGGCAGTTTCTTAAAACATCAAACATATCCTTAACATGAGGCCCAGCAATCCCACTCCTATGTATTTATCTTAGAGAAATAAAAACGTATGTTCACACAAAAACCTACACACAAGAGTTTACAGCAGCTCTATTCATGATTGCCCCAAACTGAAAAGAACCCAAATGTCCTTCAATGCATGAATGGATAAACAACTGTGGTACATCATACAACTGAGTACTACTCAGCAACAAAAAAGAATTAACTTACATAAATCTCAAAGGCATTATGCTAAGTGAAAAAATATTTCAAAATGTTACATATTATATGAATCATTTATATAACATTTTGCTAGACAAATACGTAGCGATGGAGACCAGATCACTGTTTGCCAAAGGTGATGTGAGGTGTGGGAGGGAGAGTGTGACTACAAGGCATCGAGGTAACACAGAGATGCTTCTGTGGGGGAGGGGGCTGATGCAACTATTCTGTTTCCTCACTGCCGTGGTGTTTACATAAATTCATACCTGTGTTAAAATTCACAGAGCTGTATGCACAGATAAATAAATGTTTCTGTATGTTAATTTACAGTAAAATAAAATAAAATAAAATAAAAACCTGTGTATTCATTCCGAATCTCACCATGGAACATGGCTCTAAAACATTGCTCTAAAATATAAAAGTCCCTTGAGTACCAAAAGGACAGTCTGAAACATTGTGGTTTATTTAGAGGAAATCAGTAACTCTAAAGACTGTATTACATAACTTTATGTGGGTTATGTGGTTCATGATGCTTTACTTTCAACAAAATTTTAGTGGAATCTAATCCTTTTGTTAGTTAATTTATGTCTAAAAAAATCAGTGGTAGATCTCTATGTGGTTTTTGATATGTAATAGAGGGAGTTCAAGTAATTAAGAGCTACAAGGAAAATTTTTTCATTCTCATCTATTTATTTATGTGAACTAAGTTTCTTAGCTCTTAGATCTATAAAAATGAAAAAGAAAAAATCCCACATAGGAATAGAATTGATGCTAAACCCTGGCTTAATTAGAACACCTGCTCTTGTTTGCCGATGTCTTCTCATATCTGTCTGAGAATTTGTTTCTTGATTTCCTTCATCCCTTATGTTTGTTTCCTCAAAGTTATTTTCTCAGTCTTTTTCTCTACTTATAGTTAAAAGTGAGGCATTAAGAAGAAGACCGGAAGCTTTGTGTATGTTCATGGATCGTGGAGATTTTATTGGTGTAATGAGTTGTATCATGTTTACTCCAGCATAGGTATGTTGTAGCCTTAAATTAACCTCCAGTACTTCACAATATGACCTCATTTGGAAATAGGATCTTTACAGAGGTAATCAAGTTAAAATGAGGTCATTAGGGTAGGACCAGATCCAATATGATTGATTTCCTTATAAAACAGGAAAATATGGACACAGAGACATACATAGAAGACGTGCAAAGACACAGGGCCATCCATAAGCCATGGAGAAAGGCCTGGAATAGAGTCTTCTCTCACAGACCTCAGGAGAAGCCAACTCTGCCAACACCCTGAGTTCAGACTCCTAGACTACAGAAATGTGAGACAATAAATGTTTTCTGTTTAAACCACCCAGTTTGTGTTACTTTGTGGTCCTCCTGCCTACCTCCAAAATGTGGGAAGAAGTTTGGGGCTTCTAACTGCTTCTCATGCAAATTTCAATAACTCTCTATATATTTATTCTCAAATTTATCCCAGTTACTAGGTATCTGGTACTGTTAAGTCCTGAGCCTTTTGGGGGCAGGATTCTGTGGTCTAAATAAAGTGATTTCTTGGCTTTCCCCACTGCCAGCTTAGAATTCAGCTTTTTTAGAGCTGCTAATTCCATTATCACAAGTGTGATGCTTCCTGGCTTTCAAAATGTTAATGCTATTTTTCCCTCTCCCATTTTCCTCATGCTAGTAGGTTTATGCCTTCTTTCAAAACACATTTTTAATTAGAAGTATCAAGTTCCATTATTTCATATGACCTCAGCTACACATTAGATAAGATATTTGATATATTTTGGTGGATGTTTTGAGTCAGGAGACATTTTTAGGACGACTACTCAGGCGTATGGCTGGAAAAGGCATATTGTAACCGTAATACTTGCTTATGTTGATTAGAAGATATTAAATCATCTCTGTTCTAGAATCTGTTCTTTTTTAAGGGGCTAGGGTTGACCTAATGATAATTACATTAAGCAGGGTTTGCAATCAGATGTGCTTATTTTACTCCAATACAGGTTGAATTACTAGATAGTAACATATCTAGACATCCACATGGAGTTACACTGATTTTGTAGAATAGTTTATACTTATATCTTTAGCAATAGATGGAAACTGAGTGTTGAAATGTGACTTCTATTGCAGGTTCTGCCGTTTACTAGATGTGTGCTGTTATTAGATGCACTTTATCTAAAGTTTGTTTCTTCTTCCATAAGCTATATGTATATTAGTTACCAAAATAATTCTGTAATTCTGTACTTTTAATTGAAACAACAGCCACCCTTCTTCCTGACTAAATTATTCTCTAGCATCTAAAACAGAAATACGTGTATCTACATCAGTTAGAAAGTAGCTTCCTATATAATTCTGGTTAGTTTATTTTATTTTAGAAAAAATAGAACACTCTAACTCAAGATCCCTTCTCTAACAAAGAAATCTTTTCAAGTTTCTTTTTCTTTTGCAAAGAACTCTTTTATTGTGGAAGCATGCAGATAAAAAATGGTGATTTTTACAATTTTAAAGTGTATAATTCAGTGATTTGAAGCACATTCACAATGTTGTGCAACAATCATAGAATGGGCCCATACGCTGGGAACCTAAATCAGACAGAACTGCCAATCAGCTCTTTGGCCAGACAGGGTTACCAGCTCTGATCTGCAGAGAGACAGAGCTGCTGGCTAGGGTCTCTGCTTTGGTGCAGCTGCAAGCAGAAAGGCAGTCTGGCAAGATCTGAGCACTGGCTGCAAGAAGCCCTGCCCTGCTTCTCCACCTCTATCTGATCGCCAGTGTTGAGTGTGGCAGATTCCCTCAGTGTGAACGCCATGAGTCTTGACAGAGTGGGTCTTCCAAGAAGCATCCTGCAATGATGGGAAAGCTTATGTCCACCTTGGACCATCTTTCCCACTGGAGAAATCACGGGTCTAGGGGTGGGGCTCTTAGTGTGGGGTTGTGCCAGCCTGGGGGAGGGGCCATGCAGGCAGAGTGAAACAGCTTCTCTTACCCTCAAGTCCTTCTCAGTCTCTGTGGTCCAGGGAGGTGCTTCAGGCTCATCCCCAGGGTCCTGGGATTTTCTCAATAGTGTGTTATCTATGGATAGCTGCTAATCAGTCTTCTTGTGAGGGATACTGAAGTCAGGAACAAGCTATGTCATCTCCACCTTAATTCTCACCACCCTTGCATAGCTATATACTTGTTCTGCCACAATGACTCCCCTCGCTCCACTGTGTCTATGCTTTCACATGGCTCCACTGACGTTATGTTTAAAAAGATGTCACCTTTCTGCTAAAAATCCTGAATGGCCTCACATATTACCCTGAGAAAAAACCATGACCCTTGTTACAGCCTGTAGGACCATATGTGATCTGACCCACACAGTTTCTCTGGCCTCACTTCCTACCACTTTGTTCCTGGGTCACTGTACTCCAGGCACACTTGCCTTCTTGATTTTTCCTAAACACTCCAGCCCAGGTTCTGTCTCCATAGTGCACGACCTCCAGATAGCCACATGATTTACTGCTGTAGTTACTTCATATATCAACCTAGATATCACCACATAGAGAACTTTACTGACCAAGTTATGTAAGATAGCACTCTCTTCATTCTCTGTTCCCTGCTTTCATCTTCTCCATAGTACTTATTATCTTACATAATGTTCCTTTGTTATCCACCTACCTCCATGAGATGGGACTAATCCATGAGAGTAATGCTCTAAATATATTCTTGGAAATAATTAATATAAGAATAGAAAATTTGAAAAGGAATGATAGGTTTAGTTTCAATCATGTTGAACTGGACATGAGCACTGCATATATTTTTTCTTTTCTGGAGCTCAGGAGAAGACCAGCTGGATGCAGATTTAGAAGATATTAACATAGGTGACAGTGAAGCCATAAATGTGGATATAGAGTACATAGTTTGTCATTGATAAAATCATTAGTTCAAAGTTAAACAATTGTAGACCTTGGCATTGACCCTAAGCAGTATGACTCCTCTGATGGACATGCCCGATTAACTTGGCAATTGAGAACATAGAGGCTACAGGACCCGTAGTCAAGAGTGCTTGGGGTCACTTAGACTGAACCTCACAAAATGCGTATCTTGTTAATGTCTGCTAGCAGTGACAGAACACAGAGAAATTTAGAATTCTCAAGAATGCTAAACCAATTGTCTCTTATCTTGTTCCACCTACCAAATAGGGAAAAAAAAGACATTAAAAAAAAAAAAAGAATTGGATCTTATATGTAGGAGATTTTGACCTGTACAATTGGGACAGAATGCTGAGTTCTGTTTCCTGTTGCCCCAGAATTAGTGAACAGGGTCCAAAGATGAATACAAAGAGATAATGATTACTTCTACATTCTAAAAGCGGTCAACATTAAAAGGTTCAGATAGTTCCCTACGACTTAAACACAGGCAGTCAAAATTATTCTGCCTTTGCAGTCATTTCCCCATTAATCTCTTCTAGCAAAAGTTCTAAAATAGGAGGAAATTCAAGGATATATAAGGAGTGGTGAGATATTGACTTAGAGGTACAGTCCTGCGGCTTTTCTCTCTTTTCCTGCGTGGCTGTAGGATGGAGATGTATTTTTATCCTCTCCTTACAGCCAAGTAAGAAGTCTTAAAAGAAAGACTAGCATCTCATTCCTGATTGTTCATTCACTTAGGAGGAGACTTCTGATCTGTCTTCTGTCCTTTTGAATGGAGGACGAGGTAAGGAGTGAGGATGAATGGCTGAGCAGAGAAAGGAGGCCACAGTGAAATCACCTGCAATTTTACAAGTTTTGAGTAGTCAGGTAGAGATGCTTTGTGGCTTAAATAGACATAGACGAAAGAAGACAGTCTTGAGCAGCCCAGCCAAGTCTAGACATGTTCAGTCCTATATTTTATAAAACCTGGGCAAAAGTGTTTCCCAGAAGTATGCAGCTATAGAACACCCGCCTAGAAAAGGGAGGTGAGGAGGTATTGCTGAACGTCAAAAATGAAGAGTTTTCTTAAAAGCCCATCACAGATCCAGTCCATGAGATGCACCATGAGCTGGCTCAAAGGTCCCAGGAAATGGTCAGGCTCTGGATATGCAGAATCTGCATACCTGTGTCAGGAGCAACCAAAAAAGACAATTGCAGCACTTGCTAGTAAAAACATATTTTATGCTTTCATTTAATTTTCTACCTTTCCTTCGCAACATAAGAAAAAGGGACACAGAAAAGAGAAAGAAGAGAAGTGATAGAACAGGCCACACATTTACCCACTCCTAGTCGTCTGCTAAAATTTTATCAGCAGGAGTGGAAGGGGAAGAGTGAGTGTTATAACTAGATATGAGATTAAGTTAAGTAGATTGAAAGAACTTTTTTAACTGTGAAAGAGTGGCTGAGATGTCTTAGGGTCAATAGGATAGATTTTTTTCAAGCACAGTTGAAAACAGTGATGGAGAAAAAAATTAAAACATTTAATTTTTGTATCTGGTTGTACAGATTTTTCAAATATTGCATTATTGTGGGTTTTAAAAACATTTTGGGGGCTCTTTATTCCTTCCTGAAAATCAGAGTTTCCATCTGGCATACTTTTTCTTAAATCTGAAAAACTTCCTTTAGAAGGTCATGTAGTGCAAATCTTTTGGCAACAAATTCTTGTAGTTTTCTTTTATATGAAAGTGTCTTTATTTTTGCCTTCATTCTTTAGAGATGTTTTCACCCTAAAGGTAACATTCCACTAGCTTCAGGACTCCATTTTCTTGAGGATAAATCAGAGATCATTTGAATCATTGCTTCCTTTTATGTAATGTTTTGTTTTTCTCTGGAATCTTTTAAGACTTTTTCTCTATCTTTAGTTTTTAGCAGTTGACTGAGATTGCCTGGGTATTGTTTGCTTTGTATTTATCCTACTTGGGCTTTGCTGATCTCCTTGAATGTTTAAATTTATGTCTTTCAGCATACCAGTACCAACAATACCAATACACTTTCCTGTCAAGCACTGCCCAATATTGAGTTTTAAATATTCACTCTTTGGATTACTATTTAAAAATATCTGTGAGAGAACTGGACTAAAACAAGCTGTCTGGCCACTTCCTAAAGAAGGATACTTTATTGATTTTTACATGCTGTCAATATTGTAACATAATACCAAGGAACAAATATTTAAAACTCAATACTGGACAATGCTGGATAAGGAAGTGTATTGTTATTGTACCTAATAAAGATTATTTCAAAGCTCTCCTTTCAAAATAATAATAATGATAATTATAATTATAATAACAGTAGTTAATTCCCACTGTATACTTTGATTTGTCAAGTAGTGTTCTAAATGCTTTATATGTATCAATTTGTTGAATACACAAAAATATCACAAACAGGCATATACTATTATTGACTCAATTTTGGAAATGAGAAAACTAAAGTATAGAGAGCCCAGGCCCAAGACCACCAGGTAGTAGAAGAGCAGAAATTTACACTCAGGTAGTCTATATTTACAGGGTCTGTATTTAACCAAGAGCTTACATTGCCCTGATATTTTCCTAGCAAGTGATTAAACATCTAATCTCAGTAAAAGGAAGTTTAGCTCATATTGTTTCCAGCATAATTTGACAGTTTTAAAGATTCTCCCCCTCGAGTTCCCACTGAGAACAGTAATCTGAGACCAAAAGAAGTAGGGAAATAGAGGCTGTGTGCATGTGTATATTTTCCGAATGGTGGGATAAATGGCTTGTCAAGAGTTAAAAAGAAAATCAGAACGTTCTTACTTTAAAGATCACCTCCATCATCAGATCTTACTTTACATGAACATCAGTTCACTGGTATATGCCCTTAAACCAAAAGAATCGCTTAGATCTCAACAGATATTGTTGTATAAGAGCTGTTATAGACAGTGTGCTCCTGGATGGGGAGCCAGTGACTGCGATTTTAAATGGTGATGTGATTTTGGTGTCTAATCTTGAAGTGTGTGTGGTGGTGACAAAGAAGCAGGTTAGTAGAACGCTAACAAAATAGAAACACCACCTTGTGCACTATGTTTTACAAATAAGAAATTCAGTCTAGAAGGCAACTTAAATCTGAGGACTCTGATTTGATTTAGATTCAACCCTTTTCCAACCTGAGACTTATGGCAAAATAGTTTTTAGAGAAAAATGCCTTTATCATTAAGAATGTGGAAAATACAAGTCATATATAAGCCTTCATTTCTCCAAAGATGAATAGCCACTGATGAACGGTGAATATACACCTTAAATAATAACAAAAAAGTAGCCCACTTTGCTCTACTCTGAAATACTTTGAGATTTATATTTGTAGCAACTTGGGAAAGGGCTTACTTTAGAATCATAGAGCGAGAAAGGAACTTGACCATCACTATATTTAATTTAGAGATGAGGAAATCTTGGTCAAAGTCACATTAAGCATGAATTAATCTATTCAACAAACACTGGCTAAGCTTCAATTATGTGCCAGATGCATATAATCATATACGTTAGACTGTGAATACATGAAAAAAGTAAACAATGAATTCACAGAATAACACAGAGATAGGCTGAGAATTCAGATCTCTGGGTGCCTAGTCCAGTGCTTTATCCAGAATAAAAGTGGCTAAGATACACAAATTGGTATCCAGAGCTTTCCATAGAAAGCTATCTGGTAGGACTTAATTTTCTTTTACTATCTCAGTTAAACGTCAGTATTACCTTTTGAAAGCACCAGAGAAAAAGGCAACCATTTGACTTTTAGGGAATACATCTAGGGTTTCAAATATCCTTGGTTCAGAAAAAGCAGTTACTTCCTACTACGTAATCATGTCTTATCACTTCCATTAATTCTGGGGGCTTGTATTATTAGGTTTCAGAAAACTGTTTAACATGCTAATCGTTTTTAAAATGTCAGATAAATGGCAAACATTCTATATATTCTATGCAATAAGAAATAACATTTTTCCACAGAGCAAATGAGAGGTATTATTTGAATTAAATGATCAAACCACAAAAGGCAATAGAGTTTAACTTTGCACAGTGTGTCTCCAATACCATTTGAAAGCTAACACAAGTTCAAAGGACCAACTTCAACCTGAAAATATTCCCAAATACTACATTCCCCAAATATATACACAAAGTTATTGAAATCAAAATAATTATTAATGCTGAAACTTTTTAAATGTAAGGATACTGATTCATTAATAAATTAATAAGTACATAATAATAAAACATATTTAATAATGTTTGTTCAATAGAACCTAAGATTATTTAATTATTCTGTTATAGTTGAACAAGTAAGAAAACTAACACTTTTCTCAAAGTTGGTAGAATGATGAGACCAACACGGAGTAAAGTTTTACTATAGAAAGAAGCTACAGAAAGTCACATTGTACTCTCTACTCTCTAAAGTTATGAATATGAGTTTTACTTCATTCCATCAGTAACTTAACCCATATTTATTTATCTCTATCTCTAAAATATAGTGGAAGGTGCTGTGGAGGGTAAATGGATGACTCAAATATAAATATTTCCTTCAAGATATTTAGAGATTAATAGTAAAGATAGAAAATATATGTAAATTAAAATACCAGTATACTCGGGGAGGGGGGGAGGCATTGCTATGCAAACAGCAACAAATCAATGGTAACAACTGTGTTAGAATTCTACCAGGAGCTATTAGTTACTGAGTATAGAATGGGCTTCATAATTGCTACTGAAGGGAAGAGGAAGTTTCTGGGGAGAGGAAATTGTTACCCTTTTTTTTTTTTTTTTTTTAAAGAAACCTTTGTAGGGGAATAAAATTGAGAGAGAATGCAATAAAACTTACTTGACAGCAATACATTCAGGTAAGTAAGAGGGTGTCTGAGTTCCCTGCGAAGGACTGGTAACTCTTGAGAATAACCATGGGTCAACTCTAATATAGGTCTGAGGGAAGCCACCAGTGGTCTTTATTAAAACCCAGCATGTGATAATGGAAAAGGACTATCTTCAATGAGGGTCTCACTCAATGCTCAAGAATTATTCAGAGCTCTTGGTTAAGAATTATCTAGAAGGATTTCTTTTCCTAGTACCCAAATATTCTTGACTGGATTGAGTATTCTGTCTTTTCAATGATTCTTCTCTACTACGTGAAGGTATGTATATGACTGAGGTAAGAACAGAGAGTAGACTCTTGATTGAACAAGGATTCCACAGTACCTCAAAGCAAGTCCAATATGGGTTGCTCTCGATTAGCAGCTTACTTGAGTTTGAGAAAGACCATCATCTTCACTGCCCTAAAGAGGAAACAAAAAGAAAAACAAACAAACAAAAACACACATGTCTCTTGGCATTCTAGGAACTGACCAAATTAATGACAGAAACCAGAAGTTTCAACAGACTGCTCTATTCTATCCGCCATTCTTGCTCTAGACTCTCCCCTCAGGATCAAACTCTCTGGAAAGCCCTTCAGAGCAGATCAGAAACAGAATCAAGAATTCATTCATTACTTTATCTCTCTTTTTATCCCTTCATTTATTCTACAAGCATTTACTTGGCAGCAATTCCCAGAGAAAGTGGCCCTTCAGCTGACTTTTAAAGAATGTGTGAAAGGCAGCTGGATTTTGTAGTGAAGAATTTCATGCAGGGTATGGTCATGTGAAATGCATGATAAGTTTAAGAGACCACAGGTAATCTGATATGTTTTGAACCACAGCCATGTTGTATGTGTCAGGAGTCATGTATCAGGTTGCAGCAACACCAAGCCGTTATGGGCCTTACTGCTGTGTTAGAGCATGGGCTTTCTCTTGAAACATAGAGACTCATTGAAAGATGTTAACAAGAGAGAGGCAGGAACAATCTTCCTTTTTTGAAAAAATTCCTCTAGAAAAGCCTGAACAATAACTAATCCTCAATAAATAATTCTTGAATGAATTAATGAATAATGAGGGTCATAACTAATTCAATGACAAAGAGATAAAAAGACAATTATAAAGATAACAGAACAACACATTCTTTGAAACTTGAAAAAAGACTGAAGTGTGGCTTGAAAAAATGAGAGAAATCAAATACAGTAAGTCCCCTACATGTGAACGAGTTCCATTCCAAGAGCGCGTTTGTAAGTCCAATTTGTTCGTATGTCTGACAAAGTTAGCCTAGGTATCCAACTAACACAATCGGCTACATGGTACTGTACTGTAGTAGGTTTATAATACTTTTCACACAAGTAATACATTAAAAACAAACACAAAAAATAAAGACATTTTTAATCTTACAGTACAATACCTTGAAAAGTACAGTAGTACAGTACAACAGCTGGCATACAGGGGCTGGCATCGAGTGAACAGGCAAGAAGAGTTACTGACTGGAGGAGGGAGAGGAGGCGGAAGATGGTAGAGCTGAAGGATCGTCAGCAATAGGAGACGGAGGGCAGGCTGCAATTTCACTAATGCCTGACGTTGATGGCACAGGTTCTGGTTCCTTGATGGATTCAATTCTATCTACTCTCTTGAAAAAACGATCCGGTGATGTCTGGGTAGTAGCTCTTTTTTTCTTGTCACAGATGACATGTAACACTGGATTGCATTCTGAATGGCTGCTGCAACCTTCGTGTACCGGTCTACATTCGGGTCCTGTGCCTCAAAAATTAACAGTGCCTCCTCAAAGAAAATCCCCTTGCCATTGCCTGCACCGTGAATCTCTTCGGTTTTTCAGTTACTTCTTCTTCCTCTTTTCTCTCTTCGTCCATTCTCTGGGCCACCAGTTTCATCAGGTCTTCATTAGTAAGCTCCTCGTGTTGCACAACAAAAAGTTCAATGAAGTCGTCCTCTTGCAGATCTAGCTTGAAATGAAGATACTATACTACTGTACTCTATACAGTACTGTACAGTAAAGTACACAAAAGCACAACCACTTGTAGAGGATGCACGCACATAACAATGTATGCCAGACACGTGAACTAACTTACGTGATTGGACATATGAACGCACGTTCGCATCTTTGAAAGTTCGCAACTTGAAGGTTTGTATGTAGAGGACTTACTGTATGTCTATGTGAAAAAAAAAAAAAAAAGAAAGAAACAAACCGTGGACTTACTGTTTAGGGCTTTTTAACCATACTCACCCATATGGACACATACGTGTGTATTCTGGACACACAAATGCTGATGCTATGAATTTATTGAAGCTACAGGGGGATCTTGGGTACTATAGGACCTATTTAATTTAGCCTAGATAGCCTTTCTACAACACCTTAGATGGATTTGACATTTAAATCATGTCCTCAAAATTTTTAGCAAAATTGGCATATTGTCCCAGCAAAAACAGCTGCTTTGACTCAAACAGTTCATATAAAAAGCAGCAACACAAACTTAGTAATAGCACTTAAAAAAAAAAAAAAGCCATAAACAACCCACAAATGGTAAGCAAGGCTCTTTGCCTATTTTTAACATTTGTTTTAATATCAATGGCAACACATTTTTAAACAAATAATATTCTTTTTTTCCCTAAGTTATTTTCAAATGCAAATCTCTATAAACACTCTGAGGTAAGCCTTTGGGATCTTTCAACTAATATACTCCAGCTGCCTTAAAACAAAGTGATTTAATCTTACACTATTTGCCTGAACCTCTTCTGATTTTAAGATGTAATTATATTGGTCCAGAGTCATATTACAAAAGAAAAACTCTAAGAGGATTTTGGGAAAGGGAGATGAAATGTTTAAAATTATTTTTTTAGTTCATTTGGAGGATGGCTATATAGACTGAAACTGTCATAGCATTAAACTCTGAACAATTAATCTCACAGTATATTTGCAAACCTGAAAAAAAAATTCCTACTGTAATTCATTTTTAGTTTTGGAGGAGATGGGAATGGAATATGTTCAGTTATTTATTAAACTGTTTTTTAAACATTTTACCTAGATATCAAATGTTGCATTCCTATATTTTATATGGCCAGGTTTTATCTAGTGTAGTAGAGAATGTTAAGCATGTATATAGAGAAATTTCAACCAACATTTGGTTAGATAGAAATTTATTACTTACTGATAGATTATCAGACTCCTCCTCAATCACCTTCCTTTAAAAGTTTAAAACTTTTTATTGTGAAATAATTTCAGAATTACAGAAAAACTGCAGACATAGTACAAGAAGATCTTTTATACCCTTCAACCTGTTTCACCTTATGTTAAAATCTTATATAACCATATCACAATTATTAAGAAAAGGAAATTAATGTTAATACAAATCTTATTCAAATTTCACTAATTTTCCACTAATGTTCCTTTACTGTTCCAGTATCCCATATTGTTTAGTTGTAAACATCATCAATAATATCAGTATACATCATGTATCCCTTGATATGATGTACTGTAAAGGACACCATTTCATTTTTGTGCTTTTTTTTTTCTTTTGAGAAAAATGCATACGCTCAATCCAGTCAGAAGAATACATCATTCTTACCCAAATTGAGGGACATTTGAAAAAAATAAGTCTTCAGTGCTCTTCAGAAGCAACAAGGTCATGAAATAAAGACTTTTATGCCAGTTGCTTTATAATATTATCTCTCCTAACTTCCCTAAAAATCTGAGAGTTATAACTATCTCTGTGTTGCAGTTTGAAAAACTGAGGTCAAAAGAGGTTAATTTCATTCCTGAAGTACAAAGCTAATAAGAGGTAAAGCCACAATTAGCAACCAGGTCTATAAGATTCCTAAACCACTGACTTTTAAATTATATCAAGCTATTCTTTGAGACAATATTTTATTGAAATTCTATTTAAATAAAAATAAAACAACACCCCACACTTTATATTATAAAAATTTTATTTTTCAGTGATTCTAGTAAATTTGGGGAAGTTGTCTATTTGCCTGGTAGCTGTGAATAAAACAAATGTGTTTCAACAGGCAGCCTTGAAGGAAACTGACCAGTTTTCATAGTTATAAATTTTCCAGCTTCCTCATCTGGAATGGTGATACAATCCTTTATTATCTAAATTCTGCTGTTGTACAAATTCTATTGATGTAACTACTTGAGATCAGCTACTAAATCTGCTTGGGGACAAGCTGACCAATTGCCAATACCACTGAAGCCCTGGGCATTCTTTTGTCTAAGAAGTGCTGTGTTCCTGAATTCAAATAAACTCTTCTACTGCATCATTATGAAGTTTTATTTACAGTGAATTGCCTTAAAAATTTACATTCTAAAAAATAATCTAAATTTTGAAAAAAAATCAATTAGATGGTAGATGCACAGAAAGAGAAACTAGAAGAAAGAGTATTTACAATCAATTCTTATTCCTAAATCAAATTATTATTCATTTACCCTAATCCAGTGTTAGACCCATGATCATATTTATTTGATTAATAAACTTTATTTTTAGAGTAGTTTTAGGTTCATGGCAAAATTAAGTGGAATGTATAGAGATTTCCCCCACACATGCAAACCTCCCCAACTATGATGGTACACTTCTTACAATCAGTGAACCTACATCAATACATCATTATTACCTAAAGTCCATACTTTACATTAGGGTTCATTCTTGGTGTCATACATCCTATGTGTTTGAACCAATGCTTAATGAAATGTATCCACCACTGCAGTACAGGACAGAATAGTTTCACCAGCCTAAAAATTCTGTGCTATGCCTGTTCGTTCCTCCCCCAACCACTAATAACCACTAATTTTTACTATCTTTGCGTTTTGCCCTTCAGAATGTAATATAGTTGGAATTATACAGTATGTAGCTTTTTAAGATTGGCTTCTTTCACTTAGTAATATGCATTCCAGGTTTCTTCATGTCTTTTCATGACTTGATAGCTCATTTCTTTTTAGCACTGAAAAATATTCTATTGTCTGGCGGTACCACAGTTTATTTATCCACTCCCCTACTGTAGGACATCTTGGTTACTTCTAAGTTTTGGCAATTATGAATAAAGCTGCTATAAATGACTGTGTGCAGGCTTTTGTGTGGACATAAGTTTTCAATTCATTTTGGGTAAATACCAGGGAGCACTATTCCTGAGTCATACGGTAAGAGCATGTTTAGTTTTGTAAGAAATTGCCAAAGTGTCTTCCAAGGTGACTGTACCACCCATGATCATATTTTAAAATAACAAAAGCTCTCTATGATAATTATTTTCCCATTTTTAAGATAATCCAAAAACTCACTATAAATGTATGGGTTGTTTTGATTTAAAACATATAAACACCCAGCTCCATTCAAAATAAATTGGATCAGAATCTTTGAAGGGTGGCATCTAGGCACTGATGTATATTTTAGAAGTTCTTTGATTCTATTAGGCAGCCAGGATTGAGAATCCTCGATGTTTATTATCTGGGCAGCCACCTAATCATCCCACAGCACTACATGAATGCAGTGCTGTCATTGCATTTGTATTTATACTTATATTTGTGACAAATCATCTATTAACATGATGATATTTAACTTTTCATGCATTGGTAAGTGTAACTGGCTATCATTAAGCTGCTCTGTTCTATTATAAAAATGACAATTGCATAAAGGCAGCCATTTACTCATGTTGAGTTATTTTTCCAGTTGTAAAAACAAAACTTCTTTTGTGCTAGTCATTCACAACTAAAAAATATTTTCATGGAAACACACTGTAGTTTAACAAATGACTTTTTTAAAAAATTAGACTTGTAATCACAAGAACAGCACAAAGTAAATATATTGCTCTTTAATTGTTCCTGGCAACTGAAAAAGAAACAGAGAAAGATTTAATGTGAAAATGAAGAAATTTTGGCAAGTGAAGTCCAAATGACCTTCTGAACATGCTGTATCAATAATATTTCACAATATATGAAAGTGGAGGAGAACTAAATCATCGAACATCTCATGGTTATACAGGCATCTCCATCTAAAAAGATCTTGTTTGTTAGCAGTTAGTACTAACCTGAATGTAACCTATCTATATATTAATTTGTAATAATCTGTTACTAGTGAGTGCAAGAGTATACAACAAAGACACTAGCAGGGACACTACAGCACGTTCTTTCCTGTGACATCAGGAATTCTCTGATGACCACCCGTTAGCTCACAGACTCCCCAGTGGCCTCGAAAACACTTCCTTAACCTCCCAGCAGTCTAGAATGCCCAACCAAAACTTCCTTCTGTCCTTCCTTCACAAAGGGTCGAACTTCTATCACACTTCCTGGCTCTCTCCCCATTCTTTCTCACAGGTGTTTCTCTTAAAATTCTTTCATGTTCATCTTGGCTTCTGCTCCTGAGAGGACCCAGACTAACACATGAGCCAAAAAAAAACCAAAACATAGTTTGATGGTTGAAAATGAAGATTTTTTTCCTTCAGCAGACATCATTTATCATATTAATTTGATGACAATTTTAATAGCAGGCTGTTGATTTTCTTTATTTATAAGTAAAAATGTTTTTAAGCTATCTTACGTCACTACTAAAAATAAGGAGGGGGTTTGTTTTTCCTTTAAAACTGGTGTGTACGCCATTCAAGTCTGCAAAGCTGCCCTAAGGAAACATTAACTCGCTACAATTCTCTGTAGCTGAGGGGGCTAGGGGGAATAAACTTCCATAAGTTTATCAAACTGACTTCAAGCAAATTGTTTTCCGGTTCAGCTACGTTCCCTCTAGAGACAAAGGCATGGATGGTGCCGAACTCTCTCTCTGAGCATTACTATTACATCATTATAATAATTGTATCATTATTCTGAGCTGTGCATGCTCATCACTACTAGGAAACAAAATCACCATCAACTGCTAATGTGTGTTTTTACTAAATGCAGGAACTCCACCCAGTCTTCCTCATTCACCACAACCCAGTTTTTAAACACTGCTCAGATCCCTGCCTCAACCATTTGTGCCCATTTTGGCCGCCTTCTCCAACGATTTAGGAAAGCCTAGAGGCCAATAAACAAGTAAACTTGGACAGCCACAAACCACAGTGCCTCAGATCTAAACTACTGAGTTTGCTTACTTAGCATACCTCAAGCTGGGGCAAATCCATTTGCTAGCCATAGCTGGAGGCCTCCCAAGAACCTCCTGAGAATGCTGGGGAGGGACCACATGAGCATATGTAAAAATCAAAGCCTCCCTTATTCAAGGATCCTGCAGTGAACATCAGGCAAAGTTTCTTTTATTGCTCCAGAGCTCTATTATCATTGTGACCATCCTTAAAATTTCCTCAATACCTTTGGGATCTAACCCACTTTTCATTTTCTAGGACAACTGGGGGTGGGGAGGTGGATAAAAGGAAACACACAAGATTCTTGGCATTTCTCTCCCTGTTACTTACTTTTAAAGCAAGGCTTGCAACAAACAAGTGAATAGAAGCAGAAATGCAGACATGGTTTCAGTCTTCTCCATCACTGAATAACTCTGATCATCGTGGAATGTGCCATTAGGGGACCAGGCTCTTTCCATCTTTACATGCTACAGAATCACCTGGGGAGCAGAGGGTGACGATTTGCACAACTAGAGAGCAGTATCACAACCAGGAGATTGGCATTGGTTCAACCCACATCCCAGACCAATTAAAAGAGATTCTCTGGGGAGTAGTACCCAAGCATCTGTCACCCCAGGTGACTCAGACTTTCAACCACCTTTAAGGTCCATTACCCTAGGTCGAAGACATTTGTTCTCAAACTTTATCAAGCATCAAAATCATCTGGACGCTTTTAATACAAAGATTGCTGGGACTTATCCCCCATTTCTGAGTAACAATCTAGGTAAAGAATTTCGCCTTTCTAACATGCACTCAGGATATATCAATGCTGCTGGTCCAGGGATTTTGAAACCCTACACTCTAGGAAATTCTGTTTCCCAGAAGGTCCAGTGAAGCACACTTCTGCTTACATTTTATTGGCAATGACTGTCACCTGGACATCACTAGCAGCAACCAGAATATGAAATCTTTTCACTGAGCACAGCACTTCCCCAAACAACATCAGAATCACCTTAAAAAAGAAGAAGGGGAGAATAGACGCCTGGGAGGTGAGTACTTCCTAACAAACTTAATGTCACGTGAACACAGAAACGATATTGTTTTGTGTATTTTGTGGCACACTGGAATGACTGGACATTTACGGGGCCTGGATGGCAGCCAGCGTCCACGGGACAGGCTCTTCAGCCATCCAGGCTCTGTCCCTCCACAAGGGGGTCTGAGTTCTGTCCATGCAGACCGAGCACGAAGCTCTGGATTGACAACTGGAAACGTCTGCTACAAAAATGCACCAAAGTGAACCTCTATACCCTAATTTGTATGACCAGTCCATCCTTTAAAGGAAGAAAAGGTTCATATTCAGCAACTTCAGCAAATGTCAATTTATGTGGGAGCCCGTATGATAAAGAGTTAACTCCTAATGGCTGAGCTGCCTCTTCTCTCAGCAAACTTCATTTCAGAGGGTCACTAGTGAATTGTCTACAAACATATTGGCTATGTTAGCACTTTAATCTGATCTGACTTCAATCATTCTTTCTTATATACCATTTCCTTCAGATTTTATTTTCCTATGAAGAGATCTCACACAATTCCCGGCTCACACCACGTGGCGTTAGGGTTTTAGAATCACTGCCAGTAGATTAGCTGAGTGACTGACCAAGGGAACACATACCAGTATAAAGGATTCTAATACCCCTAATTCTCCTCTTACCTTCTGCACACCATGCCCATTTGGAATGATTGCAATGTTTCCCATTTTTGTAATGGTTGAATCTGAAAGGGAAGTGGGCCCTGAAATACCTTAGCGCAGAGCAATTTTAAAAGATTTGAAAGCTTTCCCCTTCAAGCCACAAAATGTTCTGAAAGCTTCTGATCACTTGACTCTATTCTATCCCACATAGATCTGACCAAGCTGCCATTCCATCAGCCCCCATATACACTAAAAAATATCTGTCTTTAATCATTAAGACGTTCCCTATTGCTTCAAATGACTCTACTGCTCCTATAAAAGCTGAAATTATTTTCACTTGAGAAGGTCCAGGCCTGTGAGTTCCTTTGCCAAAAGAATGGGGTCCATCAGTAAAAATTACATAAAAGCAACGGTTTGCATTCAAAATACGTCTTATTGTATATAAATAAAATATAAAGACCTCCTATGTATATTGGTCTCCTTTGTTGGGAAAAAAAAAGAGCCATAGTAGTTGCCATAATCTTTATGACATTATTGCTGTTACTCTCTCAGTGACAGTAGAAGGCTCATTGCTGGGATGACAAAGAGTCACAAAGCCACACACTCAACACCCTTTGGTCTGTGGCTACCGCTGCAATTTCCAAGGCCTATCATAGGGTGAAGTGCTATGTCTTTGTTTCTCAGGCTGCTTAAATCTTTGCCCCAAATTGGCCACCCTGGCTCTAACTGCCATCTACTGAGAGGGTTCCTCCAACTTCTCTGGGCTTTTATAGGGTGTCAGGAGCTTTTTAGTAAACGTACTCATAATCAAGGATTAGCAGATTCTGTATTAGCTAGGATTGTTAGATCTCCACGACCACACAAAGTTTAAAAGCATATACTCATGTCATCATTCTCTTCCTACTTTCACAAAAGTCAAGTTATAATGTTTTGTTGTTCATGAATCAGCCTAATTCCTTTCATACACATTGGCATATCAGTTCTTTTATTTAATAATTGATAAAGAAAACATCACACTACTTCAATTAGAATTAGTTCGAGTTCGTTCACCCAATAGCCACTCAGCAAGTATTTATTGCGTGTCCACTGCATGTAGACTCTGCCTAATGTAGCGGGTACAGCAGTGAATAAAAGAGTCACAGTTCCAGTACTCAGCAAGCTCACATTTATCTAGTAAATTGATTTATAAAGTGCATATTTAATCATCTATGTTTCTCAGTGAGGCTCTTGCTATTATGGAATGAATTTATTTCTGGCAGTTTTCTAACTGGGGTGGGGAAAAGTAAGCAAGTGAAAAGAATCTTTCCCTAGCATTCTGAGGGTCAAAAGACTCTTGTTTTGAGTCTTCTTTACTTTAGTCTCATTACTCTCCTTTAATTTCTGATCCTTGGTCCTCAATTCAACAACAGGAAGTTAGTCAATTCATCCCCTATTTCTGTCTATCCCCTCACTAGATGGTGAGCTCCATTCTTGAGCACAGAGAAATGATGTCTCATGCATTGTCCCTTCCCATCCCTGACATTGCTCTCTTCTCACACAGCACATACAGGAGTCCCCATCGCTGGGAGTGTCTAAGACACGCTGGATGAACAGACAGATAGATGGATGAGTGGGTGGATGCCCAGCTGTGCCCCGGGAGGGTGTCTACTGGACTGGTACTTTATTGAAGTGACTACCACAGCTTACTTAGTCCACATGGCTTCCTCATAAGTCCAAACTTATTTCTTCAGGTTTTGAAGGATTCTGTCAAAGCAGAGTACTCAGGCTCTGTGCCAGGTTACAGGGAAGGGAGGTCATATTTTGCCATGAAAAAAAACTCTTCACAGAATCTGGAAGGCAACTCAGAGAACATCCAGTTCAAGCCCATAATTTATAGATGAGAAAAGGAACCATGAAAGGTGAAATGTTCTACCTGAGATTATGTTGCTGGTTAGACACAAAGCAATGACTAGAACCCAGGCTTCTTCACTTGCAGCCCAGGGATCTTCCTAGTGCACAATATGGACCACGTCTGTAAACAAGACAAAGTGAGGCAACCTCACAATTGTCTTCAACAACTCACTATAGACATGAATGGACAGATGGTTCACCATGACTCCCAGATGCCAGCCAAAGGTCTGGGCGGAAGGACAGGGCACCTTGAGTTTATACTTGCTTAAAAGGCTACAGTATGTTTACCCAGAATGTGTAGCACGTGCTGCATCATTCTATCAGCCTTGGTTATGCAGCTGAGACTGAAATTCTGTGTGGCCATGTCCTCGGTAGCTGTGTTTAGTGCCCACCCATAGAAAAATTTTAAAAATAGAACAAAATAACAACCCTAAGAAAAACTTGAGGTTTGGGAGAATCAAGATGTTCCTGAAACCATGCCAGATATTCCTTAATTTAAAAATAAGCACAAGTTTTAACACAGTGGGGCGCTTGAAATAAAGAGAGCAATGGTATAGAAGAGCATTAAGAAGAATTACTGCTTATGTTAATGAATGGCATTCCCTTTATTATCTAAATTGATAGTGAGGTTGTATTGTTTTTTTTGTTGTTGTTCACTCAACATGTATCACCCACAGATGGAGTAGTTTGCATGATTTGAGAGACAAATAGGAAACTCTGCCGGCCTACAAACTAACTTACTGAAGCATAAGAAAATAACTCCCTTGTGCTTAACAGGCTGACCTTAAAAGTGCAAATAATTTGGAAGAGTTATGCCATAAAATTGCATAATTATATCATCAGAGTTTATAACTTAGTGAACACACCTTTAGTGAGATGACATAAAACAAAATTGCCAATTCTCCCATTGGTAGAGTGGGCTTCTTCTTGTTCTGGGCCTGCCTGACATCCCCAGATCAGCGAGTTCCATATTGTGTATGTAATATGTTACAACACACTCTTTCTTTTCCCAGATAACTCTTAAAATGCTTCCAGTTATAAGTAAAAGGATGATATCTAACTCAAACTGGCTTCTTGCCTCTGTATTCATCTCAGAATTTGGTCTTTGTAACTGAAAGGTGAAAAGGGCAAGCAAGCATCTTGCCCCCTGTTCTATCCCTGAACAAAGTCATAAGTGGACTCTTATTGGACCAAATTCCAATACATGACCTTCCCTAAACCAATTACTGTGGGCCCGGAGGATGGACTGTTCTGATTGGCTAGAACCGATTGTGGCCCACAACTAGAACTGAGGTGATATAACTGCATGGAGGCAGAGATGGATGTTTGCTGCCATGACACCACAGAGTGCACTATACTCTATGCTGTAAAGAGACAGGAGTTATCATGGTGGATGGGGGAATAGGAGAAAAGATAATCAGTTCAGAACATGGGGCAGTGCCTGAAGAGGATGGATACAATCGGATCCAAAATGGGAGTTCTGGGGACTTCCCTGGTGGTCCGGTGGCTAAGACTTCGCGTTCCCAATGAGAGGGCCGAGGTTCTATCCCTGGTCAGGGAACTAGATCCCACACGTGGCAGCTAAGAGTTTGCATGCCACAACTAAAGATCCCGCATGCTGCAGCTAAAGATCCCACACAAGCAACGAAGATCCCGTGTGGCACAACTAAGACCCAGCACAGCCAAATAAATAAATATATAAATAAATATTTTAAAAAATAAATAAAATGGGAGTTCTGTAGTGCCAGATTAATGTATCTCTCAGTGGCAGAAGAAGGGTAAATAGTTGCTTTTAGTTGAGAGAGTTTCAGAAAGAGGGTTGACAAGGGCATGCATTTTCTTAGGGCACAAATGCAGTAATTTACAGATATGTTCTGCAAATCTCTTGCTCAAAGTTATCAGTAGTGGATGACAAGTAGCAAAACATTCACATTCTCCTTCCTGCTTTCTTTCCATATGACCACAGCTCAAATTGAATAGGAATAGGATTCTACAGGGTATTCACAATATTCTGGGTGGGAAAAAAACATAAAGAAAAAGAATTAAGTTCTTTTCAACCTATTGACATTACTCTGATGCCTATTTTACTCTTCAAATATAACCCTTTAAGATCATAGTCATAATTTTCTTTAAAATTAGATGTTCATTTGTTTGTTTTGTATCCAAAATCTTTAGAGGTTGAGCTTAAAAATTATTGCCTCTTTTCTTTCTTTTTGTCTCATAAGGTGATCATGTATCCTCCCTTCCCAAGTCTCTCTACAGTGGATCTCGATATACCATAACGTGATAGCATTTTTATGAGGCTAATTCAGTGTAATAAATGCTGCAGATGGAAATTAGCAGCACAAAATAGTAACAAGCGCACTGCATTTGGAAAATGTAAAACCTAGAATTCCACCATTAACCGTGAACTTTGGTCAAGTCATTCATTTCTCAGGGCTTCAGCAGTGGTTTCTGTCTAAGATGAGGTAAGAATAATATCTTACCTGTCTGAAAGAGGAGAAGTAGACAAGATGATCTCTTGATTCCCCCTTAGAATGAAAATATCTATTATTCTTGGGGAAAAGTCAACAAATGACACTTGAGAATGACATGGTAATAATCCTATGATATTTCGAAATGTTAGTATTAACATAAGTGGGCTATTGGTGTATTCACTGACGGTAAACAAATACGACAGCAATGTAAGTTAGCAAAAGGGCAGCTTTCATTTTGAGATTTTGTGTCCTGTGTCTCAATCAATCATTCTTCAGTTTGGAGATCAGTTTTAGTTGTAACTTTTTTGTGATATGTCAGTATATAAGATAAAAAATGTAGTTGTTACCAGGACCAAAACCTTACACCAAACTGATAACTTCTCCACTACTCTATAAATGCACTGAATATTTAAAATTAATATATTAGAGGGCATTGCTATTAGCTTGATTACTCTTCCTAGAAAACTGCTTTTGTATTTAACTGTTTCCTTCATAGTCCTAAAACATGTTTTCAGTGTTAGGACCTATCGTAGTAACCATAGTTTCAAGCAGATTTTTTAAAAACAAATTGAATGGAAAGCCATTTATTGGAGAAGGGTTGAGGGCAAGGGAACTAAACAAGTGTGTTTCATAAAGTTGCAGGGGTTCAGCTAGTGAGACTTGTGGATTGCATTAAATGGCCACCACTAATTAAATCAGTGCCTGCACTAAAAGCTAATTTATAACACAGGTATATGTAGCTAAACATTCATTCATATATGAGTGCATTATTTCTATACACTGAATACTCATTATGCGCCAGGCACTGTGCTAGGAACTGGTTACAAAAGAATGAGTGAACAGAGCTTCATGGAGCTATGAGCAAATGTCAATGACAGTACAAAGAAGGATGCGAGTATTCTACCTAGAGAAGCCTGAAAGGACTTCACAGACTTGGGTGGGCATCTTCCATACACCTATGCTACCTAAGTGGGTGACATTTCCCAGGAAACAGTGCAGAGCTGGAGGATAAGAAAACAGAGTGCAGAATATAGGGGATAACCTAATTTTAAGGAGCTAGTGGAAGAAAAGAGTTAGGAAAAAATTAGTGAAAAAAATACATTCAGAGGGGTACAAAAAGAATCAGGAGGCAGCATTGCTCAGTGACCAGGATGGAAAGAATTTCAGGAAACTGGTCAACTTGTAGAAAAGTCCAGTAAGATAATGTCATAGAACAGTCCTCAGGGATTAGCACTCAGGTGGGCATTGGTGACGTCTGGGGACAGCTTCCACAGAGCGGCTATTTCATTGAATGCCATTCTGGGCAGCTCTCAGGAAGAGGCCACTTTGAGGTCACCAAAATATTTTCAAAAACTGTAGTACTCAATGTCCCACCACCAGCTGACCCTGTCTGTCTCTCTGTGTCATAGGGTCTTGACTGTTAGCACTAGTCAGTGGAACAACATTTATGATACACAGTATCTTCCTTTTTGCCTTTCAACTCAATTTTTTCCTTTTCTTATAAGACACTGAAGGACACTTCTATTCCCTGACAAGGCCTCCCGAGACTCCTCTTCATCTTACAGAGGAAGGAAACAGATTGTATTGATATACCTGTCTATTTCTTCATAGGCTTGCGTGGTTGGTAGTTTGTAGCCTCTCTTCTCTCAGTTTCATCAACCTGCGAGAAGACAACTAAAACTACTGGTCACAATGAGAACAAAGATAGTTTTGTTCCCCATTCCCTGCCAAGGGATGGACGTTGGTGGAGGCTGAAAGAGAATCACTGGCTGTGTCAGCCACATCTTCAGCTGCTCTAACTAAGAGACTCCACATTAAATCAACAGCATGAAGAAGGTAGAAGTTTATTTTTCTCACAATAACCAAAGGAAAAAGTTCTAGGTGGAGAGTAGGTCTGTTCTGCATAGTCAGTTAGGGACCCAGGTCTGCTCCTCTTTGCATGAGCAAGAATGTTTGGTAAAGCTGAGTCTCAAGCATGTCCAGATTCCAATTCATGGGGAGGGGAATGGGCATGCAAGGTCTTAGAGAGCAGGTCTGTAAAATGAAACATCATATTGAATCTGAATCAATCACCTAAAACTTAGTCATATGACAGAGAGCAGCAAGGAATATCCCAAGCTGGGCTACTACATTCCAGCTACAATTCTATCAACATGGAAGAGGAGAAGAATGGATTTGTGGAGGTAGCAATCAACTGCTAAGAAACAAGGGCAGAATAGATTCTAGTGGGCAATTATCAACCTCTGCCAAAGTATGTTCCTTTCCCTTTATAGTTTACATTCTTATTGGAGAAGCACGCAAGGTTAATAGGTAGTTATAAACAGTCTGTTAAAGGCTATGACAGCTGTAAACACAACATGGATGTTAAGAACAAAGTAATGAATCCAACTTGGCCTTTGGGGATCTGGAAGGCTTCTAAGACGAGGCATTTATATATAAAAAAAAAGAATCCGAAGGATAAGTAATAGTTATTCTAATTGGGGGGTGAGGCATTGTCAAGGGTTTTAGGAGAACAACTCGGCCTGAAGACAAGTCATGGTGAGCACTATGGGAAAACACAAAGAGTATCACATGACTAATATATAACATTTTATTTAAAGAAGGAATTGCTGGACTATAGACAGCATGGGGGAAATGGTGTCAGATGTGATTGAGAAGCTAGGTTACAAGGGATGTTATAGTACCTGTAACCTTATAACCAGGCAATCAAGATTTCACTTAAAGACTACGAGGAGACATATATAGGCCAGACAGCCTCAATCCCTGAAGGAAGGGAACACAATTTCTTTCTTTAACCTCCAAACTATGATATCATTCTTCAGGTCTCCTACCCTCATTATCCTCAGGTCACACTGCACACAGGTAAATCATCTTATGCTCATTTGGCCCATAAGAGAGGAAATCTTCATATTTTCTCATTTATAGCTCTACACTTACCCCTGTTGAAGAAGAACCCATATAATTTGATTCCAAGTAGGGGAAGAAATAAATCCAGTTCTGCTGGACTTCACTTTGAATGATAATAATTACATAATATCTCAGTAGAGTGTACTCTTTTTGTTACATCCACATAAAGTTGATATTCATAATCTGAGTAGTAAGCAACCTTTGTATATACCCTTGCTTCTGGCTGCATTCTCATAAAACCTATTTTAATGCATTTCCTCAGGGCTATAGGCAAACAATACAACCCCTGCTTTTGATAGGGCTATGAAAGCGGGAAGAAATTATGCTGTGTAAAACCAGAGGGCAAAGTGAAAAGCAGTAGAATGAAAATAAATACTCGGTTGTATAACAATCAAGGTGTTTTTGCTTTGTTATGTTATCTTTTAATCTTTGACTTATCTATTTAAAGAAGAGGGCTGCCATATTAGATTGGCTTATTCTCTCATTATTTTTATTAAAGCACAATATATTTTCCATTTTTATCCTTCTTTACACCTACTGCTATAGGGAATGTTGAAGGTAACCCTGAATTCTGTTTTGTCCTTTAAGGAGAGATAGTTAACTTCCTGTGGAGGTTTTGTAAGGGAGAATAACAAAGCTTGCTTTGGTTGCTTGAGCAGTCGTAACAAATGCACACATAGGTGACACTAGACCTCACTATACCTAACTCACATAAGCCTCTTACACATCCCATCCTCTGGAACACCCCTCCCTTCCCTCTGCTTGCTGCTTGGGCTTCCGTCTCATCAGGTAGCAGCCTTTTGAGCTGTAAGTCACTCCTTTGAGCTTCCTGACCTTGTGCCATTCTCAGTCACACCTGGACCTAGTTCAGGTCCAGAGTGAGGTCTTACACTTGGGTCTCCCTAGGTACCCTAAACTCAACATCTGCAGAATGGACCACGTCCGTCCATCCACCACTTCCACCAAACAACCAATTCTGCTTCTCATCGGCTACCGTATTCATTAAGTCTAAGATATCCAACCTTCTCATTTAAAAAATTTTGTAGTCAGAATCTGCCTGACAATGGATGGCATCTTAAAAATACTGCTGCAGGGCAGAAGTCTTAATAAAGTTGACCTTTGAATAGAAGAATTTAGTCCTAAACAGTCATATTGTTGAAGAATCTTAACTGGCATAATATCTCTGTATATAAAGTAGATACATTCCTCAAAAACTGACTCTAAACTAAACTTTAGGATAATATACTCCTGTTACCTGCTAATTTATTTGACAAAAATAAAGTCACATTCGATAATAAGTCAAAGTCATTCTAAGTATATTTCTAATGCAAAACCAATTTTAAAATTAAATGTTAACATCCCAGGAAAAGTCAGAAGATAAAAATACTAAAACTAAAAATATGATGATCAGCAGATGAGGAGGTGGAAGTAACACATCATAAGCTTTCGTGATTTGACTTTAGTTTTCCACCTGCTTACAAACCTCATTTACACTTCCAATTTTAGTAATTATTTTACATTCTTATTTTTCACTGTCTGCTATCATTGTCATTTGGCTTTCCTCAGACCACTTTGACCTCAGTCAATCAATCATTCAATGTCTTTTAAAAAGTCTCAACAGCTAAACAGGGCATTACACAAGAGGCCCAAATATATCCAAGAAACTCTAATTACTCCTATGCTCAAGATGTATTTTAGAGTCTTTGAGAGATAAGTTATAAACACATTCACATTTAGCATCCCAGCCCACACATGCAAATGCTCAATAAATGTCTATTTCATAATAGAAATTTTATTGGTAGATAATGACAACAATAAATTAATACTAACAATAAAATACATCATATGATAATGTCTCATGAGCAGTGCAGATCTCAAGAACAACATAAAAGGGAGAGATGTCTGTAGGCTGACCTTATCTGAGGTTACCTGGGCTGACCTTATCTGGGCTTGAAGGTGAAGTGCTATGATAGCCTAAATGGTGTCTTTTTGCTCATTTGGAAAAGGCAACCCTTCCAGTAGGCAGATGCAACCCTAGACTGCCTGGCTTGCCAAACAAAGCATAGGCTGGATTTTAGCTCATTTCCCACACACTGGTCCAGATGATCTTGTTCAGTAAGCATCCTGAACAACTATAAATGGCAGCTCTGGGAAGAGGGGAATGTGTGCCTGAGAAGACACTTAATACTTTTCCTTGATTAAAAATTTGCTTTTCCAAATTCCTCTTCCGTTTCTGCAATTGGGCATAATCCTTATGTGCTTAAAATGTTAGTCTCTTCATGCTTGGATCTATCTCACTCATGACCCAGCAAAATGCTTTAGATGTTATTTCCACTTGGAAGTCATGTTTTGCCCCCCACTTTCTGCCTATTTAACTTACAAAGTCATTGTTGTCTCTCCAGGGAGAATATAAAATTAGAGTAAAATATGTCTTAAAGCATGCACTTCATATCCAATAATTCCCTATGTGCACAGGTATTCATTATATTATCTCCTTTAATCTTTTCAGCCACCTGTGAGGTAAGTGTGACCAGGAGCTCCATTTTACAAAAGAGGAAGTTGAGAACCTGGGAGTTTCTGTGACTGTTCAGACTCCTGTAGGAGGAAAAGGGACTGGACGTGAACCCTAAGGCTCTGAATCCAAATTCCTGAAGGTTAAGTCCATGAGAATAGACCCTTTGTCTGTCTCCTTTACTTTCGAATTCGTACGTCCTGAAATATTTATCAAATTCATATTTAATAAAAATGCAATGCATTCAACACTTAGTTTTTAGTCCCTACTATCTGGCAGTTATCATTTTAGACACTAGGGATATAGCTGTAAGCAAAACCAATACAAATCCTTAACCCTCCAGTAGGGAAGATAATAAATAAATGAACAAGTAAATTGTCTGGTTGACAGATGTTACGGCGATAAATCAGAAAAGAGGGAAAGTGAATGTGGCTGCTTGGGTCTTTGTTGCTCCGCGCAGGCTTCCTCTAGTTGCAGCGAGTGGGGGCTACTTTTCGTTGCGGTACACGGGCTTCTCATTGCAGTGGCTTCTCTTGTTGTGGAGCATGGGCTCCAGGCATGTGGGCTTCAGTAGTTGTGGCATGTGGGCTGAGTTGTTGTGGCTCGCGGGCTGTAGAGCACAGGCTCAGTAGTTGTGGCACACGGGCTTAGCTGCTCTACGGCATGTGGGATCTTCCCGGACGAGGGCTCGGACCCGTGTCCCCTGCATTGGCAGGCGGATTCTTAACCACTGCATCACCAGGGAAGTCCATTTGTATTATAAGCATTTAATGCTCTAAATTTCCCTTTCATTACTACTTTAGCTGCATCTTACAAAATTGTAGTATTTTCATTTTAATTCAGTTTGCAATATTTTATAATTTCCCTTGAGACTTTTTTCACCCTTGGATTATTCTGAAGTGTATTATTTAATTTTCATGTGTTTGGAGATTTCCCTGGTAACTTTCTGTTATTGTTTTAATTCCATTAGAATCTGAGAACATAGTTGGTATGATTTAAATTTCTTTTACATTTCTTAAGTTTTATTTTATGACATAAATTATGTTCTATGTTGGTGTATGCTCCACATATGCACTTAAAAAATACCTATTCTGATATTTTTGAGTAGTCTTTGTAAATGTCAATTATATACAGTAGGTTGGTGGTGTTGTTCAGTTTTTCTGTTGTTGCTGATTTTTTATCTACTGGTTCTATTACTGAGAAAGGAGTGTTGAAACCTCCAACCATAGTTGTGGGTTTGTCTATTCCTCCTTTCAGTTTTGTCAGTTTTTGCTTCATGCATTTTGAGGGTCTCAGGTGCAAACACATTTGGAATTGTTTTGTCTTCCTAGAGAATTGATTCTTTAAGTATTATATAATATCTCCCTATGTCTGGAGGACACAGTGAGAGTACAAATGTAACCAGTGACAACCTCACCAGTGCTCTTAAAGCCATAGCTCTACCCAACAAAGAGGAAAGTTTACTTTTCTTGGAGTTTTGGTTCTTGGGGTTTCCTGTAACTATCACTGCCATTTCTGACACACATAATGGAGGAAAGAAAAAAAAAGAAGAAGTAGGTTTCTTCACTATGAGAGGAATCTTCTTTTCCATTTCTTAAGCAACAGCTAAAGGGCTTTCCTAGCTCTCTCTGCACCATTGTTAACTTCTGGTTTTCCAGTTGATTTATCTTTAGGGCAGAAGATACCAGAGTAACAAAAATTGGCAAATTCACCAATTTGGTGGTCCTTCAAATTCTGGCATTCTTCCCAATCTGCCTGCTGCTATTTACTTTTCATAGTCCTCAAATAACTCTTCCATGCATTTTGTCTGTGTTTTATAGTTGTACTCAGTAGGCTGACAGGAAAAAGTGTGCTTACTCCATCTTACCTGGAACCAGAGCCCTATGTGTTTCCTTTACAATTATATAATTACTCCTGGAAGGCAAGACCAATGTGTTATTCCCTTTTTATTCCCCTGGTATCTAGACTAGCTCCTGGGACATAGTAGTGTTCCCTGTAATATGTGTTGAATAAAAAAAATATATTTCATTAATGGTAAATGATGTATAGTCTAGAATACCAGGCAAATGCCAACTCAAATTAAATTTTCTTTGTAAAGTTATGATTTCTTTGAAAACTCTCCAAACCAGCCAACAAATGCATTTATTTATTCAAAATGTAAAATAACTCCTCTTACCTAATGAAAAGGAGAATGGGCAGACTTCCCACAATCTTGGAAGATTATATGGGAGTCTAAATATGTAAGGTTGAATCTAAGAACGAACTAACATGATTTTGAATGCATACAGCAGTGGTTTTGTCAGAAAGGGGAAAAAAGTATTATACCAGAAAAGAAAGAGATAGCTGATATCACTGGTTAGGAGGGCAGAGTCATATTAAATCAGCTTACCATAAAGTTGAAAATACATTCTTACTAAGTGTTGTAGAAGAGCATGTCATCTTAAATGTGGATTAACTGTTGCCTAACCAAGTCAATGAGGTTGGAATCTTTCTGTTTGTATAAGCTACGTCATGAACAGCGGACCAATTCTCTATGGTTATTTCTATTATGGTGTAGTCCAGAAAGAGTTTTTATGGTGACTCATTTAGAATTAAACTAAAGTTCACTAAATATGATGATCATATGGGACATACATTTTCTTTTATTTATTTATTTTTGTCTGTGTTAGGTTTTTGTTGCTGCGTGGTGAGCTTTCTCTAGTTGCGGTGAGCTGGGGCTACTCTTCGCTGTGCTGCACGGGCTTCTCATTGCAGTGGCTTCTCTTGTTGCAGAGCACGGGCTTTAGGTGCATGGGCTTTAGTAGTTGTGGTGCGTGGGCTCAGTAGTTGTGGCTCGGGGGCTTAGTTGCTTTGTGGCATGTGGGATCTTCCCAGACCAGGGCTTGAACCCGTGTGCCCTGCATTGGCGGGTGGATTCTTAACCACTGCACCACCAGGGAAGCCCCAGGACATATATTTTAAAATGTCTAAAACTAAAGTCCTGACATAACTTCATAAATTCCTATTTACCTGGTGCACATTATTATTTGTGTCTCTGATGACATTGTTATTTATCTGACTGTAAATACTGAGCTTACAGAATAATTCAGAGTGCTTTTTTTAAAATTAAAAATAAAATTCAATAATTATTCATTTGTGGGCTCACTGGAAGTTCCAGATCACACTATGAAAAACCACTAATAATAAAATGAATTAAACATACTGTCCCTGAAATTGTCTATTCACTTATTCATATATTCAATAATTTTAAGTACCACACATCTACCAAGAAAAGCATGAGGTATACTTCCTTTTAGGATAAAAATAAACAAAACCAACCTATGTTCTTGAACCGCTGTGTAGGAGTGTATGTCACCTTCCCACAAGTGAGATACACAGAATGCAAAGCACTCTCCACCCCTCTCCTCCAGGTTGATCATCTTGTAAAAGAGGCTGGAATAACAGATGCATCAACCCAACCAACAAGGTTTTGCTCTTCACTCTCCCTCAGATTAAATAGAAAAGTAAGATTATACATGTATGTGTGTGCATGTGTGTGTGCATGTGTGTCAGGCATGCACGTCGCCCAACGCTTCCATTGAGTAATAGGCACCACATCAAAGATTCAACTTTGTTATATAGCTCTCATTACCAGTCACTTTCATATTTTTTTGGTCAAACCAAATGCAAGGAAGATTACATGGGAGGGAAATAAGATTAGGGGCGAGGTTTGGTGGTTTGGAGAGCCAGAATCATTATTTTTTCACATTTGTTGCATGAGAGATTTAACTGCAATTTCAAGTTTAAAGTACAGTGGCATAAATTACATAACAGAAATTTGATGTGTTAAATGAAACACATAAAGATACTGTTATTGCTCAAACTCCTTGATTATCTTTTAAGTGACCAAAAAAAACCACCCTCACCTCATCTAGAGATTGGGAAATTAAAATAACCTTAAAATAACCTAACAAAATTAACTCTAGAAAAAAAATGTGCTGAATCTAAGTGGATTTGTTGAGTAATGGAAGAACAGCATTAGAATCAGGTTGGGTTTAAATTCCTACTTTGCTACCTCACCAGCATCTCTCTCTTCAGCTTCTTCATAGAGAAATTGAGGATACTTATACCTCCATCAGCTGTCCTTAGGTCCTTTCAAGGTTTAAATGAGATAAGGCAAATAAAGCTATTTTCACCTTATATGTCACATAAAAGCATTCAGTAATGCTAATTGCCAAGACAGTGTCTAAGAAAAGAAAGAAGGGAAAGAAAAGGAAGATACTGGTAAAAAAAAAAACAAAAGAATTAAAATATCCCTGTTTACAAGAGGGTGGAGTGTTAAGCACCCTCATCTCTGATATGTAAGGTGGCTTAATCCCTTCTGTTTAGAAATAAATATGGGTTCAGACTCTATGAAATGCATTGGGAAGCTCAAAAAGAAGTTCTGACCACAAAAATAAATTTTTTTTCCTTAAAGTTAGGGAAATAAGTGGGCTGGCACTGGAAACACACATATTTTTAGAGTTAGCTTTAAGGTTTAGCTGTGGGATTAGCATTCCTATTTGGTGGCAGATGCAAATAAGAAAATAATAGCACAAATCTCTGGAGCTGGGATGGGCGACAGTTCTAGTTCCATTTTTCAATCTATAAACTGAAGTATGAAAGGCATCTAAATTATTCCACTTTAAATCACTAATTTCGAAGTGCAAGGCATCAAACTAAGATTTGAACTAAATCTACACACCCCTCAAGAAAGAGATTTCCATTTCAGAAGTGAATATACAACGCGGCATTGCCCTAGGACGTTTCCCTTCCCTGAAACGTCTAGTATTCATCTTCCACAACCACAAAGTACCAAAGAAGTTGCTAGCTTATTCTCTACAAGATTTTTGGCAGAATTTGCTGGCACATCGTGTCCTATCTTGAGGTTTGCAGAAGGGAAAGGACAGTTTGACAAAGCCATGTCAGGGAAAAGTCATTTCACCAGCAAGCCAAAGGTCAGATTGTAATTTAAGCAGCAGCTGGCTTGTCAAGGGTTAGAACACTCCCTGGCTTCATCCCATAAGCAGGAGAAAATCAATCCGTTAGCAATATTCAAATAGAAAGTTTAAGTCAAGACAAAAAAAAGTCAACTTGTTTTGCCTTTTTTTTTTTTCTGAATGGTCAGCAGACAGCTTTGTAAATGTTCTGTTGATTACATAAGATTTTTTAATGTTAGTTCTTTTTAATGTTAGTAACATTAGACATCTGATTTTTTTAATGTCCTTTTTTCTCTCTCTGATTTCAAAATATATGGAAATCTGGGAAATTGAATGTACACCTGGACCCCAGGAAACTCCCTAGCAATGACTATCCAGATGTTGATTTTAAATGACTGCAAAGTTCAAAAACAACCCAAATGATTTGCATACAAAAACAAAGCCCATAATTGCTTACATAAAGATAACTTTATAGTTGACTGCTTGATTTGATTAAGAAGTCATGGTTCTTGATGCTAGTACTCTGAGACCCACCTCTGGTTCCTAGAATCTGAGCTGACCTAACTTTCAACTTTAACCCCGCTGAAGAGAGCTGCACCTTTGCCTATCAGTTTATTATTAGAATTCTCTTTTGGCCTACGTGTTTTTGTTGTTGTTACTGCTGTTATTTCATATGCTATTAACCTGACTTCGCTAGTCAGCTTAGTATTTAGCAATGTTAAAATATTGCTCAGGTTTGTTGACCTAAATTATAAGAATAATACATTCCTATTGCAAAGAAAAGAATCTAACCATCCAGAAGAGTCAAATCCCCAGACAGCAAATCTTAGTTACACTGAATTCAATCTCATTTTAACCCCTCGCCCACTAGTGCCACGCCTCCCATGGACTGCTTCACAGCTTCCTACCTACGTCCCTGGGGCCTTGGGGAGCCTAGGCTTTTTGTTTTCCACACAGCAGCCAGAGTGATCTGTTCAAATCTAAGTCAGATCGTGCTACTGTCGTGCTCAAACACTCCCATAGCTTCCCACTGCGTTCAGATGGAATCTAAACAGTCCTTAGAGAACCAGCCCCCTCCTACTCCCTCTTTGCTCACTTGACTCCAATCACACTCACCTTCTTGCATTTCCTTGAGCTCGCCCACACTTTCCTGGCCCAGGGTCACCACCCTCGCTAACCTCTCACCTGGGACATCTTCCCATTCAGGTCCCTGCTCAAAGAGGCCTGCTTATCCAAAATATCAATCCCCGTCACCCTCTCTTCTCTTATCTTGCTTAACGTTTTCCTAACAGCATTCATTATGGAGACCGTATTTCATATTTGTTTGTTATTTGCCTCCTTCCTGAATATGAATTCTACAAGAGCCAAGACTTGTTTATAATTATATCCCCGGCGCTGGGCTACCCAGCACCTTACAGGAGGAGGCATTAAATATTGACTGAATGAAACTCACTCCATAAAATAACCACTATTAACACTTTGGTGTAGATCCTTCCAGATGTTTTCTACATACACGCAAACTGTTTTTCAGAAACAAATGCTTTCAATGCCATTGCTTTCAGAATGTCTGTGTATTTGCATGTGTATTTTCACACACACTCTTTACATAGATTTCCAGGAGCAGAAGTCCCCAAGTTCCCCTCTGGCCATTTCAGACTAAGTCTCCTATCTCTGCCCATGTTCCAACCTTTCACCTGCCATATTCCTTCAGACCTGCTCTATCTCCTTTTGATGTTCAACTTCGTCAGTATTCATTGTCTCTTTTCTATTTCCTGTTGATATGCTTTGATCTTAGTTTTTTTTAAGAAAAAACAGTACATTTTTCCTCAGATCTCTTCTCCTCCCTGCTATTTTATTACTTTTTGTCCTGTAACTACAAGCACTTGAGACAGTGTATCCTACATTTTTGGTCTCCTGTTTCCCACAGCTCAATTGCTCCATAGGTCACCCTAAACTCTGCCTTCTGCCCATAGGAGTCTAATAAAACTGCTTTCCAAGCTCACCAATTACTTTCTAATTGCTAAACCCAAAAGCTTTCCCCAGTATAATTTCCTAGATCTCTGATGAGCACCTAAAAATAATTACTATGACAATTCTTTTCTAGCCTCATGGCAGGCTTTCCACTCTAGGATGGCCAGGATTGAATGAGCCTCACCACACCCCATTTCTTCAAAATGAGTATTCAATTGCCTGCAAGTTGGTTCACCCTTTTCCTGGAAAAGTAGCAGAATTTAGCTGATCATATATCAAAACCATTTGACCCACAATTCCCTGGAATTTGGAAATAGTTCTAGTCTTATACCCAAAAGGACAAGTATCAGGTACTTGAACAAAACTATATAAGCAGTAACTTTCCCATTTCTAATTTAATAGTCTTGTGATAAAAACTGATCTAATTGATCCCTCTAGTTCAAGTCTTTAGGGTTTTGGAGTTTCTCTGTCCCCATCCCATAAATTGATGTCTAGTAGCAAGCCCTAACTTGTATCCTAGCTACTTGGGCCCAGCTTCCTGTTTTGTTTCTATTGGCCCCTGTTTGCTGTGGAACTGGGTTCTATTCCCCTTCTGGCTTTTTCATTTAAGTGGATTCCACTATTACACACAGTATACTACTGATTGTTACACTAATTCTGAATCTGTGTCCGCTTAGTATTTCCCCAGATTGAATCTCTTTGATCTAGATGCCTGTACACATTTGAATCTCCAACTACATGTTTCTTGAGTGCATGGAACTTGACTATCTTATTCATGACTGTATCCCCTTTGCATCACTGCCATCTGGCCTTTAATAGATGCTAAATTGACAGTTCTAAATGAGTAAATAAATGAATGCTCTAAAGTGAATTTGCCATATTTCTGTTTGAATTTTGTTTCTGTTTTTCAGCTCACTCTTAGAAAGCAACACCTCATTCTCAGCTTCACTAAGCTTCTGCTCACGTCTGGCTTATTTTCCTTCCCTTGTTTCATTTCTGCTTTTGTTCCCCATGTTCAGCATGGACAGCTTCATTCCGTGAGGTCCTCTAACTCCCCTTCAATGCTGCTTCTCTGTCAGTAAGACTGGAAACAATTAGAAAGAGTCACACCTATTGCTACTAGGGACATGAGGAAAGGGATGGTTTCTTGCATTACTGGTGGAAATATGTAGTGTTACTGCTATGGAAAACAATACGATCAGACAGCATCAATTAAAATTAAAAAACATACTCTCAAACCAGCAGTTCCAATGTGGGAATCTCTGCCACAGCAATAAAAGTAGCAATACATAAGATGTCTGTATAAAGGGGCATTTATCGCAGTACTGCTTATAATGGTTTAGAAAACTGGAAATAAATGTCCATCATAGGACAAATGATTTAATACATGATCCTATGTCCATATCACGGTATGACCATGAATTCATGCTATTGCAGATTACTTGAAAGGATTGTTGAATGAGAGAAGCAAGCTGTAGAAAAACTTGCATAGGATGATATCACTTCTGTAAAATGAAAAGATTACCAACTCTTCCCTATATATATATGCACGTATATATGCATGTGTATATGCATATTTTTATTGAATTATATGAGTACAGAGAAAAATACAGATAAACTCCTATAAGATGTGAACACTGAAGCATGGGTTACCTGGGTATGAATAGGCTTGAGGACAGTGGCATTGATGTGAGTGGAGGAGGAAAGTGAGATAAAGAAAGGAACAAAGTCCTCCCCACAAAAAAGACTGCTTTTTAAAAAAAAACAGATAAATGTTCACATTCATCCATTTCTGTAAAAATAATAGCAAATATTTTGATAGTTCCTACTCTATACTAGGCATTGTCTTAGTGAAAAATATATTACATTTATTTAATCTTCCACCAACTCCATGAGGGAGATAACTATTATAAACCTCATTTTTACAGGTGATGAAACTGGAGCACAGGAATATTAAGAGACAAGCTAAAGTCACACAGTGAGAAAGTGGTGGTTTGAATTTGAATCCAGACAGTCTGACTCCAGAGACCATATTCTTAACCATATGTGATGATGCCTCTTAGGATATGTGCAGTGTATAAAGAAAAGAAATTAAAAGTAATTCTTAAAGATGCACACACAAAGTGGTAACTAAAGGACTAATATTGCTTTTAAATTGTGCATTTCACTAAACCAGACTAATCTTTTCCTTTATTTGGAACTGACTGCATTTTTGTAAGTTTTATATTTAGCTATTTTTTTTTAATTTTTGAATTTTATTTTATTTATTTTTTATACAGCAGGTTCTTACCAGTTCTCCATTTTAACTATCTTTAATATGAGCTAATGTTACTTTGCAGCTCGTGACTTCTGTTCTGAAAGGATTACCTCCTCCTGGATTGTATCAGTTACACCTAAAATGATCTTGGTCCCGATACTCATCAAAAAAACTAAGTATCGATGATCTCATTTCAAGAGCTGTCGATGGAAGAGATTAAGTACTTGTTACAAGTGCTTTTTAGATATGATTCTCTTCCACAGTGAAATATGGATTATCCAAAAGGTCTTTTTGGTTGGAATGAATGAAACTTCTTGTGATTAATGCAAGTGTCTATAATACGTTACCCTCCATTTGATGGGGCGGGACCGAGGTGAAGGAAATATTACCCTCTGAAATTGAAATTAGTAAAAATCAACATACATAACCATCACAAGAAATGACTTACTACAAGAAAAGAGTTTGGGGCGTGAGGTCCAGGTGCAAACTTGACTCTAGTTTACTATGCCGAGTCTGAGTTCTTCCCATGCAGGACCTGCCTACAAAGTGATACTCCTCAAGTTCTCATTCAGTCAAGCAAGCTTCAGAGCTCTGTTTGTGTTTGTTTTTTTCCTACTGAACTCATTTAAGCAGCAGTTTCTTCTTGACCAGAGGAAATTACTGATTTGGCTCATATTGTGCGACCCATCTTCCACTTCAAATTTATACTTTGACATTCTGGTTTCCAAATCATTTTTCGTGTGTGTGAGTTTGTTTGGCCTGAATTTGTGCTCCAAAGTTTAGTCACCTCTGAGTAAGCTGACTAACGGAGATTCTGGACTTGCAGAGAGGGGAAAACATCATGCCTGTGTCACCACCCACGCCTTGTCCTGCATCCAGCCTTCTTCCCACAATTTGACATCTGTGAGCTGCAATGCCTCACAGCGAAAGGCCTCTGACCATGGAACTGTCTGTCTTTAAAGATACATCTTGATCTTGACATGCATCAAAATGCATATTCAGGCTTTAGAAGAGTGATGCCTAAGGTGATTCTAAGTGATGGAATGGAAGAGGGACAAAATGAAAGATTCTTTCATTCTTAAATAGATTGAGTATGCATCTGAATGCCTGGAGGTGAACTCTGATTGACAGAGAAGATATATATTGGGACAGAGGTTAAAGGTGGACAGAGAGGTTTCAGAATTGTCAATGTAGTCATTGTCACTAAAGCATTCAGCCAAAAGAGGCCACTAAGATGTGTGGAGAAAGGGAAGGAAGCTAGTGGGTCAAGGACAGACTTTTCTGAAAGAAGAAGAAAGATTTGGTAAAAGAAAGAAAGATGAATAGAAAGAAGTAGCATCTATAATGAATGCTATTGCTAAATAGGAAGGAGTGGGATTTGCAGGATAATTGGAAGAATGGGAGGAATGACATTAGGTGAAAATCAATGGTTCTTAATTAACACCACCCTGAAGAGTAAGGATGATGGGGGCAGAGAAACAGATGATTTATACAAAATCAGGTCAATCCCATTAAAATAAACTATAGACCTTGCAGATGGTCAGGCACACTGTGCTAGTTTGTTTTTTTTTTTTAATTTCTAAGTATTGAGTTTATGAGTAGAGGAGCATATGCGCACAGAACAGAAACTATTTACATCCAACCAATAGTCTGCCTTCATAAACAAGGCAAGCTGCCATTACTAAAACATGGAACAATGGATAGGTGGCCTTATGCCCACGATCCAGAGGTCAGCTCACTGAAATGCTCTTCACATTACAGACACTTACTGCAGCCTGACCCCATTCCATCTGTCATGACTTTACTCTGCACACTGGGTTTTCTCCTACAAGTGGAAATAACAAACCTGAAAATCTCAGTTTATAAATCCATGGATAAAAACAGATTAAAAACATAAAGAAGAGAAAGGTTTAGCCTATTTAAGAAGAGAATTATCATAGATGTTAAAAAAAAAGCTTCACGTATGCAATGGGAAGAATATGAATCAGCTCTTTATGAAAAGGCAGAATAGTGAGAGGTATAAGAAATAAAAGAAGAAAGTGGAGTTTGCACCACTACATTAAGCTAGCAATTTAGGCACTCAGATAGCAGGATGGAGACGGGATGATGAGGTCATCTGAGGGATTACTACCTGACAGAACCAAGAAAGAGGGAAGAAAAAAAATGAGATTGTCTGCAGAATATATGGTGTTTTCCTCTTCTGATCATCAAAAAAGGATAAAGAGATGCTGAACATTGAACTTCCTAGGAAAGACAGTATAAAGTAGAAAAGACCCAATCTCAATGTATTTAATAACCTTTGAGTGTATGGTTAGTGTCAAGGCAAAGTACTGAAGACACTTAGAAAGGTTAAAATTTAAAATCACAGAACTACTAAGCTGACTTATGTGAATTGTCCTAACTATTAAAGCTTAGAAATATTTAGGTATGAAAATGAAAATCAGAATTAGATTAACTTACATGGTAATTGATGACAAAGGAACTGGTATTTATTTTGTGCCTTGTTAGTATATATTTCATAGCTCACTCTTCGTTAGCAGTGAGCTAATCAGTATTTTCTCCAGTGCAATAAACAGCTCAAAGAAGCCTTCTGATATTTCTATTAGCATTTTGGCAGCATAATATTGGATAAGAAAGGACTTTGATGTGTAGAAAGAGGTTGGGTTTTTTTCCATAATTTTTCTGGTTTGGGTTTTGTTTTTTTATCTCCATGACCTCAGTTATCTACTTCTGGGTTAAATTCCCTCTTTACTCAAGCACCCTGCTATCACTCCACCCCTACCACCAATACTACCTAGTGATAGTTTCCAAATTTTAGGCACAGATTTTCAGCAAGAAGGAACCAAGTAACAAGAACTATACCTAGGAATTCCTATTTCAAGAGTTATACACTAGCACACAACCAAAAACTAGAAATTAATGTTAGAAATATTTACTGGAAAGGGCCTTGAAAAAACATTGGTGCCTTTACCCATCCAGAGCAAACTCTTGTTGCAGGAAAGCCACAGTATAAGATTAAGAAAGCCACCGTATAAGATTAAAAAGGCAATTAGAAAAAAATAAATCATCAGTGGCCAATGTAGAGCCAGAATTTCTTTTAAGTTGGTTTCCTCAAGAAATAGACTTGGAGATGGGATAATAGGCTTATTAGGGCAAGCACTCAGGAATAACACCTACCAGGGAGTGAGAAGAGAAGAATGAGGAAGAAAGAAAGGATAACAATGATGCAGTTGAATCAGAGTCTTCACTTTATCCCATGGGAACATTAAACCTGAGACAGCCCTTTAAAGGTGGTCTGAATTGAGGGGGTAGGAACACTGAATGCCTGCACTGAACAGTCATTGGATGTAAAGTGTTCCTGGGCAGGACAAGGCAGCTCTTTTTGGACCTAAGGCAATTCCTGCAATGGACTCAGATGTGAACGGTCTGCAGAAAACACTCCCAGAAGCTAAGGAAATGTGTGCTCGTCATACATTCATTGGCAGACAGCAACGTTCACTTAGTCCACCCCTGTGCCTCTCCAACCAACCTGCTTTGTATAAATTCAATTCATCTTGAAATCACTCCTCCCGGATTTATGTCAGTCTCTCTTCCTGGAGATTCTCACAAGGGGGAATTTAATAGAAGTAAGTAAAGTCCTTGCTGCTGCACCTGATCTCGGCGCCATAATTAATACACATCATCTCCCTCTTCTACCACCCATTCTAGAGTCTCTTCACCCTTGACCAACACCTCTGTTGGCCTAAGGTTGCTTGATGATCCAGACTGTCATCCCTGCGAGGTCTACGACTGGTCACAATGTCCTTCTCAGTGTGGCTGCTGCACTCACTGTCCATTTACTTTCAGAATTGGTCAGGGGGACACGCTGAGATGCTCCTGTAGATTACTTTGATGACAAGCATTTCTTCTGACCTCAGCTGTGTTGCAGCAGCCCTGACTCTTCCCAATAAATGGAGTCAACCACCCCTACTAGGGTGGTAACTCCTTCTCTCACTTGCTGGCCTCTCAGCACAAGGGCTCTGAGGGACAGCTGGCAGCCTAGCCTATAGTTGATGCATTTCCTGGTAGAGGTTTCCTGTCTGGGAGCAAGGACCTTTCCCTCGAAGCACAGCTGCAGGGAAGGGAAGCACAAACTACCCAGGTGGCTCACGGAGACTGATGGCAAGTGAGGCCGCTCCTACTTCCAACTCTTGGTTCCTGGACCCATATACACTACCTAGTGGGGACATGGCACCATATAATTGTTGTTGATTTAACTTGTATACTGTGTCCAGATGGCACTCCATTTTTTTAGGGTATCATCTCATCTGAACTGCACATCCAGATAGCTGTTACTTCACCCCATCAGGCTAATGGCTTCTAGTTGGTGTGGTACGTCATGGAACCAGTGCCCCACCTCCTTTTCTGTAAAGTGAGTTCCTTGGTCCCAATATAATGCTGGGAACCCATGTTAGTGGAAGGAACACTCAGTAAGCCCTTGAACAGTGGTGCTGAGACCCTATGAGTAGTCAGTGAAAACCTATATTTAGAATATGTGTCAATTCCAGTCAAGATGAAACACTTTCCCTTCCACCTTGGAAGAGGTCTAGGTAATCAACTTGCCACCCAGTGGTTGGTTGGTCACCTTAATAGATGATGCCATATTAGGGGTTCAAAATTACTGAACGGTTGAACACTCAGAAATAGGATTAACAGATCAGCCTTAATGAGTGGACCCCCATGCCGTAGGGCTCATGCACAGCCTTACTCTCTATTGCCCTGAAGTACTCTGGCCATGCATTCATGGCCCAGCATTCCCCAGCATGGCAGCTTTTACCCCAAAGACCAAGAAATCAACACGATGGTTCTGCCACACCCAAATATGAACATGCCTATTATAAATTTGGGTGCTGGGAAAATGAACACTGGGTGTTTCTATGAATCCAGGGAACTTCCTATGAGCTGAACCTGAGCCAGAACTCCACTTATTACTCAGCCCCTACCCCCTCATAGTCAACCATTTCTCAAAATGTTTTTTCCCCAGTTACTTGAGTATATGACCATAGGTACCTTTGGGGAAGATGTGGTACTGTATTTACAAGCTGAGATTTTGCAGGTCCCCCCTCCTGGGAATCTGGCCTCTCTTTCAGTCAATGGGCTCTGGATTTAAGAACTGGATAGTTACAGGAGGCAAGGGATCTTGACTTTTTATTGGAATGGTTGCCCTAAGTCTCCTGAACACCCTTCCTTTACCTCTTTTGATTGTATACACTGAACAATACTTACGCTGGCTGACCATCTATTTCACCCTCAGAAAGGTTATGTTTTACTAACCATCTCTCTAGCTTTCTGCAGGTCGTTTCTTTATGGCTGCCACTCCAACCTCACTGCTGTTTATGATAACTGTACCCGCCTCACTTATAACAGATAAACACTGCTACCCGGCCCCTCATTTTGGGATCCCATCATCGTCATTGCTGTCAGGGAGCCCAGTTCTTTAACAGTATCTCCTATCATATCATCCCTGTGGACAGCCACCACCAGGCTTCTCAGTGATGCTGATGCTTCTCTCAGAAGCTCACTCCTTGCTGCTTCGGAAAATGGAGTACACTGTGGGCCCTTCCATAGAGCATTATCAGCTGATGAGTTACCTGCTCTTACATAGTATGCACATTCTGGAATGCCCACTACTGTGTGCCTTTTAATCCCTTATTTGCTGTCTGCCACAGCAATACTGGAACTTTTATTTTACTTCCTTAGGCCATCACCTTCTTAAAATATCCAAAAGCCATTCTAGCAGCATATCAGCACTGTCTCCTGGTACCCCTGTCTTAAAAGAAAGTGCTCGCTTTGATCAAATACTCTCAGAATGCAACCCCATGTGCACTCTCCTGGCACATCCTGGCATATGCTAGCTCCATCCTGCAGGTCCTTCAGAGCATGGACCACTTAGCAGATCAGCATTGCCTCAGTTAGGTAATTTTTGACTTAATCCTAGTCAATGGTCTGGTGGCCACGAGGAACCATGTGGGCAGATCCTGAGGGGGTATACCTTGGCTTAAAAGGCAGAAGTCACTATATTGTCTTCAAGAGAAGAGGGAGAGGCACTAGTCTTAAACAGCACGAAATGGGCCATTTCTGCAGGCCTAAAAGATTCAGAAGTATCTGAAGACTCAGAAGTTTGAGTGCACTGACCCATACATTCCCATCTCAAGTCTCGGGCTGCCACCCCTGCCCAGTCAGCGCCCTCACTTGGCATAGCAGACTTCTTGGGATTTAGAAGTCAACTTTCTCTAAGACAAAGGTACTCTTATAATTGCATCCTGGATCTGATCTTCAGTTTTTCCTGCCCCTTTCTCCAGAATATGAGAATCTTTTTATATATTGCCAAGGAGTTCCTCTAGCTATCACTCTTTGCTCTAAGCTGATTAATCTCCCTCATCCTTATTTCTTCAATGCATTCATAGTCTCCAGAAATAGCCATCTAACCTTAGAATTCCTGATTCCCTGGAATCTCTCAAATGCTTGGGATATTTTACATGCCCATGCATCTCTTCCACTGGTCTCCCATCCGAGTTCACCAGTTCAGCGCTGGTGAAAGTTTGTAGAATACATCACTACTTTCTAGGAGTGGTCAATATTCTGTTTACCTGGAGTAAGAGAGTCCCTGTTATCAGCAGGCTGGCAGACAATCGAGCTCCAAAATCTCCTTTAGATTCTGTTTCCTAGGACCACTCCTGGCACTATGTGTCTTAAGTCGGTTTCTGGAGAAACACACACTGAGAAGCAGATTTGCATTCAGATGGTGTATTGGGGTGCGCTTTCAGAAACACTAGTAACAGGAGGAGGGAAGCAGGATTGCCCAGAGAAAGGAGTTGCACTTAGATGTAATTGCAACAGCGGATTCAGGTGATCTCACAAGAGGCTCTGAGGCTGGATGGTCCTACTGAGATGTTTCTAATAGAGGCAATGAGTCCCAGAATTATAGTCCTACCCTGACCAGTTATTGAATGGGGCCTGCTCTTGAGTGGAGGTGCAATATTAGGCAAAACTGCTTCTTTTGGCTGAGGGCAATTCCCGGGGTAGGAGTCAGCTGTGAACTGACTGCAGCAGCGGTGTCAGCAGCACCATGCTTCAGCCGCAGGGGAAATGAGTGCCTCATACCTCAAGAATGGACCTCGGAAGCACAGCAGATTATCCACTATAGCATCAAAGCCACAGGTGACATCCCGCAATAAAGAAAACCAGGTAATCTGTGCAAACTGTGCCCCAGACTGATGGTTGTAGCCTGAAAGAATTTTCCCATTCAAATCCTACTTGACATCCTTCTTAGTCAAACAGTAAGGCAGAGCTGCCTTGACTGACACCTTTTCATAGAAGAAAGTTGCCAGTAACTTGCCAGAACAGGGTATATTTTCTTCTGTAGCAAGGTTCTTCCACTATAATTAGAGTCAGCATGGCATAAATCACAGCTGAACAATGGTTCTGAACACATCTTTATATGTTATGAGCAACTACCCGGTATATTGCAGGACTAGTTAACGTCCTTGCTTCCTCTGATCTGGGAGATTTAATGAATTCCAGGGGGTTCTGGTAGAGTTGTAAGCCTTTAGCAAGCCAAATGCTCCACATAATTAAATGTAGATTGAGGAGAGTTCTGCCTGAAAATCAGAGTGAAACAGCATAACATATGGCCTGCGTGTCAAATTTAAAAGGATATTTGTAGAAAGAAGTGTGCCTATCTGGAGGCAAATGGCCATAAAGCCTGTGAAAAGAAAATTCTGGAATAGTTTCAAGGTTAAAACTCAATGTTGCAAAGGTGATCCAGAGTATTAATGCTGAAATTTCTCTCTTCTTTTTCTATCACTTGTGCGAATCTACATAAGCTTCATATGTCGATTCCGTGAGTTTAAAATGTGAAATTTGGAATGAGTACCCCATAAGGAAAGGGGAAGAAGAGCCAAGTTTTCAACTCAAGGTTAAGTATGTGCTTATTTGCAATGCAAAATAACTGATAACAGAAGACAGAGAAGTGAAGAGAAAAAAGTATCTCACTGAGATTTAATGCAGACATTTTCACTCATGTAAAAGTGTACTTATCACACATCTCTGATTAAGGAACATGCAAACAAACAAACCAAACAAAAGCTTTCAAAACTTTAAGTAAAAACTCTCAAGTACAAGTGGTTTTTTTCTCACCACTGCAAGCAGGGTTAAGCCTCTTGTGTGATGTGAAATGGAAGGTCACTGTCCAGCCACTCCTGAAGCTCCTCAATCCAGTGCTTGCTTACTCACTCTCACAAGATGACGTCAAGCTTATACAGCACTTTTAAGGGAAAAACACCGAACCTACTGACCGGAATTTCCTCAACTTCTTGTTGCTAAACCTCTTTCCCACCTGTTATAATAAAGGAGAGTTCCTTCAGCTGTGTACCGCCAATCTTTCAGCCGGCGGTCCTATCCCATCCCCCACAAAATTCTCAGAAAGTTTCTGCTAGTGATTATGCCTTTTCTTTCCTGTGCTCTTGTTTTTCTCCTCTTTCTCCACTGGAACATTTCAATCAGCAAGGTAACATGTGTTACTTGCACTATGCTAGCTGCTTCTATATTTTTATCTTAAATAAGACTCTCCAGCTTAACTCATACAGTTTCCATTCTCACCACTGAAAATGCTCTTGTTGATATTACCAATAATTTCAATGTTGCTAAATTATCTTTTCTGAATTTGCAGTAGATATTTTTCCCCTGTTGACTAATCCCTACTATATGGCCAGGCCACCCAAGATGGCTGTTCTCTTGCTCTCTGTACATCCCCTACTTGACCAGTCCCTGCTTCATCTACCTCCTACTCACATAATTGACTTTCCCTCTTAATCACAGAGCCTGGCCCAGGCTAGTGGTTGTTCTAATCTTTGGATCAGAACTATCTCTACTATGATAGTTTATCAAAGGGACATGCCCCCCCACCGCTGATTATCCTGGTAACCAGTGAGCCAACCTGACACCAATTCCCTCTATAATTCGTAATCTCTCTCCCCCAACCCCACCCCTGCGAAGACTGCCGCCATGCCCTGCCCACCATCTGATGCATATGGTGGGGTGTCACTCCAGGACCTGGCTTCAGACTTGTAAGATCCCCAATATCCATTAAACCATTAATGTCTCTGTCATTGACTCCTGGCTCTTTCTTAGGTTTCCAGGATGGGCAAGTACAGGGCTTGCAGGCCTGCAGGGTGCAGCCCAACATCTATTTCTTTGACTATCATGTCTCTCCAAGCTCTTGATCCCTTTCTTCTCTGGCCACTCCTCGTCTACCCAACCTTTAAGTGTTGGCATTCCCTAAGATTTGTCACTAGTCACTTTTCCTGTCTTACCTTTTATCATCTCCTTAAGTGAGTTTATTGTCTTAGATAGCTATTTCTGCATAATACATAATAATAAAATATTAGTGGCATACATCTTGCCAGTGAATCTGTAAATCAGTTGGATTCCAAATAATCTGGACTGGACTTGACTTGGTTTGTCTTCAAGGGGCAAGTTAGGTCCAGGTCTGCTCACATCTTTCACACTCCTTGTACCGGCAGCTCACCAAGAGTGGTGAAAGGTTATCGCACAATAGGGCAAGCCCAACTGCCTAAGCATATGTGACTGTGTCCCATTTGTTAACATGCCATTGGCCAAAGCAAGTCACATGGCAAGCCCTAAGTCTGGGAACAAGGAAGTAAATTTTTTCATGGTGGTGGGGAGGGGAGGAAGTAGCTGAACAGTGATTTAATCTCCTATATTAATCATGTATTTATGACTAATGACTCTCAATATATATATCTTCAGGTCAGAATTCCCTCTTAACTTTTGACCTGTATATGGAGTTGTCTACTTGACATCTTCAACTGGTTTTTCACAGATACTTCAACATTAACATATTCAAAATTCACTATCTCCCTTGTCAAATTTTATCTTCCTTTATGATTCCCTAACTTAAAGAATAGCACCATCATTCACCAAGTTGTATGATCCAGGCAACTAGGAGTATCTTTAACACCTTCTTCTTAACTACGCTCAAGAAAATAGAATTAATCAACAATTGACATTTATTTTAAACCCAGAATATCTTTTTTTTTTTTTTTTTAAATCTCCAGGCCCACATACAACTTAAAGATACTATCGTCTCTTGCCTAGACTATAGCAATAGCTTCCTGACTATTCAACCCCACATCAAATTTGTCCCACCAAACTCAAATCCATTCTCAATAATGTACCCTGATATTTTTTCAAACAGGACTTATTTTCACTGATCTTTCCCGCTGACCATACACACACACAAACACACACACACACACACACACACACACTTAAATACCTTCAATAACTTCAACAGCCTTCTCTTGTGCCTCTTCCTTTGTTTTACTTTGTGTTCCAGCCATACTAATCTTTCTTCTATTTCTCAAAAAGTTCATATTTCTTCTCGTTCAGGCCCGTCATCCATATTATTTTATCTTTTAGAATGACTGTTTTTCGCTGTTTTTCCCAGCTATTTGTTCATCCTTCACACATCATCTCATAATTCATTCTACTTACTGTATAATCTCATAGCATTCTGCACTTCTTCAGACTCTTAAGAAAATTATGACTAAATTACCAATTGTGGTGTTTATTCCACACCTACCCATCTGCACCCTTCTCCCAGAAATAGAATCTAAGCTTCATGTGAGCAAAGACCATGTCTTACTTGTTCATTTCTGTAACCTTAACACCCAGTTCCTGGTACTTAATACATAATTAATAAATAAGTATTTGTTGATTTATTGACTAAGTAAATAAATCCTAGATTATCACTGAACATTAGTGTTAAAATGATCCTTAAGAGGACCTTAAAATAATCTCCTTTAACCCTCAGGCTTATGCCTGAATTCCCTGTGAATTCTTCCTCTGCATAATTCCGAGATTAAAGAAAGTTTCCAATATCCTTGAATCAGTTAGTTTTTGCACATATAGAGTCATGAAACACTTTTTTTTAATGTTTTTTGTCCATACTATCTACAGAAAATTGAAACCCATACTTCCTTAGAATGTAAAAGTTAAAATCAGTGTTATAAGCATAAGTCCTTATGTCCGTGATATTCTTAGAGTAGCAGTGCTACATAAATTAAATGAAAAAGTAATATCACTAAGAGAATCAGAAGACAAGCCACAGACTGGGAGAAAAATATTTGCAAAACACATAACTGATAAAGGACTGGTATTCACAATATACAAAGAACACTTAAAACTCAATAATGGGGCTTCCCTGGTGGCGCAGTGGTTGAGAATCTGCCTGCCAATGCAGGGGACACGAGTTCGAGCCCTGGTCTGGGAAGATCCCACATGCCACGGAGCAACTGGGCCCGTGAGCCACAATTACTGAGCCTGCGCGTCTGGAGCCTGTGCTCCGCAACAAGAGAGGCCGCGATGGTGAGAGGCCCGTGCACCGCGATGAAGAGTGGTCCCCACTTGCCGCAACTAGAGAAAGCCCTCGCACAGAAACGAAGACTCAACACAGTCATAAATAAATAAATAAAAGAACGTGAATTTCTTTAAAAAAAAAAAAAAAAAAACTCAATAATGAAGAAATTCCCTGGTGGTCCAGTGGTTAGGACAGGGCGCTTTCACTTCAGTGGCCCAGGTTCAATCCCTGGTCAGAGAACTAAGATCCCGCAAGCCATGCCGTGGGGCCAAAAAAAACAAGAAACAAAAAAAACTCAATAATAAGAAAATAAACAACCCAATTAAAAATGGGTAAAAGACCTGAGCAGACACCCCACCAAAGAAGATAAACAGATGGAAAATAAGAATATAAAAAGAGGCTCAACAGATTATGTGATCAGGGGTTTCCTAATTAAAACAACAATGAGATACCACTACATACCTATTAGAAAGACCAAAATTCAAAACACTGACAGTAGTAAATGTAGGCAAGTATGTGGAGCAACAAGAGCTCCCATTTATTGCTGTTGGGAATGTAAAATGACACAGCCACTATGGAAGACAGTGACATTTTTGTAATGAAGCAAAACATATATTAACCATACAATCCAACAATCATGCTACTTAGTATTTACCCGAATGAGTTGAAAACTTATGTCCACACCAAAACCTGCGCACAAATGTTTATAGCAGCTTTACTCAGAATTGTCAGAACGTGGAAGCCTTCATCAACAAATCAATAAACAAACTGTGGTACATCCATAAAATGGAATATTATTCAGTGACAAAAACAAGTGTGCTATCAAGCCACAGAAAGAAATGGATAAAACTTAAATGCATATAGGTAAGTAAAAGAAGCCAATCTGAAAAAGCTGCATCCTATATGATTCCAACTATATGACATCTGGAAAAGGCAAAACTATGAAAACAGTCAAAAGATCAGTGGTTGCCAGGGGTTTTCTGGAAGGGGGAAAGGAATGATTAGGTGAAACATAGATGATTTTCAGGGTGGTGAGTTTATTATGTATAATACTGTAATGGTGGATATATACCATTATACATCTGCCTGAACCTGCAGAATGTACAACACTGAGTGAACCCTTATGTAAATTATGAACTTTAGTTAAAAATAATGTATCTGTGTTGGCTCATCAATTGTAATAAATATACCACATTAGATGTTAATAATGGAGAAAACTGTGTGAAGATGGCAGTTGAGAGGGTATATGGGAATTCTCTACTGTCAGCTCAATTTTTCTGTAAACTTAAAGCTGTTCTAAAAAATTTCCTATTAATTCTTAAAAGAAAAAGGATACAGGAAACACTCATATTGTAAATAATCTGTAGGTAACAACAACAACAAAAAAGATATTCTTTAGCTCCTAGCACCATGATTGTTGTGTTCCAAATGGACTTTATAATTCGTAGTGTACTGAGCATGAACAGTGGATGTGGGAAAACACAGTGTTTATTGAAGTTGGTTAAAAATAAAAGTAATACAGTCTTCATTCTCTACTGCTGACAAATAAATTAAGGATAGGATGCTGAGAATTTGGTCATTAATTTACTTTTCAGATGACTGTTTAGTTTCCTAGTAGCAGTCTTCACCCAATTTTTTCTTGCTCCCATTGAATACTTCCATAAGAGAGTGGACAGATGCTTAGCAGCTGTTGCTGCATGTCAGGAAGCAGCTTTATAACTCTATCTCCCAGTGAAATAAATACAAAGTGTAGGTTATAGAAGTTCCAGTTCTCACATCAGTGGTATGTACTGGGAATGCTATAATGGCTACCACCTGATACATGCAGAGGAAAGCAAGTACAAAAAATGTTCCATGCACCTCATGCCTTTCTGAAAAATGATACCTTTCCCCCAAGACATATGGAAACAACTGCTTTCCTGAATGTGTAACGTCTCAGGGTACAGACGAAGCCAGTAGGCTTGACAGATAACAGCAAGGAGAGAAATATGTGAACATTTCTCTTTGGGCCAAGAAGCAATAATGTGTCTTACTAGAGTTACTGCCTCTATTAAAATGAGATACAATATATTAATTGTATGACTACAGGAGATAGAAACAAGGGCTGGAGCAAAGCTCCAAAACAGCATGGAAACTGTCACTTCCCCAGTTCAGCCTTCTCTAATTAAGCCCCAATGGGGTCGTCTGTTCATTTCAGTAATGGGCACTTCTCCGGATAAATGATATTTAAACACACAGAAAAATTCCTGCGTCCAAATTGGTTATCAATTCAAACTCTTCAGATGGCAGTGACTGCAAATTGGTACACACTCCTCCAGTGTCTGTTTACCAGCAAGCAATTGTGGGAATTAATGCCTCTTCAGAGCAGACCATGGCTGTAGTTAAGACCCAAGTCATCAAAGGGCAAGAGAGGGACTTCTCTGGTGGCGCAGTGATTGAGAATCTGCCTGCGAATGCAGGGGACACGGGTTCGAGCCCTGGTCTGGGAAGATCCCACATGCCGTGGAGCAACTAGGCCCGTGAGCCACAACTACTGAGCCTGCACGTCTGGAGCCTGTGCTCCACAACAAGAGAGGTCGCGATAGTGAGAGGCCTGCGCACCGCAATGAAGAGTGGCCCCGGCTTGCCGCAACTAGAGAAAGCCCTTGCACAGAAACTAGGACCCAACGCAGCCAAAAATAAATAAATAAATAAATAAATAAATAAAAATAAAAGGAATTCCTTAAAAAAAAAAGAAAAAGGGCAAGAGAAACCCAAGCACCAACAATATGGAGCAATATAGACAATTCAGTTTGGCAGGAACTAATACCAGAACCAGAATGGCAGCTATCTGTTTGCCATTTTTGTACTTTTCAATTCAGCTGATTTAGGGAGTTTCTCTTTTCCTAGAAAACCTGCAGCCACGTCTAATATCTTTTCTGTGAGGACTCACGGAATGCTGAGAGAGAACATGCATGCGCACATTGTACTGGCTCCTGTGTGGCCGTACCTCTTTGCTCATCCGCATCTACATTTGTCTCCTGTCCTTGCATTTCTCTACCTGCTTCCAGGGTGAATCCAGTCTTCTTCCTCAACACCAGTGCTCAAACACCTTTTAGTGCTCATTTCTCTTTTCCTGGACTTTCTATGACCTTATTAAATTTCCAAAGACAGGAAACAGACAAAACTGTGTCTCAAATTGAAAACCACAAAAACTGGCAAAGCATATCATGATGGATACTTATTTTGTCCCATTTTTTTTAAATCTTGAATTCTTAAAGGTAGAAATTATTTTTTCCAAATGAAAAGTCCATGAACATACAGATATAGAGTTAAAACTAGCTAATTAGATGATAAAGAAAGGCTACCAGTTCCAGCAGAAAACAATCTATGAGGATTGATTTAATAACTGTGATGTACAACTGGGGCCATATCTGACTTGAGCCAGAGGTGAGTTGCTGATCTAGAAGAAAAACCCACATACCCCATTCACCTGGTCATTTTCATTCCCCAGAGCTTTGCATACTTCCCTGCTGCATTATTAATAAAACAAGTGAGTCCTAGGAGGACGTCTATTTACTATGCTATTATTCCATAGGGTGGTGTCCTAGGTTAATAAAGCCTCATTAACAGTTGCTAGCAGAGCCCCTTAAGCTTTTCAAGAATTCATTTTACAATAATGGAAAGAACATCACAATTTCCCCCCATATCCAATTTCAAATGCCCTAAAGCAAAGAGTAAGAAGTTAGAAACACAAAAAGATGTATGCTATCTTTTGCAATGTCAAAAACAATCATTCTAGGGGTCACTGTTAGTTACTGAACAAGTGTAGGCTTAAAAGTTCTGCCATTTTAAAAGTGCATATTATTTTTTTCTTTGTCCTGCACAGCACAGCACTATATCAGACAGCTTATGGGAAGAATCCACTGCTTTTGCCTTGGATTTTCTGAATTTCCCACAAAGGTAACAAGACATTTTTTCTTGAAGTCTCCTAATATATGCACAGTGGGGTTGTTGTGCTATATAATACTGTTACCATTTTTTAATGCCGGTACCATATTTGTTAGGGTGAATAAAATGCATATTTGCATATGTTTGAAACTTTCATCAAGAGAGACTGACGATTATTAACACATGTTTTCTCAGTAATTAAGAGGTAACTAGGTCATTAAGAACTCATTAATCTTCAGTTTTTTTTATCCCACAGGATCATGTGAGAGGGTGGAACAGGCAAAAAATATGCTTTGCCTTTCCATTGGAAAGGAAATAAAAGCCACTATGATAAAGAGTCTGGAATGTGTGGTACTGGCACAAAAACAGAAATATCGATCAATGGAACAGGATAGAAAGCCCAGAGATAAACCCACGCACATGTGGTCACCTTATCTTTGATAAAAGAAGCAAGAACATACAATGGAGAAAAGACAGCCTCTTCAATAAGTGGTGCTGGGAAAACTGGACAGCTACATGTAAAAGAATGAAATTAGAACACTTCCTAACACCATACACAAAAATAAACTCAAGGGACTTTCCTGGTGGCACAGTGATTAAGAATCTGCCTGCCAATGCAGGGGACATGTGTTTGATCCCTGGTCCAGGAAGACCTCACATGCCGCGGAGCAACTAAGCCTGTGAGCCACAACTACTGAGCCTGTGCTCTAGAGCCCGCGAGCCACAACTACTGAAGCCTGAGCACCTAGAGCCCACGCTCTGCAACAAGAGAAGCCACCGCAATGAGAAGCCCGCACATCGCAATGAAGAGTAGCCCCGCTTGCCGCAACTAGAGAAAGCCCACGTGCAGCAACGAAGACCCAACGCAGCCAAAAATAAATAAAAAGGAAAAAAAGAAAAAGAAAAAAACCTCAAAGTGGATTAAAGACCTAAATGTAAGGCCAGACACTATAAAACTCTTAGAGGAAAACATAGGAAGAACAGTCTATGACATAAATCACAGCAAGATCCTTTTTGACCCACCTCCTAGAGAAATGGAAATAAAAACAAAAATAAACAAACGGGACATAATGAAACTGAAAAGATTTTGCACAGCAAAGGAAACCATAAACAAGATGAAAAGACAACCCTCAGAATGGGAGAAAATATTTGCAAACGAAGCAACTGGCAAAGGATTAATCTCCAAAATACACAAGCAGCTCATGCAGCTCAATATCAAAAAAACAAACAACCCAATCCAAAAATGAGCAGAAGACGTAAGTAGACATTTCTCCAAAGGAGATATACAGATTGCCAACAAACACATGAAAGGATGCTCAACATCACTAATCATTAGAGAAATGCAAATCAAAACTACAATGAGGTATCACCTCACACCAGTCAGAATGGCCATCAGCAGAAAATCTACAAACAATAAATGCTGGAGAGGGTGTGGAGAAAAGGGAACCCTCTTGCACTGTTGGTGGGAATGTAAATTGATAGAGCCACTATGGAGAACAGTATGGAGGTTCCTTAAAACTCTAAAAATAGAACTACCCTATGACCCAGCAATCCCACTACTGGGCATATACCCTGAGAAAACCATAATTCAAAAAGAGTCACGTACCACAATGTTCATTCTGATGAACCTAGGGGCAGAACAGGAATAAAGACGCAGGCATAGAGAATGGACTTGAGGACACGGGGAGGGGGAAGGGTAGGGTGGGACGAAGTGAGAGAGTAGCATGGACATATATACACTACCAAATGTAAAATAGATAGCTAGTGGGAAGCAGCCGTATAGCACAGGGAGATCAGCTCGGTGCTTTATGACCACCTAGAGGGGTGGGATAGGGAGGGTGGGAGGGAGACACAAGAGGGAGGGGATATGGGGATATATGTATACATATAGCTGATTCACTTTGTTATACAGCAGAAACTAACACAACATTGCAAAGCAATTATATTCTAATAAAGATGTTAAAAATAAAAGAGTCTGGAATGTGGATCTCTGTTTCGTTCAGTTTATATTTCAACTGCAGAACTACTTACTACTTTAGAGTATGTACTTTCATTTTGTTTAAAAAGATATATCTTCTAACAATGGTCCAGATATAAATGTTTTGTTAAATATGTGTTAGACTTGGCAAAAAAGTTATAATTTTTCTTGGTTTCATCCGTACTTGAGTAATAAAAACACTCTATTTTTTGTCAAATCCTTGTCATTCTTTGAATGCTCTTCACCTTTGCATGCTTTTTGCCTCCTTTCCCATTTTATGGAATTCCTTTCCTTCCAATCTCTCTCTCTCTCTTTTTTTCTTTTCTTTTTTTTTAATTCCTGACTACCTCCAACTTCTCATCCAAAATGTAAGGTCATTGTATTGCTTTAAAGTATAAAATCTTATTTCCTAGAGCGTCGCACAACTAAGTCAGAGATTTCTTAGTGTCAAGAACAAAGACTTTCATTTTGTAAAATAGTCCTGAGTGATCCTCTTTCTTAAAGGAGAGTTTCAGCATTTTGCCAAAGGCTCAAAGCCATTTAAGCCAGACAGTGCAGTAGAAAGAAAAACTCCCAGTATTTTCCTGTAGAATGTTTTTTAATGAAATAATGATTTTGGAAGATGTGAGCCTGACAGCTCAAGAGACAGAGATATTCTGATTAGCCACAGGGCGAGCATCACATGGGTCAGCGGCAGGACACCAGGCTTACTTCTCTGGCTTGAGGCAAATCGGCCCGAGTGAAAGTGCAGTCTGTCTCTTCAGCCAGCTGCTGAGCCCAGGCTGCCCAGCCACGATTAGTACCAGCTGTGAGGGCGAGCTTTCTGATGGAGAGATGGCTCGAGTCAAAGCTGCACCGACTCCCCAGCCTGCTGCCACAAAGCACCATTCGCCTATAAAATCTCTGTGTTCCTACCGTCCTAATCAAGCCCCAATCAAAGATACACCCAGCAGCACATTACTTACTTCTTTGTCATCTCTTTTGCCCAGCATCAATAATGAAACCACAAATCAAGTCTGCCCAATGTGCTATTTTGATCAAGCCAAAAAAAAAAAAAAAAATTCATTGTGCTCTTTTACTTCATAGTTCAAATTTGATTTCTGATGGAGACAATGTTCTCTAATAAACAGACATGATTTCACAAAGATTATTAAGAAATCAATGCCTAGTGGTTTCTTAGTTCACACGTTAGACATCAGTCTATGGAAATAATTAATTTTTACAGAAAATTTATCAAAGGCCCCTGTATCTCCCACCTCCATCTGAACTTCCATGAAACGCCTATGAAAAGACACACAAGGACAGTCAAATACAAGGTCTTTGTTCTACTACAACGTGGATCACGCCACCTGCAAAACCATATACAGAAGCAGCCACCTTTCCGAAACAAGACCAAATTTGGTATCACCACTGTTTCCTTAGGGTGAGAAGTACTGGTATTAGCGTTAAATAACCAATGTGTATATCTCATTTGGAAGAAAACCTGAGGCTGTGCCAGGATGGCAAGCAGTAACTTCGGTGTACATGAAAGTGACTGTAAACCACATAAATACATCCCAAGAAATCCACCATAAATGTATTCCTAAATTAATTCCTCCTTAGCTAGATCTTCCCAATATGTTTATAGGTACCCCAACACCAGCAAACATGATGGGAAATGTGATGGAAGGAGATTCAGTATAGAATATCACACTTCTTCAAATTTTATGTGATTATGTGACCATGTAAAATTTCCAGGGCCCTTCTCAAGGCTATAGAAAGTTTGGTGTAAGAGAAGGCCCTAAAGATTAAGCTTCTTAATTTTACAGCAGATTTCCTTCCAGTTCTATGATATGTTGGGAAGTTCTATACTGAGGTCCTTCCAGAAATTTCAACCCAAATGTGACAGACCTGTTGACCTTTCAGTTGTACCAGAAATGCTTGTTATGCCAGGTTCTGTTCTAGTTATAAAATCCCTAACACTTATATTTTATAATCTAGTGAAAAAGCATACAAATATGAATAAACAAAATAAATCATTTCAGATGGTGTTAAGTGCTATGAAGAAAACAACAGCAAGAGCTTGAGGCACATTCTCAGTGGGGGGATTACTTTCTCCAGGATGATCATCAGGAAAGACGTCTGTGAGGAGAAAAGTGTAGAGAAGGAGGTATGGAATCACATTACCTAGAACTTTAGAGGCCATGTTAAGAAATAGGCACTTTATTTTAACTGCCTAGGAAATTGTATATTTTAAAGCAGGACAGTGATGCAAACTGATTGCTCTAACTTCAGCATGAAAAACATCAATATACCTCTATTTCTTATGTCTGGGTGTTTCCCCTTGATTGCTATTATAATCCTTCTAGATAACCTCCTTCGACCGAAGGAGCCCACTCAGCCCTTTGAGTCCAGCTGTCTCTAGTTTGGATTTTAGTCCTATTGCAAACCAGACCCACTTCTGACACTGCTGAGAAATTCCTGGGTGGCCAGATAACCAGTAGAGGAAGAAGGACATGGCAGGGTACAGTGCTGGCTGGCATCTGTTCCCCATCAAGAATTTTGGCAAACCCAAATTTGTTTGGAGGGATAAAGCAGTAACTGCTGTTCAGACTTCCAGACAAATGTGACATACCCAGAGATCCTTACCTAACGCCAGAGGAGGGGTCAGTGGCTTCCATATATAAATTTTCTGCTAAAAAATCAAAATGTAACAAAATCTACAGAACAATACAACTAAAATACACAACATTTTGTAGTCTTCATTTCAAAAGATGTCTCAGAATCTTGCAACAGCACATAGTTATCATTATAAACATTAGTGTCAACTAAAAGAATGCTGGGTTCATGGAAATGCATAGGTGTAGAGTTCACAATCTCAGTGATAACTGTAATGACAACCAACCAAACAACTCCTAGACATTTGTATAAATAAATTGAGCTTTTCCAAACTTACACTTCTGGGATTCGTGGGAAATCAAAAGTTCTGCTGATAACTGCAAGGGAGAGAAAATGAAACGTTTTAATCTGCAAATTTCATATGGAAATAAAATAGATTCTGAAACCTTAAAATATCTAGATTTTGGGAGTGGTGGTGGTGGAGCATGATTTAGTCTTAACAAATTGCACCCTTAATAATACAACAGGAAAGATCACATCGAGTATATATTAACGAGACGTAAAATTTGTTCAGGGATAGAATATTCAGCTCCAGCCAACAAAAACCCAAAGCCAGATTAGAGCTGAAGGCCAAAAAGGCAAAATGCAGGCTCCCTAAAGCCAGAGTGGAGAATTGGGTTGAACAATATGTATAAAGAATTGATGTTTTATACTCTCTGCACGGCAAGTTAATCCTATCAGGAATAAGTATTGATTTACATTTCACATCTAACTTTCCTAGCTTCTGTCAAATTTAATGAATGTTGATGCAGATATTGATTTCTCTAGCAAAAGGAAATTAACAGGACAATGTCCAATTTTGACCTTTACTTAATGAGCCATGTATACATCAAAAGCCTTTTAGAACATGTTGTTGATCAGCCACAGAGCTGCAAAAGCAGTCTTATGTACCAAAAAAAAGAAAAAAATTCAGACTTTTTAATGATCCCTCAAACTCATAATTACTGTAGAGACAGGGCTCAACAGAAATACAAAAGGGGGCAGTTCCCTTGCCACAGTCTCGGCAATGAGAAATCTTCAGTGGCTTGCAGAACGTGGAAAATGGGATACGTCTACTTATAATTCAAATACCATCTTTTACAAGGCCCTGAGGGGAGTTTACTTAATGGCAATCCTGAATAAAACCTCTGGCTGTGTACCTTGATGTCTAAAAATAAGTCCCAGTGCATGTTTGTTTAAATCAGTGCTACTGGAAAAGCTTGACTTTAGTTTTGATGTTCTTTTGGGCAAAAATTCAATTCCAGATCACTGAAAAGAAATCACATATATTCTGTTGATCTGCTGCCTTTAATTATTTCATTTCTTTTCTCTCCAGTGTGTGCTTTGTCTAGAGGATTGGGATGCATGGAAATAATCAAATAAATGTCTAGATCCTCTGAATAAATGTCCTTAACTAGGTATAGAAAGTAGAGTTTTGATCAAATGTTCCATTTAAGCTCATATCTTGTTAATGTGAACTTTAAGAAATGTCCATACTTTGTAGTATATTGTAGCATTGTAGTTTTTTTGTATCAAACTGCTCAAAAGCAATAGCTATTACTAAATTTTGACTATAGTTTGCTAGGTAAATATGTGTGATAATGGTGTTTGTTGTAAAAAGATTCTGATAGCCCAAAGTGTAAGTTATTGCTATAGGACTGGAAGAAGGTCTATACTTTTTGTTGAATTAATAAATTTTGAAGCTCTTTGCAACTGTCTGCTTGACAACTCTCCTTGTTTAAATTATGGATTTCTCAAACTCAGCAGGTTCAAGGAAGGGCAAATGGAGCTCAGAGACATGATGAAACTGGCCAAAGAGAAAAGAAATAGGAAGTAGAAAGGAGACCAGATCCAAGTGAACTAGTCACACATAATGCAGGGACACACCCGGCATCTTATAAAAGGAGGGCCCTTGTTACTTGCTTTGCGGAAGTGTTCAAATGAATTCCTTGACTACTGAACAACTCTAGTTTCTTTAAAAGTTAGAAGAAAAATATTCAAATTGTATATGGTTTACAGATATATATCACCTGAAATAATACATACTTGTAAATTAAACTGTGCATAAACATGTCCTTTCTTCAAATAAATCCATTTGGTCAGTGTATATATATCATTCTGAATCCCAAGCTACAGTAGAAAGTGGCCTAGTGAGCCTTTTATAAATATTTCTGATTATACTGTAAACCTGATTATATTAAGGAAACTATTGAGAAAATGCCTGCTTTATTAGGTTCTCTCAAGTATTTTTTTCCTAATATTTTAGCTGAAGCCCAATCATAACATTTTAAATCTGATTTTTGGACTATAATCCATATAATACATGTAGATACAATGGAAAACAGAATGGAAGAGAAGGACATTTTTTGCAACTTCATGTAGCAAATAGATTTTTTAAATGTTATAAGAAACTTCTCTTAAAGAAAAGACTTATAATCAAGACATTGACCTGATTTCAGGGTCAAATCCCATCTCTGCCCTCTCTCATATCCAGTACTTACTTTAGCTGTGCAAAATAGTTGAGGTCAGTGATTCTTGACTAAGAAATTCCAGTCTGTATCTTGAATCATATTCTCTTCAATTAGATTCTGTTACATTTCCTAAAACAGAGATTAAAACAATATTTCTGTGTGGGTGAGAGATATTAAGCAAATTATCAAATGAAGTTGTGGAATGATTCTCTTTAGTCATATTAAAAACAGGTTAGGAAGTCATAGGGGATGGTAGAATTGGTCTCTCCTGGATCAGGGAGTGAGCCACATGACTTCTTGAGATTCTTTCCAGTTCAGTGAGTCCATAATTTTATTTCTTAAAAGCACTAGCAATGTGTAAAGACCCTTTTAGAGCTATGGGATTGGGAATGATTTTATTTTTATACTAATGATATATTGTAGTCACATGATTTTCTTCCCTCTAAGGATCTGGGAGAGCTTTCTTGACATTTTCTAATTAACTTTTTTTGCATTTCTCAGAAGCATGCATAAGGCATATGTTATTATCCACTTTGTAGGCACAGCAAAGTTGAGTGCCTAGGGATAAAAAAAAAAAAATAGAGTGAATCTATACTTGTAAAACTTGAATACTCAAATTAACAAAAGACTTGCTGTACTTCTACTAAGACAGAATTTACAGAGAAGGTAGCAGCTCATAATCCCATTTTTTTAACAGGAAAATAAAAAACTCACATTTTTGAAGAGAGTATCTAGAATTGTATGCATGATACTGGCTCACTATATGTAGTACAAGGATTTGAGAGTGGTTCTGAAAGCAGCTTTCAGGAGAAAAACCCAAATCAAAACCAATGGATGATCCAAGTTATATGTAGTAAGGATTCCACTTATTTCAACTAGTCATTTTGTTGTAACTATACAGCTATATTTTTAAAAAGTCCTATCAAAATGTATTAAGGAGAAATGAAAGCATGGAAAAATGAATGACAACATAAGGCTGAATTCTGGTGAACAAGGTCTATTTTTACTTGGATGTGCCACACATTGTAACTCAAATGATGTATTGGGTTGGCCAAAAAGTTCATTTGGTTTTAAGTAAAAAACACATTTTTCATTTTCACAAAGAACTTTATTGAACAACGTATTCACTAACCAAATGAACTTTCTGGCCAACCTAATAACTCATCCTCACAAATAACCCTAATAGATGTAGAAATTGAAGTTCAAACAGTCAAATAATTCTTCAAAAATCATGAGTGTTTATAGACAGAGACGGTTTTTGCCTAATTTTCTTTCTGTCTTCCAAATCAAACATAAAATTTTCAAATTATTTTCTCAGTGGGGTAGCATGTGGTCATTAAGAAACATGTGTGTTTTTAGTTATATTCCATAAAATTTGAGGTAAAAATGCTATAAAAATATAAGACAAAAAGGAAATTCTCCCATTTTTCCATCTCATTTTGTCTACTTGTTTTATTTATTTTGTCTTAAAGAATGGAGCAAACTTCTGACTGAAGAAGTATAAAATAAGCAACTAAGAATTATCTGGGCTTGAATCCAACAGAATCATAAATCTTCTATCCAAAATCATAAGGGCCTAGATTTTGTATTTTTGTTGTGGTGAAAGAGGGAAAGACACACACATGCACACAGAGCAACTGAGACAGAAAGGAGATAGATAGATAGATAGATAGATAGATAGATAGATAGATAGATAGATAGATAATAGATAGATAATATATAAATAGATAGATAGATAGATAGATAGATAGATAGATAGATAGATAGATAGATAGATATGGACAGGGTGGGGGGCATAGCAGTAAGGAAGGAAAGTTCCACTACAAGTATGGTTTAATAGCTTCTATAGAACCAACCCTGCTAGAGATAACAATTATAAATTCTGGAAAAAATAGAAATCAACTGCTTGAAGGTACCAGAGAGTGAACAAAAAGAGACAAAGAATGGGAGCAGAACATTTGCAAGAAGGGAATTATAGTCAGTAGAAATGTGTCCCTCCCAAAAAAAATATGTTCAAGTTCTAATCTCCATACCTATGAATGTGACCTTATTTAGAATTAGGGTCTTTGGAGATGCAATCAAGTTAGAATGAGGTCATACAGCAATGACTGATTTCTTTGAAAGAAGAGGGAAATTTGAACATGAAGACACACAGGGAGAATGGCATGTGATGATGGAGGCAGCAATTGGAGTGATGCATCTGCAAGCCAAGGAACATCGAGGTTTGCCGGCAACCACCAGAAGCTAGGAAAAGGTAAAGAAGGATCCTCCCCTAGAACCTTCAGAGAAAGCAAGGCCCTACTCACACCTAGATTTTGGACTTCTGGCTTCCAAAGTAAGTTTCTTTTTTTTTTTTTTTAACATCTTTATTGGAGTATAATTGCTTTACAATGGTGTGTTAGTTTCTGCTTTATAACAAAGTGAATCAGTTATACATATACATATGTTCCCATATCTCTTCCCTCTTGCATCTCCCTCCCTCCCACCCTCCCTATCCCACCCCTCTAGGTGGTCACAAAGCACCAAGCTGATCTCCATGTGCTATGCGGCTGCTTCCCACTAGCTATCTATTTTACGTTTGTTAGTGTATTTCTTTTTTAAGATACCATGTTTAAGGTAATTTATGTGACAATGAAAGGAAACTAAGACAGGAATGATACTGTCTGAATTTCTTATTTTACATCTTTCATCCTGAGAGTAGTCTCCAGTACTCAATGTTGGATAGCTCTAATTCCAGTAGAAAAACCTCAACATCGCTGGACTGACAAATCACAATAGTGTTTGAGGCAACCACATCCCTTGAAAGTGAAGGCATTAATTCTAGAAAAGAAAAAGTCAGAGAAGGGGAGCCTCAAATTATATATATATATATATATATATATATATACACTCTCAGTCTCTGACTGACCCTTGTATGATTCAAACACATGCATTGTGCAAGCAACAAGCAGCCCTGGCAAGACTAAAAAAAAACAACTGCAAGGAAAACAAAACAAAATTTTCAGTTTGAGTTAAGCCAAGTTAACAGTCTGCAAAAACAAACACAGAACTCTTTAGAGGAACATATAATGGGCCCAGAGTTTCAATGACATGTCATTCATAATGTACAGGATACAATCCAAAATGACTCAACATAAGAAGAAATAGGAAAACATAAGCCATTCTGTACAGAAAAGACAATGAATAGAGACCAACTCTATTCGTAGATGTTGAAATAGCACATAAGTAGCTATTATTAGTATGCTTAAGACTACAGTATAAAAGAAAATCTGCTCATATTGACAGAGAATCTCAGCAGAGATGTGAAAGTATAAAAAAAGAATCTAATGGAAATTACAGAACTGAGAAATATAATATTTAAAATTAAAATTTCACCAAATTAACAGCAAAATGGAGATTACATAGGAAAGATTTCCATTTGAAGTCAGTACAGTAGAAATGAAGAACATAAAGGGGGAAAAAAAAGACCAAAAATGAGCAGTATTTAAGTGACTTATGAGATGATGCAAAAGAAGAGAGAAATAATGGAGTAAAAAAATGTTAGAAGAAATAATGGCTGAAAATTTACAAAATTCAATGAAAGACATAAAATTACAGATTCAAAAAGCTTAGCAAACACCAAGCAGAATCAACACAAGGAAAATCTCATTTAAACATATCCTAGTCAAACTGCTGTATTTATTTTCATATAAATTTAAAATAAATATTTCAATTTCTATAAAAATATCTGCCTGGATTTTGATTGTGTACTTTGAATTTTTAGAGATAATTGAGAAGAAATTAAATTATAACAATTTTGAGACTCAACACATGAACATAGTACACAATTTCATTTATTTAGATTTTCTTTAATTTCTCTCAGCAATATTTTGGAGTTTTCAGTTTATAGGTCTTTCATGTGTTTTGTTAAATTTAGTCTTAAATACTTTATATTTTGATATATTTCAAAGTTTTTATTTTCACTTCAATTTCCAGGACATTGGACATTGCAGGCATATTGAAATGTGATTGATATTTGTGTGAACTGGTGTCCTGTCACCTTGCTAAAATCACATATTACCTCCAGAAAGCTTTTTGTAGATATTTTATGATTTTTCTAATTAGAGAATAATATTGCTGCAAATAAAATGTTTTCCAAATTGGGTGCCTTTTTTTTTCTTGCTTTACAGAACTAGATAGGACTTCCAATACAGTGTTGAACACAAGTGGTGAGTGAGGTATCTTTGCTTTGTTCCTGATATTAGGGTGAAAGCATTCTGTCTTTCACCATTATATATGATGTTAACTGCTGAGAGTTATTACTTTTTTATCACAAATGTATATTGAATTTTGTCAAATACTTTTGCTGTCTCTACTGATATAAGTATTTTTTTCTTTTTTAGTCTCTGAATGTGATGAATTAAATTGATTAATTTTCACATGTTGAACTAACTTTGCATTTCTAGGATAAATCCTATTTGGACATAAAGAGTTATCACTTTTATATATGGCTGATTGTGATTTGATAATTTTTAAATAATTTTTAAAATCTTTAAAAAGATGGGATATAGGTCTGTAGTTTTCTTTTCTAGTAATATCTTGGTCTCATTTTGTTTTCTGGGTAATTCTAAACTCATAAAATGAGTTGGAAAATTTGCCATTATCTTTTATATCCTGGAAAACTTTGTATAGAATTATAATTTTTTATTTTAAAATATTAGGTAGAATTCAACAGTGAAATTATATAGCCTGAAATTTTCTTTTTGAAAAAGTTTTAAATTACTAATTCAGTTTACTTAATTGATATAGAGCTATTAGTGCTATTTCTTTTTTTTTTTTCTATATCTATGCTATCTATTTCTTCTTGAGTAAACTCTTTTGGTTTGTGTCTTTCAATTAATTCATCTTTTCATCTTAATTGTGGAATTTATTAGCAAAAGATTGCTTGCAATACTCCAGTTTCACCTTTTTAATATTTGTGTTTTCTATAATTATTCCTTTCATTCCTCATGTTGGTTGTTTATGTTTCTCCCCTTTTTTTTCCTTCATTAATTCAGGTAAAGTTTTCCAATTGTATTGATATTTTCTCAGAACAAATTTGACTCGCTTTGATTTTTCTCTGTCGTCTTTCTGTACCATTCCATTGTGTTTTGTTTGTTGTTTGCTTTTACCTTTATTATTATCTTCCTTCTGCTTAATTTGAATTTAAGCAATTTGCAAATTTCTAAAGGTATTACCTTAATTAATGAATTTTTGGACCAGTAAATGTCACCTTATATGGCAAAGACTTTGCAGATGTAATTAAGAATCTTAAGAGAGAGGGAGATTATCCTGGATTATCTGTATGAGTCCTAACGCAATCACAGTTGTCCTTATGAGAGAGAGACAGAGGGAAATTTTACACAGATATAAGAGATGAATGTAATATGACCTGGAGGCAGTGATTAGAGTGATGCAGCCACAAATCTATGAATGCTGGAAGTCACCATAAGCTGAAAAAGGCAAGAAGCAGATTCTCCCCTAGAGCCTCTGGAAGGACTACACTGATGCTGACATTGATTCTTGGTTCAGTGATATGATACTGATTTCAGACTTTTGGTCTCCAAAACTGTGAGAAAATAAATTGCTATTGTTTTAAGCCACCAAGTTTGCGGTAATTTGCCGTAGCAACCACAGGGAGCTAATACACATGGTATATCTTCTTTCATTTTACTTGTAATCTATCTATGTCTCTTTTTTAAAAAAAACTGGGTTTCCACTAGGTAGCATAGAGTAAGGTCTTTATCATTCATCTATTCTTGCTTTTTAATTGTGCTGTTTACAACATTTATATTTAATGTAATTACAAATATAGTTGGGTTGAATCTACCACATGCTGTGTTCTATTTGTTCTATTTATTCTGTATCCTAGTTTTGCTCTTCCATGCCATAGAATAACTTTATGATCTATTTTTTCTTCTTCTTGCTTGTAAACTATATCCCTTTGTTTCATTCCCTTCAGTAGTTGCTCTAAACATGTGCAATCTATCATTTTTAATTTTTTACAGTTTACTTTCAGATAATGTTATTTTACATTATTTCACATAAGATGTCAGAACCATTACTGACTTCCATTCTTTGTGAGATTATTGTCACATTTCATTTCTATATAGCTTATAAAATTCCATTGTTATTAATTTTACATTGGATTATTATCAATAGTCTGTTTTAAAAGATTAAAAATAATTTCTTTATATTTACTTGCATTTTTAAATGTTTCTAGTGTACTTTCATTTATCGTGTACACTCAAATTTTCATCTGGATATCATTTTTCTTCTACTGAATAACTTTCCTTAACATTTTTTGCAGGTTAAGGCTACTGGCAGTAACTCTTCTCAGCTTGTGTTTTCCAAAAATATTTTCTTTTATCCTAATTTATGGAACATATTTTAAGTGGACATAGATTTTTCATTTTTTTCTTTTAGTAATTTCATTATATTGTTCTATTTTCTTCTGGATTAAGAAGACTTGTGGTTCTTATCTTTTAAATTGTGTCTGTAATGTCTTTTTTCCTTGGCACTTTCATGATTTTCTCCTTACCTTTTGTTTTCTTCTTCCCCATTCTCTTTATTGTCTTTTGCAACTTCAAGTCTCTAAATTTGTCCACTATTCTACAGCTCTTTGAAGCTCTGCTCTATTTTTTTTCCTGACATTCCTCTGTGTGTGTGTGTGTTTGTGTGTGTGTTATAGTTGTTAAAATTCCTATAACCATTTTCAAGTTGACTGATTTGCTTTGCTGTGCTGTGTTCAGTCTAGTTGTAAGCTAATTGAGGAAATTATTCATCTCTAATATTGTTTTTCATTTCTAGCATTTCCATTTGACTCCTTTGTATAATTGTAATCTCTCTGCTGAAATTCCTCACCTGTTATGTATATTGTTTATCTTTTCTACTATATTATATAACATATTATTATGTTTTAAATCACTGTTCCAACAACTCGGTCATTTCTAAATATGTTCTTGTTGATTGTTTTTGAATTTTGAAAACGAGGGGGTTTTGCTTGCCTTTTTTGTTTTGTGTTTCTCCTAAGTTTTTATTGGATGCTAGACTTGATGTGTGGAACAAGCACAGCAGCAGAGACTGAGAAAAATAGTATTTATTCTTGAAAATGAGCATGCCTCTTCTTTTATCAAGTCATTAGTGTACTTGATTGAGTCATTCTAGTCTGTAGTTGGGAATATGTACAGTTTTATTATTGCCCTAGTTACTTTTAGTCTTCCACAGACTTTAATTCCTCTAGTGGTAGACTACTGCTACTTTTGCTTACCATGAGGCCTGGAGTGTTAAAGAATTTTCTTTGTATCCCTTCTCCACCCTCAGATTTCAGCAAGGTCTTGTCTCCACACTCTTGCCCTTTCCTCGGGATATATTTCTGTTGATTTTTACTTGGTGTAGGGCTGTGGTAGGAGCAGGGTATTTCTCCATTCTTCTGTTCTACCTTCAGCCTTCAGCATGCCATATACACCTGAACATCAAAAGGAGAGCTTTCTCAGCATTTCTGTTCCTTCCCTACTGGCAAACAACCTCTTCCTCAAATGCAGGGTCTAGAGAGTGGACATTCTACCCACATCCCATGTCAGTCAAACTGTGCTCTGTACTGGTGGGAATCTTTAATGAGAGTGATTTTCCTGCCCTCTCCTAGCAACAGAAGATCTCTGCCTTGTACCAATGCAGGATCCTGGGTACCAGCTGTTTTCCTGTTACTCCAGAGTAGCAGATGTTTTTGCATCACATCAGCACACTGTGGAGATTGGTTTCCTACATTTCCCTCAATGATAGCATACCTATGCCTAAAACCAAGGTAGAAACTGGGAAGGTAAGAGGGTATCTTTCCCATCCTCCAACAGCAGATAGTTTTTTTCTCATGTCCAAGCAGGGTCCAGGGATGGGTAGCAGCAGCTGATCATCATCCTGTAATCATGTAAGCATAGAAAGCTTCTCCAGGTAGTACTTTTACATCCTTAAACCTAGACAGGACCTGCACATTTGTACTATAAAAGATGTTTCTCTCAAGTCTCCTGACTGTATCCCAATTATCTTATATGATCACTCAGTGGAAGCCTGTGGTTAACGGCTGGCAGTGGGTGCAGACTCCCCTTTTGAGTGGTTTCTGGTGATTTTAAAGTAACATTTTAACCCATACTCAGTCTTTAATAATTAGTTGACATTTTATTTGTAGTTTCCTTGCCCACTTTTATGGCAGTTACCCCATCTTCCCATGCTTGCCAAAGGTAAAATATTCATGTGATCCATCTCTCCTTGGAGGGTCTTAACACCTTTCAGAATTTAGTTTACCTGGTTGTCTTGTGATTTGAGCTCTATGATGAGCTAAACAATAAGAATGTTCAAGATTAGATAGGTTTTTCTTGTCATTAAGATAAGAGTGATGCTCTCATGTGGCTTTCTACACCCTTAGTGTAAGTGGGAATCTGTAAATATTAAACATACACATTTAGGCTTATATTTTTTTTCTGTTTGCATCAAAAGTAATCCATAACTGTATCAGCAAGAATGGGCTGTATCCCCAAAATATCAATATAAAGACTATTGTCTTTAAACAAGTCACACTACATGTCCATTTTAGGAAGGCAACAGATAGGCTCAAATTGATTTTCACACCAGGATTCAGGCTATCAGAGCAGTCTCTATCTGGAATTTTTTAAATTTATTGTGACACAGAAACTTGATTTGAATATGAACAGTAAAGTGAACATAATTTTCATCACTAGAGAACGGACTCAATAATTTTTTCATAAATCCTGTTATAATCTTCATAAATCTCCAAGTTCTTCTGAAACTATAGCTAAAAATCTTAGTCAAGGTTTTGGTACTTGGAAGGGATTAAACTAGATTAACATCACTTCTTACAGAACTTGGTCTAAAATCAAGACTCATTTATGTCTGGGTGTGTGTTACAAACCTAACTATATTATTGAGTTTACTAAGGGGAGTACAGACTCTAGTTCTAATTAGACGATGTTTTAACTGGATACTTAGTTGGGTGTGTATTAGGTTCGGTTCTTTTCTCTGAGGATAAAGTTGATTAGGGAAATCATAAGAATCAAGAAGATTCTCAGGATGTAAAATAGACCTTTTGGGGAAAAAAATTAAACTTCATTATTTTACTTAGAAGAGAAAAACTGAGGAAAAATTTAGTGAAAGTCACTTTAAGATCAGAAGGGTCTTTACTCATCTATTCTCCCATTTCCGGTGAGGAGACTTTACTTTGTGAAAAGATAAAATGGGCTCCTAAGAAAAGATCAGAAATTCAGGTTAGAAGTGAGAAAAATCTGTCAGTAAGGGCTTTTAATCCTTGCAGTGAATTTCCCATTCCTGGAGTTTTTAATACTAAGATATTATCTCATCTGTTTGATTCTTTTAAGTATTGTCTGGAAGGGTGGATTCTAGCTTTATAAGATCCTCTTTTATTCAGATATTTTATTTTCTTATTGGAAACAATAATGCACAGCTTGCTTTTTAATAATGCTTTAAGATTCTTTTTTAAATTTTAAACATTCATGTTCTAATTTGATTATTACAAACTTTAGACAATAGGTTTAAAGATATTTCTTCTCCCCTTTTGCAAATAAGGAAACATAAAACAGTTTATACAGCCAGTAAGTGACACAAATGGGACCAGAATATGTTCTCTTTGAGAACAACGACCTTAACTCAGTCCTTTACTGTAGTACATTTACAGTCTAATGTTAAATCTTGGAAACTAAAGAGAATGATATCTATACGAAGAATTCTAGTAGTGTGTGTGTGTGTGTGTATGTGTGTGTGTTGACCAAAAGAAATACTGGATTTACAAAGTATTATCCCAAATATCCTTTCCATCTCATGGGTTCTACTGTGAAATGTATCTCAGATTCTGTATTCAAGAGTCTTCCATTCCAACCTCATAGATTTCCATCCCATGCATTTCAACAAGGGATAAGATGTTAAGCTTGGAAGTAGTGCTTACACCGCCATTGCTAATATTTTTCTCAGGACTTAATCAGACAATTTCGTGGATCAGGCAAGCCCTGAAAGCCCATCACCTCTTAAATATCTCAGTCCATTACTTTAAATCCATACTGTGATTTATGTATTTGCAACCTCCTAAACCCAAATATTGTTGAATTAAACCACAGGAGATCAAAATATTCAGTATTCTGGCAATAAATTTTAAGATTTTTCCTTTTTTCCACAGGGTTTACAACCTTAAAATAACAACTCCCCTCTATTTTTTTCTTTGCTTTACCTAAAAACAAGAAACTTACAGAAAAAAAAAACAAAAAAACTCTTGAATATAAGACTTTGTGTCCTAGCAGTGACTGAGTGTGGCTGGACTGGAAATATTGCCTTTGCTCTTATGGTGTTTGTGTATTGAGTTCCTGGCAGTATAATCCTGGCATTAGAAAAAAAGAATTCCATCTACAGAGTATTTTTTCAGGAATTATCAGTGCCAGCCATGGTTTTAAGTTACACGTTAACAGTGAAGAGGGGAGACATTGCCCCAGATGGTGGATGTAAAATGTGCCATAAATTTTAATGAGGCAAATAAGTCACTAATAACCCTACTGCTAACACTGCTATGTTTGGGGCCGACCTTAATAAAGGAAAATTAAAAAGGCACATGCAGCCCTTAAACAAGTGCCTAAGAAGCCTAATATGATTTACTAATTCAGCTATTCACACTCTGATTGCACAGCCTCTGGTCATCTGCTCAAGTACAGCTGCTTCATGTAAAATAAATAAATAAATAAATAAGTTTATTGACCACCAGATGTCCCAGCCTGTAATGTGTGCTGGTAGATTTCAGGTCACCCAAAGTTCAAGCAGATTTCCTAAATGTACATATGTTTTTGGTAGCAACACTACCTTGGAAACCATACATGTATAATTTTTATTTTCAGTCAGAGCCTGGAGATAACTTCATGCTTCCTTTAAGTTGTGAGATCTCAACCAATGGATTTCTTTTGGTGAAGCAAAGTCTAACAGATAGACTGTTGGTTAAGGATTCTGGGAAAGGGCATATGGGACTTTTTCACTTTTCATTAAAACCCTGGCACAGCTTCCTGAAGCTAGGCATCATTAAGTTTTTACCAACCCAAACAATTAACTTGGACATGGTAACTGCGTATCATTTTCTAGTTGAGGAAACTGATGCCCAGGGAGGTTTATATGATTCAGCCAACAACACGTGGAGCATAGAGGACAACCAACAATCAAATGCAAATCTCTTAGACCAGATAATGTTATAATGTACATATGCAGGATGCAGATCTAATAAGGTACTAATCCATCTATGCATTATTATCTGCACACACAAATAGGAAAAATAAAGCATGAGATAAAAATGAAATAATAATATTTTAAAATATCTTGCTAAGTGTTACAGCTTCACTATTCTTAGCTAAAATCTTGAGGCAAAATATATAGCTAAGGCAAGGCTCATCCATCATTAACCATGGTAGATAACTATATTTTAAATAATCTTCTTTGTAATATTAATTCTGAGGTACCGATTTCTCATCAGATATAATTATATCATCCTTTCCTCCTTCTGAAGCAGTTGATGAAGAGCTCATAGGAAATAGAGAAGTATCAGCGCTACCATCTCTTATTGTTTGCTGCAATTACGAGATCTGTATTATTTTTGACCCATACTTTCTCCTCAGGACTCTTTTTATGCCACTTGCCCATTTCATGAGGATTTAGTTCAGTTAAAAGAGTATAATATCATTTAAAATCCCACTTAACTAAAGGCATGCAAATTGCAATATATCACACAGCTCTGAAAGCCAACACCTGCATGAAGAAACCACCGGTAGTCCCTCTGTGGGGGTGGCTGCTTCCTCTTGGTACATCGCCTACTCTGAAATGCATGAGGCACTCAGCAGACGGATGGAATGGGGGATCCAGAGTAAATATGTTCATATATTGAGTACATTTCCACTGTCTCACCTTATTCCTTTCTTATTTTTAAATAAAAATATACACTGAAGCTCTATTTTTTCTCACATTCAACATTAAATATTATCACCTCAGATCATAAACTATCTCAAGGCACCATTACATTCATCAAGACATTCACAGTCCTTAATATAATGCCTCGTATCTGATGTTCTGCCTCTTCTAATAAAATATTCTTGTTTGCCAACATGTTCCAGTTACTCTCCCAAAATATTCCAAAATGTCACGTGATGTTTAATGACATATTCCTGAACTATTTAATACAGATGAGAAACAACATACACCCAGAAAAACATGAGCATTATTATGGCAGATTTACTTAGAGTTTGGTCATTTATGTAATTTATGTAGATTTATGTAGACTAAGATTTTAGCAAAATATGAATAAAAAAGATTTTAGCGAAATATGAAAAGGAAAGCTCAAGGGCATAAATGCATAGGTTTGTATGCTTGAACTTTGAATTCTGTACTAGGAGACTCCAATAGAATGTTTGTTTTTTAAGCAGGACTTTTTTTAGCCCATATGACTTTGTATTTTGACTGTAAACTTGTTTATATATTTAAATTGTTTTTCCTTTACCTTTGGTCCTAAACAAGAAAAAAAGTCATTTCTCTCACACACGAGGATGATCCAAACTGATGCCCTGTTCTACCCACATCTATCCACAAACTCTGAGACTAAGGAAAGGCTGCTTCTCAATAAGACTTTTAACAAAATTTAGAACCATGTCCCATGGAATTTAAAGTGTCATGCTTCAGACTTCTGTCAGGTTTTCTATTGATTACATTAACCCTCAGTGTGGAAAGCGAAAGGAAATTTCTACTGTTCAGTAATTATTTTGTATATTAAGATATTATTTTCAATTATTTACAGTCTTTCACATCCCCCAACCAGGCTCTCCAAACTTTTTTTCCCTTAAATATTTTAGTTAAATTTCACCAAAGCACAAATGTCCCAGGATCCTTCATAACTGTTTAGAGATAAAAATATTGTTTGTTTCTGTATAGTATGCCAATGAATACTCAGAACAAACTATGCCATTTTCTAAAATGTTTTACTTCAAACACAAATATTTCAAAGGATGATAGATGAAGATTTATGCTATATTTTCAATGTAAAAATAATGTGTAATGTAAAAGTTACTTTTAAATAATTTTAATAAAATTAATTTTAAATCTGGGTGATGGGGGGGGGTTAAAAAACATGTTAAAAAGAACACTCTCCTATTCTGAGTTATGAAATTTTCAAGTTAATGTTTCAATAACAGATTATCTAGTCTGTCATTTACCTGCCTTATCCTCAGTCAACAAAGTGAGGGATACAATGCATTTCAAATAAAACTGTGCCGAAAATCCAGTCATCGCAGATCTAAGCAGAACTGCTATCAGAAGCTGCAGGGATAGGACGTTTTAAATATGGTTTAGAAATTTTTCTGAATTTGGAGCCAGGCGAAGATGACCCCACAGAATTGGAGGAGAGTATGCACTCCGGCTTATTCATGGGGGGTTTCTCACACCTTCCCCTTAGACATGTTTAATTAGCCAGGGCCTGTTGTGTTTATTTGGTAGATTTGGATACAAATGGAAAAAAGGTCTTTTCATCTCTTTTTATCAGTAGTCCCCCAGAGCCAAGGCAGGTGTCTGTGGGATTAAACATAATTACAAAGGGAGAGGGTGAGAGAAGAAGGGAGCTAGATAATAATTCCCAACAGAGCTGGAATTTGAGAATGGGAGCAGGTGCTGCAAGAGGCCCCATGTATCCAACTAATTTAAGCCACGATGTTGTGTAAAGGCCCACATATTCATCCTTTCAACAGGGAGGGCACTGGCAGTCTGTGAGTACAAAGACAGCCCAGTCAGAGCGATGCCAAGATGGCCGGCTTCAGCACCATGGCTACCAGGGTAACCAGACCCTGCTTCTCACTGCTGCCTTTGTTGGGTAGCAGCCACAGGAAACAAAGTGCCACTTCTTACCATTGTACAGGCACATGCATAATCATCCTCCTTTTGGCTTATCATCGTGAATTAGCAATTACTCTATTATTAAATGGAAGAGCAGCAGCAGGTGACAAAGCACCACAACTTCTAGTTTATATTTCTGAACCACTTCATTTCGTTTTTTCAGTTTTGGATTGACCTCTTCAGCTAGTGTATTCCTATTGTGCAGAAAATTCTATGATCCCATAGAAAATCGGTTTTCTTTCTCAATTTGGAGGGTTTGACCCATGATTCTACTGAAGGGGGAAAGAAAGCACTGAAAGAAATATGGACAAAAAGGTCCTTCTTCAACTGAGAGAACACCTGGACCGTATAAAGGAGACACAAACCTTAGAGCTCGCACCACCTCACTGTGCCAGGGCAGCTTCCCATCGCAGGCTGACTCATCCAAGCCACTGTGACTCTGTCTGGACTCTTCATTTAAGATCCATTATTTACTGAAACTTTTGAGATAATGCCACTTTTTATCTGGTTGTACCCACAGTTCTCTAGCATTTACAGAATGAGAGGGGAACTAGGAGATTTTAGTTCTTATGATTCTGTGCTTTCCAAACCCAGTGAATGGAGAAGAATTTTAATAGTAACTGATAAATTATTTCAATCAGTCTTGAGAGAAGGAAGTTTTTTGTAGACTTCAAAAAGAAGAAGGAAGTCCTATTTTTAAAGCTGGGTACAATTTTTTTTCAGACCTGGGAGGAATTCTTGAATGTTAGTATTCCAAACTGTAATAATGAAACAGAGGGAATAAAGTTATTTTTCCAACACGTCATTGGGTACCATTTATTTCATAGTGGTATATATTACTATGTAATAGGAATATTTTACTTAAAGCTGGGTACAATTTTTTTTCAGACCTGGGAGGAATTCTTGAATGTTAGTATTCCAAATTGTAATAATAAAACAGAGGGAATAAAGTTATTTTCCCAACATGTCACTGGGTACCATTTATTTCATAGTGGTATATATTACTATGTAATAGGAATATTTTACTTATACAAGCAAAATACCTGTTTTTTTTGATATTTTCTTTTCTGTCAGCTAGGAAAAATAAAATCAAAGGATTGATATTTTCAAAGTATACAATTATAAAATGACTTTATTGTCTAATTATACATTTCATATAGGCACCCAGGTACAGTCTTTTTCTTTTCATATGTCATCTAGTGCATTGTAAATTACCTGAAAACACAGTCCGTGGCTGCTCTAAGCCCAATGGTAATGTCAGAACTTACAGTTTGATGAACATATATATTTAGGACACCAGGAGGGAGTCTTAATCTGGGCTCATTATTAGCACTTTGGCATCTCAGAATACATCAGGGCATGCTAGGAAAAGTGAGGATAAATCTCTGAAGGATTAAAGAGCCTTTTTTGAGGGTACTGAGTAAAGGCAGACGTTTCTGGAAAGCAGGTTCTGAGAATACAGAGTAAATTAAGGATATCTTTGCACTTCTAAAGCAAAGTCAATGGAGAAAAAATTCACTCTGAGGAAACTGTTAGAATGTACTGATTCTATTCAGGGATATTAATTGGGTATCTGTGGGAAGAGAGGGAGACAGAGAAGAGACTATCAAGAAGGAAATTGTTTTTCAAATTAGCCCCTGGGAGATTTTGTACCAGGATTCTAAGCAGTACTTTATGCAATAAAATTAAAATGAGTCAAATGATAGAGCTCATGAGCTACTTGGAGTTCTAAAAGAAATAGAACGAAAGGCATCTCAGTGTGGGACCTGATAGAACATTGTAATAATGTTGGGAGAGGGTCCTTCTGCTATTTTAGTGATGCCGTCATTAGGGGCTGGATTAGGCCATCTGTGATAAGGTTAACAGCAGCGATGAAGAGAAGAATGAAATCTTAGGGCAGTGCGATTGGAGCAGCAGCCAAGACTATGAAAGGTCAATTAACACAAAGCTTGGAGAAGCCCCATGACAAACTGAAGTAGCAACAGAGAGGAAAATATCAGAAACCTAGTACAAAGAGGCTGGCCACAATGGGGTTTTTTCAGGAAGGGTTGGCTTAAGGTTCCAGCAATTAATCTAGAGGGGCTTAAAGACAGGGCAATTTTTGTTATTAATTTTACCCTAATTGTACCTACCGTTTGGTCAGTTCTGAGAAAGTCTGGTACCTAAAACTGTAATATGCATGGCTTGTCTATGCTTATATAAAGTATAAATTATTTATGAATGCTTTCAAAAGGAAAAGGAAAGATCTGACAGAATGAGCCCTATCTTATTCCAGGAGAAAACAATTTGATATGCTTAATATTTAAATATCATGAACAATGATCATTTTATTTAGAGTCTCTGTAAAGCATTTATCTCAACCTTGGGACCAGAGTGAGGAGTCTTCAGCAAGCTTCCTACCGAAGGAGATGGCGTTGTTAAATTATTTCAGCCCTTATCACTGAGGTGAACTGGACCTGGGAGTGAGTCTCAGACTGGATCCGCTGGCAGACAGCTAAAGAGAAGGCTGGACTTGGAAACAAGAGGGATGAGGATCTTTAGAGGTCTTGAGCCACCCTCAATTCACCCATTTAAATCAAAAACTTGAATTCAGTAACAGTTTCAGGCTTCTTGGGTAAGCGGCTATCAGGCATGGGTATGGAAAGCATAAGCAATGATGAGAAGTGCAGGAAAAGAATTACCTGGGGCCAAGGCTGTAGGAGTCAGCTCTAGGAACATTCTAAAATAACGCTGTTCATTTGAAACACCTCAGAGTCTGGGGATCTGGGTACAAATGTGTGCATCTGTGACGTAACATGGCACTTGCAGGGAAAGCAGGGGAACAAAGCATGTCTAGTCACCAAATGGAATCATGAAAGGGGATTCAGGTAGGGGCCTGTGTACAGTTTTTGCCACTGAGTAGCTCCACCTTTATGGATCTGTAGCAGGTATCTGGGGGTGGACCTAAGGCTGCCATCACACAACAGAGCCGCAGCCTGGAAGGTGACCCAGAGGTGAGGCAGAGGAGACGGAAGGCAAGCTGGGATCTGCTGGCTATACTGCCTATCTGCTCACCACTGGATCTCAATGAAATAACCCTGCTTGAGTGATAGCTCCTTCCAAACCTGGAGTAACATTCCCTTTTTACTTTTTACTTCTAAAATAGAACCAAGAAGGAAAAAGGATTCTAGAAAATAAAGTTCACAGCTTAACCACACTGATATACCACAGTCTAGCAGAGTCCACTCCCTGTCAGCATGACGCATACACACCTCTTTTAATCATACTTAACTTACAAATAAAGAGAACAGCAAAATCCATCTAACATGACGTCATTCCTACTACAACCAAAACACATTTATCTTCTACCCAAAAGCATAGACAAAGTCAATTCATCCATATTTGGGTGATGGTCATTTCTCTTCTAGCTGAGTCACACACCAGTTTTGATATCTTGTAAATTAAATATTGAGATATATGTTATTTGCTAACATACCTTAGATTAGATAGTCATCATTTCTACAACTGATCATGTGGTCATATTTGGTATTTATGATGTTCTTTCAATACCCATTCCTTATTCTCTTTGGCCTCAGAAAACAGCTTAGCTGGTCATGCTTTCTTTGCTGGGTGGGATGATCTAAACCTTCATTGCTAATGAATCTGGCCATTTGCAGTACTGCCTGCATTGGGTTGTAGTTTACAATTAACTTTTATCACAAAGCATGGTAATAATAAGAGGTGTTCCAGAAGTATTCCTCTGTTGCAAACATTCCTCCCTGTGCCTACTGTGTACTAGCAACTGAATTCCCCCTTAATAAGATCAGTGGTCCCAGCCTCACGCCTCGTAGTTTAGTGGTATGAGGAGCCCAAAATAGCCAGGTGGCAGACTCAGCTTCCAGTTTAATGGAAACAGTATGTGCCCTCTGGTGAAAGCATTTCTTCCTTGAAAACTAAGACCTTTAAATCAGCATAGCCCAAAATTGTGGGAACAGGAGACAAAAATTTTGCTAGTGGTTGATTATCAGTAACAGTGAGAAGAACCACTCACATTCCAGTTGATTCCCAGACCAAGGCTACTGGCTATGGGAGACAGAGCACCATAAATAGGTTGCCTATTCAGAACATGTTCTGCAGCCTTGAGGATATTACCCAAAACAGCTGGCACTGTAACCTAGTCTTTAAAAAGCTATTTCATAATTCTCACTATTCAGCTGATCCAGGTGATGGAAGACATGGAAAAATCAATGCATTCCATCAGCATAAACCCATTGCTGCACTTTAGTCTTCTGGCTGGTCAGAATCAATCTCTCTGGAATATGATGACAGCAAATAAGGTATTCTGTAAGTCCACAGACAGTTTCTTTGGAAGGAGTGTTTGAACATGAACAGGAAAGGCAAATCCATATTCACAGTAAGGATCTATTCTAGTAAGAACAAATGCTGGCTCCTTCCAAGGTAGAAATCAACCAATACAACCAACCTTCAAACAGATGGCTGGCTTACACTCTGCATGCCATAGTGGGGACTCAGGGCTGATTTTTGCTGTTGGCAGTTTGGAAACTCACCAGTGCCTGTAGTCAGAACAGCATAGTGGAATAGATGTTTGTGTTGCTGAGTTTATACAGTCTTCATCCCTGCTTCCATGGCCACTTTTTTCACAAGCTCACCGTACAAGGATAGGGGTGACTGAGGAAAGATGCTAACTGACATTCACAGAATGAGTCTCTTTGTCCAGAATGTTCAAACATCTTTTGTTGATGTTTCTCTTTATGAGCAATTACAAGGGAACAGATACCTTCAGAGTCTGTGCCCATTTGAAAAGACCTAGTCATATACTTCTTCCCTACACCTCTTATTACTGGTTTTCCAATCATGTTCCTCCCTAATTTTTTTTAACCATTTGGCCAAATTGTTAAATACTGCCCATGAATTAATGTGGATCTGGACATCTGGATATCAACCCTACCAAGTAAAATAAGAAACCATGTGAAATGCTAGAAATTTTGCCCACTGGAAGAACTTATCTTCTTCACTATCTTTTAAGACCCCCCTAGTATATGGCTATATTGCTTCAAACACCTACTTTAGGACAGATTCAGCATATAATGTAAAATCATGTATACATCAGGACCCAGGTTTTTCTTCCTTAGTCAGCTCATCCCAGGGAATTATCCACGAGGTCATAGGTTACTGTTCAGAGACAGAAGGCAAAGCAGCACTAATAGGAACCTCGGGAATCTGAGCCACTTCAGTGCCTTCAGTGACTGTTTGAGCCCCGTCTCACTATCAACCTGATAGTAGGGCGCTGCTATGCACACCCGACTCTATCCCTCAGTGAGTCACACAATTCCAGCTCATTATGGACATCTAGGTTACAGGAAAACTTAGGGGCCCTTGGAAAAATGTTTATTTTCTGATGGGTCCCAGTGATAAGCCACAAGTTCTTTCTCAAAAGAATAGTTATCTGCTAAAGACGACACGGTTTTGTTCTAAACTGTTAAGCCTGTACAGAGTCGGCTATAGGGACTTTCCATACATCATACCTCTCTTCTATAGACACTTCGAGAACCACTGAGTTGGCTGGGTCACACAGTCCAAAAGACAGAGTGGCTTACATAGCAAGGGGAACCTGTGAAGAAGCCCTTTCTTGCTTTGTCACACTCAAAAAGGGCATTCTTTCTATTATTCCCCAAAGCATATGTGGCTTCCAAAATCCAAAGAGGCTCACTAAGCATTACATCTTTTTCTTAGTTTTAAGAAGAGTCAGACGTGGAAGCTTTTCCTTCATCTTGGAAAGAATATTAAAACATGCCCCAGATATCTCACCAAGCTGCCAGACCCTTGAATTTCAGTGGGATTTATTTCTCAGCCTCTGACACATATGCTTCTTTCCTTCCAAAATATCCAAGATAGTTGCTACTTCCTAATTTTGATTCCTATCAACCTGATATCAATGGAGGGTCTAATATGAAGTCTTGTATGGAGAAGTGATCAATGCTCTTTTTTTTTTTTTTTTTTTTTTTGATCAATGCTCTTTTGGGTGAGATTACAAGAGAGGGCTGGAGTATTGATGTAGCTCTAAGATAAAAAAGTGAAAGTTTATTTCTGGTTTTGTAAATGAAAAGCAATATGCTTTTTGTGGTCTTTTACTAACATAAAAAAATCCAACAGTTCAATAATTGGCTACCCGATATCAGGAGGTGTGTTCCTTTGCTTCAGTCAAGAAACCACATATGCCTTAAAAATCTAAAAATAGAGTTACCATATGATCCAGCAATCTCACTCCTGGGCATATATCCAGAAAAGATGAAAACACTGTTCATAGCAGCACTATTTACAGTAGTCAAGATATGGAAGCTACCTAAGTGCCCAGCAACAGATGAACAGATAAAGAAGATATGGTGTATATTTATACAATGGAATATTACTCAGCCATAAAAAATGAAATAATGCCATTTGCAGCAAAATGGATGGATAGACATAGAGATTACCATACTAAGTGAAGTAAAAGTCAGACAGAGAAAGACAAATATCATATGATATCACTTATCTGTGAAATCTTAAAAAAAAAATGATACAAAAGAACTTATTTACGAAGCAGAAATAGACTTACACACACAGAAAACAAACTTATGGTTACCAAAGGAGAAAGGGGGGGTGGTGGGTAAGGGTTAAATTAGGAGTTTGGGATTAACAGATACAGACTACTATATATAAAATGGATAAAGAACAAGGACCTACTGTATAGCACAGGGAACTATATTCAATATCTTATAATAACCTATAGTGGAAAATAATCTGAAAAAGAATATGTATAATATATAATATATTAAATATATATTATATTATATATATATTATATATATAATATATAACGGAATCACTTTGCTGTACACCTGAAACTAACACAACATTGTAAATTAACTATACGTCAGTAAAAATTTTTTTAAAAAAGAAAAAACAAAGAAACCACATATGGAACACAGATGAAATTAGAGTCACAGCTTGATTAAATTTAAAAGAATCCACTGTAATTCTCTAAGATCAGTCTGGGTTTTGCTCAAGATGAATAGGTGAGGTTCAATGGAGATGTGATAGGAATCACAACATCTGCATGCTTCAAACCTTCAATGGTGGCCTCTTTGTCCTGATTTGTAAACTTCAATTTTGTTTCTGCCTTCACACCCTCCGTTGCTGCTTCTCTTGTGTGTACTCATTCTAACGCAGCCCTTCCGTGCTCAATATGCCCCTGATTGTTCTAATCACTTACCCCACTGTCTGAGCATGACCTTCTTGTACAGAGCACACTTCTTGTACTCAGTCTTCTGAGACTTTTGTTGGTTCGTAAACTCGGTAGCTTCCCAGGTGAAATCTGAAACTGGCCCCTGTAAGGAAGGCAAGGAGAGACTGAAGAAAAAGGCAGACCACTCTGGATTTGTAGGTGGCATGTGAAACAAGCAAGGGAACTTACATATGAGGTTAGTCTTGGGTGGCTGCAAGGTGAGTAGATCTCCACACCCACCTGCGAGAATCTTAAAGTTTATGTAGAGGCCCTAACTGCGCTCAGGCACTTATACAGTCCAGATGGTCTCAACAACACCTTACTCTCTCAAGGCTACGTCCCTGGAACAGTTCCCACTGTGGGAATGGTGGACAGAACGTACATTCCAAGGAGAGGGGGAGGGGTGAGGAGCCTCTGATTGACCAGGTTTAGCTCACAGGTCAACCAGCGGGCACTCACATCCTCCCAATTACCTCCTCCAACAATTCAATAGGAAACAGAGGACCTATATTGTTACCGTCCAGGTTTACCATTTATTGTGTATGTAACTTGCTTGAATTTGTTTTGTGTTACTTTCTTTAAAAAGAACTATGTTATCAAGACTTCAGCGTTGTACCTGCAACATAATGTGCTCAATAAGTATTTATTAAATTAAGACATTTGTGAAGAGGAAGGATAAATTGTGTCTCTATTGGGGCAAATTCAGAGAGTAGATCAAAATACACTGATGGTTGCCTACTTATTAAAATACAGTGAGACAGGGTCAGTTCCAGAGTCAGGGTAGATGGCAAAAGAGCCAAGCAGAGATGAAGTAATTCTGGCTTTACAAGCTCGATCCCTTTTCCTATCTGGGCCATTCCTACATAGGAGTCACAAAAACATGAGAAATGCAATGAGATCAAGTAATAAGATAAAACAGTATTTTCAGGGATACGTTAAGAACATTTGACTTGTTTCCTCCTTACACACACATACAGACACACTGAACAATGTAAAAAGCAATGAAGTATGCACAGACTAATCATGTAATTCATTATGAAGACACTTTTAAGAGTGGTAATTAATAATTATGTTGGGACAACATGCATAAACGTAGGCTGCCCCAGGCAACCAGGACATAAGATCAGGAGGTAACAATCACCTGTGATAACACCTAGCATTCACAGAGCTTATCAGGTTATATTTGCAAGATGGGCCCAGAGGGCTCAGAGCCAGGAAATAATCTATTACATGTGATTAACATATTTACCCACATCCCTCAAGATGTACTTGCCTGTATTGTTTTTGAGAACTGCACCCCTTTTCCTCTTTACTTTCCCTGTCACTTTCATGTGTATCTCTCTTAATTTATTTCTTATTAATTTTCCTTTATTCGGTATTGTTTCATTTTGTTCCTATACTTCCACAAACTCAATTTACTTCTCCATCCCTCCAGGTATTCTTTAGAGCTAAGACTGAGACTCTTGGGGTAGAATTTCTTATCATCTGAAGTATAAATTTGCATCTTAAAAAGCAGACATAAATTCAGGATCTTTTATTTCTCAGGTATAAGACTATGAAGAAGTGGTATATATAAGTCCTCCAATTACACAAAAGGGAAATAAAACTACCAGACTTCTTGATATTTTAAGCAAGTTGGATTCCTTAATGAAAAATACTTTTGGAGCTAAAATAAACCTTAGAAGTTACCTTGTGCATCTTTATTTTCAAATTTCACCCTTCTAGTATCTCACCTTAGAAATGTCATTCCAAAAGGAAGCACACAGTTTAAAAGAGCAGCTTTTAACTGACATGGCATATTTGGAGGAATTGCTGAGCTGTGTAACACGGACTGTTTGCTTAGGGATTGCCTTGGTGTTTCATTACCAGGGGACTGAAATTCAGCTCAGACTTGGAGCACAGAAAATAACAGAACCGTACCATTATGGGGAGGCAATCACTTAAGGGAATGTGCAAAGGTAAAATTTAGTTCAGGGATTCTCTGCATATCAATCACATTCATCTGTCATTCTGCTGTTTAGCCTGGGATGATTGCTTAATCTTCAAACTGCAAGCTGGCAATGACATGGCAATAGCAGAGCTAAAAGGCAAAATGTAGGAGTATGAATGTGCAAAACTTCAGAAAATGCATCATTTCATCTTCTCTATTACTGAGATTTTTTATTGCAGGGTATTTTAACAACCCTATGATACGTGATCATCAAAGTCTGAAAGATGCCTTTTTAATTAAAGTCACCACCAAAGACAATTAAGCTCCAATTAGTAAACTTTCCTTTTAAAGTAAAGAATATTATAGGCCTTTGTTCCCCTTAAGTTTTTGTTAATGCCTTTTTCTTTTTTTTGTACTTTTTGATCAATTTGCTTTATCTGTTATTGTTTAAGGAATTCCATGAATAAGCAAATATTTACCTTCTACCTCCTTTTGCCTAATCACTCTGATAACAGTGATTACATTTGAATCATTATCTATAAAATGTAAGATGCAAATACTGACTTCTGTTTTTCTTGACATATTAGATTTTTTTTCCACACTTATGGTAATGAAACTGCAAGGTTTTGTGAAATGTCAGAGCATTTGAATTGGGTTTGATTCGCTGAGAGATCACTGGATCTTTCTATCACTTACAGATGTCCACTGAAAACCCTAACAAATATTTTCATTAGTATGCCCCACTATTTCGTAGATTAAAAAAATATATAGATGATGCAGCTCAAACTCATCCATGTACTGAAAAATCAACTCACAATACATGTTCTACTAATATTGTATTATTAGCATTAGTCTACAAATTTAACAGTTAAATCTGTTTCTAGACTCTATTCTCTTCTACCACTGTAGTCCTATGCCGAAATCATAACCATTTTGATTTAAAATATATTTATAAATTGTTACAAAAACTATATAATAAATCGAGTATATTATCAAGCTCTATAATTGTTTATAGATACATGTATTCTTCCATACCTGAAGAAAATTCTTCAGAATCTGCAACTAACTACTGTATATAATATATCAAAAGGATCTGATTTTTGAAGTACAGCTAATCTATTGTTCTCTCTCTTTCTCTCAAAATTTTTTTCCCACCAAAGGGAAACTCTTAATTTGAAAATCTATATTTAAAAATAATATTAATTGGTTATAATTTTAAGGTTAAACCAATAAACCATTTGAACATTTAACCATTTCTCTGAAACCATATTTTTAAGAATGTTTTATTACTGAAAATTTTAAACATATACCAAAGTAAATAGAATAGTATAAAGAACTTTCTGGCATACTAAATATTCCATGCCTATATTGTACCATTCCTGCCCTAGCCCCGGAATAAGCCTTTTGTTGAAGGAGCACTGGTTCCTTTTATTCCTTTAATCGTAGACTATAACCTAGAAATCAAAATACTACATTTCATATGCAAATGGGACTAATTTTAGACTTTCTATTCTGATCCAATGGTTTCTCTGTCTATTCCCACACCAATACCAAATTGTTTTAATTATAGAGGCTTTACTGTATGTCTTAATTTCTGGTAGGTCTAGATGCCACCTATCAGTAGCTCTTCTTTTTAAAGGTTTCCCCAGATATTCCTGTATGTTTGCTTTCCCAAGTAAATTTTAAAATTAACTTTCCTGTCTCCAGAAAAATAAGTGTCATTTTTATCGGGATTACATTCAATTAGTTCATTAATTTATGCAGACAAATAAGCATCTTTATGATAATGTCTTGTCTTCCTATATTACACAAACGCCTATGGAATATACGCTATTTTCCTATATTCTTTCTTGTATTGTCATTCACATGGCAATGGTCATGTGTTGTCCATAGTGTTCTATTTTAATCATAAATTGGCTATTTGTTCTTAATTAAATTCTTATTTATAAGTGTTACCCAACCCCAAAAAATAACCAATGTTTTGCTAAACTTGTAGGCAATTTAACCTTGTTAAGCCTATCTTCATCTTTCTAAACATGTATTTTCTTTCTGTTGTTAGAAATAAAGTTAGGCTTGACATATTTAAAAAATACTAATAAAAAAAATAAAAAAATAAAAAATAAAAAATACTAATGAGGCAAGGTATTGATATTTTTTATGCTTGTATTACACAAATAAGCTATCATACCTTAGTTCCTAACAGCCTGACCATTTCATCTCATAGAAATTGTAGTTATTTTCTCCTTGATAAGAAAAAGCCACTTTGGTAACAACAATGTTAAGTTCCATCAAAAGGAAATTAAGGACTTCTCTGGTGGCGCAGTGGTTAAGAATCCGCCTGCCAATGCAGGGGACACGGGTTTGAGGCCTGATCCGGGAAGATCCCACATGCCACAGAGCAACTAAGCCCGTGCACCACAACTACTGAGCCTGCGCTCTAGAGCCCGCGAGCCACAATTACTGAAGTCTGTGAGCCTAGAGCCCATGCTCCGCAACAAGAGAAGCCACTGCAACTAGAGAAAGCCCGCGCACAGCAACGAAGACCCAATGCAGCCAAAAATAAATAAATAAATAAATTTGTAAAAAAAAAAAAATTATAAAAAAAAGGAAATTAAAACTAAAAAGAAAAAATATTTTTCTTTATTAAGTTTAATAAAATTTAAGAATGAGTCAACTTTCACCTCTCCTTTTCCACTTCATAGTAAATAGCACCAAAGAACTCTTTGAATTGGATGTATCAACTGCATGGTTTGTCCTAATTGTTACCATAAACGCAAAGTTTTTTGTTGCTGTCGATTACTTGCCTTGTTTCCACGAAATTATCATGTCCTTCTCTATTACAATGTGCCACACATTATTTTGTGACAAATAAAATCAATATAGTCACTACATATTTTTTAAACTTCTGTTTTGTGCCTACCTATATATAGGAGGAACCAAGATGGCCTACAATATGTTTGCTATATGAAATTGCCAATACTTTATCATATGAATTTACTATTACACCATAGTTTACCTAAAAACATGAAAATATCATAGGCTTTGGATTAATGCATATATATAAATGAGTTTATAAAATATCTAAAAGGAAAATATGAGGTTACATGGAAAAGAAGGGAGAGAGTTGCTCTAGGAACCAGAGCTAAGTTATTTATTGAAATAGAGTGCCCAATTTGGCTCTGAGCTTTCATGAAGCTAGAGCATATAGAATAAAAAAAAAAAAGCCATCCAAGAAAACCCCTCACTGCCAGAACTCTGAACTATACATTTTCAGATGCCCTTTGCAACACTAATCAGCACAGAAATTTTTCATTAATCAGAATGTTCAGTAAGATTATTTATCCCATTTAATTCTACTTTTAACAGAGGGGTGAAAGAGATTAAAACAGTGTTAGTTATTATTGTTGAAAATATTTCTAAACCATTTTAGTTCCTTGACCTAAAATTAATTAAACAGTTTGAAAAATTTAAATCTTTGATAAATTACTGATGGTCCTATACAAACACCAATTGTCTTTGTAGAGTAATAATTTCATGGAAAGACATGTCAAAAGACTTTTTCATCTTTATTATTAAAAAGCATAATTACTGCTTATAGGCTTGTTACATTAAAATTGCATGTTAAATTGCATTTTTGGAACTATTTAAATGAAACAAAATATTATCTGGGTCCAGAATGTACATATCACTGCAGCTCTCTGGCTTATTGAGGGTTCATAGAATGTAGGTGAACTTATAGCAACCTCTTCCTGGACAGTCCCCATTGCTGGCTTCATTTCTATTGTCTTCCATATCTCAAAATACCTGTGTAATTGAGGTTTCTGATTAATTTATTCTGGTTATTTGATGTCTTAGAAGATATTTCATCAAGATAGGATAACGAACTGTCTTCTTCTAAGTATGATCTTGCAGTGATTCTTGTAAAATTTATGGTAATATAGAACCTTCATGTCCATTCCACCATACATAATAAACTCAGATTGTCTTTAATGTATGTCAAATACATTTAAATTTTATGTATGTATGTATTCTGAACAATGAAAATATACTGATGAGAAGGCTGCAGTTCCTGCCAAAAAGAGAACTTCTTTTCTACTGGGACAAACAGTAATACAAACATTAGTCACAATCAAAGTGCTTAGTATTTTAATAAAAACAACAATAATAGCTTTACCTCTAGGAGTGAAGAAAACTTCCCAGAGTAGGCGATATTTGATCTGTTTTTATAGGACTATTAGAAATTTACCGGGTGGAAAAATATAGGGAAAGATATTTGAGTTAGAAGTCATGAAAAATAAAAAGAAGTAATAACAAGAAAGAGTACGAGTTGGAGCGAACTACAAGCAATATGGTGACTTCTCAGATACGGAGTTTAAGGCAAGGTGGAAACTGAGTCTCAAAACATTATCACTGCTTGCGTTGGTTTTGTACTGTGTCAGCTGAACCGGACTGGAACAGCATTTGCTACAGTTCCTCTCTCTGATGGTTGTGGGTTAAGGTGGACCACAAGAGAAACGTGCATGAGATTTGGAATGCAGAAGTGAGGAGGAGGATGTTAGGCTCTGCAGTTGGGTTGGGGTGAGAGCTGCTGCTGCAGGTCGAGTATGAAGTTGCTGATTTGTTTGATCGTCTGATTGCCATGAGGCAGCATCCACGTCTGCTGCTCCCACCTGATCGCCTCCTTTAAGACCTCAAGCCCTAAATCAGGCACATGTGCAAAGCGCTTTGGCCTCTTCTAGAAGCCATCTTTGTTGTTGGGACTGGATGCGTTAAGAAACACCTGCAGGTTTCAGTTTCTCCTTGTGAGTTCCAGTTCATCTCTTATCTACCCCAGTTTTTTTTTTTTTTTTTCCGCAGCTGGCTCCATTGACCTACAAACTCTTCAGTCCCACTGCCACAGACAGAGCCAACAGCTTTTCATAAACTTCTTCACAGGCTCCCAGTATTACATAAGATCAAAAATAACGCCTTTATACCACATCACTCATAGTAATTTTGCTTCCCTGGTTGAACCCCAGGTGATGCACAGCACTTCCTATTATTTAAAATTTACAAATAAGGTACCAAAATGTCACTTTTCTTTCTGAAAAAGTCAAATAAATCGGAGTGATTTTTTGTGCATATTTTTCAATCTATGGGGGAAGTAGTGAAGAAACATCAGAATTCATTCTAGCTAGAGAAATAAAGTGCTTGATTATAACTAGAAGAACATCTCCATGAAAAAACCCATTCCTCCCTGCAAAGAAAGCAAAGGGGAACAGCTTGGAATCAGATTTGTTCACACAGATTAAGACTAGAAATGCTATCTTTATTCTGGGGTTAGTATGGAACTGGGGTTTTAGAGTTGAGGACTAATTCTCTTTTCATGAGTATATCTCTTCACACGTATAAAATAATAAATCATGCTATTAATGATGCTGTTAAACGTTCATTTTTTGATCCCATCTACTGTGAGGTCCCACAATATTCTGCCATATTTGTTGCCTCAATCCAAGGGTAACTAGCAAACTGCTGTGCAAATGTTTAATAAATCTGATAAATTAGGTTATTTAATGTAGCAGTTGAGTACTGAGGACTGGATATCTTTGATACTGGATCAAAACATCTGCCTTTCTGATACACAAACTTAGCTAATAGCTAACCTCAAAACCTACCTTTCTGTTTCACAGGTTTATTTAGCCAAAGAGTGAAAGATGAGAAGCACTACTTTAAGACATCTGTCTCAGATTTAGAACAATATTTACCCACACTTGTTGTTTTATACCTTGAGAAATAAATAACTATTTGAACTAGAAAAAGATAGAAGACTGGCTAAGCACTCCTGATAAGACCATATGATTGTGTGTGGAGGAGGAGGGCAGTGGACGACAGCCTCAGGAGGTTCAATTATTTGTCCTTGGCCTGCATACTGGAAAGGAAGAAACTGCTTGTATTGACAATAAACATACAGACAACCTAGCTAAAATGATTCCAATCAAATTCACTGCCCTGTTTTGCTACGAAAGAATCAAGAACACAATTAAGAAATCAATGATGATTACTGTATGACAAAACACAGTGTCTGGCCAAAAAAACAATCTCTGAGAAAAGAAAAACTTAATTTAGGAATGGCCATAGCTCCCCTAAAGCTAAATAACTTAACAAAATACAATTTTAAGGCCTCTCTTACAAATAACTAATTTCACTCATTCCCAGTAGAATAATGACTCTGCTGTAGAGATAACAATGTCTAGCTTCTTTTAAGATAAATATTTCCAAGCAGAGCATAGGGAATTTCAAACTTAAATGATGGGCCCAAGACTTTCTTCATTAGCAGTCCATACTTTATCCCCCAAAGAATGGGATCCACAGCAGATAAGGTATTGATACACCACTGTGAATATAGCACTGAACTAATAATCATGAAACAATGGAATCAGAGGTGGAAATATATATTGACTGCATGAATATATTCCAGCATAAGCACATGAAAGCATTTTCTTTTTTGTACTCTCTGTGCAGAAGAGTTTAAGGATAGGTTGATGAAGTTGCATTAGGACTAATAGGGTATAAGAATAGTTCTGTTCATCCAGTGTAGTCTCTGTGAAGAACATGAGGTTCGGTGTTTTTCGAAAGGGATATATACGAAGGAGAAATGATTTCCCTAGATCACGATAAACATCAAAATATTTTGAAATGTACACTGTCTTTTACTCAAAAAATTCTACTTCTATTCCATTGCCATAAAAATTTGGGATGTAGCTGCAAAGATTTCCATTGAAGTGTTATTTATAACATCTAAAATTTTTGATATCCACAAATCTCACCTGTAGGGGATTGTTTAAATAAATTATGACAGATAATATAAAATTATAGTCATATATTAATTAATACCTGTTACTAATAAAACAATAAAATATTTTCATAATATACTGTTAAAGAAAAATGTCATTTACTCAGCAAACTATATTGTGTGTATATGTGTGTATGAGTGAGAACAAGAGAGAGAAAGAGAAATCTTGAATTATACACCCCCAAATTGCAGGATTTTTCATTTTCTTTTACTTTCAGTTTTTAAAAAATGTTTCACAATAAACGTGTTGCTTTCCTAATCAGAAATTTAAAAATAATAATTAGAAATACGTTATGTAATTTTTTTTTTTAATGAGTAACAAGCGTAGAGGATGACCCATGCAGAATTTTAGATTTGGGAGGAATTTCACATCAAGAGGTAATGTCTTTAATGCCCCCTCTTTTAAAGAGAATGCCTCTCAATTATGCCTTGTCAGTTTATTGTCCCCATTCTCCTCTCCAGAGCATTCTTCAGTTTGTTTATGTCCAGGTACTTTGTTTCATATTGACTGTGTGCTTCTTATTGCACCACACAGTGAAGTGGCTCTGGGATGGATATCGAACAGAATCAAGGATGGCTCAAACTAGTGACATCTTTTTCAAAGGTAACTAGACTGACCAGGTAGATAAGGCAGTTCTTTGGGGTAAGGGGCTGGAGGGGGAAGGTGAAGAGGGAACTCTTGAGGGCTTGGAGAGAAGCTAATCAAGAATAAAATTACAAACGAAAATAAAAAATTTCAAAGAATGAAGGAAAACTGATTTAAAATAATATTGTCCCTTAGCTCAGCCTAATGGGTCCTGCTGTTCTGGGTGGCACTCTCATCTAACCACCAGGGAACTGGGGTTCAAGGAGCAATCAGATTGAAGACAATTGGCATTCAGCCTTGGCGAGCAGCAGGGACAGAAGGCTCTTTGTTGAATCAGGCAGCCAGAGAGTACCTTGTGCTGAGCAAGATCTGGATTAAGGGCGTGCATGCTCGCTTGTCACAAATGTTTTATTGTGTGTCTGGGCAAGTCATTCTCACTTGTTAAGGAACAGCGAGGGTTTTGTTCTGCATGGGCTTAAAATAAGCCAGAAAAATCAGAGAGGCTCAGGGTAAGGGGGGAAAGAGGAGGAAGAGTTAATGTTTATGGTTTATTTTTGTTTGGTTAGCTCTTTAAACTTTTGGAATAGGCAACTTCCTGGGGATTTTAAGTCTTAAAGTCTTCATTAGCTCTAATTTTAAAGTAACTTTTATGTTGATAATTAAAAAACTAAGTTGGAATAAGAAATGTACTTGTTATCTCAGTATAAATGTCGTCTTGGTAAAGTTCATCGCATACCATCAATGTGTCTTTACCCTGGCATACTATATGAGCTCAGTGAACACAATGGGACTAGTGAAAGACAGTATTTTGAGTATATTTTTCCTTAGGTTTTTTATTATTTCTTTTTTGCCCATACCCTCTTTTGAAAAATATAAAAATCTCACAGACTCCTTTATTTGAAATACCATGAATGCAATGAAAAGCAAATCAAAATACTGGAAAACTATGTGTTTTTTTCAAACTTCCTATTTCCCTTCCTCCATTCTATCATTTCCCCACATCCACCACCTCTTCCCAGAGCTGTGTGATCCCTACTGAAAACCATTCATTGTTTGCACATAATCAGAAAACCTAGTTTCTAGCCCCAGCCCTGTTTTCACTTAACTGCCATCTGTACTTGTGCAAGTTACCTATTCTCTCTGGGCCTTGATATCCTTCTCTGTCAAATGTGAATACTCTAACCTGCCTTCCTGTCTAAGTTACTGAGATTCAAAAGTGATAACACATTTTAAGACACTTTGTAAATAAAGAATAAGTAATAGTGGCATTATGAAAAGCCTTCAGCTTTGCTATTGCAGTATAGCTAATATACACAAAAGCACACACATCATTAAAAAAATGGCAGAGAGAAAAATTTGTGAAGATAATTACTTTAGAAGAAGACTTTGTTTTGCTGTGAGTCTACCTCCCACCCCAGAAAGGAACAGGGGATAGTGAGGCTTACTATCTCCTTTATCTCTGGGCAGGTAAGAAGAGCATCTAGGGGACAACTCAGAACAGCTTAAATGCGTTTATTGCTTTTGGGAGAATCACAGGACCTGATGCCAGGCTTAAGCCTAAGAAAACTAAAGCAGGCTGTAGAAGAGGAAAGAGATGCCTGCATTAAGACTGGCAAAGGTTGGGCAGGTGTTTGCAAGGATCAGACACAGGCCAGCCTTGAAGAAGAGAAGACAAGGTGGGCTGCTCTTGCTTCCAATACAATAAGATCACTTAGAGGGATGGTGCACAGGAAGTGCATGGTACTTCACTGGGGGTTCGTATATGTTAAATTGCTACGAGCTGTTGAAAGAACCAAAGGATCCACTGGAACAGAAATGCACTTTCTAAATCAAGGCTTTCCTTGACTCGCAAGGCTCCCAGTAATGACCATCGCCAACAACCAATGAAAGTACATCAAGAGGGAAGAAATTAGTTTTCACCATCTACGAGACCCAGAGAAAAGAAAGGCATCTAGCCAAGTGTTATAAGATTGCCCTGTTCATCCCAATCCTCTCTTCCCAAATTTGACACTGGAGGAATCTGTTATGTCTACTAGCCAGAGTCAGCGAGAGAGGGAACAGAAGGCTGAAATCTACCCCAGTGCCTTTCCTGAAGCCAGGCAGCCACCAACCAAATGTTAACAGAGGGGAGATAGCCTTTTTAAAATAAAGACCAAAGCACTTATTAATATTTTGGCCAGGACATATTTCACTTACTGAAGCAACACTGTGTCATATATATGTATGTGAGTATATATATGTCTACCTAAGACTGAGTAGAGAAGTCACAGGGCTCCCCAAGTTTCCATCCATGGACAGTGGATAACCATCCACCTGCTCATCTCACCTTCAATAAATGTTAAAAGGGCAAGGAAGACAAAATAAAATTGTATCTTGATTATATTTCTAATTATCCATATCCAATGTACTGGTTATAATGTTACCTTCCCAGTACATCAACTACTATTAGAAATTTTTAATAAACTGTGAACCTCAAGAAACTTAGTCTGGGTCAAATGTCAAGCTGTCAAACTCAAAACTATTAATAAGCAATCACTGAGCACCTGCATTATATGAAGAACTCTATTAAATATCGTCAAGAAGCAAAGAAAGAAAGGAGAAGACAAATCCTCTGTCCTTGCATGAGTTCAAAGTACAACTGTATTGTTAACACATATAACAATATTGCATGTTGGGAACAATTGCACAGTGACCTATTAGTTTTCTCAAAATAATAGAGTTCGGTAAATCTGCTGTAAAAATCAATCAGTGAAGTGAACTTGGTGTTCCCTGGAATGCCCATGTGAGACTTTTGTATGCTCTGCAGATCAGAGAATAAGGATCTTGGAGCAGCATCATGTTCGCTTTTTGTCTGACCCTTTTATTTCAAGCACACTTACGTGCACATCGTGAAACCAAACCTCTGCTTCCCAGGAGTCATCTCATGCAATTCCCCATAGTTGTTCCAGAAAATGAAGATGGACATCCTGAGAGTCACGAAAGGTGGGCAGGTGGGAGCAGGGAAATGGAAAATACAGACTCTGTCTTTACCTACAGACCTTTTCTAGAATGGGCATCACAATGTGGCTTTGTAAAAAATGCCAGTTAGGCATCTCATACAGAAAGATGGCATAAATGTTGGACCTGCTTAAGACAATGGTGAACCAGTTCAAAGAAGAATTCTTCAGAGGAACAAAAGACTGTCAGTACATCAGGGAAGAAATGATGCCCTTTGTTAGGGGTTGAATTGTGCCCCCCCCAAAAAAAATTAGTATGTTGAACTCCTAGTCCCCAGTACCTCAGACTATGACCTTTTTGGAAATAGTCATTGAAGATGTAATTAGTTAAGTTAAAATGAGGTCATATTAGAGCAGGATGCCTAATCCAATGGCTGCTGTCCTTTTTAAAGAGTGAAATCTGGACATGGAGACCCACAGTCAGGAAGATTGGAATTATGTTGCTGCAAGCCAAGGAATTACCAGAAGCTAGGAGAGAGGCCCAGAACAGAGGCTTTCCTAGAACCTCCAGAGGCAGCATGGCCTTTCGGTGGTCTTGATTTTGGACTTCTAGCCTCCAGAAAAATAACACAATAAATTTCTGTTGTTTAAGCCACTCAGTGTGTGGTACTTTGTTACAGCAGTCCCAGTTAATTAATACACTCTTTTTTAGAATGAGCTCACAAAAATAATGAAAGCATTTCAACATATAGGCTACAAGGGCATAAAAATAATACTTTAACACAATACTAGAATCTAATCCCCAAGGAAAAGGCAGACATATTTAACATATACTAGTACTTCAAACTCAGGTATCAATAGAAACTAAAATAAAAAGGATGTGTTCAGCTCTGAAGTGCTATGTGCTTGTGACATCACATTCAAATGTTCTATTCACTTATCTGTCTTCCCCCCTAGTCTGAACATGCCTTAATAGAAATCCTGCCTAATTTGTCTTTATAATCCTTGCACCTTGCACAGAACCCAAAACAGTTCAGTCAGAATTGAACTAAAGAGAATAATCATTATCAGTAACCTGACTACCAACAAGAAAACATTATTTCAGTTAATCTGTGACCTTAAACCATGCCTGTGTATGCATTTCCTTGTTGTCATTTAAATTCTAAATATGTACAGTGGGTATGGATTTTAATCTACCATACTCAGGTGCAAAATAATATCACATTACATACTTTATTTTCTAACTAAACGTATTTCTGACTCTAAAATCCTGTCTCGATGAAGGGAAATTCAATCACATTCAGGTTAGAAGAATGCTTCCTCTATCCTAGGCTCACAAAAGATGGGGCTGGGTATTGCCCTACCATGAGCAAGAGGCCCTGGCATCTGGCTGTTATGGTTGCCTTTGTGCTGCTCATTGGCTAATTCCTCAGGTGGCCTGTGAAGAAGGAAACTCTGCACCTGTGTCAGCGTTGAACACCACAGACTCATGTCAGGCTTGCAACCCAGGGGCTTGGGATCCAATCTCCATGAGTGCACCCCCAAACATTCTCTGTCTCAGGGTGCCAGGCTTCCTTGCATGACCTTGTTGGAAAACCCTTTCCAGCTTCAGCGTCCCTCCGTTCTTCCAGGGCCAGGCAGCTGCTTCTCCTCTCACCTCCAAGCCCTTTCCCATCTTTGCCCTAAACGGGCAATCCTGCAGAATCTCTCTCCTCACCTCTTGTAGATACCGAACCAAAGTCAGTCGCACTTTCTCTAAGAGAGAAGTCAAAAGAAAAGGCTGGTTCTCATCAATTAGTTTCTTATTAATTCACCCTGTTACATACTTTATATATATGTGCAGCTTTCCCCACTAAACAAATCAACATTTTCACTGACATTAAAGTGGTTATCAGTTAGACTGCCATGTATAGCCTCGTTTAATATACTCCCTTCTCCCTTGCAAAATAAAGAAGTCAAGCTTTCCTGCATATATAATGGTAGCTAGAAAAAAACAATGACACCATCTGGACTATCACACTGGACAGTGAGATGGATTTACCTGAAGAAGAAGTGGAGACTTAAAGACCCCTCCTCAGTCATTCCAGTCTGCAGTTTCCCTGAACCAGGCCCATGTATGTATTTCCTTGTTTCTGTCACACACTTTGGAGGAACATGGGTGCATGGCGGCTGGGGACACACACTGGGAACACCTTTCATGGCCCAGACCAAAAGCTGCTCTCCAGATACGTGCAGCTCTACCTGTACCACATCCATGAACATACCCCATATAAACTGCAGTTGCCTTGAGTTCACATGAAGTAGGAAAATCAACTAAAGGAAAGTCAAAGCATAACTTGGAGAAACCCCTCCAGTCTCCACTTAATATTTCTACACTCTTCCTTCTAATGTAATCAAACTTTGATGAATCCGGCTAGTGTTTCCACACCACTTTACTGTCCCTGCGCATGTGGTCAACCCAGGGAGAAAAGAAAAGTATAAAATCCCTCAGTTGCTTCATTTCTCAAATGAGTCCAGCATTGCAGCAATGTTCACTACACCTTGACAACTGACACTCATATACATCTAAGACCTATTAGAGAGTTTTCAAGAATGACCTCCGGACTCTTTTTAAAATCTGTAAAATCGTGTGTGTATGTGTGGGTGTACACACATGCATTCATACGTATATGCACATGCACACAGACTCCATTTCAAGAGTGGTGTGCAAAGAATCGGCCCCCATCGACCATTTTATTACTGTTTGCACATTTGGTACGGAACAGCCGTGAAGGCCCCAGCGTCTGCAGCAGCTCCGGCAATTAGCTCCGAATGAAACAGTCATAAATAGTAATTAGCCATTCCCTCAGTCATGTCCTAAAGCCTTTAAAAAAAATCCACAGAGAAATCAATGCATTCTTTTCTAAAGACCTATTACAGACGCACCACCCCCTCACTCCACCATCATTTCACAGAAGCTGAGAGCAAGAGTGGGATTCCTGCCACTCCCCAGATGCCCGTGGATCTGATGGGGACCAGTGAGGAAAAGCAAGCAAAAAGGGGCAGAGAGAAGAGGTGTTACAGAACCAAAGGTCTGTAGAATATTTATCAACGTAGGGAGATGTGGGTCTGCGGGAACCTAGAATATTCAACACAGGAGGACAGGACCCTAACTAACATAGAATTATGTCCTACGTGGGTCTACCTCTGCCTCAACTGTGAATCTAAATGCTGCAGGAGAGCTTCATGAATTCTCCCTTCACCCGGCGGTGAAATCTCTCAGCCCTAAAATGAAGCTGAGAGTGGCACATCGCTCCTTTAGTCGGGACACTAGCTCAGAGAACCTAAGACGAGGTCTCTCTCATATTAGTGAAGCTCCGTCCCCTGTCTTAAAAGCGTGGATTCTGAGGCCTGAGTCTGTGTGTTGTTAGGGAGTTTACGATCGTGACAATTAAGCCTCGTCATCCAATAAGCAGACACAGTCCATTCTGTGATGTGCTGTGTAGCCTGGATGGGATCATTCTAATTCTCATAGGCGGAGGTCTGGAACGGGCCTTGAAAGCTTATCTGGCTTATTCCCTTAGCTTCAGTTATGTCTCTTCTCTTCCATTTCAGACAGATTTGTGTATAGAAAAACCATGAGCTCAGCCTCTCAGTACCAGACATCTAGACCCTGGACTAATCATCCATGGAGGACTTAATCGGAGTGGAGAACCTTGGTTCAGGCATTGCCAGTGGCCTGAACAAAGACTTGCAGTGTTTCTTCCATTCCTGAGATGCTACAGTGTTGCCTACCATGAAGACTTTTTTCCCACCTTACACTGTTAGCTCTCCAGTTAACCAAATTGGAGTACTCAGTATCCCCTGAACACATCTTTTCTGAGTGTCCCCCATACACATACATACCAATTGTTCACAGTGTTCTCGGCTGTAGAGCTACTCCATCCTTCTAGGGGCAACCTGATGGAATTATAGAGGTTCCAGACAGGCCCGTGTGCTTGAACCCTTGCTACTTACTAGATGTAGGAACTTGGAACTGTTCTTTGGTTCCTCTAAGCCAGGAATTCTCAACACTGGCTGCACATTAATACAACATGTCAGGTCTAAATAACCGTAATCATAACCACAACCACACCCCCAATACTCAGACCCTACTGCAGACTCCTAAAATCAGAAGGGGTGTAGGGCTGGGACCTGGCGCAGATACTTTTTAAAAAGTACTTTATGTGATTCTCTTCTTACATACACTTAAGGTCCTGACCATAGTTTGAAACCTCAATTTTGCTCTCCTGTAAATCAGTGATAAAACTGACCTATTTCTGAGGGTTACTGTGAATTTTTAATTCTGCAACATGGGTAAGATGCCTGGAAAATATTAAATATATGATCAGAGAACTGCAATTATATTATTATTATCTGCTTTGCTTCTAACGCATTTTATCCAGGACCTCTGAAAACTATTGCAGTGCAGTGTAAGTTATGGGTGTACTCGACTCTGAATTTGAGAGCATACCTGCCTGCCTAGCACTAGGCCAATATTAAGCCTAGGCATCATGAATGAACCAATCTATCATCTGGAATGTTGCCTACCTTTGCTCCAAATACCCAAATCCACCTATCCCTCAAGACCTACGTCAAATTTCACTTCTCTCCTCAGCAAATTTTTTCCCATCAGAACTCAGAGCTTTAATAGTATAGATCATTCACCTGGCAACTAGTTATAACTATCCTTCCTTCGTGATCTTATATTATTTTAACTTGTTTGGCTATTTTTTGTTTATATCTTGTCTCTCTAAATAGACATTCTATTTTTATCTTTTTTATATCCCTCACAGGGCCTAATATATTATATATAATATGTGGCACATATTAAGATAAATAAATAAATCCTCTGGTAAGGGGGAAAAGAAGTTTAATTTTAGTACAAATTGAAATGGGATAGAAATGGCAATATTAAAAAAGAAAAACTTGAGCAAACATTTTAATTTCATGGTAAGTAATTATACTTTCTTTGTTGGTAAACACACTATGGGTGCCAGCTGCCAAAGATAGTAAAACCATACAGCAAAAGCTACAGACTTTGGAGACATGGATTCTAGACCCAATGCTATTAATATGTAATTTGAGACCTTGAGCAAGTCAAGTCATCTTTATGGTTTTCAGACTCTGTAAGAGGCAAGGATTATACGCCAATCTGTAACGGAGCTTTCAGCCCTTACATTCTAAATTTGTGACCCTAAGATTTTAAAATACAAGTGTGCTAAGTTACAGACATTGAGGACCTTCCAATAGATAACATTATTCCCCTGAGGATGGAGGATAGAATTTTGTGAAAGTAAGAATTCAGGGAAAGAATGAAAGCCCAGCCTGAATAAAGAAAAGGAAACAAAGAGCTTGGAATGAAGCATGATTTGTGGGTCTCTACTGCCCTCCTCAGAGAAAAGCATGGCAGTGGGGCTGCAGGCACTTCAATGTGGGGAGGGAGAAAGAAGCCTTTTCTGCAGTCAAGATACACTGAGCAAGACTTTCTTGGGAAAACAGTATTCAGGGTGGATTAAGCTATTTCTGAGATAACAACATGCCTGAGAGTCAGATGTACTAATTTGAAAGCTAATCAAATCATCTTGATAATTATTCAAACCAACATTGATGAAGTAACTGCTATGCTTCTGTCAAAAGTAAAAGGGACTCTATTTAGGAACACTATGTAACCTTATTTCTCCCCCTCAGATTAGCTGCCCCATTTCCCTATCTGGTGACTCTTCTAATAAGTGCTTTAAATTTTTGATTAAAGCCACCATTGGCTCCTCACATTTTTTTTTTAAATGTAGTGTATAATTTAATGGTTTTTAGTATAATCACAGATATGTGCAACCATCACCACTGTACTGGGTCATTAAAGGTCCTCCCTGGTGGAAGTGAGCCCACAGATGCATCCTTATCTCTGCGAGTCTCTCTTTCTCCTCCACAGGAGGAAGGGAGGCCAGGCCATTTCCTCCATCCTGCCTTTGTGTCTGTCACACTCTTTGAGTGGATTTTCTTCTCATCCCACCTCTGTGTACAAATGTAAGTCATCTACAAAGAGCCACCTCTAAAGTCACTTGTCTGTGAAATCTTCTCCAACCCTTCCTGTCAAAATCAGCTTTGGAGATATTCAGTTAAACCATTAAATGTGGAGGACTGAATAAAAATATTCACCTCCTTTCCAGCACTATCCCCAAACCACACTAAAATGAAAGTAAAGGAATAAAAAGTCAAAACCCAAAAGAAGAAAGAGAACAGGACAGAAGATAGTATCACTGGAGAAATTTTGACTTCAATAAAAAGAAGAGAGCTCTGTCAGAGAGTTTAGTGGAAGAAACAATGATAAGGAGAACATGTGTGGGGGGAGGGTTGCTGTCTACAGGGAAAAAATATAAAGAAACTAAACTAAACTAAATATAAAGAAACTAAAAATATAAAGAAACTAAATATAAAAAATATAACGTAACCAAAGAATATATTAAATGGTGACAGCCTATGAGAATGCAAGAATAATAAATCCTAAAATATCATAATAGGTGGCTTAAAATTTTTAAAGTAAATGAAGAAATAGCTGTTATACATATATTTTAAGAGATACAAAATAAATGCCAGAAAATAAGTAGCTAACAAAACAAGGTGATTGCCTCAGGGGAGCCAAATGTTGACGTTGTTGCTTTTGTTGTATGGCTTTATATGAGATTGTATTAAACTAGCTGCCTGTAATAGCTAAGTAAAAAAAATTTCACATTAAAAGGCAGGTAGAACATCTACTCCCTTCTATCCTATTAGACCCTACTAGACCTTTGTTGGTACCTTCCTTTATAAGTGTCTACTTTGTAACACTAACACTCACTAAATGATTATACATTCTTTAAAAAGAAGTGTCATGCTTTTATTCTGTGTTCCTTCCATGCCTCCCCCCCAACTGGCTATTGGAAAAGCAAGCATCCATTTTGGGGAGTTGTCATATTGGGAACATACCTGTTATTGAAGGTGTTGCTATTCTAGACATCCTGCAACATGTGGGGTATTCCTACACAACAAAGAATTACTCTGCTCCAAACACTTTGAGAAATAGCAGGTAGTGTGATATTAGACTTAGTTCCCAGTCAACATGCCAACGATGCTGAAAAGACTGAGATTTTTAAGCCAATGGCTGTCATCTGTAATTTACTGTGAATGAGTTGAATAGCTCTTTTAGATAAGGTAATACATATATTTTATTGGAACTCAGGGTAACAAGAAAATAATGAAAGTACTGTGTAATATTTCACTCCCACCCCCAGAAGATTCTGAGTCAGTAGTTCTGAGTTACAACTACAGAATCTATATTTGTGTAAAGGTCATCAGAATATTCTAGTGCTGTCAGGTCTGGAAATCACTACCAGTTTAGAATTCACTGCTAAAGGAGGATGAGAATAGGAAATGGGATAAAGAAGAGAATTTAGAGTCCCTAAAAGAAAAACTTCCATCCTATTCCATTTGTCTAGAGGTAATACTCACTGTCACCTCAATTTGCCAACAGGTATTCTTTTTCAGCATTTGAGTTTTCCTCAGTTAAACTCAGAACAGTAGTCATACACATAGGGCCTATAGCAAGTTTCACAGTTGAACTTAGCTAGAGCAATATTTGATATCAACACCCCCCATCTATTGAGACAATAAATTTACTTTCAAATTGCTAAGAAAACATGAGTTTTGCCACTAGCCTACAGATTTTACAGACATCTGGGGACATGGACACTGTTAATCCATGAATAATTATGTCTCTCTTTTAAGTAAGCTGTTCCTTAGAGTTCTATAATAAAATCTGTAACTTCCAGCCCTAAAGTATTTGCCCACAGGTAATATTAAAATACAGCTCAAAATGAACTCCAGCCTCAGCTGTGAGGACCTATGTGGTGTTATTAAATATTATGCTGTCTAGTCACCAAATAGCGACAGCATGGCCAACTATCTGAATAACTGCTCAGTTGCTCTATCAATCAAATTAGCAAAAGTTAAAACAGCAATCTAATATTTTCACCTAGCAAAATAGCCAATATTATTAAAATTAGAATATCTTGTGTCAATTACATGCACAAAAAAGATTATACAAAAGGATTTTTCCTATTAGCAAACAATCTAAATATTCCACAATAGGAGGATGATTAAATGAATGGACGGACAATTATTTCAAGACTGTATATAGACTTGGGGAAATAGTCATCATAAAATAATTTTATAATGCAAGGTATGAAAATCCATATACAGTATCAGTTTCATAACACATACATAAACATTCATATATAGAGATGTGTATATATATATACAAACATATATTACAATGTAGCAATCAAGCAGTATTTCTGGATGGTGAGACTATGAGCATTGTTTTAAATATTTTTTTTTAATAAATTTATTTTATTTATTTATTTTTGGCTGCATTGGGTCTTTGTTGCTGCGCGCGGTCTTTTCTCTAGTTGCGGTGAGTGGGGGCCACTCTTCACTGCAGTGTGCGGGCCTCACATTGCAGTGGTTTCTCTTGTTGCGGAGCACGGGCTCCAGGCACGCGGGCTCAGTAGTTGTGGCCCGTGGGCTCTAGAGCACAGGCTCAGTAGCGGCACATGGGCTTAGTTGCTCCGTGGCATGTGGGATCTTCCCGGGCCAGGGCTCAAACCCGTGTCCCCTGCATTGGCAGGCGGATTCTTAACCACTGAGCCACCAGGGAAGCCCTGAGCATTTTTTATTTTCTTTATACTTTCTTTCTGCTTTAAAATTTTGCACCATGACAATTTTATTTATATATATATATGTGTGTATATATATATACGTATATATGTGTATAACAATATTTTTTTTGTTCTATTCTTTTCCATTACAGTCTATTATAAGATATTGAATATAGTTCCCTGTGCTACACAGTAAATCCTTGTTGTTTATCTATTTTATATATGATAGTGTACATCTGTTACTCCCATACACCCAATTTATCCCTCCCCCTCCTTCCCCTTTGGTAACCATAGGTTTGTTTTCTATGTCTGTGAGTCTGTTTTGTAAATAAGTTCATTTATACTATTTTTTAGATTCCACATATAACGGATATCATACAATATTTGTCTGTGTCTGACTCACTTCACTTAATATGATAATCTCTAGGTCCATCCATGTTGCTGCAAATGGCATCATTTCATTCTTTTTTTATGTTATATATCTTTTTTAATCATAAAAAATAAACTGAGTCGTGTTACTTGCTCAGCAACACTTGCAACCCCATGGACAACACTCACCGAGTGGGGGAAGGCAGTTGCTTAGGGCAAAGGCTGCAATTCCAGAGAGATTGAAGGGCTGATTCAATTAGAAAAGAAAGAAAAAAAATCATTTCTTTTTCCCCTCTGAGATGTTTTTTATATGTTTATATGTTCGGGGTAGAATAAAATATACCATGTGGAATACTAAATCAAGAAGAAATAGAACCATTTTACAAGGGTGTGTTTTGAAATTATTATTATAAGTGAACTTATTCTCAGTGCATTGAGCTTTGCAATAAAATAGCACCCTTCTCTCTGTGTCTCATGGTTCCCCTGCTATCTTGCCACACTTCTGAACAGTAAAATAAATCAAATTACCCCAACAAAAAGCAGAGTATTCTCCAAAGAGAGGCCCTGTGTCCCTCCCTTTATTCCATACTGTGCTTGAATAAAGCACGAGACCCTCGCATTGAATCCGTTTAAATATTAAGCCTTTGGAAATACCAGGCATCTTCCCTTTTCCAAACTCACATACAATTCCCATTAATATTAATAAGAGCTATGTGAAGGGATGAGGAAAAACCATTCCCATTATGTTTTATTACATTTTTATTTTATGAACTGGTCTCTTGGATGATAAATCAGTGCTACTGCAAAACCATAATTCTTTGGGGAAAACCTCCATGAAATTTCCCTTCTTTGTGCTATTCTGATGCTGTCAAAAAGAAAAATCTCAAAGACTAAACACAAGCTGAATGCTTTTGACCTGTAGTGACTATTATACTGTGGATGACACTCCAATAAAATGCCAACTGCATTGTTCATAATTAGCAGCAACTGCAGTTTTGCTAAAAAGAAAAGAAAAAATCTGTCTGAGATAATTATTGCATTTTACAAATATCCACTCAGCAGCTGGCAATTAGATAACCCAGAATCAAATTGTGCCCACCATTAGATAAGTCTCAGGCACCTAAATGCTTCAGAGTCAGCATTCGGCAGAAGTCTAGTTATGGTGACATGGCCCAGCCCCGTGGCTGGCCACACTGAAATGGCCTTATTTGCCTTTGCTCCAAGAGGACTCATACCTCAGTTCACTAATCTTTATCATTTCCATGTGGCAGATACTCCACTGGATGCATCCATTTCTGTATATTTCTTTGAATTTCATGCCCAGCCTTACTTCTGCCCAAGGAGCTACCTGAACTTAAAAAAAAAACCAAAAAACTTCCTTTCCTTTTTTCTCACCCTGGCCCCTTTTCTCCATAAACACTTTTTCCTAAAGTTCTGGTCCACACGGTTCTCCTCCTTTTTTTAAAAAAAAAAAACTTTATTTTTTAGAGCAGTTTGGGATTCACAGCAAACTTGAGCAGAAAGTACAGAGAGTTCCCACATACCCACTGCCCCACAGAGCACAGCCTCTTCCAAGCCAGAGCAGTACATTTGTTACAATTGACAAACCTACACTGACACATTATTATCACCCAAAGCCTATAGTTTACAGTAGTAGGGTTTACTCTTGGTGTACATTCTATGGATTCTGGCAAATGCATAATGGCATGTATCCACCATTAGAGTATCATAAAGAATAGTGTCACCGTCTTAACAGTCCCCTACGCTCTGCCTATTCATCCCACCCTCTCTTAAACCCTGGCATCCACTGATCCCTTAACTGTCTCCATAAGTTTTGCCTTTTCCAGAATGTCGTATAGTTAGAATCATAGTGTGTAGCCTTTACAGATTGACTTCTTTCAATTCATAAGACCCTTTTAAGTTTTCTTCATGTATATTCATGACTTGATAGCTCATTTCTTTTTAGTGTTGAATAATATTCCATTGCCTGGTTGTTGTGGGGCTTTTTACAATTATTTTATCACTAACGATTTTTCCAGCTTTATTGAAATATAATTGACATACAACATTTTGTAAGTTTAAGGTGTACAACATGGTGATTTAATACACATATATATTGCAAAATGATTATCAAGATAAAGTTAGTTAACACATATGTCACCTCACATAACTACAATTGTGTGTTGGGGGGTAAGAAAATTTAAGATCTACTCTCTTAGCGACTTTCAAGTGTATAACACAGTATTGTAACTATAGTCTCTACACTGTATATTAGATTCCCCAGTGTACCACCGTTTATTTATCTATTTACCTACTGAAAAATACCTTGGTTGCTTGTAAGTTTTGGCAATTATAGAGTATCTGTAAACACTCATGTGCAGGTTTTTGTGTGGACATACCTTTTCAGTTCATTTGAGTAAATAGCAAGAGGTATGAGTGGTGAGTTGTTCAGTATGCCTAGTTTTCTAAGAAACTGCTGAATTGTCTCTCAAAGTGGCAGTACCATTTTTGCATTTCCTCTCTTTGAATGAGAGCTCCTGGGGCTCCACACCCTCCCCAACACTTTGTGTCGTCTGTGTTTTGGATTTTGGCTATTCTAATAGGTGTGTAGTTGTAGCTCATTGTTTTAATTTGCAATTCCCTAATGACATATAATGAGGTGTCTGTTCAGATCTTTTGCCCATTAAAAATTTTTCAGGTTACTTTCTTATTGTCGAGTTTTAAGTGTTCTTTGTGTATTTTTAAAAACAGTCCTTTATTGGGTATTTCTTCGCATATATTTTCCCTCCGTCTGTGGCTTGTCTTCTCTCTCTTCTGTAGAGCAATTTTAATTTTTAATGAAGCTCAGCTTATCAATTATTTCTTTCATGCATCGTGCCTTTGGTGTTGTATCTAAAAAGTAATCACCATAACAAAGGTCATCTAGGTTTTCCCCTATGTCATCTTCAGGGGTTTTCAGAGTTTACATTTTACATTAAAGTCTATGATCTATTTTGAGTTGTTTTGTGAAAAGTGTAAGATCTGTGTCTAGATTCATTTTTTCTCGTGTAGACGTCCAGTTATTCCAGCACCATTTGTTGAAAAGATTATCTTTGCTTCATTGTGCTGCCTTTACTCCTTTATCAAAGATCAGTTGACTATATTTAAGTAGGTCTATTTCTGAACTCTCTACTTTATTCCATTAATCTATTTGTCTACGCTTTCACAATGCCACATTGTCTTGATTGCTGGAGCTTTATGGTAAGTCTTAAAGTCCAGTAGTGTCAGTACTCTATCTTCATTCCTCTCCTTAAATATTGTGTTGGCTATTCTGGGTCTTCTGTCTCCCCACATAAACTTTATTTATTTTTTTAATTAATTTTTATTGGAGTGTGGTTGCTTTACAATGTTGTGTTAGCCTCCACGGCACAACAGAATGAATCAGCCATACACACACAGATATCCCCTCCCTTTTGGACTTCCCTCCCATTTACGTTACCACATTGCATTAGGTATGTTCCCATCAGTTGTCTATTTTATACATAGTATCAATAATGTATATGTGTCAATCCCAGTCTCCCAATTCCTCCCACCCCACCCCTTTTCCCCTTGGTATCCATACATTTGTTCTCTATGTCTGTGTCTCTATTTCTGCTTTCAAATAAGATCATCTATACCATTTTTCTAGATTCCACATATATGTGTTATTATACGATATTTGCTTTTCTCTTTCTGACTTACTTCAGTCTGTATGACACTCTCTAGGTCCATCCACGTCTCTACAAATGACCCAGTTTCATTCCTTTTTATGGCTAAGTAATATTCCATTATATATATATGTATATATACCACGTCTTCTTTATCCATTCCTCGTTGATGGACATTTAGGTTGCTTCCATGTCCTGGCTATCGTAAATAGTGCTGCTATGAACACTGGGGTGCATGTGTTTTTTTGAATTATGGTTTTCTCTGGGTATATGCCCAGTAGTGGGATTGCTGGGTCATATGGTAGTTCTATTTTTAGTTTTTTAAGGAACCTCCATACTGTTTTCCACAGTGGCTGTATCAATTTACATTCCCACCAACAGTGTATGAGGGTTCCCTTTGCTCCACACCCTCTCCAGCATTTACTGTTTGTAGGTTTTTTGATGATGGCCATTCTGACCGGTGTGAGGTGACACCTCATTGTAGTTTTGATTTGCATTTCTCTAATAATTAGCGATGTTGAGCACCTTTTCACATGATTGTTGGCCATTTGTACCCACATAAACTTTAGATCACTTTGTTAACATCCACAAAACAATTTTCTGAGATTTTGATTGAGATTGCATTGAATCAACAGATCAAGTTGGGAAGAAATGACTTCTTGATAATAATAAGTCTTCCTATCTATGAGTATGGAATATCTTTCTAGTATTTAGTTCTTTGATTTCATTCATCAGAATTTTAGTTTTCCTCATATAGATCTTGAACAAATTTTGTTACAATTATACCTAAGTGTTTAATTTTTAAGGGTGCTAATGTAAATGGTATTGTGTTTTATATTTCAAATTCGACTTGTTCATTGCTGGTATATAGGAAAACAATTGACTTATGCATATTAATCTTGTATTCTGAGACCTTGCTATAATTGCTGTTAGTTTCAGGAGTTTTTTTGTTGCTGTTGATTCTTTCTGATTTTTTTCAAAAGCTCTTTCTGTATCTATTTATATGATGATGTAATTTTTCTTCTTTAGCCTGTTTATGTGATTGATTACGTTAATTAATTTTCAAGTGTTGAAACAGTCTCACACAGCTGATAAAATTATACTTCGTCATAATGTATAATTCTTTTTATACATTGTTGGATTTAATTTGCTAATTTTGTTGAGGATTTTGGCATCTGTGTTCATGCCAAATATTGGTCTGCATTTTTTGGTAATATCTTTTCTGATTTTCATAATAGAGTAATGCTGGTCTCATAAAATGAGTTAGGAAGCATTCCCTCTTCTTCTATCTTATGAAAGAGATTGTAGAGTACTGGTATAATTTCTTCCTTAAATGTTTGGTAGAATTCACCAGTTAAACCCATCTGAGCCCGGTGCATTCTGTTTTGCAAGATTATCATTATTAATTCAATTGTTTTAAGAGATATAGTACATATATTTGTAAGACATAAAATTTAATTTGTACATAAATAGAAAATACTTTTGAACAAACTGATCTTATAGAGGACTCCTTTAAAAAAACTTCACAGTACCTAATTACCTCCTCTCTTTCCCATAATCCACCTGAGGCCAGTGGAGTCCAAATCATGGCTTTCCCACTTACTAGTGATGGGGATTAGTAGGTGTTGAGGGGCAGCAACTGGCAATTAATTTAACCTCTCTGAGGCTTAATTTCTTCATATGTAAAACTACAATTATACTTTCCCTGCAGGGTGTTTATGAAAATTAAGTGAGATGGCATACATAGAGTAGCTAATACAATCCCTGGAAGATAATTGGTGCTCTGAAAATACTAGTTCTCCTTCCACTTTTCTTATATCTTCCACTTTGAATTCACTTTCAAGAAAATAAATTATCTCTTTAGATGATTGTGTAGGTTCTTTGTTGTCAGAAAATAGAAACACTGTAATTCAATGTGGTTTCCATCTCAGGTTTAACTACTGATAAACTTGGAGCCAAATCTATTGCCCAAGTGTTTTAATCTACTCAATTCTTATTCCTGCAAGACTCCACTTCTTCTGCATCTTTTATATGGATGAGAATTAATTTTCCATTAAATAATCTCACTCATCTCAAAATGTTAAATACAAAAATGCATGTATCAATTTAGGTACAAATCATATATTATGGGGAAAGCATTGCATTAAAGCAAAAGAAAATTTGAGGTTTACTCCCAGCTCTAAAACTAACTAGTTTATATCCTTAGGTATGTAATTTAATATTAATAGGCCTTAGTAAAATTAAATGATTTGTGAGACCATTTAAGCAATTATTCTGATCTTTAAATTTGAGACACACTCAGAATAGACATTATGCTCTATATAATTTTCTTACTGTGTCAAATTTTGAAGACAAAAATTTAATGTACATCTCAAGAAAATGTCTACTAATATTTCTCTCTTGAGCATGCTTTTACACAGATGAAACTAGGGTAGAAAAGACATTTAAGTCTCCACAACTAACAGGACTTGATCTTTGAATGAAGAAAAAACATTCTTAAAAATCTTTTGAGAAGATTTGAATTCCTATTTAATCTGTCCAACATCTGTGTTTTGTTAAAAAACATTGTCCAATGGAAGGAATAGTGGATTAAGCAACAAATAAGAAAGTACACCGGTAGTTAGAACAAAAAAAAAAAAATCTACATAAGGCTAAGGTATTATTTTTACAAGGTCTCTCAGTAAACTGCCAAACATTTTTACATACTTAAATAACTTCATATTTTAAAACCTAAGCTATTTAAATCTTAAATTATAATATTATTTTAATTATGTTGTGAAAATACATAATATTTTCATAAAAATGGTAGTAAAATGAAACCATTTTAGCATTAACTAATGTATGTTTCTAATGCAGTGATAATTCATGGAGATTTATCCATAGTCTTTTTCTATATTAATGTATAATATATTTTAATGTATTGGCATAGTTTACCTAGACACTTACTAATCCCATCATGTTAACATAGGTTTCTTTGTCTTGCTATTTTGTCCTGTAGTCATTTTCCTTTGTTATTATTGTTGTTAGTTATGCAGGCAAAAATGAAATAAACTTATTAGGGTAAAAATGCATGTATTTATTCAATTCCCTATGTCAGCTCCCCTAATTTAGTAAGGAAAGCAAGCATTTGCAAATATTGTACATTAAGCTACAGATTTTTATTTGTTTATAACCTGTTAAGTGTCTTCTATGAGCAGTGTAATACTACGTGCCCACACATCATTTCTTCCCTTTAAACTGAGACCAGTACATGGTAGTCCTTTAAACAGACCATCTATCTGATAATCTGACTCTCCCCACCCTTTCTAGTGTACATTTTTCTGGCTATAAAAGCAAAGTGTATCCATTCATGCCTATAATATATTTTCTCTTACTAGAATCTATTTATTCATTAGGTGGCTATTTACAGGGATTGAAATATTTCAATAGCCAGAGAGTCCTCATAAATTCTTAAGGACAATGGCTTTTCTAATATGCCACCTTAATTGCATAACTTTAGTCTTTTTTAATCATTATACTTGTCTCATCTTCTCAAAATGTCCTCTAATACCTTTTTAAAAACTTTGTCAGAATAACTGGAATTAAAAGCACAGAAAACACCAGACAGCACATCATGTTTTACCAGAATAGGCTAATTTCAAATCTGACTTTCTGAGAGAAAAAAAAAAAAGATTAAAAATATTTTAAATAATGATCCTTTTTCTCTGATATGTATTATGCTAACCATATTTCAAGACACTTGAACTGTTCCAAATATAAATGAAATGCTGGCATCGTTAAAGTATGCAAATTTAGAAAAAAGGAAACCCAGGGTTAATTCATAATCCACCCCAAAATAATGTTTTTAAGGGGTCCATATGCTACTTCCTATGCTAAATGTCTTCCTTTCACATGTGCTAACATCCTGTTTTCATTGCAGGATATCAAATGCAGGCAGTGAACTGTATCCATTTTCTTCCTCATTTGATATTAAGAAGTTAGAAAAAGCATCTTGGAGAATGCTGGCTTAGACAGCCAGAAACTCGGCTCTACCAGGACTCTGGCATTAACTGGCTTTATAATGTTAACACGTCACTTCACTTTTCTGTACAATTACAATATACTCAATGCTCTGTGCTTGTAAAATATAAGCAGTGCTTGAAAAAAGTAAAGGACAAACAGGATAGTTTCTTCCAGATGAGAAAGAGAAGCTCCAATGAAAAACTACTTCAGTTACATAATTTTTTGGAAAGTCAAAGGCCCTCAACAGCAAGGAAAGACAACCCTAAAAACATCCTTAGAATTCTCAGCACAGATGGCAAACCACAAGAACCTAGCCTGACATAGGTTTTGCATGAGAACTTCAGATCTGATTCCCTCAAGCTGATGTTCCCAGATCAAAATGTATGACTGAGTAGTCCTTGTTTTTCACAAAATCAGGGAACTCTAAAACCTGGAGGTTTTTAGGAAGTTATTGAAAAGTGGGTTGTGAGAAGGGTAAACAATTTTTCTCAATTTGCCCAGTGACTCTCCTGGTTTTTGGACTGAATGCCCTATGTTTCAGGAAACCTAATTTCCTGAGTTTTTTTTGTTTTGGAGGGGGGGGAGGTTTGTATTTTACTATGTAACCCGGAAGAGCAAGGACCTAGATCATTTAAATTTTATTGTTAATTTGCATATCAACATCCAATTCTGTATATGCTATTGTCATGTGGCTCCTCTCAAGCTCAATACCTAATTTTCTGCCACTAAGAATATTCTGCCCCATTCTGCCTGCCCCCTCCCCCCACATATACACATCACAACCCTGCATGTGCATTCCTAGTTGACCATGAATATACAAAATAACCAGGATTCTTAATTGAGGAGGAACCTAGCACCCTGGCTGAACATACTGAACCTAATTTTCGGTATTAGGTAATAATGGAGTTAGAAACAACAACATTGAGAGGTAATATTTATTATTTTAACTTTTTCAAGCCTATTCCAGTGCATTTTGAAATTATAAGACATTATATCTGAAAACAGAACAAAATAGGTGGCTCCACATAAGATGAAAAGGGGAAATGAAGGTATTATTATCAATTTTTACTACTACAAGTTTGAGTCTTCTTACAGTGGCTTTACTACCTTGTTAGAGCAAAGCACACTGAAAGGATTGCTACAAACTGTGATGGCAGGGGGAAGAACTGGAACCATTGTCCTGGTAGGTTGAATAATGGTGCCCCCCAAAATATTCAGGTCCTAAGGCCTGGAAACTGTAAATGTTACTTTATACAGCAGACGGGACTTCGCAAATGTGAATAAATTAAGGATTTTGAGAAGGGAGGATTATTCTGGATTATTCAGGTGGGGCTTAAATGCAGTAACAAATGTCTTTATAAGAGAGAGGCAGTAGATTTGACACAGAGAAAAACAATGTGACACTTCCGGCTCTGAAGATAAAGGGCCCAGGGGAAAGGAGTGCAAAGAATGTGGCTTTAGAAGATGGAAAAGGCAAGAAAACAGAATCTCCCCAAGAACTACCAAGGGAATACCTTGATTTTAGCTCAGGAAAACTGATTTCAGTCCTCCAGAACTGTAAACACACAATAAATACATGTTATCTTAAGCAACCAACTTTGTGGTAATTTGTTACAGCAGCAATAAGAAATTAATACAGAACATGCAATTAAAGAAGGTTATAATGTGACAGGGCTTATGAGAAGGCTAATGAAATAGGCCAAGAGTTTTCAGGCTGAATAAGAGTAAGACACCAAAATCTATTTTTTGGACAATGCTGAAGTGAATACAATAGTAAAGTGAATAAATCAACTTCCAGTTGATTCTTTTGAGCAAAGAAATTAACAACAGAAAAGCAATGGTCCATGCCACAGAGATATTGGCAGTTAAACTTTATTTGAAAGTATCTAAAATGTCTAGACCATGAAAATAAATGAATCAAAGACATTCATGATACAGAAAATATATATCACAACTCTAATGAATAATTTTGCAGAAAATCATTAAAGACCAGGAAAACCCATCTTTTTCATAGATTCTGGGCAAATCCCTTGTAAAAATAAAGAAACAAACATATAGCAAAGCTCTTTTTCATTGAAGTACTCACCAAAAACAAAGCACACACACAAAATATTAACAATCGTAAAAACAACAGACCTGATGGCAACAGAATTCTCTTTACTGGCAATACTATACTGTATTAGCTGGCACTCCTGCTCCTTTCTAGAAGGTTTGTGCTCTTTTGATTAATGGATCAAAGGCAAACAGGAGGAAGGCTAAAAGTAAACTTGGGCTATATGTGTGCTTAAGCAAAAGAAACAAAGTTGAATAAGAAATTTAAGAAAAGTCCTCCTTATTGCTGGCCAATATAGATGACGGACACATTTGTCTAGGGCCCCTTCTATGCTAGTAAGAATGCTTCAATTCTCAATTGTATATGATAATGCAGGATTAAGAAGAGAAAAGATCTGAAATCATCAATGAAATGCAAATTTCTATTTCAGTAAAATGACACCTTTTCATCTGCTACCTTCCTCTTTCCCAGCCTTGTCAGTTTCAATATGACTGGTTAGATATATCCTTCTGCTAAAGACAATGAAAATCACAGATTAGAAAAAATGTATATGATTTCTTTTTAAAGCTTAAAAGTGTTGCCAAAAATAAAGAATTACTAGTACAATATAAAAGCAAAGCTGAAAATTCAGGGAAATAAACAGATTTCTGAAGTCAGATATAGTCTAAAAGCATTTTTCAAATCTAGGTAAATTTAGTTTGTATTTCTAGAGTCCTTCATAGTACTTGAGAGAGAAGACAAAGCTTAGTGCCCTCCAAATGGTGGTTCTAATAAGAGGTACTCTATTATAAAGTTGAGATCACAAAGAGCTATACTCTCAGTGTAAATGTGAAGCAGAAGTAAACCTAGATGGCAGTCCATTTTCAGGAAACAACAAAGAAAATTGCCTTGGAACTAGAACCTGGAGTGGGGTCTAGGAGTCAAGTTACAACCTGAAAGGTCATAATTACAAGCTGGCCCTCAAAAGAATTTGCAGTTTTAAATCACATAGCCTGTATCATCCAAGATAATCTCAAGTCATTAGGTAAATCAAGGATATCCCATAACTTTTACCACCCCAAAGTACCAGGCAGAAACAAATGCAATAAATCATCTGCAGAAAATATAACACTTTAGCTATCAAAAAGACTCAAAAATATTTTTCCAAGAAAAATGAGTGCCTCAATCAAAAATTAGAAACAAAGAAGAAAAAGTTGCCTTGACTGATAGCTCACAGAAACAATAGACAAAAGGAGGCCCTGCAAAGATTTTAAATATTGAAATAATCAAGGATAAAATACAAAATTATTTTACTTGATAACCTCTAAAGAAGTAAAAGACAAGTTTAAAATAATGTTTAATGAATTAAAAATATTCAGAACATAACAAAATAGATCCTCTAGAAAGAAAAAGTGTAATAACTGAAATTTAAAAGTGAATGGATAAATGTATAGCTGTTAGACAGAGTTGAAGAGACAATAAATTAGAATGTGGGCTTAGTAGGAAGTTATCCAATGAGCAACATTAAAAAAGCAGAAAAATGAAAAAGAGAACAGAAGTTAAGACACGAAAGTTGAAGGACAAAGGTGTAGCATATATTTAATTGAAGTCTAGATGAAAATGAACAGTAAGTACAGCAGAGGCAATATTTGGATACTGGATACTAATTTATGAAAGACATGAACCCATGGATTTGGAGAAACCAACGAATCCCAAGTAGGATATTTAAAAAGAAATCTACATCAAGTTTTATTATAATACAGTTTAAGAACAATAAAGAAAATGAGAAAATCTGAAAAGCTGATTTGTTCAGCTTTTAAAAAAGTGACAGATATACAACTGTATTTCCAATAGTCATACTATGAACTAGAGACAGTATATTGATCTTCAGTGCGAGATAAAGTAACTGCCAACCAAAAATTTTATACCCAGAAATACTGATTTCATGGATGAAGCAAATATAATTCCCAAAAAAGAAAAACAAAAAATTTACCACCAATATACTCTCACTAAAGGAAATTCTCAAAGATGTATATCAAGGAGATGTCAAGTCATACCAGATACAAAGATGAATAAGATACAAAGAAAATCTAAAGTAACACTGCATTTAAAAAATCTAGTGTGAGTTTAAAAGCAACAAAATAGGGCTTCCCTGGTGGCGCAGTGGTTGGGAGTCTGCCTGCCAATGCGGAGGACACGGGTTCGTGCCCCGGTCTGGGAAGATCCCACATGCCGCGGAGTGGCTGGGCCCGTGAGCCACAATTGCTGAGCCTGCGCGTCTGGAGCCTGTGCTCCGCAACAAGAGAGGCCGCGATAGTGAGAGGCCCGCGCACCGCGATGAAGAGTGGTCCCCACTTGCCACAACTAGAGAAAGCCCTTGCACAGAAATTAAGACCCAACACAACCAAAATAAATAAAAAATAAATTAATATTAAAAAAAAAAAAAAAAAAAGCAACAAAATAGGTTTATAATACACAAAAGCAGTAGCATATAATATGGAAAGAAATAAATGGACTCAAAGTGTAATAAGGTCCTTGTTATTATTAACTTTAGACTCTGATGTGTTAAATTTGTGTGTGTGATTTTAGGATAACAACTGAATGAAGAAAAAGTGTGTAAAACCTCCGAACTAGTAGAGAAGGGAAATGGAACAAGAATAATTAATATAAAGAAAGTAGAGAAAAAAGAACCATAGCATAATTTGGACAAAGAGAAAGGTATATATGATAGAATATAGAGTAATACCTTATATGGAATTCTAAATAAACCAGTAATTATATATATATATATAAAAATATAAAATTTATATAATTAAAATCTTAATTATATAAGCAGACTAAATGCTCCAATTAAAAGACAAAAATTGTCTGATTATATTTTTAAAATCTAGCTATAGGCTGTTATGAGAAACACAACTAATACTGAAGAAAACATAAAGTTGAAAATAAAAGGACAAAAAAATATGCTAGACAAATTTTGACCCCCCCCAAAAAATTAGTGCAGCTATCGATATATTGTTAACAGATAAAATATATTTTAAAAAGCAGTAAACATTGTTACAGGTAAAGATATTCACTGAATAATAAAATGTTCAATTCACCACAAAGATAGAACCATTATAAATAAGTGTGCACACAATAATGTTGTTTAAAAGTATATAAAGAAAAAAATTGACAGAAGTCCAAAGAGAAATAGAAAAATCCACAATCATAGTAAAAGACAGAATTTAACACACTTCTCTCAGTAATTGGTAAAATAAGCAGAAAAAAAAAAGTTTATAAGGCTATAGAAGATTTGGAAAACAATCATCAAATGATTCAATGTAATTGATAATTAAATAGACAGTATTTTTTAAATGAAAAAAAAGCTAGAGCTATTGTATAATATGGGGAAAGATATTTTCTATATAGGAAATCACTAAGAAATTAATATCCATATTATTTTTTAAACTTCTACAAGTAAAATTTTAAAAGAAAGATAATACAATAGAAAAATAGGTGAAAGGCTTGAGCAGCTAAGTTGCAAAGGAGATGGCTGCAGTGGTGTCGCCCCAGAAGCAGTTCTGATAGCCACTTCGGGCACCATTCCTGATGGGATAGACTCCAAGCCAGGTGTTCTGGCCTTATTGGAGATTCTAAGAACCTAATGTTCTTTAATAAATTCCTTTTATGCTTCAACTAGCTAAAGTAGGTATCTGTTTTGGGTTTGTTTGTTTTTTTGTTTGTTTGAATACAAACTCTGAATGGCTGAGATGTCAACATGTGATCTGTACAGCAAAGATTAGGCACCACTGACTCTATAAACTTAACTTAAGGCGCAAGTTTTACCTTTAAGTTTTATGACCACTAGCTGATACCCACCTTGCCATCACCTTTCCAAGTGCCAGCAGGCACTAGTTCCATTATTTTGTCTGATTTGACTCTCTCCTTGCCACTCTTTCTAACGTTAGTGCTCCAGTTTCTCCAGTATGCCAACAAATTCAGAATTGAGTACCTCACAAGTCACTTTGTGGAGACATTAACCCTTGTTCAAGCAAAGATTGTATTTGCTAAATCCCACTGATCAGCCTTCATGGTGGCCAGAGAGGCATCAAAGTATGGGAAAAGGAATTGCTAAGACCTATTAAACAGAGACCATTTCAGAATAGAAAAACATCTGAAAGTCCCATCTTTCCCATAGTACTATATTTATATTTCCTGAAAGATAAGAACCATAAGAATCACCCTATTTCTTTTAATAACTCATTTTTCCCAGATACAAACTTGATCTTTTGACCCCAAATCCATGTTCCCCAGAAATACTATGATTGACTATAATACTAGAATGTTTGTCCTAAAAATTCCATGCTCTGCACTATGGCCTTACCTATTTTGTTCAACCCAGAAAGCCTACAATCTTGCCTACAATTAAATCTCATTGACTATTGACAGTACTGTTCTCTAAACATGATGAAATGGTAGTTTAAATATAGTAGTTAAATTGACCCACTAGAGTATACAGGTCCTCATTAAAGAGTGAGGTAGGCAGCACTAAATTCACATATGACAAGCCCCTCAATCAGTGACATCTTTCCTACCTCCAAGGCTATACAGGCACTTAGATCTGCGACCACATAAAGTGCTGTGCCACCCTCCTTCCATTCATCTTCCATCAAGTGTATGAACCCTGTTCCTGATTCCTTCAGAGCTCTGTCCTAATTGCTGTCAGCTAATTCAAATCACAATACGTGCAATAACTCTCTACTATATATATGACACATTCATTCTGGAAGCTTCAAAGTTAAGCAAGATGTAGTTTCTGTGTAATCTCTATTCCATGCTCAGAAAATTCCCTGGCAGACTCAGTCCTGCTGGCCAAAACAGGCTGTTATTTTACCTCTGGTCCTGAATCAAGTGAATGAACAGAAATCTTGTTTTCTCAGTCCAGCTGTCTTTCTAGGTATAGATACTGGCTAGCAGACAAGCTAGAACAATGTGACCTCACAGGTACATGGAGATTTTGACCTAGTCTGTGAGGGACAACTTGTATTTATGTAGCCTCAAGTTACACTCTCAGATTCTTTCTGCGTACATACTTGGATTATGTATACACTGGGATTCTTTCCTTCATGTCTGCACCCTTTGTCTGTGGCACAAATCTTTCCCAAACACCAACTTGGACCTCTGCTCAGGTGGGTTTCAGGAGACCATTTGGATTCCACCTCTAATTAAAGTTTGCAGGGACTTCCCTGGTGGTCCAGTGGTAAAGAATTGCCTTCCAATGCAGGGGATGCAGGTTCGATCCCTGGTCGGGGAACTAAGATCCCACATGCCGCGGGGCAGCTAAGCTCACACGCCACAACTACTGAGCTCGCGTGCCTCAACAAGAGAGGCTGCGTGCTGAAACTAAGACCCGACACAGCCAAAAAAAAAATAAAAGAAAGAAAATAAATAAGTAACATAAATAAATATTTAAAGTTTGCATATGGTTTTCCTCATTATAATGGCATTACTACAGGGAAGACTCCTTTTGCTCTGTTTTTTTGGGGGTTTGTTTTTTAATTTTTATTGGAGTATGGTTGATTTACAATATTGTGTTAGTTTCTGCTGTACAGCAAAGTGAGTCAGTTATACCTAGACATATATTCCCTCTTTCTGAGATTCTTTTCTCATATAGGTCATTACAGAGTATTGAGTAGAGTTCCCAGTGCTGTACAGTAGGTCCTCCCGTCGCCCTGTTGACAGTCCAGCAGATTCTGTCCAGTGCAGTCACTACTGAAACCTTCATCTTACTAAACTTTCCCTATGTTGTCAAATTCATAAAATGTTGTGATCAAAAGAACAGAAATATTCTACCCTTGCTAGGTGGTTTCTGTCTTGCTTTTCTGTTGTTATTATTGTTCTTGGCGTATTTTTGTTGTTTTTGTTAGAGTTTTCCCCTTCTATTTTTTCTTAAGGTGGGGCTGAACAGTATAGTTCCCTTGAATTTATTAATGATCTTTTAACTTTTGTTTGTTTCCACCAGATAGCCTGTATGCCTTTCATTCCCTACAAAATATATTTCCCTTCTGAGTTTCACTTCTGATCAATTCTCTCAGTTCAACAAACCTCAGTCTCTGAAAGCATCTTTTTATTCTTTATTGTCTCTCCATAAGAAAAGAGTATACGGTGGTTTTTCTCTGCATGTCCTTGCCTCATTTCTTTTTTCACAGTATTATTTTGATACATTAGTTCAATGTTAGTAGAAAAAAAGATATCTTATTATTGTAATCCACTTATTAAACTACATAAACTATCAACTCCCCAATTTATTCTTCCAAAATACAGTATACTCTTAACAAGCCCCATGTCTTTCATCAGGAAGGAATACTTTTTAACCCCCATCTACTGTTTCTGGTTTCTAAATGTGTCATGTTCCTTTCAGGATTTTCCACTGTCTTTTCCATTGCTGTGTCAGAATAAATTCAAGCTTTCTTGCTATTTGGTGGCTGAAGTGTTCTACCTGGGAATGTTCTCTGGGTAGGATCAAAAATATCATGCAGATTAAACACTTTGGCTTCTTCTTTAATTAGGATTTTACTCAATTTTTGTTTTTTCTTTTTTTTCTTTTTTTACATATCTGTTAGAATCTGCTGGACCCCAAAAAAGAGCAGCCTTTTTTTCCTACCCAGGATCTGAACAAATTATGAAATAAGACAAAGATATGGTAGATGAAAGAACAAAGTACTATATTTCCCCAAATCGAATACCTCATGGTTTGTAAGGCATTTTGCAATTTCAGAAATGACAAGTATGACAAGTACATCATAGTTGTTGAAATATGCGGGCACCTGTATTCCCAATAAAGGATAGGCTGTAGAACGTGATTTCTATCTTTGGGAAGGTGTCCCTCCTAATAATGAATCACGGAATCAAACTCCTGTGCAGCAGGCAAGGCTGGCCGGGAGCAGGCATCCTCCACGGAGAAGGAGGATTGGTACAGCCCAGGGAAGACTTGCGCGTTAAGAAGCAGGTAACACTCGTACCTTACTGACAATCTACTCCTTAGAGTAGAATGCAAGCAGAAGCGGCTGGGCCCTACATGCCCATTTTCTCCTTTCCATCTCAGCAATCTAATTCATCCCATCCCCCGGCCCAGGCAAAGAATGACTGAAGCACAAGCGAGGCCAGGGATGTCCCAACAAGAATCGCCCCTTCCATATGGAAGAAAATATAAGGAATAAGGAATAAGCATTTCCACCCTGTCCCACCACACTCCTCTCCCCCCACCAAAAATCCTGTAATTTTCCATACAAACTGCCCCCAAAGAGTCTCAGCAACAAGGCAGACACAAACCAAAGAAGCCCCTAAAAGAAGTCTTGAGGTTGCAGTGACCAAAGATTGTTATTTAGAGACATAACTCCAACTCCCCATAGAAATGTATGAAAGGCAGTTACTCTTTCCCCAAAAGGGGGCATATATTACCACCACCTTCCCTGATTATTATGTCCTTGCCATACCACAATCTTGGACTCAGTTCTCTGTATAAACTTTCATTTCCAGACAACCACATGACATTTCACAACACTATCAAATTTTGTCTCATGGAAGACTACCACAATTTTACAGGCTGAGTAACAAAAGTATAAGTTACTATACTAGTCCACAAAAAGAGCTATGATGATTTTGTTACAAGAAACACAGGGAAAGCCAAACTCTTCAGGCAAAATTCTTTCATATTTTATATGTCTTTCTGCATTTCCATTTTCTATTTAAAAAATCCATCTATGTATTTTATAACCTTTTGATTGACTACAATCAAAACTATAGAGTATAATACATGTCATTTGATTACACAATAAATAGCATCTCCTATAGATGACATTAGAAACTCAAGTACATTACAAATACTTTTTATCATTTTGTGTTAGTTTCCCCATTTTAGTATAATCATAGCCATATAGTTTCTTTAAATCCTTATTTGTTCCAATTGGCTGTAATTTTTATCTTTCTGATGCTCAAATTTTGAGTTCGGCCACTAATAGACTTCTTTTTGTGCTAGCTTCTTTTCCCTTTTCAACACAACACACACCAAACATCTCTGAAAATATCTTTGCTTTCTTGCAATAAAGTATTTCAGGTCCATATGTATTTATTCTGCCTGAAGATATAGTATTACCTATTCTCCCAGAAGTTCTAGTTGCCTTAGTAAGTGAAATCAATGCTCAAAAACTGAGGGTCAAGTGTGGCATGAAGTTGGAGTTTCCTCAAAAGACTAAAAATAGAACTACCATATGATCCAGCAATTCCACTCCTGGTATATACCCAGAAAAAATGAAAACACTAATTTGAAGAGTTACATGCACCCCAATGTTCATAGCAGCACTATTTACAATAGCCAAGATACAGAACCATCGTAAGTGTCCATCAACTGATGAATGGATAAAGAAGATGTGGTGTATATATATGCAGTGGAATATTACTCAGCCATAAAAAAGAATGAAATTTTGCCATTTGTAGCAACATGGATGGACCTAGAGAATATTATGCTTAGTGAGGTAAGTCAGACAAAGACAAATACTGTATGATATCACCTATACGGAAAATCTAAAAAATAAAGCAAATAAATGTATATAATAGCAAAACACACACAGATATAGAGAACAAACTATGGTTACCAATGGGGAGAGGAAAGAGGGGAAAGGGCAAGATAGGGGTCTGGGATTAAAAGATACAAACTACTAAAACATTTCTCCTGACTTGGAAAGGAAATGAACCCGGGGACACCAGATAATTTGAAAGCAAAAGTGCCTAATAATGTCCATGGAGTTCCTCTATTCACTTAATGAATGACAGCAAGGAATCACAGAATACAGTTACAATACCAGCTCTGAAAGTTTTCTCCTTGAAGCTCCGCTGTCTTTCCCTTCCTTTTTTTCTTCTTTTATTACTTTGTCATTGGCATTTTGATTATTGATGTCAGTCCAGTTAAAATTACATATTTGCCTTTTATTTAGATATCTGCCATTTCCATTGCAAGTCGTTTCAGATATTTTTAATGCATCCCCAAAGTTTTCTTTCTTCATGTGTACAAGCGAAAAGAATTTAGAATGTTACAGAAGTAGATTTTAGTGTACACATATAAAACTTTTAATGGATTAAAACATGCTAAATCTGGGGTTACTGCATACTTGCTGCAGAAATAAAATATACAGTCATCTCAGAAAAGTTAAAACTATTGAAATACAACCTAATTTATCAGGAAGGATAAGCTGGAAAGATTCTGAATTGTAGCATCAGATAAAGAAGCGTGATGTTCCCTCTTAAGTAAACACTGACATCTCTGAAAGCTAATTATTTTTGCACCAAGTAACTTGAATATATTTGGAAAAATCATAGTCCCACAAGGTCAGAACATATTACTATAAGGAAAACAATTTAGCATATATATTTCAAAACAGAGATACTTCGCCCAAGCCTCTCCTTGGTGTGGAAATGTGCCAAAGTTATGAGTTTGGGCTGAAAAAAGGGTGCCTCTTGTCAGGTATGCTTTTTCACGTGTGCAGATTGTCCAATGGCCTCTGCCCTGGGAGAGGGCATTAACTCAGGTCATCGTGCATTCGATGTTACAACAAATGCGGTGAACCAGACGTATTCCTGAGTTATATATATATATATATATATATATATATATGTTGAGTATGGGTGGTGATTTAGCACTTACCTATTTCTCTTCACCTTCTGCTCAGCAGTGCAAAGTTGATTGGCTCTTATGATTTCTCTTCTTTGCCATGCTGGGGGATGGCATGCCCTTCCCTCACGCAGCTCCACCACTCTTAACATGATCTATATGTAGGAAATCTCAGTATACTCCAGAAGCTACTCTAAAACTCTAAACCTTGCCGCTTTGAGTAAAAGATAATGTATTAGGGACTTCAAACTCCTGCCACATCATTTCTGTGACATAGTTTGAAGGAGCGAAAAGCAAAGGAATACGAAAAAGGATTTTCCTCCTACCTGAGTGCAATTAAGTTAAAAGGGCATATGACGCTATTAAAAACTAGAGTCCATTTATTTGACAAACGTTTGCTGATCACTTTCTAGGTTCTGAGGATACACTGCTAAAGCAAACAAATGAAAATCTCTCTCCTTATGAAACTTACATCACATAATGGCAACAATGGATCCCTAGTTTACTAAAGGAGGGTTTTTTCTTTTTTTTTTTTTTTTTTTACTGTTTTTTAGCTTGTTTCAGAAAGGATACGAGGTAGAAATATTTTTATTTTGCTATCTTTAATAAGTCACTTGTGATATGTTTGTCTTTCTGTTTTCTTTTAATACAATGTCATGCTAAGTGGGTAATAAAGCAGCCCAGCTTATCTGGGTTATATTAGCGGACTGCATTCATTGCACAACTGTGGGTATCTGTGGGCACACACTGGTTCACTGTACTCAACCCCCAGCCCTACACATATACACATCTCCTCATATGTGTAGACAATACCTAGGACTTGTCTGGGCAAATGACAGGAGTTTAATGTAAATTCCTGGGCTTGATACAATTAGTATATTGTCTCTTGACTAAATTTTTGTATTGCCCACAATCCTTTTCCATAATTTCTAATGTCTATCCAGGCTGCCAAATCATGGAAAAGAATTATTACCAGGATTTTTATTAATAGAATATCAGTCTTCATGGTCTCTGTTCTCTCTCCTCTAATGCAAAAAAATTTTTTTTAATTAAAAAAGAGATATTATATTTTTACCATATGAATTCCTCTAAGCATCCATTTCTAAAATTGCTCTGAGACCTGCTTTCCAGGCAGAGAAGCTAGGAGCTCACTGTGAATAACACAGCAACTGTCATTCATTATAGTCTCTGAGGTTAACTACACATGCCCCTTCTTTATCAGAACAGTGGCCATATCTACTAGAAAATTCTTATGGTCCTTGTCCATTTCTGCCCTGATTGTTTTCAACAGCAATATGTGCTCTGCTTCTGCCACCATCTTCTACGACTTTACCACGGCCAAAGTTTGAATTACCATGCTGAACAAGCACAAGCCTGTATATTTCTTTCATAATTGCCTTTCATTCAGTAAACTGTGGGATAAATAAGACCACATAGGTCGTAAAGAATATTTAGGACTCCTACTGAGATAAAACATTTCTGATAAGAACATATTTTGCATTCTCTCCACTTAGACCATGAATTACTACTGAATACATTCCTGTTACTAAAGTAATTGATTTACAAAATAGCTTTTATGTAGCACATACAAACTCACTCTTTTGCCAAATATGAAAGATTTTCAAATGCAACAATTTGGTGCAACAGAGAGCCTGCTGAGCTGATAAGCAAATACAGCTATCTGATTAATTGATTCTGACCTCATAAATATTATACTTTGGGGGCTTTAATGGAACTTCCTGAGGATAAATTGTATGGTTCACCTCATTCATTTATATCTCTGGCTGACAGATGTACATTATAAAATGTCACTGAATATGCTGGCAATAAACGAGGTATAACATTAGCATCTTGATTCTGTGGTGGGATTTTTATGGAACACTTTTGTTAAATGATTCCAACAGTAGTAAAAATATTACAATATTATTCACTATACATCGTCCTTTCTATTTTAATCAGTCTCCCAGCAATTCACATTGATCTTCTTTGCTTATAAGTAAAATTTCGGCATTTAGAAAGTAGGTTTCTCTTTTATTGTGTGCTATCTCTCCCGCATAATTAACAAGTGTCGACTGCTGGTAGCAAGAAGTTTTAGGCATAATGGTTGTTGTACTATTAAGAGTCCTCATTAATAAATAATAAATTACATAAGTAAAGAATATGATATAAAATTTCAAGTTTCAATATGAGGCAAAAACTCAATATATCACAAATTGATAATCTTGCTTAGAATTTAAAATTTCAATCTCATAATAATTATGATGGTATTAAAAACACAAATGCTAAAAATATAGATAATAAAAGTAAGGCAACTTTACACAATAATAAGACATTTTTCAGTTTCATTGAGAAATATTTGACATACATCACTGTATAAGTTTAAGGTGTACAGCGTGATGGTTTGATTTACATATAGTCTGTAATGATTACAACAGATTTACCTAACATCCAGATTCTTCCCAAGTGATGCGAACTCTTAGCCTTTACTCTCTTAACATATATATCCTATACATATATCATATGGCTGTGTTAGCTATAGTCATCATGCTGTGCATTACATCCCTAGTACTTATTTATCTTATATATGGAAGCTTATACCTTTTGACCACCTTCCACCACCTCTGGTAACCACAAGTTTGATGTCTTTTTCTGTGAGTTTGGTTGGTTGGTTGTTTTAGATTCCTTATATAACTGAGATCATAGAGCATTTGTCTTTCTCTGACTTATATGTTCTTATCATAATACCTTCAAGTTCTATCCATGTTGTCGTAAACAGTAGGATTTCCTCATTTTTTATGAGGAAATCATAAAATTATATATATATATATATCACAACTTCTTTATCCATTCATCCATCAATGGACACTTAGGTTGTATCCATGAATTGGCTATTGTAAACAATGCTGCTATGAAGATGGTGTTACAGATATCTTCTCCATTTAGTGTTTTGATTCCTTTAGATATATTCCAGAAGTGGAATTGCTGGCTAATATGGTAGTTCTATTTTTAATTTTTTGAGGATCATACTGTTTTCCATAGTGGATGCACCAATTTACAATCCCACCAACAGTGCACAATGATTCCCTTTTCTCCACATCCAGGTCAGCACTTGTTATCTCTTGTGTGTGTGTGTGTGTGTTTCTCTTGTGTTTTTGACGATAGTCATTCTAACGGGTGAGGTGATATCTTTTTGTGTTTTTAATTTTCATTTCCCCTAATGACTGGCATGTTGAGCATCTTTTCAGGTACTTGTTGGCCTTTCCTATATTTTCTTTGGAGAAATGTCTGTTCCAGTCCTGTATTACACATCTTTAGTTAGGTTATTTGTGTGGTTTTCTTAATTGAGTTGCTTGAGTTCTTTGTATAATTTGGATATTAACCCCTTATGAGATATATGGTTTGCAAATATTTTTTTCCATTCCATAGCTTGTCTTTTCACCCTGTGGATGGTTATTTTTGCTAAGCAGAAGCTTTTTGGTTTGATGTTGTCCCACTTATTTATTTTTCATTTTGTTGCTTATGCTTTAGGTGTCATATCCAAAGAATCATTATCAAGACCCATGCCAAGGAGCTTTTCTCCTGTGTTTTCTTCCAGGAGTCTCCTCATTTGAGGATCCAAAGCAGGCAGATCTGAACCCACCAAGTTTCTTCATCAGAGTGCACCTACTACTTGGTTCTGCAGATGAGCAAAGCCACTAACTGAGGTTACTACTTGGTAATGCGGGTAGGAACTCTGCCAAGATCCAAGTGCTCGTTGTTGTAAGCCCCTCCCTGCCTTCTCTGTCATGCTCAGATTCCCAGTGGCTGAACCCTTCAGACTCCCCCCACCCCCATAATCTCTGTGGTAAGAGATCAGGACAGGGGTTCCCACAAAACAACCCCAATACTGGTGGGACTCTGGTTGCCCCCCCTGGGTTCTCTTTTCTCACTGTAGCAATCAGAGGCTCAGCAGAAACCTCTCAGCATGAAGTTGCACTGGCCTGGGGGAGGGGCAAAACAGTCAACGTGTAGCTGCTTCTCTTACCCTCAAATGCCAACTGTCTTGGTCTCTGTGGTGCAGAGGGGTGCTTCAGCCTCACCCCCAGGTTCAAGGATTCTTTCAGTGGTATCTTGCTATTAAATAGTTGTTAGTTGTTCTCTTTATGAGGGGGAGCAAAGTCAGGAATGACCTATTTTGCCATCTTGATGATGTCACTCCAATAATACAACATACTTCAATGTAACAGTATATTTTCTGTTATTGTACTAACATCTCCAATGTTAGTACATGTTTCTCCCTGAGAAAAATGTATTTTACATGTGCTGTGTACCTATAAAATATGCAAATTACAGTGAACATTAATCTTGCCAATGAAAGGATGATTATTTTAAAGACAACTTAGCTTCAGGAAAAGGCTAAAAAGAGAACTAGCGTATCCGCCGAATGGAGCAATTTAATACTGTACTTGAGATGTCATTATTCTTTTTCGTTTTGGGTTCCTGAAACCCAGGGAAATAAAAGAAAATTCATTTTCCAAAAGTAAAATAGGAAAGACATTCAGTTCTTTTCATGAGTAAAAATATTTATGAATTTGAATATTATAGACAAAATTTCTATTTGCTAACATGGTTATCACCATTCTTTAAAGGCCTCAATTTCCTTTATTTTGTTATAGTTGCCTATATATTGTTATTTCATTATTTTTACAAATCTGGGTGGAAAACATATTTAACCCTATTCTTCAAGTGAGAGGCACGTATATAGGAAAGTTATGAAGCTTGAGTATGGTTTAAAGAAACCAGTGATTGAGCTGGTTATTATCAAATTCAGGATCTAATTCAGTCAAATGAATATGTTCAGTCCACTCTTTTATGTTAACTGAAGCCCAGCTAAACAAGTTAGTACAAGCCTCTGAAAAACTTACAAGTTGAAATGCAAATAATTTCTAACAATATCATTAGTGAATCTGCATTTGGATCCTTCGTAAAAAGAAAATGGAAAAGCATGTAGTGCTGGCCACAGTAGAAACAACTACATTCATTATAAATCCAAATAAATGTGGCAATGAAGTTCCCAGACCCTGCTAATGTAAAGATTAAAAAGTAACTAAAATTTATGCTAGGGATGTATTTCCAGACTTCCTCAATTAACTTTTATACATTCTTCAGATCTTTATTTCTGTCCCTTCTGCAGGGAAAACTTCCTTGACCCTCTCTTCTCTTTATTTTACTGTTACTTCCCTTTTTTTCCATTTATGCTTTTGCATTCATGAGTGTGACTATTTGATTAAAATCTACCTTACCCACTGGACTGTTAGGCAATGAAAGTGGGGACTAAGCCTGTTTACTGTATTTCCAGAGTGCTGGGCTAATCTTTTGAAAATTTAAATTTGTTACATTTAAGTAAAAACTGATTTCTTTCAGATATGTGTGAATATAAATTCTGTGCTCTATAATTATATTAGGTTTTAATTTGCTAGCAATAGCTCAGATATTTTCATTCCCTAAGGTTTCCAGGTGGGAAAAATAGTATTCGATGTAGGAAATTTTTCTTTTTTATGAAATTCTGTTACGTCAATATGTTCATATTTTTTACAACCCTTTGACTGATTTCTCTCATGACATACAAGCAAAATTTTTGTTAATATTTTTAAAAATGTATTTTATATTTTGACTTCATTCATTTTAAAGCTCTTAGGTGAAAAGCACATATTTGACATATTTGATGAAAATCAGCAAATTGATCATTAGGCAAATTGACTTTCAATGAATGGATTTGAGGAAAATTAACCTGCTTCTTATTTCTAGTATCTAGCACAAATCCTAGCAAAATAAGTGTGGTTTTATTTTGACTTGTGAAGTTATATTTAAACAATAGTTTTTATGACATAGGAGAGATCTTTGTCGAGCTCCTTTAGATAGGTACTAGTTGAGTCACTTTGGAATGATCTATTAACCTCCCTCAATCTCTCTTTCCTTTTTTGAAAAGGTATACTAACAACTCCCTGTATCTCTCTCAAGAATTTTGGGGGGATTAAATAATGCATATGCAGGACTTTTATAAACTGTAGAGTAATATAAAAATATAAGAGAGTCACAAAGCAGCTGAATCTAAAGGGTCATTTTTATGACCCATCTATGTATGTAAAAATTTTCCACACTAGTTATCTCTAAGTCTGAATGGCACATTCATTCTTGAGGGCTTTGGGAGCTAATCCACCAGAGGTCCAAGGTTATGACGGTTTCATGGGTATTTCCAGAGCGTTTGTCAAATCCCTTTTTTTTAGAAAAGCAAACATACCATTTATTTCTAGAATTCCTCTAGGATGGTAATCTACAGAGGGTACCCACTGCAAATCAGGACCAGCCGATTTGCAATCAGGAGGAATCCATTTGTCAAGCAGTAGGAGGAATGTCTAGAACCAAATTAACTAGAGGAGCAGAGCTCAAGAAGAAAAAAAAAAGGGTGTTTTTCCTTATACATTCCTGTTTTTTTAACACTCACAAGGAGGGAAATGGCATCTAGGGATTCCTCCCCTTCTTAAAGTTGCAGACAACCTGCTTGCCTTCTGTTAGTCCTCTTAATTGGTCTAGAAATTTGAACTTAAACAGCAAGATAACAGTTATTTTCTTATCTCAGAATATGGCAGTGAAATAAAGGATGTCCCAATTCCTTGATCTCCTTTGTGGGTGGATGTTGTTGGTGGCCTTATGTCACTATGACTGGAAAAATGTCAATTTAGTCCATTTAATCCCCATTTTACAGATGAAAACAACTGAAGTTAGTGAGGTTAAGCAGTTGGTCAATGGTTGAACAGCTAGTAAACTTCGGAGATGGGATTCAGCCCCAGGGCTATGTGGCTTAGAAGGCTGTGCCCTAACTCACTCTAAGAGGTAGGTGGTTGGTAGCCTCCCCACAAATTTTTCCTCTTCAAAACCAATAAAATAATTTCTCAACCATTAATTCACATGTAACTTAACATACTTCCAAATTATTCTTTTCTATTAACAGCCACCCATGAAAGGTAAAATTTACTCTTCCTTTCAATATAATACAAGGATACAGTACAAACAGATACTGTAAAGGCAAACATCAAATACACAACTGACTCCTGATTTATTTATTTATTTATTTAAACATCCTTATTGGAGTATAATTGCTTTACAATGGTGTGTTAGTTTCTGCTGTATAACAGAGTGAATCAGCTATATGTATCCATATATCCCTATATCTCCTCCCTCTTGCGCCTCCCTCCCACCCTCCCTATCCCACCCCTCTAGGTGGTCACAAAGCACCCAGCTGATCTCCCTGTGCTATGCGGCTGCTTCCCACTAGCTATCTATTTTACGTTTGGTAGTGTATATATGTCAGTGTTACTCTCTCACTTCGTCCCAGCTTACCCTTCCCCCTCCCCGTGTCCTCAAGTCCATTCTCCACGTCTGCGTCTTTATTTCTGTCCTGCCCCTAGGTTCATGGGTATATACCCTGAGAAAACTGCAATTCAAAAAGAGTCATGTACCACAATGTTCACTGCAGCACTATTTACAATAGCCAGGACATGGAAGCAACCTAAGTGTCCATTGACAGATGAATGGATAAAGAAGATGTGGCACATATATATACAATGGAATATTACTCAGCCATAAAAAGGAATGAAATTGAGTTATTTGTAGTGAGGTGGATGGACCTAGAGTCTGTCATGCAGAGTGAAGTAAGTCAGAAAGCGAAAAACAAATACCGTATGCTAACACATATATATGGAATCCAGCGCCATGTTTTGATTTCCACTGTGACCTATTAAGCCAGATGGAAGGGGAAGCAAGGGAGAAAGGAGAATGGTTTTGATCCCAATGGCAAGACAGTGTCCTACTGCTACTCCCCCTACCCTCCCAAAGCTCTTCATTTACCTAGGCCACTTTGCCTAATTTCTGACTCCACACTGGAGTCCCCTAACACTTGTATCACCTTACTCAGTTCTACTTTTTATTAGATCTGTGTCCTTGGGCTTCTGGTTTCTCATACATAAGATGAGAATGATAATATTATATAATGTTAGGATTGTTGTGAGGATTAAATGTGATCAGATAATAGTGACTGGCATTTAGAAACCGCCCCCCAAAAAAGCTACTAGTATTATTATTGTCATTATTAATAACCTAATTATTATAATCAATCAATCAAGAGATGGAAGAGGGAAAAATGAGAGCAAATAAAAGGAAAAGACAGAAATCTGTGTGTTTTTAATAGATAAATAAGAGACAGAAGATAAAAGACAATACTCGGTGTTCTAGGTATTGCCCCTTTCCAAGCTTATCCCCTGCCATTCTCTTCTTTGATCCCTGTACTCTAGCCATACTGACCTAACTGCTTTTCCAAATATGCCTTGCTTTCTAATACTATTAATCCATTCCTTCTCTTTGAAACAATATAATTGTATAATTGTATAAACAATATAATTTTATAATTCATGGAACAATTATTGACAGGCTTGACAAAGTTTATACAGAAGTGTGGTTATTTCTGTGTACATTTTATGTACTCTACTAGGTTTTAATCCATTAAAGAAAGAGACTCACTGTTTTTTTGTATCTCTATGGCACCTACAAACATTTATTGGATTGAATCAAATTTCCACAATCTTGCTTTATTTTTTTTTATGGGGAAGCAACTAACCAATATCATGGTTTTTCAAAATTTCTCTTAGAGTTAAAAACAAATACAATCTTTTTTCATTCTTTTACCCAATTTTTATTTGCCAATACAATTGCTTTGGAATAGGACAGGGCGCTTACTTACGTAATGGAAAAATCAGTTCTCAATGCTGGATACATTTTAGAGCCATGTAGGAAGCTTAAAAAAGAATACTGATGCCTAGTATATACCCCAGAATAAATAAATCAGAATCTTCTTTGGTGTTTGTTTGGAGGGGGCAGGCAATGTGCAGACATGGATTTTTCTTTTTTTTTAAGTTTCACAGATCATTTTAAGGTTAAGCCAGAGTGAATCACTGGCTTAAGGCCACGATCTTATAACTTGAAGAGAAACAGGTAACCAAGCATTGCCAATCTGTATTCAGAAAATCAACTTCTTTAACCTCACCCAAAGAATGACTTGGAGCCTATCCCATCAGCAGGGCAAGGTGGTAGAGCCAATAAGCTGAACACTGATGTGATTAACAATTTGTAGGCTTTGTGGTCAATGACACATTTTGCCTAGACACAGAGATCACCACTGAAACCAGAGTAAGCAACTTGAGGGACAAATCCCCTCTAGTCAAATGATTATTAATGGTGTGGAATAAAGAATTTGGCTTTGAGGTCAGGCGGAATAGAATTTGAATTATAAGCCTGCCACTTACTTTATGGGCAGTCTCTTTGCCTATATGAACCTTAATTTTCTCACATATAAAATGAGAACAATAATACTAACTTTAAAGAGTGGTATATTTTTAAGAAAATATATATAATTTGGCGACAAGTCCTAGCCTATTAATTTCCTAAAACTCTGGCCATGGCCTCTGAGAATCAGCTTCCTTCAAATCCTAAAACACAGTAGACGATTCTTAAGAAATACATTTACTCAGGGCTACAGTGAAATCATGCTGACCTTATTCTATGAAGGCAACAAATCATGGCTTGCTATTAGTGAGTTTCATCCTTGAATTCTAGTTCTATCTGTTAGCCAGAAACTCCTGTGTTTATAGGTTGGCCTTTAAAAGACACAGAATTACTCATGTCCTTAAAAATCCTGGACTTGCATCAGCCAGAAACTTTGAGATTCATTTCTTCCCACATGCACACCCATCCTCATTTTCAGTCTTTCATCCCATATTCCCTTAACCATGACACCTCTGGCAGGATGCCTGGAAGGAAACTCATGACCCATTAAGTTAACTTACCTCAGGAGTAGTAGACAAACAGGCTTAATTTAACCCAGAAGATACCAAGAAAGAATAACTTGGAAACAGAGACCAGGCTGAGCTAATACACAGGCTGCCTTGAGAACTATCATTTATAGTAGGTTGTACAGCATTCAAGCACAGATTAGCTCACTCTGAAGGCAATGAGCCGGGAGCCAAGTTAATTATAAGATAACCGGTAAGTCTCTGCTGTACATATTGCAGGGAACTTGGTCAGCCATAAGAGTGTATTTCCACTTTGCTCCCCCACAAGCCACGATGAGCAAATCTGTGACTCAGAGGTGATGAACATGTGCAGCTACACTTGCAAGACCTCCCCGCCAACTTCCCCCCAAAAGAGAAAGTAATAAAATTTTATCACCTTTACATAAATCTGAATCCTTAATTATCTCCAATCTTGATGAATCATTTTGGTATGTGTGAGCATCTGTAAACGTACTTTTAAGAAAATAGGAAGGAAATCAGGTTCTTCCTCAAATATGTTGCTCCAATGACTTATTTCTGCTGCCCAATTTAACACAAAAACAGAAAATGAGAAAATTAAGAAATATGAGTGAAGTGGAATCTAAGAGAAATCACAGAATCTGGTGTTACTAACAGGCTGTCTGTTCCAAATCTTCCCATGTCACACATCTGCATCCATCACTCCAGAGCTGGAAGGTAATTACTGTGAGAAAGAACCACTTGGGAATTTTATTTTGTTAGTTTAACAACCAAAACCAGTGTCTAGTAATAAGCACGATCATAACTGACCTATTGCTTTATCTTCAAACTTCCTGGTGCAGTAATTAAGTTTTCTTTCATTCCTTCTTGCTGCTAAACAGTTCCTAGGTCAGTAGTGAAGCAATGTTGGAGGCACAACCACTTTGAAGGGAAAAATGTCCTTTCCTGAACCAAAAAAGGCTGCCATAGGGCTACAGAAAGGCAGGGATGGGAAGAGGAGGACACATAATTTCTTCTTTCTACTGTTAACTTACAGTTAACTATCATTTTTCACAGTCTTTTCAATAACTTCCATGGGTCTAAGATGAAGCATTGCCCATAAATATACAACAGTTTTCAATTGTGAGTTGTAACTGTAAAAAGAGGTAGAGAATAATCATTCATTCTTTCATTTAGCAAGTATTTATTCAGTCCCTGTTATGTGCCAAGGATTCTGTTAGATGCTAGCAATATGAAGACACAGAACATGTAGACCCCCAAAGAGCTCATAGTTCAGAACATAACATAGAGATGCATAAAAATGATTTTGAGATCATGTGATATTTTTATAGCCATGTGGTATTATGTCTAATTTCATCAAGACCACACTAAAGTAGAAGAGAATGTAAATCTAGCCACAGGCATGAAGGGATTCAAATATAAAAGTTAAATATATTGAGCACTTGAATTGAGATTTGAAGCAGGATAGGAGTTTGCCAGACAGCACGGGGGAAGGTATTATAGGCCAACAAAGATTATGGAAATGAGTAGATGAGTAGTAGCAGCAAGATAAAACTTGAGGGTTAAAACATGAGGCTAACAGCAGAGACAGGGGCTAGGATTTGGATTTTCTCCTCTAGATGATGGAGAGTCACCAAAGAATCTGGAGCAGGATATAGCAAAGGCAGATTCAAGGTTGTCAGGGTTAAGCTGGAAGCACAGGAGAATGTTGATTGGAGGGGAGCAAAATGGAGGCGGGAAGACTGTTGCAATGGTCCAGGTGGGAGGATGCTGGCAGTGCCACTGGAGATGGAGAGGAGGGTTGGAATATGAAAGGATGCAGGAACATAGGAAACATTTGGGTATTAGGGCTAAGCTTTTTGATTTGGGCAAACCTAAGAGAAAATTCATTAAGTAGTCTCCAGGAGCATGTGGTTCAACTATTGACTAGCACTAATTGAAACAGTACACGATATCTTACATACCACATGGCGGTATTATGAGATATACATATATATCCAAATATACAAATTTAAATATTAAATTTTCTTATCATCTAATTCCAAATCATAAGAGAATTCCAGATGGCATTTGCGTTGAAGATAATGGAGTAAAGGGGGTGCAAAAATGTGAGGCTAGTTTGACTCTCTCCTTTTTTTTCCCTACAGCCCCTGATATTCCCTGTAATAGAAAGTGTTTGTGGGTGGGGAGGTTACAATCAGAAAACCTAAGTCAAGAGCACTGCTTTGTACCAATTAGCTCTCTTCTTTCCCACACATACTTTATAAAGTTTATAATGAAGTGAATGAGTCTCTCTTTCAAGAAAGAAATTGTCATTAAACTGTCAAACACTGTAAATTATAGTATACTCAAAATGTAACCAACATGTATTTAATCTAGGCCCTGTGGAAAGAAACATAAGCAAGACATTATGACTAGCATTAAAAATATAAAAGTAAAGACACTGGAATTCAAAGTAAAGTATAGCACTTGATAGGTCTTAAAGACTACTTGTATCACATGGAGAATCTCCCCAGGTACTGATATGCTTGTTAACATTTTCCACCATCAGGACTGTACTTCATCAAACCAAGATGCCTTCCTCACAGCCTACCCATAGGACATGTTTCTATTCCTAAGATATTCCTCACTCCTCCTGGAACCTAAAATAATCTCCATTTCTATATCTTTACGGCTTCTGCCTGTGATGGCTAATTTTATGTGTCAACTTCGCGCGAGTTTTCAGATGAGATTAACATCTAAATTGGTAAACTTTGAGTAAAGCAGATTGCCCTCCATAATGTGGTTGGGCTTCACCCAATCAGTTGAAAGCCTAATTGAACAAAAAGACTGGCCTCCTTGAGCAAGAGGCAATTCTCCAGAAGACTGTCTTCAGACTTCATCTGTACCATTGGCTCTCCTGGATCTCCAGGCTGCTGGTCTTCCAACTGGAACTTTACCATTGGCTCTGAGCCTGCTGGCCCACTTTGCATATTTTGGAACTGCCAGCCTCCATAGGTGTATGAGCCAATTCCTTATAATAAATCTCTTTCCATATATAGATACATCCTATTTGTTCTGTTTCTCTGGAGAAAACTGACTAATATTCCACCCCAAATTCATTTTTCTTCCTAAAACATCCCTTTTCTTTTGTTTATCACATAGTTAGCAAGATATACCTACATCATCAGAATAGTAAACAACATGTTAAAAATAGTTGTCATGAACACACACACACACACACACACATATTTATACATGACAAAATATCCAAATATCTGATCAACTTAATTTGCAATCAGATTACTGATATTACATATAAGAGGCAAAGTCATTCCTAGTCAGAATGCAAAATAAAGTTTTTTTCAGCTTTCTTCCATTTTTCTCCTTCAACCTACCTCACTAACCACTACTGTTCCTGCCTTTAAGTTCCTGCCAGCCCCTAACTGTGAAACTTCAGCCAGTTCAGCCAGTTCTCCTCTATAGTAAGAACTTCTTATCATGCCGCCTTCCTACTCCATAACCCTGAGTCATCTTTTCCTCCCCACTCTGTACATCCAAAAAGTCATCAAATCCCATTGATTCCCTCCCACTCCTCTGTTTGTCCCTTCTTTGGATAGCACTGGAAATCCAGCAACATTTAATCCCAGGCTCTGAGTCCACCATTAGAGATGACACTAGTTTTGATAAAACTGAAGACCCTTTATGGCCTGGTTTTGGTTTAATTGAGTGGTGTGTACATAGGAGTATGAATATGACTGTGAATATGTATTTGTATATGTGCTATATGCATGGTGAACTTGAATTTCATATCACAAGTGGGTGAAGAGGAGTATTATAACATGGCTTGTTCAGATAAAGCAAATATGAAAACATTTATATAATTCTGTTAGGGGCTATTCATACAGAAGAAGAACCCATGAAGAATTCATGCAAAAGTGAGAACAGCTTTGGTCAGGATCATGGATGTTCTTTCAAATGTTGTTGTAATTGTGTCCGGAAGGAGAGCATTTTAGATCTTGAGAGACTTTCTCAGGTTAACACAGAAGAACTCTACAAAAGGCCCCTTGGTATCTTTTCATAACACAGAAATGGTGGCATATGAATCCCATGCCTTGCTTTAGGCACCACCATAAATCAATGTCAACTTCAGGAAAACAAAACCAAAGACGCATCTTGCCTTCCCGTCCCCAGACTGTTTTCTTAACAGTGCCACCTGCATTGCTTCCTTAACTACAGCTGACCTCTGCGATCCAGGCCACACAGAAAAATGTATTACATGATGTGGAGCAAATGGAGGGAGGGAGAGCCAACTAAATCCCTGGAAAATAAAGCTGGCAGTAGTCTTTGTACTGTGAAACGCAGAGCATTACTTTTCCCAGAGACCTCGGGAGTCCTACTCGTGTTCAGGGAGGGCTGTGTGGAGCCCCAGACACTTCACCCCAACCCAATCACAGAGGCTCCACTTTTTCTGTTTTTAAACATTGTGATTCCATTTAATTATTATCTAAAGAAAGAATTCACCCATTTTTTAATTGAAAATATTGATATAACACATAACATACTGAGTCAGGACAGGTGGGTGCTAGTCTCACCACTGAGACTTCATCTTTCAGCACCTGCATTTCCCATTTATAGGTGGCGGTAACATTAGGTTCCTTGCTTTCCATGAAGATCAAATGAGCCAATGCTTATTAAAGGTCTTTGAAAAACTGGAAGATACTATACCAACATAAATGCAATATTCGTAGCATTAAGCTGACTATATGTTACCTATTTAACAAAAACTATTCCACAGCGAAGCTGCAAGCTAACCCTCAGCTCATTTTCCTTCACAATATCAAAGACATTGTAGACTATGCAGACTCCGTGTCTAGAATGTTATTCCCTTGTTCTGTAGTTTTGAAAATTTTCTGTTCTTCTTGTTCCAATATGTTTGTTTTAGCAGCAGAACTCTTTTTTTAAAAAAGTGAAGCTCGTGTGGAATATCATTACATTAAAAAAATAAGAACAAAACAGGCTGAACCAGTTAAAATAGGAGGGGAGGCCCAGCGGCTCAAGCTGACCCTCCTGCCCAAGCCACCCTGGGGCACCTCTGAGGAATCCCAGGGCTCCGCTAGTCACCACTGAATGACTCCCTTGGCGCATATTTGTGATGACAGCACACCTCCCAGCTGTCTACTTTGACACCGAAGCTTCATCTTGTCCCCTAAATAATTTTATTCAATGCTTTTCCATTTTGTTCGAGAGGCAGTGTGGGTCACTTGGAAATTTGTAGTGACATTTTAATTTTAATGAATTTATTTTAAGTATTTACTTGTCAATTAATTAATTTAAGTTTTGCCCTTCTTACAGCTTGAGCTTTGATCTGAGGAATTACTTTTTCTCCTTTGCAAGAAATATTGACAGGTCCAAAAATAGAGGTGCCCGACTCCTACAGATAAAAGACGTTCAGGTAACTCAAGCTAAGCCAATCAGACTTTTTCTCTTAAATCTCAAAATTTTGAGCTGAGTTGCATGAGATAGATAAAAAAGTAACAGTAAAATGCATTCATCTGGGTGATGAATCCAAATAAGTCTCTTGAATCTCAGGTTCTTGAGGCCAGAAATCTTGGGCCAAATTGGCTCCTATTGTGTCTGACTTATTTCCAAGGCTGTTCTCCAGCATTCATAACCATTCTATAAGATACTTATTATCCCTCTGAGTAAATCCCTTTTGTTTAACTTAACCAGAATTTTTGCTTGCAAAACAAACAAGCAAAAACTCTAGCTTAAATTTACACCCTTAGAAGCAGCCGCATAGCACAGGGAGATTAGCTCGGTGCTTTGTGACCCCTTAGAGGGGTGGAATAGGGAGGGTGGGAGGGAGGGAGACGCAAGAGGGAAGAGATATGGGGATATATGTATGTGTATAACTGATTCACTTTGTTATAAAGCAGAAACTAACACACCATTGTAAAGCAATTATACTCCAATAAAGATGTTAAAAAAAATAAAAATAAAGTATACAGGAGGAAAAAAATTTACACCCTTAATAACCTTCCAATTACACTAGACTACATTTAACTAGATAAACTCTTAAAGAACCATCCATGTACCTATAGTATTCTGCCATGTGCTTATTAATATGCTGATGTTGTATGGGGTATTCTACATAGATTTTCTAATTTAGTTGCCACACAATACTATGAACAGATATTATTTTCTCAGTTTTACAGATAACAAAGTCAGGTTTGGACAAGTCATATAACTTTTCTAAGCTCACACAGCTAGAGAGCAGCCTAGAAGTTCAAAGACAGATTTATTTGGTTTCTCAACTCTGGTTCTTTCAACTTACATCATGAGTTGAATTATTTGGCTGAAGAAACGTTTCACTCAGTGCCTTTGGGGTTCTTACAGTATCCATTCTAGTTATAGGAATAATAAAATATTAATTAGTGTATAAATTTGTTTGCGTTTCTATGTGGAGGAGGATATGTGAAGGTAAATGCATATTTAAAGCATCAGTGTTGTTGATAGAGTACGAACAATAGCTAGGATACATCACATCTTATGTTACCTCCTATATATGTTCCAGGCCAAAATGCACTTCAGCTAGACGCTTATTTATTGAGCATCATTCACCTCTCCTGGAGGTCAGGAAGCACCTTGGTGTTTTCTTAGTAATTCTGCTGGTATGGATCAGATCCTGTTTGGTCTCAGCCTTCAGACAGGAATATTTCATCTATCTCCTTCAAGGTTTTGGCAAATATGTGGCATTTCAGGTCCCGTTTAATTTTAACTCGATCTTTTCTTTACTTATTGTTATTTAGGAAATGTAATACTGTGGACATAAAGAAGTCATCAAAAATGTTAGGGAATGTTTCTTCCCTCTGACCTTTGAGAGCTGCAATGACGTGTATTAAAATTTGATCTGAAATTTCTCTAACCTACTGTCTTACCTCATAGACAAACCAGGCCATATAGCATTCATCTTCCAAATATGAAAAAATCCCCATTTTGTGAAAAATGCATCTGCATGTAACACATTTTTAGGTTAAACCTAGCAGAATTACCTCCATACACACAAAACACAACAGAATATTTGTATGTGTCTGTGTGTACACATACAATCATATAGCTTCAGGGATCACAATTCATTTAAAATATTCCTAAGTTCTGTTAATAAGAAAATATTTCTTTCTTCACTCACCAATTTGTTCATTTTTTCCAATCAATATTTATTTGAATATATTCAAATAAATACAGATACATCACATACTATGTGCCAAGGATTGTATTAGGTACTGGGTAAAGAGGAGAGACACTGTCCCTGAACTCTACAGTTTGTAGTCTAGTGGCGGAATAGGCAATGTATAAACAAACAAGTGAAATAGGGTTTACAAATAGTTGACATGTCCCGTGAAGGGAACAAAGTGGTAGAGGACACTGCAGGAAGGAAGGTTGGCTCAGCTAGGTTGCTCATTTTACATTACTTGTTCCCTCATATATTTGTTCTGCAAATTGTTCCCTAATATATCAAGAACACAATGTTTTGGCAGAAAAGTACACTGAAACTAACTAGCGAAAGGTGCAAAGAGGAGCATTCCAGGAGAGACAGAAAAGACCTCAGCATTTTCAAAAATCCCATTAGTCACTAGGGCTGGAATAGTGAGCAAATGGAGAAGGCAGCATGAGTGGAGTTGGGCAGGAGCCAGATCATCCAGGGCCTTGATCAGGCGCTTGGATTTTATTCTAAGTATAAGGGAAGGCTAATCAGGAAAGTGAGAAGGTATGATTTATGTTTTTATGTTTACTCTAGCTTCTGGGTGGAGAATGGATGGCAAAAGATACCAGGTTATTGCAGTAGCCCTGACAAAAACAGTGCGGCCTTGGATAAGGTGGAAGTGATAGAGATGGAGAAAAATGGCAGGAGGGACGGAGAGAGGAAGGGAGAGGAGAGAAGAAAGGTTTTTCTTTTTCTTTTTTTTTATAAGTAAAATAACTTTTGTGAAAGTTTATGTGAATAATTCATTCTTGTGTGTGTGTGTATCAGATAAAAGAACAAGGGAGTAAAAACATAACACAAATTCTACCACCCTGAATCAGATAAGTTTCTCCATACTCAAACAATCACACAGAAACATTTGCAAATACTCACAAAGACACACAAGTTAATGTTAGATACACTTTTTCCCACTTTGCTTTGTTCATTGTGAAAATCCCTCCAAATTATCTTGTATACATTTTACTCATTTTTAATTGGGTATATGATAATTGTATGATATGGTTGTATTGCAATTGATTCATTCCTTCCCCATAGATGGCTTTTAACTTTATTGATAGTTTTTTAAAATAAATTTATTTATTTTTTTATTTTTGGCTGTGTTGGGTCTTCGTTCCTGCACACGGGCTTTCTCTAGCTGCAGAGAGCGGGGGCTACTCTTCGTTGCAGTGCGTGGGCTTCTCATTGTAGTGGCTTCTCTTTATTGTGGAGCACAGGCTCTAGGCGTGCGGGCTTCAGTAGTTGTGGCTCGCGGGCTCTAGAGCGCAGGCTCAGTAGTTGTGGCGCATGGGCTTAGTTGCTCTGAGGCATGTGGGATCTTCCCCCACCAGGGCTCGGCCTCGTGTCCCCTGCACTGGCAGGTGGATTCTTAACCACTGCACCACCAGGGAAGTCCTATTGATAGTTTTTTGCCACTATAAACAATGCTGTTTGAAATATCTTTATTATATATTGGTGTTTTTATCTCTCTGTTAGAGATTCTAAAGAGTAGAATTGATGGGCAAATAGTTCCATATTGCTTTCCAAAAAAAACTGTTAAAATTCCCATTTCTATTAGCAATATATGAGAATAAACTTCTCTCCACAAATCCACCAATCATCACTAGTATTTGTTATTCTCTCGGCCATCTACACCATCTTCATATGCGGAAAAACTTCATATAACAGCCTCTGTACACCAAATACCCCAAAGCCAGACTTTCAATGAGAACCTAGTGACATAAAGACTGGATAATGTAAAGACTCCTTGCTGGCCAGGGTGGAAAGAATTCTGGCTAGTTTGGAGAGAGAGCAATGGGAATAAAATTCAGTGAAACTCAACTCTGATTTTGGATATGTTAATTTTAAGAGGTCTTTGTCACTTCCAAGTAGAGATTACCAGTAGGCAAGTTGGATATATGTCTGGAGCTGAGAGGAGAGGTGTGGGCTAGAGGTGAGAAAGCCAGCAGATGGATGGCATCTGAAGCTAAGGTAACAGAGGGTATCATTAAACAAGAGTGAGTTGAGGACAGAGGAGAGGCAGATATCAAGCCTGAACCTTGAGGAACCCCAAATTTAGAAGTCAGTCTGGGGGGAGAGTCTGAGAAGCAAACTTTGGAAGAACCACCAGGGAGGTGAGAGTTCAAGAAGGCCACTTGACAATTAGGAAAGATAACCACTGCATATTCTTTTAGCAGATCCCATCAAATAAAGTTGGAAAAGTGTTCACTGCCTATGGCCAAGGGAAGGTCTTGGAGACACTGGCAAAGAGCAGTTTCAGGTAAACCTTGGGGGAGAAAACACAGTGACGTGTATTGATCAGGGGATAGGGAAGAAAGTGAAACACTGAAGGAAGGATTCATTGAAGGCTTGAGCCTTTATCTCCTCATCCTGAATCTTCAAAGTCCAGAAGGGAGGATGTGCCTTAGAATAAGTTTAGAGGAAGGCTCACGTTAAAGGGACTCTTCTTCTCTCCCCTGTCTGGGTTTTTGGAGGAGGCTACTGTGACAGGTGACCATGTGCCCCCTATGTGGGCATGGTTAATGGCGTTGTGATAAAGAGAGGGTCTAGTTGGCCTCCTGGGCCTTTTTTAGCCCCACTGTGTTGGACAAAATGAATTTAGGTCTTGCAAACCTGCCATGGGGTCAGTGAGGTTGAAAAAACAGAAAAGCATGAAAGGTTCCTGTAGGGTCAAACATCTAGACCAGGATTTGGATAAAAAACAAGGCAGAAACTTTAAGAGATCTGTAATCTCAGTGAGAGCTGAAAAAAGGCAAGTTAGAAGGAAAGGTAAGCTGGACTCTGGCCCAGCCTAAATAGTTTATATAGTCAGCTCTGCTATAGGAGACATACATGTTCCTAATAATCACCATGCAATAAAAACCTCAGGGCTTACTGGGAAAATGAGGTTTGGGAATGCCACTCAAAAAACTTTGTCAGTGACACATAAAAATAAATACCAGGACCTAGTTAAAATGAAGGTATAGTTTACACATGTTAAATAGTTAAGAAATACATAAATACTACAATAAATATAGCAGTTTACCTGGAAAAAGACCTGAAATTTGCCTTTGGAAGTGGGCATTGGAAGAGTTACAGCTGTGAGTTATTGGAAAGTAGTGGGAAAACAAAAAGTTGCAACACTAGATGAGGATGGGAGTGGCTCATAACACATGGGGTAAACTGAGGCAGCTGGGAGCTGCTTGAGGTGTGTGCATATATGTGTTTTGTATACTCCTCTAAGGGCTCAGTTCTGCTTGGTGCAGTTTTCAGCATTCCCCTAGTCCTTCCTGCTCAAGAAATTGAGCATAAGCAAATGGAAGCAGGATTTATGCTCAAATTATTCCCTAATATATCAATCGTGCTTTTAAAACAAGCATTATAGCAGAACTGACTATACCATGAATTCCTCAGCTACAGACAGTAGCACATGTCGACAAAACAATTAGAGACAGGAATGGCTTACCCATGAATTAGCAGTTGTCAAGTGGGCACATTCCAGGACCAGCAGTAGAGTCTGGGGCCTTTTCCCCACAAGGCCATGTAGACTTTTTTGGTTTGTTTTTTGTTTGTTTTGGGGGGATAAGATTTATTTCTCTGTTTTTCAATTTTTCTAGAATGATCCTTGTATATAGAATAAAATTGAGATATAACTGACATACAACATTGCTTTACTGAGATATAATTGATATATAACATTGAGTAAATTTAAGGTGTACAACGTGACGATTTGATATATGTATACACTGCCAAATGATTATACCACAGTAAGTTTAGTTAGTACATCTATCACCTCATATAACTAAAATTTGTGTGTGTGCAGTGAGAAATTTTAAGACCTACTCTCTTAGTAACTTTCAAATATACAATGCAGCATTGTAAACTATAGTCGCCATGCTGTACATTACATCTCCAGAACTTATTCATTTTATAACTGGAAGTTTGCCAACCTTTGCCAACCTTCACCCGTTTCCCCCTTACTGTGTGTGCCCCATCCCTAGCAACCACCTTTCTACTCTTCGCTTCTATGAGTTTGTTTTTCTTGTGAGATCGTAGAGTTATCTGTCCTACAAGTCATTGAGACTTAAAAGGTTTTTCATACAACCATTTTCTATCTTAGAGAGGAGGAGGAGGAGGGGAGAAATTAGAAGTTTGAGTAATTATGTAAAGGGATCCAAAGTGACTATAGTAGAATTTATTAGACCATTTACACTTTTGGTCCAAATGTAATCTCATTACCCCACTCAGAGGGGAGTAGGTGTTGGGGGCATGAATAAAATTAGATAATTATAGAGAAATAAAGGAACTACAATATTACTATGCGCTTTCCTTCTTTCAAAAGCATGAATGGGGGTAATTAAGTATAGGCAACAATTTTGCTAACTTGCTATAAAGAGAAGTTGAGAAATGGACAGATGATTGAAATGAAATATGACTTCTATGGTAGCTTTTTGGGGATAGCTGTTTGTACTTTTTCAAAGGAAGGCTACCCATGTGACTGTTTTTTTTCTTTTTCAGCAACTCCAATAGGAGCAAGGGGATGATTTCCAAGTAGCAAAAGATTTTGAAAGAGAATCCAACCCCACTTCCTGGTCCTGACAGATACAGGATGTGAAAAAAAAAAATAAACAAACCACTCCTTGAAAGATTCAGAGGACAGGAAAGGGAAAGATAATATTTCAAGAAGTAAATAACCATAAAAAGGACTTTGCTGTTCACTGATGATCCAGAGAGGGCTACGGAGAGGATGGTCGAGGAGTGGAGGGGGTGAGCAGAGAATTGGGTCAGATTCTGTCATGAAGCACTATAGAGGGAGAGGGTGCAAGAGACAGTCAATAGTCTGGGAAGCCTGGCACTTGTGGTGGTGACTGTGGTGAACACAGGTCCAAGACTTCATGAGGTGTACTGTGTTAAGGTGCTGCAGTCTTAAGTGCTTTGCTCAATGATAAGGCAGCTTCCATTAAGGAAGGAGAAAGAACTAATGTTTTTGAACACTTCTGTCCTCCAGGTCATGGTCTTCGTTTGTCATTTTTTTCCCTCTGATTCTAACAACTCTATGAAGCGGGGATTATCTCCAATTTACCAAATGAGACATCTGAGACTTAGAAAATTTAAATATCTTCTCTTGACTCACTCAATCAATAAACAGAAGAGCTGACATTCAATTTCAACTATAATACCAAAGTCCATGGTATATCTTGAACATTCATTATGCCCTCTGTCCCTCCTACATCACATAACCTCCATTAACAATGACCTTGTTAAACATGCAAACTGTTGCAAATTCATGGAGGAAAAAAACTCAAATGAAATATATTTCTTGCTTTGATCTAGTATTTACCACTGTATTTTATACATAGAAAGCAATTTATTTGTTTTTTTTTCTTTATGGTGAATGAACAACTGGATAATATGAAAAAGAACTAATATTCATTCAGACATCATAGATTAGAAGATCCTTATTGGGAAGACTGTGATCCATTTTGGGGAATGTAGTGCAATGAGAAGTTTTACAACCACTAGAATGTTAAGTTGTCAGGGCCTAAAACAGTAGCTGTGATATAGTTGATTCTTAAATATTATTTGAGTTAATGAACTAGTAAATAAACAGGATTGAGTCCACCCATTTCTACTTATAGGTTATTAGCCTTTCAGGCTCTCTGAACCTTTAATTTCTTAAATTTGTGAAATAAAGATAGCGAATGCCTTACATACTGTTCAAGTGCATTCTACAAAAACAGGTAAAGAAGAAACGGATAGAAACTAGCATTTATTTAATTGATATTTCAGACTCTTTGACAGGCAATTTTCCCTACTTTATATCAATGAGGTATGCATATAAAAGACTTTCCCAAAGTTTGTACAAGCAATCATTTATTAAACCATTTGTACCTGAGCTTCTATTGAATAGTTATCTGCCTGAATGACATGAGAGGATACTCTTCAAACTCGAATGACATATTTAGGATGAGTAAGAGAAAACATCATAAAAACTCAACCTGGGTACATATTACATCAAGAAGTGGAATAGGCAGTCCATACTACTGCATTAAGAAAGGTGATAAGAAATTACTAATGACGGAATCATAAAGCATCTGCCATGAGTAGCTGATCCCAGTGAATCTTTATGGTTAGTGAATAAGAAGAGAGCCATGTCCTCTCACAGCTATTCAAGCAATAGAATCCTGGGTTGAATAGCCAGAGGTCTGAACCAGTGGCACTACAGCAGAGCACGCAGGTAATTTTTTCCAAGGTTGTACAGAAAGTCAAAGATAAAACAAGAAATGTAATTTAACCCTCCTTAGCTACAATCTAATTTTATATCCGTCTATATGCATTACCAAATTCATATTCTCCCAGGAGGTTTTGGGTTATTTCTATCCTGCATTCCTGTTTTTAGCATTCAGTTTTGCTAGAATTCTATAACCAGTGCACAAAAGTAGGACAAATTGTGCAAAAAAAAAAAAAAAATTAGTTCTGTTCCAAGGAGCGTATCACCTAAAGGCACAAATAATGCAGGGGAAGAAAAATGAAATAGCTATGTAGTAGCAAATAGTATAAACGTAATTATATTTGGACTGGGCACTTGAAAGACAATTTCTCAGGAGAGAAAGTAAATGATTAGCAAATACTAACTGAAGACTTGTGTTGTGTCCAGAGGATGGTACTCACATGTTTAAGGCAAACCCTCTTGCATATAAAAAGATGATTGTAGCAGCACAGAATCAGTAGTCCTTTTCTCTCTCTCCTTTCCCCCAGCTTTGGAATATTCAGCCTGGGTCTGGTTCTAGCCACTTCCAGGTACTAATATTGATGGCCAGCCCAAGAGTATTCAAGGTCTGTGCCCTCTCATGGTTATATACTTATTGACCGAGGACTCAATATTAAGAAACTTCAAGATTCAATGGAACTATCAGTACTGGTATGAATACCAGAGAGAATGATGATAATCTATAGTATTTGCATCATGCTTTACAGTTTCAAGATTTTCTCACTTCCATTTTTTAATGTGAGTGTCACAAAAACATTGTGAGTTAGATAAGGTATATTATGTATCTTGCCTAAAAAGATAATTGAGATTTGCCTCTGTGTAATGAATTCTGAATTGCAAAACCAGAGGTTAATTCTAGGAGTCCTCACTGATCCCCTCTCACCTTCTAAACTACACCACTCACTGTGACTATTCATAAAGCTCGTCTTGGATACTTACCTTCTCAGCATCCATCTGAATTTATAAAACCTTCAGCCTACAAAACTATTATCTTTTGCATGGCCTTATAGTATATTTAATTATTTTATATAGTTGTAATTTGACAGTATGTATCTACTGATTCTCATTTTTTATGTAATATATTGTATGCATTTTCTGTGTTCTAATGCCTCCATCACATTGAAGCTGGCATATTTTCTTGCATTTTTCTCTACTGTTAGACATTATGGCTACTTCTATTCATTACAGCTTTTTTTATTTTTTCATTTTCAAAAGCTTCTGTCAATAGTTTCACAAATAGTACTCTTTTCTTTTTTTTTTTAATTATCTCCTTAGGAATTTGCCTAGAAGTTGGATTTTAATAACTTAAAACAGCACATGTAATTTTTATAGCTCTTATATCTATTGCTAAATATCTTTCCAAAAGTACTGAACCAATTTACATCATGAACAGGAATATATGAAAATTCCAAGTGTATTGTTCATTCTGTGTGTGCCTTTCTTCCATAACCCAATGGATAAAAATTAACTTAATTCAATCCATCAAACACTTATTCAAAACCAACTATTAACCAAATATTTTACTAGACCCTGGTAATGCAAAGGTGAGTAATAAAGGCACAAAGCCTACTCTCAAAGAGTTTTGGATAATTTGCCGCAAATAATTCCAGAGACACAGGAGGCAGGAATTATGTCCAACCAGAACACATATGTATTTGGTGAACAAATTATTTTAATAGGATTTGAGTGGTGATGTATCTTACAGCTTTGTGTGATTCCATCTTGAGTATGTCATTCTGACTCAGTTGTCAACACTCTCATGAATAAGCCATAACCATTCGTTTATGTTCCACATCAAACTTAAAAAAACAGATTCATCAGCTCTTCCTTGTGTATTTCCCAGATGAATCCATTGATTTGGAGCCCAGGCAGTATATCTTTTCAAAATTTCAGATAAGACATGTCATAATTCTTTTATGGCTCTTCCTTTACACCAAAAAAAAAAAGTGTGTCTATGAGGAAGAAACACTGTAGCAGAATTAGGAAACTTTGCTTTAGTCCCATATCTGCCACTAAGTATGTGACCTATGGCAAGATATATAATTAGTTTGTATCTCATGAAAAAAGTGATTTAAAAAGACTTTTCCGGGCTTCCCTGGTGGTGCAGTGGTTGAGAATCTGCCTGCCAAAGCAAGGGACGCAGGTTCGAGCCCTGGTCTGGGAAGATCCCACATGCCGTGGAGCAACTAGGCCCGTGAGCCACAACTACTGAGCCTGCGCGTCTGGAGCCTGTGCTCCGCAACAAGAGAGGCCGCGATAGTGAGAGGCCCGCGCACCGCAATGAAGAGTGGCCCCCGCTTGCCGCAACTAGAGAAAGCCCTCGCACAGAAACGAACACCCAACACAGCCAAAAATAAATATAAAAATAAATAAATATATTTAAAAAAAAAGACTTTTCCTGTCTACTCCATGACTATCCTAATTCGACTATTTCCCCATTTTAAGATTTCTCTAATACCATATCTTAATCCAGGCTTAATCCCAATTATGGACCCCCAGTTCTTCAGTCAAGATTCAGCTCTGCTAGCACCATCTTCAAGAAGTCTATCCTCTATAATTCCAGGCAGCAGTGATTTTTTTTCCCCTTCCATCCCACCCTCAGCATTTGATAATGTTATCAATAAACTCGGCATTTTCTTGTGAACTACTTTAAATCATTCTTAAATTGTTTACTAATTTTATTGCTCCTCTTCCTTGTCCATATCTACTCCCTCTACCCCAAAGATCGAAGTAGACGATAAAATTCTGTTAGTCCTACAGGATGTGCCGTAGTACCAGAAACATAGTAGGTACTCAAATAACATTTGTTAAAAGTGATTGAAAGAAACCAAAGGACTCAAAATTTAAATGAACTCGATGCTGGAGAAGAAGGAACTCCAGAAAGGGGAGGCTAACATTCTGCCTACAATCTCCCCTCTCGGCATTTTGAGATCCTCAAACTATGCATACATGAGGGAAGCATAAAAAATCAAGCAGAAAGCACCACAGGGAGAATTAAGAAGTGAGCGGCAATCTGGGCAGTGCTGGGCAGATCAGGTTGGAATTCTGAGCCAGCCGAGGTGAAGGGTAAACACTTAGGGCTCTAAATTGAAACATCCCAAAAGGGCAACAAAGTACAATTAAGGGCTATGCTTTAGAAGTAAGGGCAGACCAGAGAAAAAACAGCCATGACAAATCCTGAAACTCAGCCTAGGTTGGATTAAGGTGATTTTGCATTAGAACTAGAATGCTGAGAGAGAGAGTGAAAAAAAAAAATTATAATACTTCTTAAGAAGAAGAACATTATTCCCAGAAACCAATGCTTTTTTTCTTAAATCCAATCATTGATAATTATCTAGTTACATTGAATTAAACTTAAATAATCGAAGTCTAATTTATATAACAATAAAATACACAATTTAAATTATACCATTTGACGAGTTTATAAATGCATATTCCTATATAAACATCATGGTAACCATGAAAGAGAACATTTCTGTTTCTTCATAAAATTCCTTCGTGATGCTTTGTGGAAAATTCCACCCATCCCCACTTCCAGGCAACCACTGAAATAATTCCTTCCATTATAGTTTGACCTGTTCTATAATTTCATATACAGAATAATATGGTGTGCACTGTTTTGTTTCCTATATTTGCTGTCATGTTCCTTTTTATCACTGAGTAGCATTTATCATCTGAGTATTGCACAGTTTTCCATTTAGTTATTTTTGAACATTTTGGTTGTTTCCAGTTTGGAGCTGTAATAAGTAAAACTACTGTGAACATTCACATACAAGTCTTTTTATAAGTTTTTTAAAAAAATTTCTCTTTGATAAATACCTGGGAGTGGAACTGCTGTCACCCGGTAAGAATATGTTTACTATATAAGAAAGTAGTAAAATATTTTCCAGAGTAGCTTCTATCCCCAACTAGCAACAGCTGCTCTATACTCGTGCCTAAACTTGGTATATCAATCTGTTTTTGTATTTTATTGCAGTCATTCCAGTGAGTGTACACTGATATCTCATTTTGATCTTACTTTGCATTTACCTAATGAGCATTTTTTCAGGGACCACTTGGCCATTCACAGAGCTTCTTTTCTGAAGAACTCCCCTTCCCATTTTTTATTGGATTGTTTGACTCCTTATTATTGAATTGTGAAGTTTCCTTGTGAGATATATGTATTGGGAATGTTTTCTTCCAATATGTTGCTTATTTTTTCATTTCCTTAAGGTTGTCTTTCAAAGAACAACATCACTAATCATCAGGAAAATGCAAGCCAAAACCATGATGGGTTGTCAGCTCACACATGTTAGAATGGATATTATCAAACAAAACAAAACAAGAAATAGCAAGTGTTGATGAGGATGTGGAGAAAAGGAAATCCTTGTGCACTGCTGGTAGGAATGTAAATTGGTGCAGCCATTATGGAAACAGTATGGAGGTTCCTCAAAAAATTAAAAATAAAACTACCATATGATCCAGCAATTCCACTTCTGGGTATTTATCCAAAGGAAATGAAAACACTAACCTTAAAAAATATATGCACCCCCATGCTTACTGCAGCATTGTTCCTAATATCCAAGACATGGAACCAAACTAAGTGTTCACATCTATGGATGAATGGATAAAGAAAATGTGGTATACAGATATACAAAAGAATATTATTCAGCCATAAAAATAGAAGAAGATTATGGCATTTGCAACAACATGGATGGACCCTGAGGGCATTATGCTAAGTGAAATATGTCAGACAGAGAAAAATAAAGATTGGATAATTTCACTTCTACACGGAATCTAAAAAATCTGAACTCATGGATACAGAGAAGAGAGTGGTCGTTGCCAGAGGTGGGGATTGGGGGAGTGGGCAAAATGGGTGAAGGTGGTCAAAAAGTAAAAGTTATAGTTATAAGGTAAATACGTTCTGGGGGTGTAATGTACAGCATGGTGACTATAGTTTACAACACTGTATTGTATATTTTTAAATTGCTAAGAGAAGAGATATTAAAAGTTATCATAGGAAAAAAAATTTGTAGCTATGTGAGGTAATGGACGATAACTAAACTGTTGTGGTACTCATTTTGCAAGACGTTGATTATGAAATCACTATGCTGCACACCTTAAATGAATACAATGTTAATACAATTGTATCTCAATAAAACCAAGGAAAAATGAAATACCCTTTTAAAACACAGCTATTTTAAAATAAAGATCTAGATAATATAGATACAGATTTAGATGTAGATATAGATTAGAAAGCATACAAGTGAGTATAAACAACATGAGGAACAGAGGAAAATATCTATGTTTAATTGAAGAGGTAAAAGGGAGCAATAATATGAAGAAATACTAGCTGACAATTTTTCAAAACCATCTGAAGACCTTAAGTCACAATTTCAAAAACCTTTATAAATCTCAAGCAGGAAAAATACAAGGGGAACCACATGAAAGCACATCATACTCAGACTAGTGAAAAAGAAAAAAGAGAAAAGAAAAGCACAACCAGAGATAAAGGAAACAGTTCCTTCAGAGGAGTACTTATCAGGCACAGAGTGGACTTTCCACCTGAAACCGTGGAAGCCAAAAGCAGTAGAATGGTATTGTTAAAAGTGTTGTAATAAAATCTTACCAAATGAAAATTCTATATCAGCTAATATATATCCTTTAAAAGATAGGAAATATGAAAGGTAAAACAAAGTTTGTATTATACAAGAAAATCATCATGTTCTTGGGGTAAGTAAGGATTTTTTAAACAGGGCTACAAAGCACTAACCATAAATAAAAGGACTATGAATTGGACTACATTAAATGAAGACTTCTGTTCATCACAAGATACCATTGAAGAGTAAAGATGCAAGACATGGAATGGGAGAAGGTATTTCCAACACATTTACTCAACTAACATTTATACCCAAATTTTATATCCAAACTCAAAAATCAACAATAAAAAGGCACACAAATCAATTTTTAAAATGGGCAAGGATCTAAATAGGCACACTTCACTGAAGATAACACAGGATTATCCAATAAATATAAGAAAATATTATCCTCCCATTAAACATTGAGAAAATGCAAATTAAAATCACAGTGTGATACCACTACACACACTCAGCAGAATCCTTGAATGGATAAATAAATTTTGGCATACTTATGCAACAAACTACTATGCAGCAACTAAAATGAGCAATATATTGCAATATACAACAATCTGGATAATTCTCACAGGCATAATGTTGAGTAAAAGAAGTCAAACAAAAAAGAGTGTTAATGATTCCATATATAAACTTAAAAATCAGGCAAAACCAATCCACAATAATGTAAGTCAGATTAGTGGTGATTATGGCAGAGAGGAGTATTGACTGAGTACTGGAACAAGGACGACTTCTGGGGATCTGGTCTTGTTCTATATTCTTCTCTGGATGTTTATTTTGTGGGTGTAGACATATGCAAAATTAATCAAGCTGTACATTATGATCTATTCCCAACATGTGTGTTTTGTTTTAATAAAAATGGCAACAAAAAGTGTAAGATATCCAATTTTAATGTATCATAATCCAACACAGACATGTAGCAGGGAAAGATTAAAAGAAGTAAAAGGAACTTGTCAAACACACATTTATTTTCTCTATGAAGATAAAATGAAGGAAATAGATCACAATAATAGAAGAGAATGTGGTGAGAGTACTTTGGAAAATATTTCAAATTATTTGTGAATACCATCTATTATCACTGTTATCACAATGCAAATGTTATTTCTATTAGAAAGATAATTCTTCACCCTCCCAAGTGCTGACTGTGTAAATTTTCTGAGACTAATATTGATCTGTTGAGTGCTTAGAATACATCAGACCCTATGATAAGCATTTTCAATGCATTACCCCAATTTATAGTCTCAAAAACCCCATGAAGTAGGTACAGGTACAGTTATCAGTGCCATTTAACATGTGAGGAAATTGAAGTTTAAACAGGCTTAGTAATTTGAGCAAAGTCATGCATTAACACGCAGCAGAGCTAGGTCTTCAGGGCAGTGCTTGTCAATGAGTGTATTGAAAGCACTCAGCCAATAGATGTTGAAAACGTGAAAAGGTTTCGAACTCTCATCTATGCCAGGCATTTATAACAAAGTGTCTTGCTTCTCAAAGGGAACCCTTAAAAATCTAATGCAAAGTTGGGATGAACTTGAAGTTGAGGATGATTTTTATATAGTTCATTATTTTATATATACATATATACTTATATATATATAATGCAGTATATGTTAGAATATTGAGCTCAGTAACCATTTTGATTTCATAATCTGTTGACTCATTCATCCTGCAACTATTTATTGTGCATCTGCCATGTACTAGAACAGGGAATATGATGGCAAACAACAGAGACAAAATTTCTGCTCTCATGGAGCTAACAATTGGGGGGAGGAGACAAATAAGTAAGTAAGTAAGTAAATAAATAAGATGAGTTTAGAAAGTGATAAATGCTATTAGCAGATTGAAGGATTAGAGACTACAAGCTTATTTTAATGAGGATGCCTAAGGAAAAACTCTCCAATGGGGCAACCTAAATGATAAGATGGAGCCAGCCAAGCAAAGACCTGGAGGATATGCATCCCAGGAAGAAGGAGCAGTGGGTGCAAAGTGTCCCTGCTGTGCTAGGTGAGTGTGAAGAACTCTGAGAAGTCCAGGATGCCTAACACATAATGAGCAGAAGTGCCCTTTAATATTCACATTTTTAAAATATTTGCTTTGAATTGTACATAGAATGTTATCTGTATTCATTCTGACTTGAAAGTCACATTTGCTAGTATTACTAGCAATACTCAGGCTCTGCTGCATTATGAGCAGCTTATCTCTGGCCCTAAACTTGTATACTTCACTTAGCAAAGCAAAAGCCCTGAAATTTGCTGTACTCATGGGTCCAGAAAGTCAGCTTAGTGAGCAGCTATTTTTATTGGAGGACGTCTCTTAGAGTATAACTCCCCCTAAGCAGTTTATAAAAGTAATACCTCTAACCACATAAATACTATCCCTGAGCCTATTTTTCAAACTTCAGTGTGGTACTTGGTATCGTGTTAAAATGCAAATAAATTCTGGTTCAGCAGGTCTGGGTGGAGCCTGACATTTGACATTTTTGACAAACTCCCAGGTTATGCCTGTCCTGCTGGTTCTTGAAACACAGTTTGAGTAAGAAGACCTTAGAAGACTTCTAATAAATAAAAATTCCTTTGTCTTCTGGTGATATTTAAGTGCCATACATTTTTAGTGCCTATCAGAATGGGGCTCTGGGCAATGGCACAGATGGTCTCCTTCTTAATCTGGCTCTGGTTGTGATAATTAAGTTAAATAACATATGTAAAAACATTCTCCACATAATAAATGCACAATTAATGTTATTTTTATCTAGTGGAAAGTTAACTGCCTCAAATAAAAACTAAATTACTTATGATGGAACTATTAAAATCATGTCTCTTAAACGCACTGGACTTCTCATGTCTTGATGGACAAAATGGGATCTGTTAACATATGGTGCACTTTCTTTGTGTTCAGCATTATGTTAAACACTGAGAGGACAAAAACAGTTCTACAGAACAGTCTCTGCCCTCCAGGATCTCCAATACAGTTGAAAGAGTGAGAAAAATAGAGAAAATAATTAGCTGCTAATTAGGGTGATAACACATTAATTACTATAGGGGATCAGAGGCAAGTGAGATCAATGAGGTCTGGTGTTGACTCCCTGTTCTACATCCCACTATGGGCAGACCTGACGAGGGCAAGGAGACTATGCTAAGCCTCTGGCTACTTTGATTTCTTTATTCCAGCCCAACTCACAGAGCGCAAGGACTCTGAGCTTCCATCTTTCCCCAATGTGTGGTTTCCTGCTTGCAGCAATGTCTGGGGAAAAGATGAGGCAATGCAGATGTGCAGCTACACAATTCATTGACCATATACACCTCCCAGAAGGCAGTGGAAGAAGCTCCAGGGCTGCAGTTCTGCGCATACACACACACACACACACACACACACACGTATACATATTAAGACTCTTCCTTATTTTGCTCCCTTTCTGCCTCCATCCAGGTTTCCACCCAGAACTGATCTTGGGGCACATTCAATGCTTCATATTTCAGATCATCTTTTAGTAAAAAAAGAGGTTTGATAGTCTACCTTGTTTAGCATCCCTACAGTCCCTCTTTGACGACAATGCAAATACTAATTATTTTCCTTCCAAGGGTGAGCAAACTGTAATATTGTCAAAGTTATGCAAAAAGAGAAGTCCAATAATTACTTTTCATCTATTGTTTGGTTTAAACTGGCCTTTTTAATGTTCTTTTACTTTTATGGTGTGTGTGTGTGTGTGTGTGTGTGTGTGTGTGTGTGTGTGCATGCACATGCGTATATGCACACATGTATGTACACACACATTTTCTCCTTGGATTTTTAAAGTAGGTCTACCTATTTCTAGAATACTATTTGAACTTGAATATAATCATACCTTTTATCAATAATATATATTATTGCTCATCGTTTTACCTTCCAGTACCTGGACTAGTCAAGAAAGTCTCCATGAAAGATACAGACCTTGAACTAAGACTTAAAAAATAGGTAAGATTTCAGAGGGCCAAACTGGAGAAGGGAGGTGTGACAACATTCCAGCTAAGTAGAACAGCAGGTGTTCAGGTAGAAAAGGACATCTAATTAAAGCATGTAATACATATTGAGATCAAATAAAGTATTAGTTTAATAAAATATATGAGGCTATGAAGGGGAAGATTTTAATTGCTGGCAACAGTTTTGACTTGACTCAAGAAAAAAAAATACCCTGAGTGTTTGATTTCAGGGAGTGACATGACATAAATGTTTACGAAAAATAAAACCTGAATTTATTAAAACTTAAATTTTGGGAGTTAATTTAGGTATGATATAACTTGGACCCAGCGTAGAGTTTAAAATTAGATAAAGGGACAATAAAGCAGAATGAAATGAATTACTATACATCCTTATCTATTTCATACAACTGGTATGCAATGTCGCTATGTGGATGTCACACTTGAGATATCTAGCAACTTCATAGGTACATCTAGGATACCTTATTTTCCATATTTCTAGAGTGAAATAAGTTAAATTTATGAGTTGCTCAAGTCTTCAACAGACAACCCTTGGGTGCATGCATGCCTTTGGGACTAGAATGTCACAAACATCTCAGTTCTGAAGAATCCAAGACAAATCTATAGTTTGGGATAGTTAGATAGCCAGATAGCCAGATTCTTTGAAACACTAGATGCAGAACTTGCACTAAATGGATTCTCGGCACCTTTTGGCTATACATCCTTCCATCTCCCATTGCTAGAAGACCCTCTGCAAGAACCTTGATTTTTTTGTACACTACCTTTAAATGTAAGATATTTAACAAAAACTCTTAGAAATGTGTTTCCACTTTACCGTTTATCTGCCAAATCAAGTGGTGAGTCTAAACTCTTGCCACTTCCTCCCTTAAACTTTTCATACACCACCACCAAATCATTTGTAATTCACTACATATTCTTCTAGACTCTTTCTCCTCCATACTTTCTATCCTCCTCACCCATTTGCCTGGAATTTCCTTCCCCATCGACTTTATGTCTCTAGTTCCTATTGAATAATTCATCTTTCCTAAGATAAAAGACACTCCTTTTTAATCTATTTTTTTTTTTACCTTCTAACTTCTATTGGTCAATTCATCCTTTGGAATTCATCTTAGCCCTGACATCCTCTGACCTTCCCCACTGCATTGCAGGCTACAGATGTTACTCTCTCATATCTATGCCTGCATATATATCCATGAAAGCATGGAACCACAACAATTGAAATTACCTCCTTGTGAATCTCCTTCATTGTGAATTCCTTAAGGGAACGGTTTCTTTGCATTCCCAGCATTATAATTGAGTACCAACCAAACAGTCAGTGCTCAATGAAGATTTGATGATTGAATGCCTGAATGAGTGCTTGTGTTCATTGTCATTACTAAAAATCATTACCACTGTAAATATGAATAGCAGTCCCATCTAGCCTCTTGAGTCAAAATTTGGAACTTCAATCTCATAGTGAAATTGCTTTAATTCTTATAACACCTTCATATACAAACTGTAGAGTGCTAGAAGAAGTTCCATCCCCTGGGATTTTGGACAACTATGTAAAATAGGGTGATCTGAGTATGAATTTCTCCCCAGAAATACTTTCCAATAATCTATGAACATATATCAATCCCCAAGAATAATTTCAAAAACTAGAAACTTCAGCTAGATACACAGATTAGCACATACATTTCTGAAGATACTAGAGAGGCAATACAGTGCATTGGTTAAGATTCAGACTGTCTTGGACTCGTGACTGTCTGGATTAAAACTGTCATTCTTATAATCACTATATAATATAGCCAACAAGTAACCTAATTTTTCTATGTCTCAGTTTTTTCCTCTCCAAAATGGAAGTAGTAATAATATCTAACTCCTGGGATTGTTATGATTCAATGTGTTAATACCTAGTCAAGGCATTTAGAATATCATCTGATCAAGAGTAATCATTCAGTCAACATTTTGGGGAGAGATAGAGGTGGTGGTTGCAGTATTATTATTCTTCATGTAGAAAAGTACATTGAAAACCCAGCAATTTGGAAAGCAGAGTATACCTGTGGGTCCAGGGTCAAAAGGAAATGAAGTTAAATACACTGACATTTAATTATCTTAAGACCCTTGAGACTATATTTTGACAGGTCATTGATGCTCATCATTATTGATTATCTCCTCATAGATAAGTGTGAAACAAAAGAAGCAAGCATTTTGCCTAATAGGAACATATTTTTAATGCATCCAAAGGCTATTAAATACAGCAAAAATATATAAATATAGTCTTAAATGCTGTGAGTCATTTTCAAAGTTTGAAGCCAGAAGAATAGCAATATCATGAATTAATGAGCTTTCACAGTAAAAAAAAGTGTTGTAATAAGTTGTAAGTGAGATTCTGAAACAATTTTGAGATAGGACAACAGTCGGAGTACTGTTGTACAACAGACAACAGTACAACAGACAACAGTCGGAGTAGAGGTAATGAGCAAACTATAAACAACCAAGTATCTTCAGGACTTGCATTTCTGACCTTTCTCCATTTCACCAAAAGGCCTGTTCTCCACCTGACCTTTCTCCATTTCACCAAAAGGCCTGTTCTCCACCTGGCCTTAGTATGCTGAAAACTGCTTATAATTAGTCCAGCATTTTCTAGATATATCATGCTCACGTTCCTCTCCTCTACTTGAAGCATGTAGTCTGGGGTCATACTGATTTTGCTGAATTCTTCTACCAAATGTTGATCTCTCTGAGGTCAAGGACCTTGTCTTATTTACTTTGCATCCTCAACTACTATAAAGATTTAAAAAATTATGTATTTGTACTTAGAGTTTTCCTCCTTAGGGCTACATTTCACACTACTTTTTATACATTTTAATTGAATTGTTTAGTTGTGTGGTGCTATCATCAAGGATTTACTGACTATATTGATCTTTGTGCTATAAATCATGGTCTCTTCCCTTGAGGCTTTTAAAATAATTGAGAAGACAGAACGTACACAGAAAAACAACTTTGGGTCTTCATATAAAAGTTCTAATTATATGATGGTCATTTAGTAAGTCATTGATTTATCCAATAAAAATTTAGAAAATACTAACCATTTGCTAGGCACTGTGAGATCTGAGAATAAAGAACAACAAGCAGGATTCCTGTTTTCATAGAATTTATATCCTAGTGAGGGAGGAAAACAATGAAATGAGAACTTCCCATAAAATATGAAAAGTGCCACAATAGGGAAAATACAGTATGCTAAGAGGACACATAGAAGGCACAACTAAGCAAACCTAAGGGCAGATCTTGGTTCAGTTAGGATTAGATTTGCTGCACGCAACAGAGACCTAAAAGATTAGGATTAGATTTGCTGCATGCAACAGAGACCTAAAAGAATAGTGATGTAAACCAGAAAGAAATGTATTTCTCTCTCATGTAAGCATCTGAAGGTAGGCAGCTATGCAGCAATGCTCTATGAATCTGTCGTGGAGTCAGGCTACCTTGTCTTGCTACTACCATTCTTAGTATCCTATCTCAAGGACCAAGGTGGCTGCTCAGGTGATAGCAATCATGTGCACCTTCCAGCCAATGGGAAGGATAAAGGAAATAGAGGGTGGTTTTTAGAAGTAATATAACACTTGCATTGGGCAGTAACATGACCCCATTGAGCTCCAAGAGAGATTTACAAGTATCAGTTCAATTTTGACCAGTTAATATTAGGGTTTCTCTATCACAAAGGTACAGTCAAGACAAATGTGATTTGAAGGGTATTTAAAATATATTTGGAGGTCATATAAATGTAATAAAATATCTCAGAATACAATCTGCAATGAAATATTACCTTTTTTAGTTTAAAATTTTAAATATTAAAATTCAACTATAAGAAAACAAACAATCCAATTTAGAAAGGGGTAAAAGATTGAACAGACAGACACCTTACCAAAGAAGATATGCAGATGGAAAATAAGCATATTAATATATGCTCAATTATTTGTCACTGGGGAAATGCAAATTAAAACAATGAGATACCACTACACACCTATTAGAGTGGTCAAAATCCAAAAATATAGCAATACTGATTGCGGGCAAGGACACAGAACAACATAAACTCTCATTTATTGCTGGCAGGAATGAAAAATGATATAGCCATTTTTGAAGACAGCTTGGCAAACTCTTATAAAGCTATACAGTCTTACAATATGACCCCTCAATCACACTTCTGGACTGACTGAAATTTTATATAATACAGAAATATTCATGTAGAAGTTTATAGCCATTTTATTCATAATCACCAAAAATAGGAAGCAAGTAAATGTTCTTCAACAAGTGAATGAATAAACAAAGTATGGTACGTCCATACAATGAAATACTACTCAATGATGCAAGGATTGAGCCGTAAAACTATGCAAAGACACGATGAATCTTAAATGCATGTTTCTATGTGAAAGAAGCCAGTCCGAAGAAGCTACATACTTTATGAGCTTGTTTATATGACATTCTGGAAGATAAAACCATAGAGATAGTGAAGAGATCAGTCTCCTTTGTTGGCCGTCCCAATTATGCCAAATGGATAGACCTCACCTTTCATAGCCCCTTCCTCCACAATCTCAATCATTCCTTGGTACTCAGTGTGTGTTGGGTCAACACTCCCAAGAGGTGATTGACTTTACTGGAGTAGACGGCAGGTCCAGCTTTCTCAGTAATGCCATTCACTGAGTGTGTTTTGTTCACTTTTTCCGTGCTTACTTTGTTGCCTTTGCCTTTGGACAAGCTATACTCGACTATGTGCCCCAGTTCCAGGCTATCAACATCACCAGAGAACTCACTGTATTGGAAAAGATTTCCTTATCATGATTGGCTGGCTGTTTCAATAAATCCAAAGTTATCCTTCAAAGTTGCCACATAAGCCTCTTGGAGTTAGAATTATGACCTAAAAGTCGCACACAAGTTGCAATCTCCTATCCAAGCCTCTGTTTCATATAATATAAAAAAATATATGATATATAATATGTTTACATATTATCATATGATATAACTATAACACATATATAATTATATGCACATACTTATATAAACAAATGAATGAATAATTAAATAGATGGGAGAAGACAGACAAATCGCCCATGCACAAGAATTCTAAACTATTTATGTAGATACTCTGCCCTCATGGAGGTTGGGATTAATCCCCCACTCTTTAAATGTGGCTGTGCACAGTGACTCTCTTCCAAAGAGTACAGTATGGAAAGAGGGGAAAAAAGAGTAATTTTACAATGGAGAAATCTGACAAACATGACCTCACCCAAATAATCAAGGTTAATATCAACATTGTTAAGGATGTTGAGAGTATATACACTTGGTATGATGTGATGAGAATGACACTCCATCTCTGTGCTCTTTCTCCTAAAAGCCCATAAACATCATCCACTCTAATCATGAGAAAAACAACAGACAAATTCCAGTTGAGAGACATTCTGCAAAACACCTGACCAGTACTCCTCAAAACTGTCTAGGTCATCAAAAATAAGGAAAACCTGAGAAAAATCACAGCAAAGAGTTTACTAAGGATACATGAGGACTAAATGTATTGTATCCTGAATGGGTTCCTAAAACAGAAAAGGTACATTAGGTGAAAACTAAAGAAATCTGACTAGAGTATGGAATCTATTTAATAATAAAGTATCAATATAGTTTCATTAATTGTGACAAATGTGTCATATGGGTAAGACATTAATAAAAAGGGAAACTGAGCATAGAGTGTACAAGAACCCTTTGTACTATCTTTGCAATTTTTATGTAAATTTAAAATAATTTTTAAATTAAAAGTTTATTTTTAAAAAAGATAACTAACAACCTTAAATAAACTACTACTTAAAAGTAATTTAAATATTTATACCACTAAAAAGTGAAATAATTTTGAGTTTTCTATATATGTATGACTCCTATTAAAAACTCAAAAATGTTTATGAAGTTTTCATAATAAGTAGTTATGTACTGTTTCATTAAATTCTATTTAGAAAACTATTACATTAATAAATACAGTTAACAATGATAGCAGTGATATAACCTTGAAGATAATTAGAGAAATTTGGCCAAACTGCCCAAAGGTTTAGGATTAGCTTCATGAATGGTTATGTAGCTTACCACATAGTGTGTAATGGTTTCTATTATCACTGGTTGAGGTGTGGGTACTCATATAACCATGTGATATTTTATTACAGTCCTTAATGGAAACATATTTTTTATAATTGAACCTTTTAGTGTGCGTGAGAATACCATACAGCAGAGGAACTGAATATTTCAAGAATCCAGTGAAAGTTCAGTATAAGATTTTACAAGGGACTGCACGTTTGAAACACAGAAAGGGAAGCATGCTAACTGGGAAATGAATTGCCAATTGGTTTTCTCTCCTGCTGGTCTCATAGGAGATACAGCAAGCTGAGAAAATCCAGTTGTACTCTTGCCAAAGAATCTCATATGTCAGAGAAAAGAAGCTCTGTAGGATTCTGTTTCAATGGCAGAGGTCAAAATATGCTTTCATTATAAGCATGTGTATATATATGCAGTATAAGGAGGGAAATGTTAAAATGAAAGCATAAACTCAGAACTCTTTCATCTCAGGATATTTTTCTATATTACACCCTAAAAATAAAATGCTCCCATATAAAAATGTGAAATCAAGACTTTAGTACATCTGCTCTAACAAGATTTATATCTGCTATTAATTGTATGCCACACAAATATCCAAACTTTCATACAAGTTTGAATATAAGCCCATTTTAAATATGAGTATTACTATTGGATAACTTACCTTACCCACTAGGGATATTGATTTAAAGATGTAAAATTCTTCAAAGTGATCTACACACTTAAGAAATTCTTTTGTAAAATTAAATTTGAATTCAATTAGGACCTGACATATTGGTGATGACGGAAAGTGCACAGATGCATAGGAATCATCTATTCAGAGGTATTAAGTGAAAATCTAGGATTGGATGTCATCATATCGGGAGGAACCATAGCTAAAAGAAAGCCAAGTACAGATCCTTAGCAAAATTCATCTTTAAATGACAGGAGAAAAAATAAAACCAGAAAAGTAAAAAGAGCCGTAACTTTAAGAGTGGAAAGAACAGTCAAAATTTAAAACTCAGTTCCACTATTTCCTGAGTTTGAACATTGACCCTTTGACTCTGTTTGCTCATCTGAAAATAAGGAAAATAATTCTTATTTCACCAGCTCAAATACAACGTTAATATAACATATGTAAAGTGCTTAGCTCAGTTCATTTGTTAGTTTCCTTCCTCATGAACACTTATTTTCTTGAAAATAAAAGTGAATCATGGAAACCAATATAAACCAATAAAATTTTTTTAAGTCATTGAATAACAGAATTCAGGGAAACAACACTGATTCTCTAAGAAAGGCATGTTGTTTCCATGGTGCATTTTATGCAGGACCAACTTTACTCACAGCCCACAAATTTTGACTCTATACCAGTTTTCTCAGGGTTAGCTTTGATCTCACTGAATGAGAGTTACATTTAATGAGGAAGGTGTGGCTGTAAACAGGGAAAGGATATTATACTTTAAATTCAGAAATTCCTCAGAGGAGCATCTTTGTTGCCAATGACTTCTGGTCATTCTATTGGTCCTATCTGAAAATATATATCCAAAACTAAAACCAACTTGGCAAAATTTAGGAAATCCAAATATATTAAAAGAATCAAACTAAAGGAACTGGAAAAGAAGTTAAGTAACACAATATGTCTCTGTAAAGGATGTAAAAATTCAGCTGCTCTTGGATTTGTTAAATGCCTGTTTTCCTTTTAAAATACTTTTGGGAATAGGCAAAACCCAAAAGGTGTTTTACTAAGCACTTTTTCCGTTCATGTAGAAATGTCCCAGAGGAAATTTAATCTCCATGTTTCTGATACTTTCACACTTAACATCAAAGAATTGTTTTGTAAGAGTTATTTGATATATTAAGAGGATTTTTTGAGCTTTTTTCCAAGGCTTTCAAATTGTTTTTCTTGGAAAAAAATGTAGTCACATTTAAGCAAGGGGATACTAATTCATACACCACTAAGTTCAAATTCAGTTCAAAACTCTGATGCCAAATTATGCAAAGAAAAGTCTTTCCTAGTTAAAAAATAATAATTCCTTTATTATAACATTTCAGCTAAACACTCCTACTTTATAGCAGATACATTTTCTTTATTACTTTATTACTATACTAATTTCATATACATCATTACAAAAAGAGCTAACTCCTAGTATAATGGAAGTGAGAACATCGCATATTCTGCTATGTTGTTCTCATGAATTGAAGATGCATGAATGACTTCACACAAATTTGCAGAAAGTTCAAAAGGGTGAATGGAAGAGAATGGGAACTTTATTAGTAAATACCTGGTTAAATACCTGAAAGTTACTAAAGTTCTCTTCACCAGGAGCAAAGAGATTTAATCTTTATTTTTAAAAATCATTATGACCTTGGAATTTTCTAATCTTTAACCCAGAAATATCCAGACACCATCACCTGCTATTTAGACTACAGAAACAACCTACTGGTTAGTCTCTACAATTTTTATTTCCTCTGTTCAGTTCATTTTTCATACAGCCACCAGCTCTCTTATCCACCGCAAACTTTAGTCCATTCTTCATAGAACAGCCAGCATTATTTCCTTAAAATTAAAATCCAATCATACATCTGATCCACTTGAAGACAAATCAGAGACTGCTGTAGACTGACATTTGTGTTCCCCCAAAATGCATATGTTGAAGCCTAATCCCCCATATGATGATATTTGGAGGTGGGGCTTTGGGGAGGTAATTAGATCATAAGGGTGGAGCCCTCATGAATGGGCTTACCTTATATTCAGGTATTGATGGCAGAGGATGTCCGCTTCATCTTTTTGGTGAAGAAATTCATCTTATTGACTGTTTCTTTAGCAACTACTATTCCCTCTGTACCAGTTCCACATGGTCATGCAGACACTATTCTGAGCTTCCTCCTGGTCTCTACGGCTAACCATCTGGAGAAGTCTCTCTGCATCCTGTCAAGATCTGTTTCTGAATAATACAATAAATACAGCCACTGTTATTATAGTGTGTGTGTAGGAGGAGGATGTCTCACATATCTGTCCAATAACACCATGTAGCCATTTTACTCTACCATATTGCCACAGAATGGACATAACTTTTCTTTGAAAATTACGTTCTTCTTGGCCTTCACCCTGAGAGTAAAGGTCACTTGTGTTCTGGGATATCTTCTAATTTATATGTAATATTATCCTTACTTCCAAAACCTGGGGCTGTACCCAAATAGGTCTACTAGAATTGTGTCCCTTTCTAAGTGATAGGAGAGGTTACCTAAAACAACTTGTTCTTCATGTTGGAAAAAAATGTGACATACTCAAGACCACTGGATCTTTTAAAAATTTCACGAGGATGACAGACCCCAGAATTTCTTTGTAGTATTTATTTCCCAACCCCTAGTGTACAAATATCTAGAGCAGTTGCCACTTGCTCCTTATTGGGTATTATGTTGTATTATCAACAACATAATACAATGAACCAACGTGATGTCCTGTGGAATAGAAAAGTGACCGTGGTCCCAGGACCAGATTATGACACAGGGTTGGAAAGCTGATATAGCCTTGTAGGATAGGTATTGTTGGTCCTATCAGCTGGAAGCAATCCCCTCCCTAAGATCTTTACTAACAGATATAAAGAGAAAAAATCATTCACTAAATCAATAGCTGCAACAGCTGGTCATAACCATATACAAGGGGTTATACTGATTTGATCCAACAACAAAACCACAACTGAAGCAGCAGCTGTAATTGGAGTAACCAACTAAGTGGGTTTACAACAATCCACCATTATTTTCTAAGATTGATCTGTCTTCTCCACAGGCCAAATAGGTGGGTTGAGTGGGGATGTGACAGGGATCACTACTACTATTTCTTGATGATGGCACAATCGCTACCATTGCTGCAGAAGTATGGTTTCATGTTGGGTTTAGTACTTTAAGGGTAGAGGCAGCTCTAGTTGCTTCTACTTGGTCATTCCTATCAAAACAGCCCACATTCCATGTTTCAGGGAACCAACATGGGGATTCTGCTAGTTTCTGCACATGACTATTCCAATTATGCATTATGGAACTGAAGAATTAACCACAGAGTAGAATAGGGGACCCACTGGACCCACTCTGAGATGGCCATGAGCCAAAATTCCAATGATAACTTGATCTCCATAAATCACTATTGTGACTAGTGTAACACAGTGATTTCTAGCAATTATTGAAAAGTTAGATTATTTTCCCTTCACCCTAGTAAGTAACTACAGGTCCCTTTGTGGAAGGCTAGGAGTAAGATAAACAGTAAAATTTTGGCAGTGTAGTGAGGTCCTTCCTCAATGAGATCTGGCGTCCCCTTCATTTAAAAAGCTCTGAGGCACCAACTGGCTCCAGCTATTATTAGAACTAATAAGTGAGTTTGTCAAGGTTGCAAGGTATAAGAATGGTACACAGAAACCAACTGTATTAAAATATATTAGCAACAAAACATTTAAAAATGATTCTTATATCCTTCAGATCCATTCACACACTTATCTCCCAGATTTTCTTGATATAAATTGGCAAAACCATGCAATTCTTACGGTGTATATAATACTTTTTTTTCTTTTTTAAATCTTGCCCTCTGGACTTTGTTGTACCTCAGTCTACTTATCGGTCTACAAGCAAGGAGAGAAAATGAAGGTCGGTACTGAAGACAACCAGCAGTTCCTTGCAAGGCAACTACCATAGGGGAGGTCACTATAAGTTCTTTAGGCAAGGATTGACTAATTAATTGACAAATTGATTCATTCAATTTGTGTGGTATACAGCCATCTCTAGGAATAGACTTTGAGTTGGTTTTCAGAAATCTCAACCTTGTGATTATAGAGGAAAAAGGTTTCTTGAAGGGCAATCACAGAAGCTTTCAAGTCTCTTATGGGAATCTTGAGCTGGGAATTAAAAGCACTGAGCTCATCATTTTCCCCTAAGTCTCCCAGCACACTCAGAACCAATCAACTTACCCTATCATACTTCTTGTTTTCACACACACACACAAACACACACACACACACACACACACACACAAATATTCTATAACATCAAATACCTGGCCAACCAAAGATTTTCCTTCAATAGGCACATGACTACAGTGTCTAGAGATAATAATAATTTGTATAACTGCATTGCCACTGAATGTCATGGGCTAGCAATGCCTCTTTCATCTATTTACAAATAGAGCCATGAATGTTTAAGTTTAATCTGACTAAAGAACCAATTCCACATGGAAACAACCTAAAAGCCCATTGACAGATGAATGGATAAAGAAGAGGCGGTATATATGTACAATGGAATATTACTCAGCCATAAAAAAGAATGGAATAATGCCATTTGCAGCTACATGGATGGACCTAGAGATTATCATACTAAGTGAAGTAAGTCAGAAAGAGAAGACAATTGCCATATGATATCGCTTATATGTGGAAATCTAAAGCACAACACAAATTAACGTATCTATGAAACACAAACAGACTCACAGGCATAGAGAACAGACTTGTGGTTGCCAAGGGGTAAGAGAGTGGGGGGTGGAAGGATTGGGAGTTTGGGATTAGCAGATGCAAACTAGTATATATGTAGGATGGATAAACAACAAGGTCCTACTCTATAACAGAGGGAACTATTTTCAATATCCTGTGATAAACCATAATGGAAAAGAATATGAAAAAGAACACACACACACACACACACACACACACACACACATATATGTATAACTGAATCACTTTGCTGTGCAGCAGAAATTAAAACAACATTGTAAATCAACTATACTTCAATAAAATTTAAAAAAGAGACAATTCCAAATAACCCAGAAACAATTCATAGAACTTATGCTTCAGATCTGTCCCTTTGGAACCACTCTTGTTAACAAATTCTGTATCAGTCAGAGTACAATTAGAGAAGCAAACCACTAGAACAATATGATCCTCTGCAACTGTGGGAGCTGGTTAAACAATCTCTGTAACGTTTTTGTCTTCAAGCTTAAGTCTATAAGGCAGATAATTAAGAAGGGAAGATGAATGTAAAATGAAGGAGAACAAGGTCAAGCTGGAAACCATAAGTAACAAAATCTGTATTAGTTATTTATCACTTCATATAAAACTGCTCAACACTTAATGGCTTAAAGCAAAGTGGATAATTATTTCTTATCTCACACAGTTTCTATGGGTCAGAAATTCAGGGATGGCTTAGCTGGGTCTCTTGTGAAGTTTTGGTCAGATGTGAACTGGGGCTTCTGTCATCTGAAGGCCTGAGGGGGCTGTAGTACCCACTTCCAAGATGGCTCACTCATATGATTCAGTTGCTTTCAAGCTGTTGGAAAAGAGAACTTATTTTCTCACCATAAGATTCTCTTCATAGGGCTTCCTGAGTGTCTTTACAATACGTCAGCTGGCTTTCCTTAGAGTGAGTGATCCCAGAGAGAAAGTAGGAGAAAGTCAAAATACCTTTTATGACTTAGTCTCTGAAGCCATGCACCATCAGTCCTTCCGTATTCTACAATATGTATTAGAAGAATCCAAGTCCTGCCCACACTTAAGGGGAGTGGAATTAGGCTCTCAATTTTGAAGAAAAGAGTGTCAAAGAATTTGTAGAAATATTTTAAATCATCACATAAACTTACTAGCAATTCCTCTCATATGTTTACTTAAATGAAAGAAAACATATGTTCACAAAAAGAGATCTATGAAAATGATCATGGCCGTTTTATTTAAAATAGTGAAAAACTGGAAAGAGTTCACACATCCATCAACAGGAGAATGAATAAACACAGTTAGCTTCATGCAATGTAATACCACTCAGCACTAAAAAGAAACTATTGATTATGCAAACATATAAGAATGCTCAAAATATTATGCTAAATAAAACAAGCCTTATACATTTGATTTCCTGTGTATGAATCCATGCATATGAAGTTCTAGAACAGGCTAAACTATACTATGTAAACAAATTCAGAACAGTGGTTGCTTTTGAAGATTGGAATATGAGGACATAACTGTGAAGTGGCAGTGAGGGAATTTTCTGTGGTCATTATGATGCTCTTTAACTTGACAGTTATAGTCAAGTGTCTTACACTAGTGTCTACATTTATCTAATGCATAGAAAGGAATGCTTAATATTCAATATTTCATTGTATATAAATTGTACTTAAAATATAAATAAATATTAAACTCTTGATAATGATATTCATTCATACATGTTTAGATGTGAAATATTCTGCTGTCTGTAACTTACTTTGACATACATAAAAATAAGATGGAGTAATGGATGGAGAGATATAGGGCTGGACATATATGTGGTAAAACAAACATAGCAAAATATTAATAGTAGAATCCAGGTAGTGCTTCAGTGGGTTTTCATTGTCCAGTTGCTTTGTCTTATCCACGTTTGAAGTCAGTTATAACAAAATGCTGGGGAAATGTGTTTGAATGGTTTGGCCTGACCCCTTGCGATTCTTCCATTACTATGAGAAGAACATGCCCTGGTCCACCTGCTGGTCTAAGAGAGATGAGGGTCATGTGGAGCAGACCTGACCCCAACCTGCAGCTTGGAGGACAAGCTAGCCAAGCCAGGACTAAATTAGCCAAACTTCATCTGCACTTCAAGTGGAAGAGTGAGAATGATTATTAAGTCTCCGAATTTTTGGATAGTTTGTTACATAATGTTATTGTGGTAAGAATTAACCAAATTGCCAAAGTAATAGTTTTCCCACATTATCACTCTATAGAGAAGTGCTTGTACAAAACTTTCTTTGTTATGTGTTGTGCAGAGAAAATTAACAGCCATAAACGATGCCTCATAGGACCTTAAGTCATGGAGACAAGTGCATGGACAAATGAGTAGCAGGTATGAAGCTAAGGATATGAACACATTGGATATATTCCTAAGTGACAGAAGACTTAAGCTACCTGCTTTACTGCAGAGGAAAATCAGCATCTGATAAGGTTTGATTGAATTTAAAAGCAACCTATAATCAGTTTGGGGATGGTTAGGGAAGAATGAATGGATGACCTCCCAATTGTCTTCATTATGATTTTGTAATTCTATGGCTATATTGTTGCTCAACCCAGAGACAGCCTGCCTCAGGGAGTGTGATATTAAATTATCTTCAGCTCCATGAGCTGCAATGGTCAAGATGTATCCAAACTGGAGGAGAACCTCTGAGGAGTTTTAGAGAAAAGAAGGAGAAAGAAAAGCTTTTGATTTTGATTCATGTCCAGAAACACATCCAATTATATTTAATTAGCCCTTCAAATTAATTTTGAACAATTTTTAAATTATTTTATGTGCCGCCTCCTCTTTCTATATATTATCCTTCTTCTTCTAAGATAGAACCCCAGAAATAGACTTTGGGCTGAAAAGTTGCAAAGCGCATTTCTCTCTCATTGTCCTTTGAAACCAACACTCATTTGAAGGCTTTTAAGGAGTCTGTGAGGAGTCTTGACCCTGGCCCGTAGGCATCGCCTCCAAGGCACATCCATCTAAATGGACTCCCTTTCCTCAAGGGCAATCATTCATCATCACTCGCAGTCTCTCAGCCAACTAACTGAAAACAAAGAGGAGCATTTTTACTGCTACAATAAAGGCTGACTTCCGTATCTCAGACCTCTTTCAGTTTGGGGGAAAAGTACGATTTTTAAAAAGTCTCTATGCTTTATGGTCCACATCCCCTACTATGAATTCATCTGAGAAGAGAAGATCACGCAGTTTGTCAATCCTTTGACCAGAGGAGGAATTAAACCATAAAGTGCAAGACTGAGGCAGGGTTGGATCCTAGGCCAAATTACGAAGTTGAATTTGAGTGTCTTTTCCTTTGACTTTTCAGTTTCTGCTGTTCTCCTTAAGCTCTCATCCCCATCGCTCCTGGTATCCTTGCACATGGTCCATGACCTCTTGTGGTTCCCTTTTCTCTAGGTGTCAGGCAAGCCCCTCCATTGCTAAGACTCCTTCCATATCAGTGCATCTATGAGGTTTCTCTTTCCTACTTAACCTTATACTACACATTTTATTGTTTCTTTTATTATCTACTGCTGTGCATAACTTACAAATTAAAACACACATATTTATTTTATCTCTAAATAAATCCATATATGTGGTGTAGAGGAAAGAATAGCTTAGACATCAGATAGACCTGGGACTGAATTTGGGTTTTACTAGTAGCTGTGTGATTTTGAACAAATATCTTAACTTTTTTGAACCATGTCTAAAAAAGGTCACGTTCTATACACTTTGGGATTACAATCTCTTTCCAAGTTTTCTATGAATTCCCAGCAGGCTGATACACTAGTTGATTACCTTACCTGTAATTCTGAATTCTCCCTTTACTAAAATAATTCAGTTCATAACATGTGCATCACAAAAAAGCTTCACGTGTTAATTGACACATCATATGCAAATTGCAAAAAAAAACAAAACAAAACTGGAAAGCAACACAATGTTTAAAAGACCACTTTCAAGTCACAAATAACAGGAGGCCAAACAGTACTGTTTAGAATACTGAAAAAGAAGGACCACGGTTTGACAGGAGATGCCCTATTAACATTTAATAAATATTTAGATTACAATAAAAAAAGAAATGGTCATCTTTGAAGACATTTGCAGATCCTTTCAGTGTTACATAATCTCAGCTAATACATGCATTAAAGTTTGCTCAAAAGTGTTTCTTCAAATTCTAATTAAACAGTCAGTGCAATAAATGATAGAAGGGGCATAAGGCCCCTTCTCAGCTCCATTGATTTTATAAGCACTAAATTAAAACACCACTATCATTTTTGCCTTATGCTTATTAAGGTCATTACAAATTCAGTCTCATAAAGTAGAATTTAATTAAAGATAATGAGACAAAATATTTGAACAAATCACATTTTGTTCAACCAAACATAATAGATTGGTGGAATTAAATTTGTAAATTGAAATTTCTTTTTACCTAAAATGTATGTACTACCCATCATATCTGGAAAAAATATCATAACCTACGGGATGATTTCCTTCTGCCACATGTGAGTTATCTTTTCCAACTGCTAATTATATTTTGGCAAAATATGAATCATGCATAAATCCTACACTGACTAGTTTTTAACAGAAGTTAAATCTGACTGGATTATCAATCTCCACGCAATTTTAATATCAGAACAAAAACTACGAGGAAAACATCATGAAAATAAATATTTTAGATTCTCTTCTCTCTCTAGGTGCAGAGCCTTCATCCAAAATGCTTTACTCAAAACACAGGAGGGTTAATATACCATTCAATCCTGAGGAATATTATAATATAGTTTTTTAGAGTCTCATAAGTATTTTTCATAGCTTGTAATATATTTAGAAAGTCACCCTTTTTAAAAAAATTCAACTTATTCTGGCATTTTTTGGAAATATTTATCTATAGTTATGTAATCTATATGTCATGTTACTGTTGTGTAGTCTAATAAATTAAAGCACTTATTTGATATATTCTTAAGACATTCTACTGTTTTTGATTGATAAGGAATATCAAGGTATAGAATCATACCACTGAGACAAAGGAAAGAATTCTAACTAGACAATTTCTAGAGAAGTCATTCCACACAAATCCCTTCCTGCTTCACCTAATAAAAAATAATAAAGTAATAAAATAAGCCTCAATTCTTGGAAATTTCAGGAGAATTAGATATGAATGAATTTTCCAGCTATCTGAGCTTGTTTTGAAGTCAAATAAATCAAATGTCTCTTTTTGGTAAAACACTGTGTTAAACACACACACACAAAAGATAAGTAAGATATAGACCCTGTCCTTAGCCATCAGAGACATATAAACAAATATTCAAAGTAAAAAGCAGACAAAATTTCGCCTTGAAGTTCAACTATACAACAGGAGGTAAAGAGGTTGCATAGTAAATTACAACTCTGGGGAGTAATTTGAAAGTTTACTTTATTTTATTTTATTTTTTTATTCGTGCTGGTGGCTTTTGCTTTTATAAGGATCTTTGGAAATGTATTATAAAGTATTCTGGAAATAAATGACTCAGTGGAATCATTATGAATGTCAACGACTGTAATGTGCATTAAAATAATTCTTAAGGACCACAGGCAGTTACAGAAATAATTGCCCATACACTAAATGGTCCCCCAATTGTGTAACTTATAAATTATCACATCTGCTTTTCCTATCTCTTTCTTGTCTCTCACCCAGTTCGAAGTATCTTTCTTTTGCTACCAAACAATTCTACTTCCTTCTAACATACCATTTATAATAGGCAAAAATTTAATAAATTTAATAAAACATTCTACTAGTTTAGAGTCTCAGTTCTGGCTGAGACAGAGAATCAGGTGAGGTGGTTTGGGTTGTTTTTTTGTTTTTCAATATGGATCTCCCTTCTTACTCCTTAAGTATTTCTGATTCAGAAGGTCCAAGGTAAGGCAAAATGATCTGTTGGGTTTTTTTTCGAACTTTTGTGCAATTCAGATCTGATCCACATTTGAGAGTTACTGTTCTATTAATTTTAAAGGCATCTGCTTTAAAACAATTATACAATATTTAACCGAAAAAAGGAAGGTGACCTTTTTTGACAAATCTGAATTAATGTATTCTACCTGTCCCTAAATTATTTCACCCTAACCAGAAATGCAGCAAGGGTATTTTCTTTTCAGAAGTCCTTCTTCATAGAATAGCAACCCCATCATGTGGTATTTTGTTGAAATTGCTTCTAGAGGCATATTAAGTTTAAGCGTATTTTCATATCCAAAAGCAAATTTTTTTAAATTATTTATTTACTCATTCAACATTTATTGAGCAGACATTATACAGTAGGCATAATACTAGATGCTCAACAAAAAAAATTCAAAATCAATACTTTAATCTATTTACATCTGTGTTGAAATCTATACAGTGTCAAAAATAAAGCTGGTTGACCCCATGATATTGATTAATACAATCCTATTCAAATTACCAATCAGATTCTTTTCATTAAAATGGATGGTTTGTGGCAGTTTGAACTCCCTAAAAAGTTTGTTTAATCAGAGCTAGGACAAGACTAGTTGATTGGTCTACCAAGATGACTTATTACACTAATTATGGGGCCTCATCCACTCCTCTCTCAGAATATATTCGGTCATTACCCAGGAAACTTCCAGAGAACCCATCAGAACAACAACTTTCAAAATTGTATTAACTGACACTGAAACCCAAACCAACACTGGGTTTGGTTTCTTTTTAATTCAGTTTTTCTCCAGTGCATCCAAACATTTAAAAATAAATATTTTTTAGATAAATGATTTTACTACTACCAAAAGCTAGAAATGCATTGAAGTTTGATTCTGATGTACAGATCATAAATGCAAAAGGATTACTCTTTAAAATTAGCCATTTGTGCTCTTTACTAATGCAACATTGTCAAGGTCTTCCATGCACAACGACTATTGAGCACAATGCTCTTTATTAACGAGAACCAGAGCTCAGAGAAAAGACCATTGTCCTAGGAAAGAATTTTTGCACATTTTTGTAAGTGCACTCCTTGGTTTTCTTGCTAAAACAAGACCATTCCATAAAAATTGATATTCTGAGACATACAGTTACTTTAAGAATTTTAAGGCGATTTAAAATTAGAAAACTGAAGATGCCAATTTTAAAATTCCCTTTTGTTGGTAACCACAATTACAAATTCCCAACAACACTGTTGAATTTATGGTTACATGTATCTCTTTATTAGCCAGTGTTTTTATGGTTTAAAGCAAGAGTGCCTTTCTAAAAAGTTGTCTGTAAATTGCATTTTACAGTCAACTCAGAAAATTGAAAAAAATATGTCATTCTTATTTAAATTTTACGAGGGTAGATTTTGTGAATTTAGCAGATACAGGAATAAATTATTGAGGACTAGAAATTTTAGCTACAAGGATATGTTACCAAAATGTTTACTAAGTATCTGGCATTGAAGCCCAGGAATTCTTCCAAACGAATTATATATTCTAAATGTGCAAAGTATATGAATAGACCTGCCCTGTGAAATACAGTAACTACTAGCCACAAATAGATATTGAGTGCTTGAAATGTGGCCACTGTAGCTGATAAATTGCATTTTAATTTTATTTAATTTCAATTAATATCAATTTTAATAGCCACATGTGACCAGCTGCTGCCATATTGGATACTGCAGGTCTAGAATCACATACTGTATTTAGTTGCCATTTTATCTTTAATATCCTCTAATGTCAGCCTTTCTCAGCCTTTTTCTCCTTATGATATTCATATTTTTGGAGAATATATTTGGTGGACCATCTTTATAGCTCCTTATCCTGACCTGAAAACTCTTTCCTGGAACTTATCTTCAAACCAAATTTGTAAGAAATGTTTACATCTGTGAATCCTGAGACCTTTAACACCAGTCAAATGGGCAACCAATCCATAATGGATGTTACAAGAGGTACAAGTATAAATAAAAGGATGTCTCTGAATACCGAGAACTCCTGAAGTCAAGGAAAAGCAGACAGAGTGTGAATTTGAAGTGTATACTCCAAGGTCATGGGAGATTGTGGAGTAGCTGTTGATACAGAAGACAGACAAAGAAAGGAGCTGTGAGATCTAATAAAGCCCCATCATATGGGTAGGAAGGATTGGTAGTTAAGGAAATGATACAGTGTTTAATTTCAACAGTTTATAACCTTAATAATGAAGCTGTAAGGACCACAACTCTGTTATATGACCGGCTAAGATAGGGAGATAAAACAGACATATAAAAGCCATCAAAGAAAATGATATCATTAATCATTTTTAATAGTCTAGAAAAGGCAATTGGTATTTCTGTAAAAAGCTAGAAAGTAGATGAAAAAAATCAGGATATGTTTCATAGAGTAACACTAGGTGTGACTTCAAACAAAATATATTGTATATATTCCTATATCTGATTCTAACTATTATCCTAAGAGGTTGGATTATGTTATTTGTACAACTCTGTGAATATACTAAAAACCATTGAACTGTACATTTTAAAAGAGTGAATTTTGTGGTATATAAGTAATATCTTAATAAAGTTGCAACAAGATAATATATAAAAATAAAAAAATAAATCTGCAGGGGAAAAGAAGCCTCTCTTCTCAAGGGAGGATGGTTTGGGGACTGTAGGTTGAAGTAGATATTTGGGAGAGCTAAATTTCTCTGTTCAATGAATGAAGAAGAAATAGAAAAGTTAGCTGAAGGAGTCATCATGAAGATGACTTTGGAGAAAGACGTGAGAGAGATGGATGAGACAAGGCCCTGCACAGGTGCAAGGGTGGGATTTGAGAGCCCTCAAGGACAGGGTATCCCAAAAGGACTTTGCTGCATAAGGAATACGAAAAGGGGATTTTTAAGTAGTTTACCATGATGTTTTCTATGCACCTGTCTCTATCTTTTTCAGTCTTGCAGTGCTTTAGTAAATGTTACATTTCTCACTAATCCTTTTCCATCAATGTGGATTCTTTTGGGGGAAATAAAAAGGTGACTGTGTCCGGGTTAAGGCAAATACATACAATGTGGGGAAGCTGGAGCTGAGGACAAAGGAGATGCTGGAGTGTAAGTATCTGGGAATTAGCAAAAATTCCAAGGAGAATTAAGACTTTTGAAAGCTGTAGAATTAGTGAGGTTCAAGTTGAGATCCCCAAGTGGTAAAGGGGAACCAGGATCATACCTGGGATACAGATGGAATGAACGGAAAAGTGCATTAAGATAAATATATGATACAATGAAAGGATGAAGTTGGAAAATAGGAAAGCCCAGAGATGATCTAGACCCAAGAAGAGTAGATGGAGTTGCTTGGCTGCTGGCAGATGGAAAGACTATAGACTCCCCCTTAATCTCCCCCAACCCTTGTGAATGTCCTATAGCTCAGCGATGAGGGTCTAGAACTCTTGACTAGAGTGCATGAGGTGCTTCAGTGTGCTTCAGGTGATAGAGGGCTATCTTCTTTTTTGTATTGTGGTATAATATATATAACATAACGTTTACCATTTTAACTATTTTTAAGTGTACAATTGAGTGACATTAAGTACATTCAGATTGTTATGCACCTATTACCACTATTCATTACCAGAACTTTGCACCTATTACCACTATTCATTACCAGAACTTATTTCTAATAATCCGATACTGAAATCCTGTACCTGTAAAATAATAACTCTCCATTCCTTCCTCCCTTCAGCCCGCTGGTAACATCTCTTTCACTTTCTGTCTCTATGAACTTGCTTATTCTAGGTACCTCATGTAAGTGGAATCACACAGCATTTGCCCTTTTGTGGCTAGCTCATTTCACTTAGCTTAATGTTGTCAAGGTTCATCCGTACTGTAGGGTGTATCAGAATTTCATTCCTTTCTAAGACTGAATAATAATATTCAGGCTATCTTTTTAAATGAGGCCCTCCCATGGCTGAGTTCAAGCTCTACTGCTTGGCGCATTGATCCATTTTCTACTTTTTTCTGTGAATGGGACTCCTCCTTATGTTACTCGACTGCCTACAGAGGAATCAATGTTACTTTAGGAAAATCAAGTCATAAATCAGGTAAGGCCATCCTAGACACATGCCCATCAGAGACTAACTCTATTTCTTGTTCCTCTTCCTATATTTCTCAATCAATTACTTTTACATAGAGAGACATCTGATTATGTGAACTCTCAAGAAAGAATAGAAGGTTCTAAGGGAACCTGTCTCATTGAATTTAAGCTACTTTGCCTCAAGTAGGTTAACTCCTAATGCCCTACAGTCCATCCTCAGAGCACACCTAGTGAGGACACGTCAGTTTCTCAGGTGCCGAAAGTCTACACAGGGTCCACAGGGAGCAGCCTGTGGCAGTTGGAGCTCTAGATCCTGAACTCCAGAAAATACAAGAATTTAGTCTTAATTCAAGAAGGAAAAGACCCTAAAGGACCCAAAGCAGGAACACGTGGAGGAAGTGATGCAGGGTTGAGGATCCCTCAAAGTCAAGGGAAAAACAACCTGGCCCAAGGGGCTCAGCAGACACCCTGTGAACAAGTTCCTTCAGGACCTGCCACAGAAGTAAAGGCTTCTTGAGAGAGTCACTTTGGAAAGTGGATGGGGGAGCTTTTTCTTTGGCTATATACCAGGTAAAAAGCAAATGAAAGGAGGGTCCTCTTCAGGAAACCAGTTAAAGGTCATTCTTTGAGCAAAACCCAAGCCCAAAAGAAAGCAAAGCTGTGTTTTTGCACAGTGGGGGACTGAAGTTCAGGAGCCCTTGACAACCATTGACTAGATCCCAAGAGAAGAAACTGGGGCTTAGCCTGGACTTCATACCTGGGAGGAAATCAGTACAAGGGGAAACTCCAGACCCAGGAAGAGCCTCTAGAGGGGCATTCTTGAGACTACAGGGATCTCTCCCATGCAGAGCAAAGGAGAGTGATGAGTGCCCTATCATGTATACAACTGTCTCTGATGGCCACAGATATACAAGCAGGGGCAGAGACAGGGACAGAATCCTCACAAAATCATAAGATTCAAGGATCAGCAGATATATCCAAGCTATCTCTTTTTAGGCCCCATGTCTCTGCCAGGATAAGGCAAACACACCAAGTACCTTCAGCCTGCCTCAATCCTGCTCAAGGTGCTGCCTTCAGAGAGATGTGTCTTCTATTCAGTCAGGAAACATTTCTAGGAAAGAGTCCTTCCAGGAAGCAACATTTTTAACTAAGAAAAATTCTAGTCCGTGCTAAGAAAACATATTATCTCTCATGTAAGTAAATGACACAGCGCTCAATTTCAGCAGTTTATCATTTTAATAATTAAGCTTTATGCATCATAGTTGTTTGTTACATGACTGGCTTATGAGAATATTACATATGAGTGTATATGTGTGTAGATACGTGTGTGTATCATATTTACATATACATGAACATGTATATTTAATTATAAATATAAAATATTTAAATTTTCTTTCTATATCATGTGTACAAATCAATATATAAATATAGTTATGTACATAGAGATTCTATATGTGTATATATAGAGAGAGCGAAAGATTCAAATATAGTATGTGTGAATTCAACAAAAATAACTTCATTAAGTTTTTTTAAAATATAGACAGACCAATTGAATTTTAATGAAATGTTACAAACTGGATGGGAAAAATCAAGAATCCCTAACTATTGCTATGCAAAAGTTATAAATGCTTTGGTTAGAGAATGGATTATGTTAGAGAAGGTTTCTCCTCACTTTCCAATTCAAGATGATTTGGAGGTGCAGGGTGGGTTAGAGACCTGGGAGAGTTGAGTTGCTCTGTATATTAAAGATGATGAAAGGCTATTTGTTTCTGAGGGGGCTTAGTGTGCCATGGCTGAGCTCAAGCTCAACTTCCTGTGGCACGAATTCCATCTTCATCTTCCTAGGTGAGCTGGTCCTCACTTTCTGTTACTGGACTACTGACAGGAGAATCTATTCTTATTTCCAAAATGGAGGCATGATCAGGTAAGGAAATCCTAGGCTCACATCCAGTAAAAATTGACTCTATTCTCCTGTTCCTCTTTTGACACTTCCAAATCAGTTTTGTTGTCTCAGAAATACACCTGAGATAAGATAGAGTACGACTAATGTGATCAGTCATAATTGAGATATATTGTGTCAAATACAGAGAAGATTTCAAATAGTATGCAAAATGTTTTAACTTCTCATTAATAATTTTTATATTGATTACATGTTGAAATGGTAACTGGGCTAAGTAGACTAAACACCTTAAATTAATTTTCCATATTTCTTTTTTAAAGAGTTTTTTTCCTTTTTTTAATTTTTGCCTGCGTTGGGTCTTCGTTGCTGTGTTGGGTCTTAGTTGCAGAGAGTGGGGGCTACTCTTCGTTGCGGTGTGCAGGCTTCTCATTGTGGTAGCTTCTCTTGTTGCGCAGCATGGGCTCTAGGCACGTGGGCTTCAGTAGTTGTGGCACGCGGGCTCAGTAGTTGTGGCTCGCGGGCTCTAGAGCGCAGGCTCAGTAGCTGTGATGCATGGGCTTAGTTGCTCCACAGCATGTGGGATCTTCCCAGACCAGGGCTCGAACTAGTGTCCCCTGCATTGGCAGGCAGATTCTTAACCACTGTGCCACCAGGGAAGCCCCTTCCATATTTCTTTATACTTTTTTTAATGTGACTGCTGGAAAAATTTTAAATACTAGCTCTGTTTTTATTTCTATAGGACAGCACTGGAATAGATGGTTTATAAAGTAAAAACTACAAATAGCATAACATAACAAAAATATATCTTCACAGCTAATCTAATGAAAACTTACATAACATTTAGCTTTTAAGCTAACAAGATACGAAAAAACGTTAATGCACGTTATTAGCAAGGACATGGTAAAATAAGTATGCTTACATATTAGTGATGAGGTTATAAATTGTTAAAATCCTTCTGGAAAAAAAATGGAAGTACATTTAAAAGCCTTTAAAATATTGGTTCCCTTTTAATAACTAACTCTACTTCTAGGAGGTACTACAAGGAAATGATCAGACTGATATACACAAATTTATGTACAATGTTGGTTACAGTATTATTTATTTAGGGATGTATTACAATAATCTGTATGTTGAAAATAAGGAAATATTTAAATAAAATAGAGTTTGTTCACATGATAGAAATATTGCTCATATTCTGGTCACAGCACCTTTGTAATACTAATTTAATAGCAGATGTTCATGCATTGATATACAAAGATATGATCATGCTGATACGTTAGTGTGATTAACATTTGTTTTTTTGTAGAACATACTTTTTGTTGTTACAGATTTTCTAAAAAGAAAATAATTAGCATGAATTACAGGAAGTAAAGACAAAAGAAAACAAGATGGGTTAGGTATCTGCTAGTTTCATTCATCCCCCATATTTTCTCTTCCAAATGTCCTAAACTTAGAAATGTCTTAAATAGGTACGTAGATGATTTCCATCACTTCCTTTAAACTCATTTCCTTTTTTCCTCTCACTTTTTACCTACCAAACCAAATTATTACTTAATAACATTTTAGCCTCAGATAAGCTCTCAAATGTTTCTTTGAAAACATGAATGTTAATTTTAAAATAAATGTTTTTCACCTCTCTTATCGAGGTGTTAACATTTTCTATTTTTTTTATATAAAAAAATCACCTCACTAAATTTACATATGTATCTCCAACTTTCATCTTAATTCATATTCATTTTATTACTCACTGTATATCTGATAAAATTTAACTAACATGTTTTAAAATCTCTCACTAAAAGAAAAAAAAAAAAACCCTGTGGCTTTAGATAAGTATTTGAACATAAGAATAGTGATTTAACTGACTAAATATAAAAACTCGGTTCAATCAATATTGGCATTGAGAAACAGGTCAGGATTTTTCTGACTTGTCGCTGGTGTTGACCATGAATAAGCTTACATCTCTGGTTCTTGTTTTTTAATTGATCATTGTTTAAGAGTGGAAAGAGGGGCTTCCCTGGTGGCGCAGTGGTTGAGAATCTGCCTGCCAATGCAGGGGACACGGGTTCGAGCCCTGGTCTGGGAAGATCCCACTTGCCGCGGAGCAATTAGGCCCGTGAGCCACAACTACTGAGCCTGCGCGTCTGGAGCCTGTGCTCCGCAATAACAGAGGCCGCGATAGTGAGAGGACCGCGCACCGCGATGAAGAGTGGCCCCCGCTCGCCGCAACTGGAGAAAGCCCTCGCACAGAAACAAAGACCCAACACAGCCAAAATAAATAAATAAATAAATAGCGTTCCCTTAAAAAAAAAAAAAGAGTGGAAAGAAATGTTTATAGTCATCTGGGTTGTCCCTCCCATTTTGCCGATGTTGGTTCTAGCAGAGTTGATCATCATGGCCATACCACACAAGCCCAGACTTGGAATCAGCTTACTGAGGCAGAGGACTTATGGACTCAAAGGATTATTTCAAAATCACTAAGATTCAAATCTTCTACATGGGATGACCAAAGGAGGGGTATGAGTTGATTCTCAGGATCCCCAAAGCAGCTTAGAATTAATAAAAACTGGAAAAGCACAGATGAACGTGCATTTGCAGACTTTTTTGATTGTTGTGATGATAAGTACTCGCCCACAACTTTGTGCACAATTTTGTTTATAAATGACATTGCTCTTGAGGAATACACAGTGTGGGCTTTGGTACCATCTGGCACTGTATGGCCAAGGACAGCTCCAGCCCTGCAAGGGATGTCAAGCAGTAAAACAGCAGAGACTGATGTTAGTCATACTGGCATCCTTGACAACTGGCAGTGTGTTTATAAAATATTAGGCACTCAACAAATGCTATTATTATTCCTTAATACATAATGAACAGTCCTATATATAGTCACATAATAAACAGTACTATACATAGTCAACAAAAGTATGATATTCAGGAAAGTATTCTTGAGCCCTCAAATTGGTGGAATGAGCGTTTACCCCAATAATTAATAGCTATATTTCTTAATTAGTTGAGGCACTTTACATAAAATAAAATCCACTCATTTTAAGAGTATAGTTCAATGGGATTTGACAATGTAAATATCCATGCTATAAATTTTCTTCAAAGCACCAACTAAATTTCACCCCAATTATTTTGTTGGGTTATGATTTAATTCCATTCAATTCAAACTGTTTTCTAATTTGTCTTGTCATTTTCTCTTTAACCTATGGGTTATTTAAAAGACTGTTTTTTACTTTCCAAATATTTTGTGGTTTTCCAGATAGCTTTCTGTTTTTCATTTCTAATTGAATTTTCTTGTGTACAGAGTATACTATGTGTGATTTAAGTTCTTGTAAATTTAGTGAATTTTTTTTATTGTCCTGAACTGAGTCTAGTTTCCATAATGTTCCATGTCACTTGAAAAAAATGTGTTTTCTGCTCCTGTTGTACTTTTCTATAAATATCAATTAGGTCATGTTGGTAGTGTTGTTTAAATTTTCTATACCCTTACTGATTTTTCTGTTGACTCAAATCTCTGTTACTGAGAAGGCACATTTAAATCTCCAAATACAATTGTGGTTTCATCTCTTTTTCCTTTCAGTCCTCCTAGTACTAGTTTCAGAGTGACTGTACCATCTTTGTTCCCATCAGCAATGTATGAGAGTTACAGGCCAGCACCTGGTATTGTCAGTATTGTTTATTTTAACCACTTTAAACACGTACAATAGTACTTCAATTTGGACTGAAGTGGTTTCAATTTGGATTTCCTGAAAGGCTAATGTTATTGAACATATTTTCATGCGTTTATTTGCCATCTTTATATCCTCTTTAGTGAAGTGTCTATTCATGTTTTCTGCTTATTTTTAAAATTAGGTTGTATATTTTCTTATTACTGAGCTTTAAGAATTCTTTAAATACTCTGAATGCAAACTCTTTGTCACATATGAGATTTTAAAATATTTTCCCCCAGTCCCTAGCTTGTCTTTTCATTCTCTTAACAGTGTTTATCAAGAGCAAAAGATATTAAATACTGATGAAGTGTAATTAATTAAATTTTTATTGGTCATGCTTTTGATGTCATGATGGGATAAAATCATTTTTTTAAATAAAAATGTATAATGATAAATGAAATAAAAAGAAAAAGGAAAGAAGTTCTTCTATATTTACTTATCTTGACCCACTACATTCTTATATGTAGGTGCAGGTTTTTATGTAGTATCATTTTCCTTCAGCAGGAAGAATTTCCTCTGACATCTTTTGTAATACACATCTACTGGTGATAAATTCTCTGAGCTTTTATTTTTCTGAGAAGTTTTTATTTAAACTTCACTCTTTAAGACTATTTTCACTGAAACAAAAAATTGTAGATTGGCTTTTTTTTTTTTTTACTGTTCTACTACTTTCTGGCTTGAATTTTAAAATAAAATGTTTACAGGCATTCTTATCTATTTTCTCTTGTATGCGATGTGTGGTTTTTTTTTTCTCTGATTGCTATTAAAAGTTTCATCTTATTACTGATTTTAAACAATTTAATTGTTATGTGCCTTTGGTTTCCTCTGTGTTTATGCTGCTTAGGTTTGGTGAGTTCCTCAGATGTGTGGCTTGGTAATTTACACCAAATTTAGAATGATTTTAAGTCAATATTTAAAAATTTTTGACCCTCTTCTCTTTCTGCAATTCCTATTCCAATTATATGTATTTTGGCTTCCTTCACATTACCCCGTACATCACTGAGCTCTATTTTTTCCCCCTTTTCTTCTCCCTGTGCTTCCTTTTGCATACTATTCTCAATGACACTGTTCTCAAACTCACTGATCTTTTCTTTTTTCTTTAGTATATTTTTCTTAAAACCATCCAGTGAATTATGCATTTCACATACTGCATATTTCATTTCTAGAAACTCCAATTGGGTGTTTCTGCTACTTTTAATTTCTATCTTCATAACATTTGTTTTTAACTTTATACTTAATTAAAATAACTGTTTTAATGCTAATTCCATAATCTCTGTCATTTCCAGGTCTGTTTCTATTGACTAGTTTTTCCCCTACTTTATGGACACCTTTTCTTGCTTCTTTGCATCTCTATTAATTTTCATTAGATACTAGAAATTGTGAACATTATGCTGTTAAGTGTTTGGACTTTCTTTCTTTCTTTTAGAGAGCATGGCACTTTGTCGTGGTAGTCAGGTTTTAAAGCTTGTTTTCATGATTTGTTTTGGCAGTTAGTTTCTGTTGTTTTTTTTTTAACATCTTTATTGGAGTATAATTGCTTTACAATGGTGTGTTAGTTTCTGCTTTATAACAAAGTGAATCAGCTATACATATACATATATCCCCATATGTCCTCCCTCTTGCGTCTCCACCCTCCCTATCCCACCCCTCTAGGTGGTCACAAAGCACTAAGCTGATCTCCCTGTGCTATGCAGCTGCTTCCCACTAGCTATCTATTTTACATTTGGTAGTATATATACAGCTGCTCCCCACTAGCTATCTATTTTACATTTGGTAGTATATATAAGTCCATGCCACTCTCTCACTTCGTCCCAGCTTACCCTTCCCCCTCCCCATGTCCTCAAGTCCATTCTCTACGTCTGCGTCTGTATTCCTGTCCTGCCCCTAGGTTCTTCATAACCCATTTTTTTAGATTTCATATATATGTGTTAGCATATGGTATTTGTTTTTCTCTGACTTACTTCCCTCTGTATGACAGACTCTAAGTCCATCCAGCTCACTACAAATATCTCAATTTCGTTTCTTTTTATGGCTGAGTAGTATTCCATTGTATATATGTGCCATATCTTCTTTATCCATTCATCTGTGGATGGACACTTAGGTTGCTTCCATGTCCTGGCTATTGTAAATAGAGCTGCAATGAACATTGTGGTACATGACTCTTTTTGAATTATGGTTTTCTCAGGGTATATGCCTAGTAGTGGGATTGCTGGGTATGGTAATGATACCATATGGTATGATAGTTGATACCAAACTATCGTATGGTAGTTCTATTTTTAGTCTTTTAAGAAACCTCCATACTGTTCTCCATAGTGACTGTATCAGTTTACATTCCCACCAACAGTGCAAGAGGGTTCCCTTTTCTCCACACCCTCTCCAGCATTTATTGTCTGTAGATTTTTTGATGATGGCCATTGTGTTGGCAGTCAGTTTTTAAGATCAGTTAGAATAAGGTAAAAGTAACCTTTACTCTAGGGATAGTTTGGCCCCGTGACCAGGGTGTAACCCTCCGTTGTCTCTAGTGAATGCCCCAAGTGTTCAGTGAGGTGTCTCCACTCTGGCTAGTTGGAACTCAAGGCTCTTCTAGCCCTGTGTAAGCCTTAGGAACGTTTCAACTTATTCCTTCCTAGTACTTGTTTTTTTTGCATGGTTTTGTAAAGTTTCAGTCTGCAGATGTGTAGTGAGGTATCCTGGAACATTTTCTCTGCAAAGCTCCCTCCTCTTCAATACTCTGCCCCATCTCAACCTCCTCAAACAGAACTGCCTGGTGTCCAGTATCTGCCAATAGCTGGTTCAGATATTTTGCTCAATTTTCTAGCTGTTTATGGCAGAAAGACAAGCCTGAGTGACACCAACTACTCTAACCTGGCTGGAAGTGGCTTCCATAGATTGTTATTTTTTGTGCAAGAAATATATAAGGGTTTGAGGAGTCCAAGAAAGCATGGTACAGTATTTTAAAAATAAGACATATAACTCCATAACCACAGCAAATGAGTCAGTCTCCTAAAACTAAAACTGGAAAAAAAACCTAGTTAATTTATTTGCCTATTCAGATTAAAAGAAATAATGTAGCAATTTTGAAGTTTTTTCAAGAGTTTACCCTTGAAATATGGTATTCCATCTTGTATCATTGAAAAGAGGGCCTTTGTTAAGCAGTATCAAATTCCAGGAACAAAATTTATTTCACTCTGAAGGCACGTAATTTAGAACTCCTCTTACAAAGTGATTATTGGGCTTGTGTGGTAACTGTCTAAAAGCATTCACACAGTCAAGGTTTGCAAAAATCCTGCACAGCATGGCGGTCTCCCTCTCTCCACTCCCAGCAAGAATGGGACTCTGAGTGATCACAGACACATGGCATGGATGCATTTCAAGTAACAAAATGGACACCGTATTCATTTGTTCATGAAGCATTTGAGTGTCCTTCTTGTCCTGCTACATGTTCTGTCTAGGAAAATAAACACATCAGTGATCACATTTCAGTCTCCTCAGGGTGAAGGTTGGAGAGAGGACATAAATGTGCAGACCTTTAGGCTTTTAAAACGAATGTCATTTATTGCCAAAAATATAAAAGTATTTACTCTTACCAAATTATTTCATTCTTAAAAAATATCCTGTACAAACTGCCTCTAAAAATAGAATATATTTTCAAATAAAACTGCAAGACTCTGTTTGACAGTCTACTTACAAATCACTAGCATATTTAAGATGTTTGCTTCAAAGTATTTCCAACGATTTTTCATTTCACCTTTTCTTAATGGTAAATTATTAATATTTTTATAAAAATGGTTAATGCTTTCTGGCCTCATAACTTTTTATATGGTTATCTTTTCCTCATATTTCAAAAATGCATTAAAATTTAATTTCACATTTGCCATGTCATTGTTCAAACTGACATGCCATTAAACAGTTTTTATTTATTTGTATTACAGGATTTAATCTGGCTTTCCATTGTGAACACAAAGAAACAAATAAATGAAATGATTTTCTTACTCCCCTCAAGAAAATAAAATTTCATATGGAACAGTATTTAAGTAAAATAAGCATTGTGCTTCTCTCAAATATACCAGCTGAATAGGAATAAATACTTTGCCCTCAGTATAATCTACAATAACCTTAGAACCATTTTCCATTGTCTGAATACTAAAAATGGATTAGTCACAGCTTGGAACTTGGCTAAGTATAGCCCAGTTAAGTGTCACAGCATGAGGAGGTCTGAGAAAAGCCAGGACCTGGGACTGGCCCAGCCCACTGGAGAAGAAAAATTATAAAAAGATATTCTCACTACAGATGCTGAGAGGAAGCCCACTCTGGCAGGAAGTACTATGTTCACCAGAGGCTATGGAATGCAGTGAGAATCAGGAAACCTCACATAAAGCCATGTAGCTACCAATGCAGGAGGCGTGTACAGGTAGAGACGTCAAAGTTAAGGAATACGAGAGCAGATTAAACAAATGCCAGCACACATGCCATTAGCACTGACTTCCTTTTGGAAACTGGATTTGCTAGCATCACCAAGAGAAGCGCAGAGGCAGAGTTGTAAAGATAAAAACCCAGTTATGTGACCCGGGGCACAAAGTAAGCCTGGAGCCCAAGCTGGAACTGCAGCAGCTATAAAAGGTAACTTTATGTTGCACCCTACAGTGGAGGTTAATAAAGTTGTTAAAATTATTGCCATGTAACGTGGGAATTAACCCTACAGACTGGGACAATTCAAGGTGGTGTGGCCCTGCTGTCACGAAGTAGAGTGCACCAGGATAAATACAGCCAGTGTTCTACTACTGACCTGAAATAAATAGACTGCCAGATATTTCCCCAGCAAAGATGGATTTATTGAGGATTGACAGAGAATTGCAATTCGGGGTCTGCCATGCGATTCACATGCAAATTCCCACACTGCAAGGAAAGAAAAATGCTTTTATAGAGAAGTAAAGGAAGTTGAAAGGAGTATAGTAAACAAACAAACAGTCCATGGCTTTTCATTGGCTGAGTCCTTGATGGGAAAAACGAGTCTTGTTCCTGCTGGGCTCTGCTACCATCAGGATATGAGAGCTCTCCCAACTCTATTTAATTGAGTTTTCTGTTTATAAACCTTTTACACTATTACTTACTAATATGTGTTACCCAGGCCAGGAATATATAATATCTTTCATTCAGATCCATACAATCAACTGCAAAAGTAACTTACTGTAAAGTAAGATGGCTCATTATCCTTTTATGATGTCCCTTCATAAATTAGGTTTGCATGCTACAGAGACATTACCAGCTAGCGGAGGTAGTTGCCATCAGTAAACTGCCATCTAGCTCTGCTGCACAGACAAACAGTGGGGCTTTTCCCAGGAACAAAAATTATATTATATAAAAACAACAATAACTTTCATATATGGGGCACTGATTTGAAAAGCCACACACAATGCCACAGAATTTATATTTCAATATCATTTCAATCCTCATAGCTACTTTTGAAAGAGGTAGTACTCCTAATTTAGAGCATGCAAATGGGACCTAGGAAAGTTAAAATCCTGTCAATGGTGACAAAACCATCAAAAGTAGACCCAGGATTTAAAGTTAACCTTATGTTTAAAATCCAAAGTTGATTCTCTTAAAACCTATGCTCTTCAATCCTTCAAAATAAATGAATAAGAGAATGAATGCATAGAGTCTATCACATATTAATGTCTACTGAATGTCTTGTCCTTAACACGATCTAAATGAATTTTAGATTAGAGCCAGAGCAAATAAACTGTGCCTTGAATATAACTATTAAAATAATATATATTACCTGGTCAGTAATTTAAAACACTTAAAATATTATGAGCCATGAATGGTTCAACCCAGAAATAGCAGCACTATTTCCATTCTCATGTTGTTAAGTAGAACTAAGAGTCAACTCTCTATGAATTTTGGATTTATTGTCACTAAATTCAAAGGTTCTGAAACTGTATTGAAAGGTCAATGAATGCAGCATCCATGCTATGTCACCACAAACAGAAAAAGCCAGTTCATCTGGAAGTAGATAGAAATAACTCTTCATCACATTCTTAGGAAGGTACCCACCAAAACATTAAACTCTGTCCCTAAAATGCATGACTGTTATTTTTTGTGGCAGCCAGAGTCCCTCCATCATCAATGCCTTTCTTTATTGATTTGGAAACATCAATGCTCAGAAAAACAATTAGGTAAGAAATTTGGGAGGTCAACAGTGGTATATTTCATTCTGAAAAGTGTCATCTCCCAAGACAAAGTGCTCTAATGGGAGTAGAACAGGAAGAGTTGTAGTAGCATAGAGCACTAAGAATTATAGTATTACAAGTCCTTTATTGCATCAATGTTCAGAAATCCCAACAATGGAATGAAATAATCCAACTTAAAATTTAGAGAACCTCACTTGACGGAAGCCTTCTGGAAACTAAGGATTAGATGAAGCTAGACAACTTGGTCTATTGTACAGTTTGACCAACGCAGAGTGGAACAAAGCATGACTACATACTCTTTATTGGCATACACTAGGTCTAGAAAGCTATTTTCTCATGCATGTTTAAGGTGAGTAAAAAAGAATAATAACAACATGTGGTCAGTGAAAGACTGAAGAAGAGCAAAAGCGGAATTATGAAAAAATAGGAGAAAGCATAACATTGCAGGTTATTTCTTTAAAAAAAACAAAACAAAACCTTTTTTCCATTCTCAGTAAAATGCAAAAAGCAAAGGTAGATGACAATGAAAATAGTGTCATATTGCAATGTATAGTAAGAAATATATATTTGGTCTTCATCTCCATTTCTGGCACAAGAGCTCCTAAAACACTTGGATTTCCTAAGGGAAGAGGGCAGTAAGGTATATTTTATTATGTCAACAGGTGACTTTGGGTAGCTTATATAGGGGAGCTGGTTACTGGGGGAGCCAATATGTGATTATAGAGAGTTAAAACTTTCAGTCCACACCCACCCCCACCAAAACCAGACCTCCTGGGAGGGGGGAGGGGATGGAGATTGAGTTCAACCTTCAATAGCCAGTGATTCAATCATGCCTCTGTAATGAAGCCTCCATAAAAACCCAAAGGACAGAATTCAGAGAACTTCCAGGTGGATGAACACTTGGAGATTTGGGGAGAGTGCCACTCTCAGAGAGCATGGAAGCTCTGTGCCCTTTGACCATACCTTGCCCTATGTATCTCTTCCATCTGGCTGTTCCTGAGTTATATCCTTCTATACTAAACTGGTAAGTAAAATGTTTTCTCTGAGTTCTGTAAGTCACCATAGCAAATTAACTGAACCAAAGGAGGGAATCATTGGAACTTCTGATCTATAGCAAGCAGATCCTCAGAAGCACAGGTGATAATGGACTTTCATCTGACACCTGAAGTGGTGGGAGGGGGGACAGTCTTACAGAACTAAGCCCTTAACCTTTGGAATCTGACAGTATTTGGAGGTACATAGTGTCAGAATTGAATTGAATTGTAGGACACTCAGCTGGTATTGGAGCGTTGCTTCTTGTTTGGAAATCCCCCTCCATACACACATACATTGAAATTTTAAATAAATAGATGATAGATAGAAACACACATGCATATGCACACACACACACACACACACACACACACACACACACAAGGAGGGGGAGAAGAACTATAAGAACTGATGAATCTGAGGGAGTACCTGACGTTCAGGGGCTCCTTGTATTATTATGTTAGCAACTTTTCTGAAAGCATGAAATTACTTTCAATTACAAGTTTTTTGGTTTGATTTTTAGTTATAAATGAAATGGTGGAAACATGCTTAACAAACGTTTGTGGAAACAAATTATTAAAAATACCTCCCCAAAGTGAACAGATGTTTCAAATGTCTAAAAATAAAACAAGAAAGGGAACCAAAAGATTAAAATGTCAGATGATGTTCCAGTAAAAGCAATCCTGATTCAGTGCAAGAAAATATTTTAAGAGATATGGACTAATGGCTGTTCCTTGTAAGAGTACGTTCAGGACATTTATCCCACCCAACACAAATTTTTAAATAATAAGTTTAATTACTCGTAAGACAAATAAAAGAGGTTCATATAAAACAAATGAATTATGAAAGAAGATGTGGAGAAAGCTCATAAGGTTGAAAGAAAGAGACCCCCAAATTTAATTTTACAGCAAGAACTTCAAGAGGGTAGATAGTGTCATCCCAGGTCAGACTGAAGATCTGCAGAGCATATATGAGACACTGGAACAAACAGAAGCATATTGAAAACAGATGTCAAAGTACAGTGTTCTCAGTGAAAGAATAGCTATTATTTGGAATAAGTAGATAGAAAAAAAAAACTTCATACCCTGGGTCATCCAGGAAGCCAGAGCTGATGGTATAATGGAATTTTCTTCACTGGCATTCTGCATCCATCCAGGTGTTAACTTCTTGTATTTGCTGAAATGATCCAGGGTTGATCTATCACAAACTTTATCTCAAGCAAAATAAGAACTTATTACTACCTAAAGTATTCTACCACACACACACCCATGTCACAGTAGAGAACAACAGAATATTATACGTTAACTAAGCACCTTAATTTTGAATAATCACTTTTGTATTCACTTCCAGATCCTGTAATATTGATAGCACCTCTCACTATTAAAGAAGCGAATTAAAGATTAATGGAGCTAAGAATGGGCATTAGCTTTTCTATTTTCTGAATATTTATCTATCTTCCATTTACTGGTTTTTGATTTTCCCTTAACATGAAGAGTATAGATCCTCTATGCAAATTTAAAGATCAAGTCTTAGTACAAAACCCTGAGGATCAAATCATCAAAACATTCACACAAAGGAGAGGATCTGATCAAGCTCTATATGGAGATTTCTTTTGTTCAGATGAAGGATAAAGAGTTAAGGGTCAAGTTCTTAAACAGTATTTAAGGTAGGTGTTGTGATGACTTATTATATCTTGAATTTGTAATGCATCCATTCTTTCTCTTAGGAATTCAGAATGGTAATATCTAAGTGAAAGAATGAAACAATATTGGCTTTATTCAGGGAAGCAGAGTTCTTGTTGGTATTTTTGGGGTATTTCTTTAAGAGTTTTGCTTGCCCTTTTGAAATGAATGGAAATAGCATGAGGTATCAACATGAGGTAGGGAAAAGTGAGTAGACATTGGAATCAGACACATCTGGGCTTCAAAATCCCAGCTGCAATGTTATTAGTGGGAGCCTTCATACATGCTATGCAAGACTCAGTTTTCTTATCCGTAAAGGAGTGATACAGTATTTTTTTCCAGAGGAGTGATATTAGAATTAAAATAAGTAAAATTTTAAAGTGTCTAGCACACTGCCTAAGGTTGCCAAATAAACAATGAATATTTTAAAATATGTTTGTCCCATACAATATTTGTTAATCTGAAGTTCAAATTTAACTAGATTTCCTGTGTTTTCATTTGCTAAATCTGGCAACCCTACTCCTGGCACAAGTAGATACCTAAAGAACATTGCTCCTTTCCCATTACTTTAATGGCCCTTCAAACATAGGTCTGTGAATTCCTCCTCTACAGAGCATTTGAAGACAGCACCATCAAAAGAATCCTTGGCCTACATGCTTGGGAATGGGCATAAAATAACAAGAGAATCAGTTACACTGATGAATAGTGATAGATTCTGCTTCCAAAATTGTAGGGACCTAAAGTTCAGATTGAAGCATAGCACCATCTTAAACCCCCAACTTCCCCAAAGTAAAATATAAGCAAATGTTCTGATACAGTAAAATCATGAAATAATAAAAGAAATATAAAATATTTCAATTTTAATTCATTACACTGATATTGTAGAACACATATGCTTATTTGCACAAAATAACTTCAAGATCTAAAGTAGCTAAAATGTTCAATGAGTTTGATAAGACACATTCAGTCACATTCTTAAAGTGGATATTCAGTTTTGAAATTAAAGAAGCAATAACTTTTCTCTTTTTTCTTTACTAAGATAATCAATATAGTCAAAAAATCAAGTTTCCTATTCTTTTCCAGCTTTGAAAATTCTGCCAAATCTCAAGAAAGTAGTGTCTCCAAGATATAAAAATGCTTAATGACTTATCTTAGACAGTTGAACAAAAACTTCAGGTCATGAAACTCTTTTCAACCAACACCTAACAACAAAGTTTTGATGCTTGCGTGTCACATGCCAGACTCTGTTCTCAGCTTTAAACTGTTGAGAACACCTTCTTCACAAGAGTAATTGTCAGTATTAACTAGCATACCTTAGGTGAAGTACATAGGCCAGAGATGGCCCCCAATAAACATTGGTTCCCTCTTCACTTGATCTACCTTAAGCTCTACCTAGATGCTGCATATAAAAAGATAAATAAGACACAGTCCCTTAGCTATATATTTGTATATGCTATGTTATTTTGTGATACATTTTTTCGCTGACAAGCCATGGAAAAACATTACTGGACTTATCTTGTGGAAGAGAGAGCAAAGTTTTCAACCATGAAAGAAGTTTAGGTATGATTTCCTTGAGAATTGTGTAGGAGTATAATAATTCCCTGAGTTAACAAACTAAAAATGGAAAAACAAATGTTCTTTAGACTTGGAAAATAATGTATCAAAAGAGAATATAATCTTATGGGAGGATAAACTTGCAAAGATAGCAAAACAGCCATCTAATGCAACCTGTCAACTCCTCCTATTTTGTCCTAGCCTGAAACCCTAAGTTCACTCTCATGCCTTCTCCCAGAGGTCATATTACTACTGCCAAAAACCAAACAAACAAAAAAGCCCAACAACAACAACCTCCCAAAAGTCTGCAGCTACAGATGAACAGAAGGCAATTTTGGCCCATATGATAATTAACGATGTTTTGAATGAATTCCACATAAGACCAACTGTACTAAAGAGTACTCTGAAGATATAACTAAATTCTATGACTTGTTAAGAGCCCTGACAGTAAATATGACTGAGAGTGGTTCTTCCCTGGAGAAGGAACCAAAAAGCAGAATAGAACCAATGTAAGAGGAAAGGAAAGAGCACATAAGAACCAGATTTCTATCCTAGTTTACACAAGAAGATTTCTGATATGAACAGACTGCTAAAATAACAAATTGTTTTGCCTGGAATCACTGTCTGTATATTTTCTTTGACTAATCTGTTTTAATGAAGTCCTTATTCCCACAATAATAGCAAGACATAACAACTTCTTGGGAACCCTCCCTCTATTGTCTCAAGTAAGATTCCAGGACAGCTGAAGTAAAAATCCATAGATATAAGCAGAAAAAAGCCCTGTCTCAAGCTCTGGGTTATCAGTCTGTTTCTCATAAACGAGCTCCTGAATTCTACCACGTTGTCTGAAAAAAAATAATATACATAGGCTATGTCTGCAAGCTAAACTGATGAGCCCATTAAGAAGGTCAGGTTCAATAAAAATAAGTCAAGCCAAAAGAGAAAAATTGACTATTGTAAAGGTTGAACCAGATGTTTATAAAGATCTAGTCCAATCACACAGCATAGTTTAGAAGCTTATATGAAGCTTATATGAAGCAGATGGCCAAAACCCTGTCCTGGTGTGCTCTGGGTTTTCTGCTTATATTCCTAGGTCTGAATTTCATATTTTATATTTTGTTTGTTTTGGGGTTCTTGTTGTTGTTGAACTGACAATCATTTAAAAAGCCAAACCAGTTGTGTTTATGAATCTAGCCTTCGGAGAAGACAAAGATGCTAGGTCTGGTAGAAATAGGCATGCTTTGGATTTCCTCCTGGCTTTAGTTCCAGGAACTTACAGATTGTAAGAGACTACAGAGAAAATGAAATGTTTGGGAACACCTCCTAAGATGGATGAGGGAGTCTTGTGGCAACCCCTTCTCAATGTTCTCACAGGTAGAAAATATTCACCTGAAAGGAAGGAGGGAGGATGAAGGAGAGACCTGGATATCAGCCTAGACTTGGTGTGTTATTTTCCCTGGGCCCTACATGCGCTACCCTCATTCCTTTCCTGATCCACAGGAAAAGTCCTACTTAGTCTAAATCTCAACTCAAGGGTTACTTTCTGGTTGACTTACAAAGTACTCTTTCTGGATATCTTCCATTTATTCCACACTGCCTGATAAGAAAACACCTTTTCTTTTTAAAATTCTGAGCCCAAGAATTTCCTAGTCTGCAAAGACCTTTCTGACACACAACACAGAGTTAATTATTGCTTCTTCATGCCACTGTTGTCCCTAATCCTTACTTCTATTATAGCCCTAATCACATGGTAGTGTAAGGTTTTGGTTTGTTTTCTATATTTCTGTCTCTCCTAGAACATTGAGAGTTACTTGAGGGAAGGAATTGTTTCTTATTAAACTTTGTGTCTGCAACCTCTTACACAGAGCCTGCATTTTAAAAAAAGCACTCAAGGAGTTGGGCTTCTGGCAAAGGCAGGTTAATCTGCTTTGGTCCTAATGTCCCTCAGGGAACAAGTAGATAAAGAAACACAATTTTTTTTCATGTTTGAATGCACTGGAGGACTAAGACAATGAGAATTTTCAGGGTCTAGGATAGAGAAAAATAGGAAATTCAAGGAGGTGAGCCCAGCATTTGAAAGAGCATTTGCCTGGGTTGGGGTGGGTTAGGAGTGATGACTGATTTCCAAAGTAGCTGAGTGTCTGGGAATCTATCAGAGTTGTCACCACTTCTGGGGAGACTAGCAACAGACATTTGAAATCATGGCCTTCCAAGAACAAGAAGGCCAGGTAAACCTCCCCAGATTGGGGCTGAAAAGCAGCAAGACTGTATCCCAGGAATGAGTGAGCTGAAAATAAATAGCTTTCATAAGGTCTGAAGCCCAGTTACAAATCATCTCATTCTGATTGAGTTACTGTGATGAGTCAACAGCAGAGCTGCCTGTCTGAAGCAAAAGTAAATCACCTCTGGAGGAAGAGAGCCTCAAATTATTTCTATGCATTTCCATATACAATGCTTAGCTCTCAATCAAAAATAATCAGGCATAGGATAATATAAGAATTTACAGAAAAGTTAAGAGAACAGACAATAGGCCCTTAAAAGGTGAATAAACTCAAAAGAAATGCATAGATATGTGCACCAAGCACACATATGTAAGAATGTTCAAAGTAACATTATTCTTAATATCCCCAAAATGGGAATATCCCCTGTAGAATGGCTGAATTCACTGTGGTTTATCCTGACAATGGAATAACACAGTAATAAAAACCAGTGACATGTTTTATACAACTTGCATAAATCTCCAAAAATAACATTGAATGAGAATCCAGACACAGAAAAAATATATCCAGGATGATTCCATGTGTATATAGTCTAAAACAGGTGAGAGGTCAAGATAGTAGTTACCTTTGGGAGGAGATAGTGATTAGCAGTATGCACAAAGGGGATTTGGAGATGCTGAAAATTTTCTGTTTCCTGAGGTGGGTCATGGTGAGTCCATGAGTATATTTATTTTATGATAATTCACTGAGCCATACTTTATGATTTGTGTACCTTTATATATGTAAGTTTTATTGCATTAAAAACTTACATAAAAATTATAAATAAAGATAGGTGTTCAATAATGTTGTGGAATGAATTAATGAATAGATCAATGAATCTTGTTTCAAGGATTTACAGCCACTAGAGAGAAAAGGTAACGAGCACAGGTACTAAGAAATGAATAACCTAACAACTTCACCTGGATTTATTGGGCTTTATGTCACTGTTAAGATGAGGCAGACTATTGGGCACTTGAGATAAATGTCTTTCAGGATATTACCTAATATTTGACTTAGCAATAAATTCTTTCTGTTACTCTGACCTAAATTACTCTTGCAGTTAACATTCTATTTGTCTTAGGTCATATTTTACTTCTCTGTTTCTAAAAACCACTCTCAACATAGGCCACACTGAATAAATAGATATTTGACAAGGAAGAGCAGTAGGAAGGCTCATTGCTAAAACAACAGAAAACCAATCTGTTTTGTAGTATTCCTGTACTTTCTGAATGAGTACTGAGATTAACAGGTACAGATATTCAATTAACTCTTTTAGCTAACCTTGGTACCAATTAATATATGAAGTGGCAATTTACCAAGTGGTTTTCTGAAATCTCTGGAAAGCCTAAGGGTGTTTTCCCAAAGAGTTATTCTTTGCTTATAAACAATACAATAGGAGCATGTGGTTCCATATATCTTTGGTGGCATTTGATTTGATTTTCCACCACCTTATGGCAAATATTGGTTAATTTCTGGCATTCTCCTTCAACTGTTTTATTAGCCACATCTATTATTTGACATCTCATGCAAATATAGATTCCAGATTGTCTTACAGAGGGTATGGTAGGGCTCTGTGTTCTAAAAGCCTATGAAGAAGATCATTGGGTGCAATCCCCACGTGATCTAGACAACATATCAAATATGTGTGTGCGTGTGTACACGCCCGTGCCCGTGCACCACTGATGGAGGTGCAGGGAGAGGATGGGCTGGGATGTACTGAGCGTCAGGGGTGGCCCTGAGAACACAGGAATCCGCTCGGAGGCCCTGCCTCTTTGACCATTTCTCCCAGAGGAAGCCAGACCCAGGAGGAGGATCTCAAGAGCTCCATGGGGTGAGAAACACCTGGGTGCCCTGGGTGCCCAAGGCCCTATCTCGAATTCAGCATAAGGAGTCTGGTTCACACCACCTATCACCCAAACCCCAGTCCTCTTCCATGCCCCGCTTCACACCACTCAGAGTCCCAGTGTTGTGGCACTTCACCCAAGGGACCTGACCGGATGATAGGGAACCGTCTCTGGCCCAAATTCTGTGCACAGGCGATCGGGTCCTCAGGCCAAATGCGGGAGTGAACTGCGCAAGTGCAGACAGCAAATCTACAGCCTTCCATGAAGCTAGAGGCCAAAGTCCCCAGGGGCAGCCACTGGACCTGGGGCCCCAATCCGACTTCTGCCAAGGTCCAGGCTTCAACAACCCTAACGGTCTGCTCCACAGCACATTCTAGGGGCCAGCTGTTCCTCCTGGCAGCTGCGTGGTGTCCAGAATTTGTCCCAGGAACCCATCCCTTCCGGCTCCCCGAGCCCTTCCCCTGAAGAACAGCCTCAGGTAATTTGATACATAGCAAGTAATTTGATATGCTACCCTGAGTCCCTGAGTGTTTCAAGGAAAAATTAAGTAGAAATTCTAAGACATGAAGCTGTCACTGATTATTGTGTTCTCCAAACACCCTTTGGAAGTGAACTCTCTTGATCACTTAAGACCCAAGCATCTGGCAAAAGCCAATGGTCCAGGGAAGTGGCCCAGGCTGTGTTTGTCTTAGAGCCGCTTGGTCTAAGAACAGCCTTGGTGCCCTCCTTATGGGACTTCAGACATAAAGACTGCCCTTTGTGATGAACCAAAGGAAGCATGAGCCTTCCTTTCCAAAGGTTTCTGAGTTTCGTAACTGTGACAGTTCCTGGTCAAGCACAAGGGAGATTAAAATCATTGAAGCATTTGTAGCATTGAAGGGGATTTAGGTGGAAACCAAATGCCAGTCTGCAGTGCAGCTTACTAGTTCTGCCTCAAAAAGAAAGGAGAAATTATTTCCCCTTCCCCGCCAAGGGTCACATCTTTGGGAGACAATAAAAAAAATATGTAATGGGTTCTTCACAGTATTTTGGAAGTAGATTCCAACTAAAGCACATTTTAGTGGATTAATCCTAATTAGTGTAGCCCTTTGTATGACCTACCACCCTCAGAATTTTTGTCCTATCAACCTGTAAAAACTTAATAAACAGAAACCTCCATCAAATAGAGTCAGGAGACCAGAAGGGGCGCTCTCATGCCTGCGATGAGACTTCTGTCCTTGCCTGATAAAGACGCAGCCAGTGAACAGCTACAGACTCCTGGTTTGCTACAGCCCTCCCAACTTCCTTTTCCTCTCTATAAAACATTCTGCTTTGCTTGCCATGGGGCACTTGCAAGTGGCTCACCACGGTTGCAGAACCCAAATTGCAGTTCTCTGCTGATCCTGAAAAAAAAACCATCTTTGCCAGAGAAATATCTGGGAATCTATTGTTCCAGGTCAACAATATCACTACAATTATTATTAATATTTTTCTTTTGATTGACTCAACTTGTTTACCTTAAATGCATCAACTTCATCTTAAACAATAATATTTTCAGAATCAAGAGCTTGATACTAGGTATATTTTGTCTAATATATTTAAAATAACAAGTTAAAAAGTTTAAAAACATTTATCAATTATTTTACCATTGAAAATTTGCTTATTTAGCACTGGTATAATGTGTACTATACTTCGGAAAATGCTGTTTATATCCCACCTCAGCTCTGTTGCTCTTTCAAACCCTCCTTAGGAGAATTTGAGACCATGAGAGATAGGGAAATAATTCATATTCAAAATCAGATGTGGGGTTTTAATCCCAGCTGGGCCACCAAGTAGCTGTAATTTACACTCTTGACTTTTCTGTATCGGTTTTATCATCTGTCAGATGTGAATAAAAAGACTTTCTTCGCAGGAATATGAAACTTAAATTGAGATTGTTTTGAGAACACTGACCAGTGACTGTACATAATAGGAGTTCAATAAATGCAAGTTTTCTTTTCATTCCCCTTTTCCTTCTTTAGCAGGGACCAAACCCTAGATTTCCTACTATCTGCAATTCACTTTGAGCTTTCTTCAGTTCATAGCCAAGAGGCATTAGGAGATATTACGCAAATTAACAACACACACATCTATGATTATATTGTTCTCACTTGTATGTCACTCTACTTTTAAATTAATTGTTCATACGTCTCCCTGTCCCATTAGACTACCTTCAATATCTTGAAGGTAAATTCTGGGGATTTAAGTCTACCATCTAAACATCTCCAGAATCTTGTCACTTCTTTCCATTTACACTGTCACTGCCTAGGCCAAACCACCATAATTTCTAACTGAGACCATTGTGATAGTCTCTTCCTGGCCTCTCTCACTATATGCCCTTGCTCTGATCAATCCATCCTTTCAAAGTGCAAGCAGGAGAGCTTTTTTTGAAGACACAAATCAATCCCATTTAAAATCCTTCAGTTACATAACATCAGTCTTGGAATAAAATCTCTAAACCTTAAACTCAACTCAAAACCCTTGTATAATCTGGCCCCTGCCCATACACATTGCCTCAAATGGCATTACTGGCCTTTACATTCTACCGTTCAAATACTGGGTTGGCCAAAAAGTCCATTCAGGTTTTCCATAACATCTTACAGAAAACCCAAATGAACTTTTTGGCCAGCCCAATGTAAGGGTCACTTTTCTATTTCACAAGTTACAATATTCTCTGTCACTATGAGGCCACTGAACTCGCTGTATCTTTCTGTCTTGGCTGCTTTTCCCCAGCACAGCTAAATGCTGTATGGCACCAAAGTGAAATTCAGTTCCATAGGAGGTCTCCTGACCAACTCAGGGTTCCCTGTTGTCAGTTCCAAAGTATCTTGTACTTGGACACTCTCGCACCGTGAGGACAGGGACCTCTCCTGTCTTGTCACTACTGTGTCTTCAGCAACTAAAACAGTCTTGGGACATGAATATACATTTAATGAATACATGAACATATTTGAATGAACCCATTCATGTATGAAGGTACAATATTAATTCCTTACTTTTATTACAGAAAACTTACTGACCTAAAAATACACATATATTTAATGACTTAATTCTACTCTAGATAGAATATAATCCTGAATACCCATTTTTACAGTCCCCTCTTTGTCATGCTATCCCCCCCCCCAAGATAAATCTACTACTACACTTCTATGCATATTTCTGCATCAAATCTTCACAAAGGAGGCAGAGGACCCTCAGATGAACAGAGAGCTCCTGACCCCCATACATGTGAACCGGCTGACCTTCCCAGCTGGGTCCTAACTGTAGCACTCCTTTCTAATGTGTGAAGCTGATGAGACTGAAATGATAAATCTGCCTGTCCGCTACTCAGAGGAGGCTTAGGTGCTAGTTCCAAACCCACCGATAAGGAAATCCTCCGATGATAACAGCAGGTTTGACATTGATGAAGCCTCCCCATCTGGTGTGTTTAGGGGAGCAATAATGAATAAGGGGTGGCAAATTGTGTATTCCTGGCTCCCGGCCACCACCATATTGTGTTAAGGTTTCTCTTTTCCACTGTTCCGCCATCCCCATCTCAGTGTGACTTGAAAGAAGAACTGTTCTAGAAATATTTGGCTGCTTTTGAAAGCTTTCCTTTCCTCTTTTTGACTAAATCAGGCTATTCCATTTGATGGGTAAAAAAATGTCTTTCCTTTGGATGTACTCACAAAGTTCTTTCATAGAGAAGAAAGTCTTATATGCAGCTTGTGTCGCCTCAACGTTCCCTTAGAGGCCAATGTGGTATCTAATGGAGTTGTTAGTTACATTTTAAAAGTCAGCAACATTCCTACATTACTGTTGATGCTCTGTTCAGTGATTGTTAGATGCTTTCCTTTTTCCATTTGGATACATTGGATGGGCGGTGGCACACATAGGTAACCCAAGTTGATCTAATCTACTCCATGTATTTCCAGGTATCATTTCTCTATTAAAATGATTTGCAGGGCTTCCCTGGTGGCGCAGTGGTTGAGAATCCGCCTGCCAATGCAGGGGACACGGGTTCGAGCCCTGGTCTGGGAGGATCCCACATGCCGCGGAGCAACTGGGCCCGTGAGCCACAACTGCTGAGCCTGCGCGTCTGGAGCCTGTGCTCCGCAACAAGAGAGGCCGCGATGGTGAAGAGGCCCGCGCACCGCGATGAAGAGTGGCCCCCGCTTGCCGCAACTAGAGAAAGCCCTCGCACAGAAATGAAGACCCAACACAGCCAAAAATAAATAAAAATAAATACATAAATAAAAGATTACTATTAAAAAAAAAATTAAAAAAAAAATGATTTGCAGATTCTGTGTTTCATCACTACTAAGGAAAACACAAACACATATTGTTATACATATAATTACTTCTGGATAGCTGTAAAACAGTCATGGACTATTTCAGTGTAGTTAGCTACCTAGCCACAACTAGCGTGAACTCATGTTAAACAAGAAATAAAGAAATCTTTTTCACTGATGTTACCATCTGTGTATCTCTTGACAAAAAAAATAGAAATATCTTTTCACTTATATGCAAGATTTTGTGTGGTATTAACACAAGAGCATATATATTTCCCTAAATATGGCTAGAAATGTACAGAGCGATTAATTTGCCTTGCACCTAACAGGCACTAAAATATAATCACTAAATTTTAGAATTAAAGGCCTTTAACTGAGGGCTGAGAAATAAATATCCTTGCTGGGGACATAAGCTAGTTAGTGAGAGAATCTGAAATAGAACCCAGTTGTCCTAACTCCTGATTATTTCTTAGTCTAACACAATAGCCTGAATCATTTGTTTATTGTATGAATTAGTGAATTAACTTTTTTTCTTTCGCATGATCAGTAGCCCTGAAAATAATAGTCAAACCTTGAAAAAACTGTTAAGAATTGTCTATATGTGTACCACTTCTGAGTACAGTGATCCATATTCTGTGATTGCTTTTGTTGAAGTTATGATCTAAATCTATAAATGGCATTTTTATTGTCACTATTATAAAGGACTGGTTTTATTACCTTTCAAAGAAATAGATATAGTAACATTTATATAGTATAAACTTTCAGTGAACTGCATGATGGTTATTATTTGAGAATTACTCACCCACAGCTAATTTCTAGTTAGACTGATAATGACCTGTCACCACGCACTCCTCAGCTGCAACTCTTTAGATGATATATGTGTGCAGATACAAGTCTTTTCAACATAGTTGTAAGCAAAATATATTTGTGACTTAACATGTGGTATGTCTTTATTAATATTGTAACTCTTCCTATAAAAGAGATAAGATATACTCCAAAAGCATGCTGTAATTAACTTCAACTTTCCCCTGCCTCTGGACTACCTCTCCCACTACTTCTTTCCAACAAGAACAACAAAAGAAACCATGTTACAAATCCAGTTGGAATATGGTACTTCTTACAGAGATTTATATGGGCATGTTACTGACAACACAGATATGATAAAGTGTTCTTCACTCTCTATGTATATTCAAAAACTAATTTTGTGTTTCAAATACTTTTGATAAATCTAAAAAGCTTAGCTATAGTGTGTCTCCTTGAACAGATGTACTATTTATAATGGAATCAGAGGATCTTAGGTTTGGAGTAGCATCACATGCACAGCGGCCAAATGCATCAGTGTTGTGTCAACACCTGGATTGTATTCTCAGCTCTTCAACCTGACAAGTCTGTAACATTAAACTGTATCATTAAGCGATGCTAAGAAACTGCCTAACATTAAGCAATTCTAAAATGTAGGCAATAATATTACCTAAGTCAAAAGATTTTTGATTAAATGAGATTGATGTACTTAGAGTATCTAGAACATGGTACTCAAGAAGTCTCAGCTATTATTTTTGGAATGAAGTTCATCAATCAGTCAACTTCATTTCCTTTCAATGAAGATATTCCATGTGAAAACTCCCCAGTAGGTAGTAATCCAGATTCTGGTAAAATACTTCCAATGTTAGCAGACTTGCTAAAATTTTCCTCCTCTATTACTTGATAACACTAAGTGCAGAAAGTCCACCATTGTACTGAGCTAATAATACCTGCTTCCTCATAACTACTTCAGCTTTATCTTAGTCTTATACTGTTGGAAAATCTACGTAAACCCAATGGCAGCCCTTTAAGTATTATGAGCATTTGTCCTATACCTTATATAAATTATCCTTTATGCTACTCTTACATTCTTATTGATATATAGTTAATTAAATTGTTGGGCTAATTACAACCAACTTTTCAAGTTAAACTGAAAGGCATTTGAAAAAATTTTCCATTTACCCACAAACTATTCATTTCCATTGAGTAGATGGTATTGGGAAAGTAGCTTAGCAATAATAACATTGTGGCCATGATAAGTGTTTTTTAACCTTTTGTTCCCAAAGTTATTGCCTTTTCCAAACAAAATGATAAATTAATAATAGTTCATTTACATCATCCTATTGTTTCCTCAAACTAGCATTGCATGTACTTGCTGGCAGTCAGACAATTACAAAGATGTGTTGCCTAGATATTTAGTTCTCGAAATCTTAAAACAATTATTGTTTGTATGTTTTCTGTTTTTCTTGTTTCTGTAATTCTGATTAACAATATATTCATGCATTTTTAAAAAAAATCTGGCAGGAGGTTTTATATAACAATTCATTTAACCGTAAGTATATTTTCTTCACAACATATTTTTCCCTCAGTATACTGATGGAAATAACATCCATTTTTGAAGGTATGGGAAAATACTTCCTAAATTATAAATTGAAAATTTATATAAAAGCTTTATATTTACCTTTATATTATTTCAATTTTCACTTTTATTTTTTTGATGTACCTATTCAATATTAATTTTTTTCTTTTCCTACTATTTCCACTTTAAATTTTCCTTAAGCTATAAATCTTTTAGAATTCTTAAGGGAAACGTTATTAGATACTCCTCTTTACGGTCCGTCTTCTCAAAGACATTCAATTGTCTAAGCTTTTATTCAGCATATCCCTAAAGACAATTTTTTGGATCCATGGAGCTTAACACATTTTTCTCCAACACACTATAATCTCTAGTTTTCTTTGTTCATACAGATTTGAAATCTACAGTCTTTGTAGTACAGAGAATCACAAGTCCATTTTCTATTGTGCTGATTTAAGTAGCTCATAGTTATTACCAATGCCAATCTTGATTTTTCTTTTCCTGAAGAAAATAATAACCATCTCTTATAAAAATACCAGAGCTATTTATATTATGCTAAAGTTCTTTTTATTCTATTTGCTAATAACGTATTGCTGCAGTGCTTTTTTGATAGATTGCTGTAACTTGCAATTTACACCAGCCATCATACATGAAATGTTGCACTGTTGCAATTTTGAAAGTATTTTTAATAATGTGTAAAATATTGAGCTTTCATTTTTAAGTGGTATATAATAAGTTCCTAATTATTTTCACTAATGAAAAGGAACAAAACTGAGGATAATACTAAATACCAGGTCAATCCTAGCACCTAAATGATGCTTAAGAATATCTGGAATTCTGAAAACTGCATAATAAGATATAATCAAATCAGGCATTGATAATATATTACTGGGATCAGATTTTGAAAATGCACATTTTCCTTATCTTGCTCACCTAGATTTCTCTACCTCTCAATGCGGAAATATATCATCTATCTCTCAGACTGATAAAAAGAAATCACCTCGAAAGAGATAACTTCTTTCAAAATTTTCTACAGAACAAGAAAGATATAGGTAATCTGGGAATGAGAGATAAATATCTCCGCAAAAGAAATAGAAAGCCAAGTATTAGATAATTGTCCCAATGTGTAGCAAAAGAGACTTGGGCTTCCCTGGTGGCGCAGTGGTTGAGAATCTGCCTGCCAATGCAGGGGACACGGGGTCGAGCCCTGGTCTGGGAAGATCCCACATGCTGCGGAGCAACGAGGCCCGTGAGCCACAATTACTGAGCCTGCGCGTCCGGAGCCTGTGCTCCGCAACAAGAGAGGCCGCGATAATGAGAGGCCCGCGCACCGCGATGAAGAGTGGCCCCCACTTGCCACAACTAGAGAAAGCCCTCGCACAGAAACGAAGACCCAACACAGCCATAAATGAATAAAATAAATAAATAAAAATAGCGTTAAAAAAAAAATCTGTTCTAAAAAAAAAAAAAAGAGACTTGTTACAACCTGCCGGTTTGATTATATGCAAATAATCTTGTAATCTTCATTATCATGCATTGAACACCCATTCTGTACTAGACATCTTGCCTCTGTTACATCACTTAATACTCATGGTAACTCTCTAAGTGAACATTATAATCCTAAATTTACACTGATAAAGATTTACTTACCCAGAGAGGGCAAGTAAATTGCCAAGTATGCATAGATATTATCTATGTAAGTTGCTGAATGAAGGATTTAAAATAAATTAAATTTAGTCCAAGTTCATGGATTACTGCTATGGATTTCCATAGTAAGCTATCCTATCCCTCCACTATTAGAAATTTAGTCTTATCACATCTATAAGCAGGGTTCATCTCTTTTCTCTGATGGGGCATTTTCTCTTCTTTTCTCTGATACTGGTAAAAACAATGTCTACTGCTCTGTGCCGTCCTCTGAAACACCTTTGAGAGATCCTCAGAGTTTCCATTTGAATGCAAATGATGTTTAAAGATTTACTCTCTTTAGCCGAAGAATGAGAGCAGGCATTTTATGTTCTCTGAAGGAGTCAGAATTATCACATACGCCACTGTCCTGGGACCTGCTGTCTTGCCTGTCGGGGCCGGGCAGGGGCACCAATTGGCACCTGTCATCAGTCATGCATTATGTATGCTCAGCACCCTTCTTACTGTTAGGTCTGGCCACATTTCCCACAGTCTGAAATTTATTCCCATCAGCCTGTACCCTAGCAGCACAGAGTTTGTCTCTTTGATATGTTATTGGCTTCTAGAAGCCTGACAGTTTTCCCTGTGTAGTTTTAATACATACTGATGAGTTTCCTGAACTATTATGTACTCTCAAAAATCCTTACAGTACCTCAAAGGCATTTCACTTTATCTACTCGTTCCCAATATGGGGGTCTCTGTACCACTAGCGATTCGTCAAGGTATCAAAAGGGTTTGGGGGGGCTTACTTTCAAAATTAAAAAAACTTAGGGAAAATGGTACTTTTAGAAAAGGTAAAGTTGTAGAGGTTCCACACAGCACTGAATTCTTTGATGGTACTAAGATCATGTTAACTCACTCTGATTACCTAGTTAATCAATGCTCATTAGAATCTCTGTTTAACAGCTGTGAATAGTATTGACTTTTAAATATTAAAAACTAATCAGTTAGTACTTCATAAAAGTAGTTTTTGTTGACAAAATCCCAAACCACAGAGTCCAAGAGAAGGTAATTCAATGGCTCCTTGGAGAAGACAAGTTTGAGAACTACTGTTTTAATAGTAATGATAATTATTATGATTAGCACATTAAATAATGTAATCAGTTACCCTGGAGTGCCTACTATAAATCATACAATGTGTTAAGTGTCTCTCCCTGCACTAATTTTTAAAAACTTGGAGCATGTGAAAAATAGATAACATTGCCTCCTTTTTATAGATTGCCAAAGTGTAAAAGCTGATTTATCCACATTTTCAATGCTAGAAAATCCTTGTTCTTTGTACTGCCTTACAGAGACCTCTACTCTAAGAGAAGTAATAATCTATTTAAGTGTAGATAGTCAGGCTGAATAAATTCATTTTAAGAAATTATCCACTTTAAGAATTTACCTAATTAATTCAATATGAGGTTTTCTGATTATATGATAAAGTGAACCATGCAATTGTTATTCACCACTCTGCTGTATAGACACAGAACACACTTAGTATAAGTAAATCAGTATTTTCTGTCCATATTCAGAGGCAGTTTCTCTATTTTTTTATTACATTGAAGAGACAGGCAAATGAAGAGGCTACTTCTTCCTGAGTAGCAACATGGAATTAGAGTCACGGCTCAAGTGATTTGGAAAGGCATCTGAGTATAAGGAAAATTGCTCTAAGGTGAGGATTCTTGAAAGATTAGCAGAATCTTACATTTCCCAAACAACAGAGTTATATAACCAAAACCCTAATCTTATGCATTTACTTATTAGTGCAGTACTCACCTAATGAAGCATATTGTTTCTAAGTTTTCTTCTTTTTAATCTATATTTATCTGATTCCCTGGGGTGTTTGCTGGTCTTTTTCCCCCTATAACTCATTCTCCAGTAGTTTCCCAAGGGTTATGGATTTTTAGGGATACTATTTTTTAATCTTACTCATCAGCATATTATGTTCTGTTAAACAATTTCCAGTGACCACCTCATTTTCCCAATGACATGCTAAAATTTCAGAGAATCTTTTTTTCTAGTTATTCTTTGATCAGTTTACTATTATATTAAAGTCTTACACTGAGTTTTTCCCAATTTTGTGATCATCTCCCAAAGAATCAAATACTCAGCCTGTCAAAAAATTCATAATCTGTATCTAAGTTCATAAATGCTAACATTTACATGAAATGTTATGACAGGGAAAGAGCTCCCTGTCACAGATGGACTTCACACTGAGAGCCTAAGAATGAGTCTGTCATGCAAATAATTACCCCCTAATTTATGTGTTTCATAATTAGATTTGCTTTTCTATATTGGATTTTGTGAAATCTGGATCCAGTTTGAAGAAAATGGGCAAAAAATAACACCAAGGTGATAGCAGAATATTTTACAAACTTCACTGTGAAATACAGGAGTCTGGCTAACCTTGCTGAATTTTAAAGTCCTCCCCCCAGTCAAAGATATCTCACTAAAAGTCTGGAACCAAATGCTGGGTTGGTGTCGGCTCTGCCTCAACCTTCCACATCCAAATTTTCAGCAATTTCACTGCATAATTTATAATCACATAGCATAAACGATGAGGCAGGATTTCTGAAAATGTAGTAATGAACACCATTTATTCTATACACCCCAAATAATGCTTTTTGAATAAAACAATTTCATCAAAACTGGACAAGTATAGGGAATAAATAAGAGCTTTATACTTAAGCAATACCTATTCCAAAAAAAGGCTGACATGGGGAAGTAACATGAGGAGACCTGAATCATGCACTCTGCCGGTCTAATGGAAAAACTTCAAGCAATACGTCATCATTCTGAAGCTTTGGTATAACCAATGCACCAATTCAGTGAGTAGTTACCAGAAAAGGGGTTTTACCACTTGAAGAAATGATTCTCACAGCCTACAAAGCAATGAATGGCACACTGAGAACATCTACAACAACAAAGAATATGTCTACTCTACACTACAGTATCAAGAAATCTATCACGCATCAGTAAATTTAGCCATCTATTAGCAATTGAATAATAATATCAACACTATGTGCAATCAGAATCTTCGATCTTTTAGGTTATTAAAAAACATATATCTTGGCATCAGAGTGTACTGGAAGTAACTGAGTTGAATTGGGACTAGGCTTGATCCTGCCCCATACTAGTTACGTAACTGTTGCCAAAGGATCACTGCTTTCTTATTTTTTAATTTGTTAAATTATGGAATACAATTTAACTAGATGATCTCTATGGTCCTTTCACTCTATAATTCTATCACCTCTATAACAAATATGTATGTGTGAATATGGGGGAAACAAAACTAAGCCTCAGCTATTAGAGAAGTAATCCTTCAAAGTACCATTCCTAAATTAGAGATATTTCATGAGCTAGTTAACAAAGTTATAATAAATGTAAATTTTTATAGTGACCATCTACATCTACAAATGAGTTGATACAATCATCTAATCATCTTAATACAATCATTGACAGTTACTCAAGCAAAAGTTTAAAAAGATTTTCTACTAATAGAGCATAAGCAGATGGATTTGGAAGTTTGGAGGGTCTGTAGGATAGTTATCGTGTTCCATAATGAAAGGAATTTGGGGTATCTCTCTGTTTGTGCACAAGATATCACATCACATCCCTCCTAGTAATTAGTGATCCTTAACTATGCCATTCAATACTTAAAGGTCTCACCAGCCTATCAGTAGAGATAGGGACTCATTAGGTAATAATACACATTTGCTTGGTCTTTGCTCTACCAGTCCATATAGAGCAAAGACTTGCAAATCTTCAATTCCAAACGTTTCTCTCTGGCCCCTAGGATTTTCTATCCAATTCACATCATTCTTAGTTTCAACCTGATATTTTTTGTTTTACTTCCTTTCACAGTTCTACATAACTCCTTAAATTCCTAGATTTTTAAACATTTTAGCATGCTCTATCTTATCTCCTGCTCCTACTCTCTACCAATTTAGGAATGGAACTATATATTTAGTTTGACAGCCATTCCAATAAGTCAATCTCTTAGTCACTCTTCATGCTCCTTGCCAGGTTGCTTCCATTTATCAACTCTTGAAGACTTGAATGCCAGACCTCAAATACAGCTGCAGAAGTTGAGCTGTATTCTCATGAGATTAAACAGAGAAAAATTGATAACTCCAGGAAATGAAACGTGGATCAAACCATCACTGCTTGACACTAATTCCCTAGGATTGAGGAAGACCAATAATTTAGTTTTATCACTTGAACATGAAACTAAAAGAAAAATCAAATAAAAAAATTAAGATCCATGATGGATCTTTGAACTGATAATTTAACACCTGAAAGACTACTGAAAAACAGAGGTTCATAGGTAAATATGAAAATACTCACAAGCACATTTAGAGGATCACTGATCCCTTCCTTTCAGTCTAAGCAGACATGCAACTAAGTCGATCCTAAAAGGGAGTTGGCACAGAGTTCATTTGTCATATTTATGGCTGTGAATCATTTTTTGATAAAACCTTTCTATATTAGTAATGCCCTACATTATGAGTTCTCCTTCCTCAGATTAGAATTAAGAATTCAAATGTTCTGCCTTTCTTTTTTTCTTGGGGAGGGGGGTGAGTGCAGGGAGTGTGACTTGACCAATCAAAATCCTCCAGAAGGGATTTTGACTCAGGAGTGAATAATGTGTACAAATAGGCTAGATGTAGACTTTTAATTTTGCTTACATATATGGCAAAGAGATATCTACATTTTGAGAACAACTATAGCTAAAAGGTTGAAACCCTGATGCTTCGCAGAAATAGTTTCAATAAAGGTGAATTCCTGGCATTATTTTAAATGGTAGCAGCAGTAATGGTGGCTGTTTTTCTTCAGATTTGGGGCATTTTTTTCTGGACCCTTAATCATAAATCAACTTCTTCAGCCCCCACCCCTCATCAGCAATGATTTTACGAACTATTGAATATATTCCAATAAGAAACAGCTCTACTTACATTAGCCTGAGCAAATCATTTTCAACTAAGAACACTGACTTAAAAGCTAATCAGAAAACTCTGGTCTGAAGTACAGGGGGCGAGGCATCTGAACATGGCCCCCTATCAGCAAGTGGAAATAGGCTGAGCACAGAGGAAAAGAAAAAAAGGGTCTTGGTGCTCAGGCCTGAGCCTATGAGGTGGGACAGCCGAGTTCAGGACACTGGCCTACCAGAGACCTCCTGGCCCCACGTAATATCAATTGGCGAGAGCTCTCCCAGAGATCTCCGAATCAACGCTAAGACCCAGCTCCACGGACAGCCAGCAAGCTCCAGTGCTGGACACCCCATGACAAACAACTAGCAAGACAGGAACACAACCCCACCCATTAGCAGAGAGGCTGTCTAAAATCACACTAAGTACACAGACACCCCAATACACCACTGCACGTGGCCCTGCCCACAAGAAAGACAAGATCCAGCCTCATTCACCTGAACCAAGGAAACAGTCACCTCCACCAGGAAGCCTACACAAGCCACTGAACCAACCTCACCCAATGCAGACATCAAAAACAATGGGAACTACAAACATGCAGCCTGCAAAACAGGAGACCCCAAACATAGTAAGTTAAACAAAATGAGAAGACAGAGAAATATACAGCAGATGAGGGAGCAAGGTAAAAACCCACGAGACCAGACAAATGAAGAGGAAATAGGCAGTCTACCTGAAAAAGAATTCAGAGTAATGATAGTAAAGATGATCAAAAATCTTGGAAATAGAATGGAGAAAATACAAGAAACGTTTAACAAGCAGCTAGAAGAACTAAAGAGCAAACAAACAGTGATGAACAACACAATAAATGAAATTTAAAATTCTTTAGAAGGGATCAATAGCAGAATAACTGAGGCAGAAGAACGGATAAGTGACCTGGAAGATAAAATAGTGGAAATAACTACTGCAGAGCAGAATAAAGAAAAAAGAATGAAAAGGATTGAACACAGTCTCAGAGACCTCTGGGAAAACATTAAACACACCAACATTCAAATGATAGGGGTCCAAGAAGAAGAAGAGAAAAAGAAAAGAAAGGGACTGAGAAAATATTTGAAGAGATTATAGTTGAAAACTTCCCTAAAATGGAAAAGCAAATAGTCAAGTCCAGGAAGCACAGAGAGACCCATACAGGATAAATCCAAGGAGAAACACACCAAGACACATATTAATCAAACCATCAAAAAATTAAATATAAAGAAAAAATGTTGAAAGCAGCAAGGGAAAAGCAACAAATAACATACAAGGGAATTCCCATAAGGTTAACAGCTGAACTTTCAGCAGAAACGCTGCAAGCCAGAAGGGTGAAGAAGGACATATTTAAAGTGATGAAAGGGAAAATCCTACAACCAAGAATACTCTACCCAGCAAGGATCTCATTCAGATTCAACAGAGAAATTAAAACCTTTACAGACAAGCAAAAGCTAAGAGAATTCAGCACCACCAAACCAGCTCTACAACAAATGCTAAAGGAACTTCTCTAGGCAGGAAACACAACAGAAGAAAAGACATACAATAACAAACCCAAAACAATTAAGAAAATGGTAATAGGAAAATACATATCAATAATTATCTTAAAGGTAAATGGATTAAATGCTCCAACCAAAAGACATAGACTAGCTGAATGGATACAAAAGCAAGACCTGTATATATGCTGTCTACAAGAGACTCACATCAGACCTAGGGACACATACAAACTGAAAGTGAGGGGATGGAAAAAGATATTCCATGCAAATGGAAATCAAAAGAAAGCTGGAGTAGCAATTCTCATATCAGACAATGAGACTTAAAAATAAAGACCATTATAAGAGACAAAGAAGGACACTACATAATGATCAAGGGATCAATCCAAGAAGAAGATATAACAATTGTAAATATTTATGCACCCAACATAGGAGCACCTCAATATATAAGGCAAATGCTAACAGCGATAAAAGGGGAAATTGACAGCAACACAATAATAGTTGGGGACTTTAACACCCCACTTTCACCAATGGACAGATCATCCAAAATGAAAATAAATCATGAAACACAAGCTTTAAAAGACACATTAAACAACATGGACTTAATGGATATTCATAGGACATTCCATCCAAAAACAACAGAATACACTTTCTTCTCAAGTGCTCATGGAACATTCTCCAAGATAGATCATATCTTGGGTCACAAATCAAGCCTTGGTAAAGTTAAGAAAATTGAAATTGTATCAAGTATCGTTTCCAACCACAACGCTATGAGACTACATATCAATTACAGGAAAAAAAAAAACTGTAAAAAATACAAACACATGGAGGCTAAACAATACACTACTAAATAACCAAGAGATAACAGAAGAAGTCAAAGAGGAAATCACAAAAAGCCTAGAAATAAATGAAAATGAAAACACGATGACCCAAAACCTATGGGATGCAGCAAAAGCAGTTCTAAGAGGGAAGTTTATGGCAATACAATACTTCCTCAAGAAACAAGAAAAATCTGAAATACACAACCTAACCTTACACCTAAAACAATGAGAGAAAGAAGAACAAAAAAACCCCCAAAGTTAGCAGAAGGAAAGAAATAAAGATCAGAACAGAAATAAATGAAAAAGAAATGAAGAAAATAAGAGCAAAGATTAATAAAACTAAAAGCTGTTCTTTGAGAAGATAAACAAAATTGATAAACCATTAGCCAGACTCATCAAGAAAAAAAGGGAGAAGACTCAAATCAACAGAATTAGAAATGAAAAAGGAGAAGTAACAACTGACACTGCAGAAATACAAAGGATCATGAGAGATTACTACAAGCAACTATATGCCAATAAAATGGACAACCTGGAATAAATGGAAAAATCCTTAGAAAAACACAACCTTCCGAGGCTGAACCAGGAAGAAATAGAAAATATAAACAGACCAATCACAAGCACTGAAGTTGAAACTGTGATTAAAAATCTTCCAACAACCAAAAGCCCAGGACCAGATGGCTTCACAAGCAAATTCTATCAAACATTTAGAGAAGAGCGAACACCTATCCTTCTCAAACTCTTCCAACCTATAGCAGAGGAAGGAACACTCCCAAACTCGTTCTACAAGGCCATCATCATCGTGATACCAAAACCAGACAAAGATGTCACAGAAAAAGGAAAACTACAGGCCAATATCACTGATGAACATAGATGCAAAATTCCTCAACAAAATACTAGCAAACAGAATCCAATAGCACATTAAAGGATCATACACCATAATCAAATGGGGTTTATCCCAGGAATGCAAGGATTCTTCAATATACAAATATCAATCAATGTGATACACCATATTAACAAGCTGAAAGATAAAAACTATATGATCATCTCAGTAGATGCAGAAAAAGCTTTTGACAAACTTCAATATCTATTTAGGAAAAAATCCTCCAGAAAGTAGGCATAGAAGGAACTTACCTCAACATAATAAAGGCCATATATGACAAACCCACAGCCAACATCTTTCTCAATGGTGAAAAACTGAAACTATTTCCTCTAAGATCAGGAACAAGACAAGGTTGTCCACTCTCACCACTATTATTCAACATAGTTTTGGAAGTTTTAGGCACAGCAATCAGAGAAGAAAAAGAAATAAAAGGAATCCAAATCGGAAAAGAAGAAGTAAAGCTGTCACTGTTTGCAGATGACATGATATTATACATAGAGAATCCTAAAGAGGCTACCAGAAAACTACTAGAGCTAATCAATGAATTTGGTAAAGTAGCCAGATACAAAATTAATGCACAGAAATCTTTTGCATTACTATACACTAATGATGAAACATCTAAAAGAGAAGTTAAGGAAACAGGGACTTCCTTGGTGGCACAGTTGTTAAGAATCTGCCTGCCAACGCAGGGGACACGGGTTTGAGCCCTGGTCCGGGAAGATCCCACATTCCGCAGAGCAACTAAGCCCATGCACCACAACTAGGGAGCCTGCGCTCTAGAGTCCATGAGCCACAGCTACTGATCCCTGCGCCTAGAGCCCGTGCTCTGCAACAAGAGAAGCCACTGCAATGAGAAGCCTGCACACCACAACGAAGAGTAGCTCCTGCTCATCATAACTAGACAAAGCCTGCGTGCAGCAACAAACACTAAAAGCAACCAAAAATAAATAAATAAATAAATTTATTTAAAAAAATAAAGATAGAAATTAAGGAAACACTCCCATTTACCACTGCAACAAAAGGAATAAAATACCTAGGAATAAACTAGGTATTTTTTTCTTCTAAGGAGAAAAAAGACCTGTATGCAGAAAATTATAAGACACTGATGAAAGAAATTAAAGATGATATAAATAGATGGAGAGATATACCATGTTCTTGGATTGGAAGAATCAACATTGTGAAACTGACTCTACTACCCAAAGCAACGTACAGATTCAATGCAATCCCTATCAAACAACCACTGGCATTTTTCACAGAACTAGAACAAAAAATTTCACAATTTGTATGGAAACACAAAAGACCCCAAATAGCCAAAGCAATCTTGAGAAAGAAAAACGGAGCTGGAGGAATCAGGCTCCCTGACTTCAGACTACACTACAAAGCTACAGTAATCAAGACAGTATGGTACTGGCACAAAAACAGAAAAATAGATCAATGGAACAGCATAGAAAGCCCAGAAGTAAACCCACGCACATATGGTCACCTTATCTTTGATAAAGGAGGCAAGCATATACAGTGGAGGAAAGACAGCCTCTTCAATAAATGGTGCTGGGAAAACTGGACAGCTACATGTAAAAGAATGAAATTAGAACACTCCCTAACACCACACACAAAAATAAACTCAAAATGGATTAAAGACCTAAATGTAAGGCCAGACACTATAAAACTCTTAGAGGAAAACATAGGAAGAACAACACTCTATGACATTAATTACAGCAAGATCCTTTTTGACCCATCTCCTAGAGAAATGGAAATAAAAACAAAAATAAACAAATGGGACCTAATGAAACTTAAAAGCTTTTGCACAGCAAAGGAAACCATAAAGAAGACGAAAAGACAACCCTCAGAATGGGAGAAAATATTTGCAAATGAAACAGCTGACAAAGGACCAACCTACAAAATTTACAAGCAGCATATGCAGCTCAATATCAAAAAAAAAAACAACCGAATCCAAAAATGGGCCAAAGACCTAAGTAGACATTTCTCCAAAGAAGATATACAGATTGCCAACAAACACATGAAAGGATGCTCAACATCACTAATCATTAGAGAATTGCAAATCAAAACTACAATGAGGTATCACCTCACACCAGTCAGAATGGCCATCATCACAAAATCTACAAACAATAAATGCTGGAGAGGGTGTGAAGAAAAGGGAACCCTCTTGCACTGTTGGTGGGAATGTAAATTGATACAGCCACTATGGAGAACAGTATGGAGGTTCCTTAAAAAACTAAAAATAGAACTACCATACGACACAGCAATCCCACTACTGGGCATATACCCTGAGAAAACCATAAATCAAAAAGAGTTATGTACCACAATGTTCATTGCAGCTCTATTTACAATAGCCGGGACATGGAAGCAACCTAAGTGTCCATCGACAGATGAATGGATAAAGAAGATGTGGCACATATATACAATGGAATATTACTCAGCCATAAAATGAAATGAAATTGAGTTATTTGTAGTGAGGTGGATGGACCTAGAGTCTGTCATACAGAGTGAAGTAAGTCAGAAAGAGAAAAACAAATACCGTATGCTAACACATATATATGGAATCTAAAAAAAAAGGTCATGAAGAACCTAGGGGCAAGACGGGAATAAAGACACAGACCTACTAGAGAATGGACTTGAGGATACGGGCAGGGGGAAGGGTAAGCTGGGACAAAGTGAGAGAGTGGCATGGACATATATACACTACCAAACGTAAAATAGCTAGCTAGTGGGAAGCAGCCACATAGCACAGGGAGATCAGCTCGGTGCTTTGTGACCACCTAGAGGGGTGGGATAGGGAGGGTGGGAGGGAGGGAGACACAAGAGGGAAGAGATATGGGGACATATGTATATGTATAACTGATTCACTTTGTTATAAAGCAGAAACTAACACACCACTGTAAAGCAATTATACTCCAATAAAATGTTTAAAAAAATAATAAATAAATAAATAAAGGGAAGGGACTTCCCTGACTGTCCAGTGGTTAAGACTTCACCTTTCAATGCAGGGAGTGTGGGTTCAATCCCTGGTCGGGGAGCTAAGATCCTGCATGCCTCATGGCCAAAAAACCAAAACATAAAACAGAAGCAATATTGTAACAAATTCAATAAAGACTTTAAAAATGGTCCATATCAAAAAAAAAATCTAATAAAATAAAGGGAAAATAATGATTTTTCAGAACAATAGAAGTTTAAGAGCTGAGAGAATTTACTATCAGAATACTTGAATGACAAGTGTTAAAGTTCTTGAAGCAAAAGAAGTAAAATATCAGACAGTAGCTTGGATCTACATAAAGAAATGAAGAGTTTCAGAAATGGTAAAAGTAAAGATAAATAGAAAACACTTTTTTTTCCTAAATTTAATTTCTCTAAAATAAAACTGAGTGTTTAAAACCAAAATTATAACAAGTACTAAGGGGATTATATACATATGTAAAAGTAAAATGTATGACAAAAGACAATGGATGAGGGGAAATGGAACTATAATATTGTAAGCTTCATACATTATATGAGAAATGGTTATTATATTATTTTTAGGTAGACCGTGAGAAGTTAGATATATATTTTGTAAAAGCTAGAGCTACTACTAAAAATGGTAGCCTAAAAATAATAAAAATACTAGTGTAAAAATAAGATAATAGTGGTAATAATATGGAATACTGAAAAACAGTTAAAATAAGAGAAAGCCAGAAAAGACTGAAAAAAAGTAACAAAGAACAGATGGTACAGTGAGAAGACAAATAGCAAAGAGGCAGATAAAATAGCACCATATTGACAGTAAAATTAAATATAAATATTTGAACACACCAATACAAAGGCAGAGTATGTTGGATTGATTTTTTGAAAAAGCCTGTCTACAATAAAACATTTTAAATATAAAGACAGAGATAGATTAAAAGTAAAATTATGAGAAAAGTTCTACTCTGCAAACACTAATCATAACAAAGCTGAAATGACAATACTGACATCAGACAAAGAATACTTCAGAACTAAAACTATTACCAGGAATAAAGAGAGACGTTTTATAATGATTATGGGGTTAATTCATTGAGAAGACATAACAATCTTCACAGCACATGTGTTTAACAATAGCGCTTCAAAGTACTGAAACAAAAACTGATAGAATTGACTGAAGAAATAAACTAATCCACAATTATAATGGGAGACTTCAACAACTCCTCCCTGAGTAATTGATAGAAAAAACAGGCAGAAAATCAGTAAGAAGATAGAGATGCAAACAATACCATCAACCAAATTTACCTAATAGACATTTATAGAACTATATGCACAATAACAACAATTATTATTTTCAAATGCATATGTATGTTTACTAGAAATTTCTAAAATTAAAAAAAATGAATTATACATTGAACTCAAGAAATCAGGAAAACAACAGTAACGTGGAGTAGAAAAAATATATTTTTATAATATAATGTTTAGAAAACAATTGTTTTAAAAATTAAACTAAAAAGCAAGCCTTTGAAATGCCCTCAGTTTAAAGGGGTTAGCAAAATCAAGAGAGAGAATAAAGTCAAATTAAAAATATAAACAAAGTTTAAAATGAGTTAATAAACTAAACAAATAACATGAAAAATTATGAGGATATTTCCCTCACCTCTCTGTACTTCTCTTTGAAAATCTGGATGAATAAGATATATTTAAGAAAGTTATAAATTATCAAATTTGCTTTAAAACAAACACACAAACAAATATTCTAAAGAGCTTTATCAAAGAATATCACCAGGTCTAGATGACCGCAAAGCTGATAATTTTTAAACTTTCAAAGAATATATATTTCCAGTGTTAAACTACTCAGTATCAGAGGGGAAAAAAGATATTTTCATAGAAAAATAAGCTTGGAAGTATAGACAGGAAAATCCTGGAAATGAAGAATAACAAGGAAGGACAAGTCTTGAAAAACATTAAAATACTTTTACAAAGTTACATTACTTCAAACAATCTAAAACTGACAAGGAAATAGGTAAAGAGATGAAAAAAACAAAGAGAGAATCCAGACCCAAAGATATAGGGAATCTAGTTGTATATAATAAAGATGGATCTCAAATCAGTGGGAAAAATTATATAAATGCATACTTTGGGAATGACCATCTAGTCATTTAGAAGAAAAATTAAGCGGGATTTCTATGTTAATGTTTTATAAAAAATCAATTCCAAACGGATCAAACTCTACTTGTTAAAATAGAAACCATTCAAATTCAGAAGGAATCTTGGGATATATTTTAAAATAAAAAATTTTGAATCAAAATAATTAAAATGGTGTCCTAAAGCATGACTTTAAGTCATAAAACACTTAATAAAATGGAACATTTATGGTGAAAAACATCATTAACAAAGTTAAAAGATGAATGACTTTCTTGGGAAAAGTTTTCAAATTCCAATGCTTTGTACATGAAAAACATCCAGTAAGCTGATGAACTGACACAGAGTATGCATCAATAAGAACAACAGTAGTATATAACATTATGGAATGCTGTGGTAATCCATCATAATTTAAAATTATGACCTAGTCATTCCAATTCTGAGATTTATCTTCAGAGATAATCATACAAGTGGCAAAAATGTTTAATGATAGCATTTTAATAGGAAAAAGACTAAAAAATAAAATTTCATAAATAGAGATTAAATGAATTATGCTATACTGATACAATGGAATGTTAGGCAAATAAATTTCCTTGTAGAAAACTTGTATATATACATACAAATGTATATGTACTACATACACACACAAATATATATACACATACACACACCATATACATATACACACAACACACAAACAACACGCACACACCATATTATACCGTAAGTTTTTACTACTCTTATAATACAAGCAAGTATAAAGTTAAATAAATCAATTTTCTCCTATTCTGGGAATATAGATTACTAGATAAACAAAGGAGGAAACTTTATGCAAATTCTGTTTAATTGCTGCACAGTAATTTTTTTTTAATAAATTTATTTATTTATTTATTTATGGCAGCGCGGGTCTTTGCTGCGGTGCGCGGGCTCTCTCTAGTTGCGGTGAGCAGGGGCTACTCTTCATGGCGGTGTGCAGGCTTCTCATTGCGGTGGCTTCTCTTGTTGCTCCGTGCACCTAGAGCCCGGGCTTCAGCAGTCGTGACTCACGGGCTCTAGAGCACAGGCTCAGTAGTTATAGTGTACGGGCTTCGTTGCTCCGTGGCATGTGGGATCTTCCCGGCCCAGGGCTCGAACCTGTGTCCCCTGCATTGGCAGGCAGATTCTTAACCACTGCGCCACCAGGGAAGCCCTGCACAGTAATTTAAAATATACATTTTATATTTTTATAGTTATGGGTCTCACTATCTTGAAGGATACATTCGTTTAAAGGTCAATTTCCTTCTGCTTCTATAAACACAATATATTCTGTAAGCCTATATTTTAACTTTATGACTATTTTATCTATTTAAGATAATCATAAGTGAAATTAAATCTCATGTATTTTCTGTAAGTTATGTAGAAAGGCTTTTATATTTCTTATATTTCATAAGTGATTCAACTCCAACAGGTAGCATTTCCTGTTCAGGAAAAAAAGAGAGCACATAGTGAGCCTATTACTATATTTAAAACCCCAAAGATGTTTATCATGTTGCTGGCAAGCCACTAAGTGGAATTCTTCAGTGCCTTCTCAATAACGGAAACTGGGAAGATGTAGAAGAAGACTGACCACAGAAATCTATGCTGGTCCCACACCCAGAGGACTCTGTAGCCCTATGCAGCAAGTTCCATTTCCCCAAAATCTATGTTTGTGACATTTGGGCTATATATATTAAATTAGATTAAACCTGTCCCACTTTGCTGTGAATCAACTGAAAATGAACGAGAGCCTGAATCATAACTACTCTTTCTTCTGAAAATGTCTAGGATTTGTTCTATACAATTCTTGTCAATGGTAAAATGTTTAGGGAACTTTCCACCTATCATATATGATATATCCCTACAAAGGTGAAATTTTGAGGATCTTAAATGCTAATCCTCAAACTTTGACCAAATTCTTATAAGTGGAACATAAATTTCCTCAAAAGACACATGTAACTATCTCAAATCCATTCTACTCAACTATTTCCTATCTTAAAATTGATAGTACAAGACAACAGTTTATAGAAGAAGGAAATGGGAGCCAATACGATGCAAAAATGTTCTTTTCACAGTTACATATGCCCCCATTTTATTTTGGTATTATCAAAAGAGTATTTCAAGAATCTTACTTTTTAAAATGTAAATACTAAATATTTTTCTGAGGTCTTTACAAGCCTATGATTGCCTTCATAAGCACTCAAAACAAGAAGAAATAATTAATTTTTCTTAACCACAAAAGCAACTACTGTAATAGCTATTTAGTCCAAAAGCAAACCATGGGAATGAGCATTGCTTTCAGTAGAAGTGGTTTCAGGAACTTATTATAGCTCTCTGTCATCTACTATAATCAGGGAAAGGGCATTTGGTTAATCAAATTTATTTTGATGTTGAGAAATTATCTAAGTACATAAGACGTGGCACATGAGCTCTGACTTTTACAATAGGAGACAATGACATGATTAAATGAGACGCCTCTCTAGGGAAAGTGATTGGAGAAACTGTGATTATAGGCTTTGAAGTGATTTGCATGTAAAATCTAAGAAACTAGGAGCGTTGGTTACTTGATACACACTTAGGAAGCTGGCTTCTTATATTTAGGGGATTAAGTATCTGGAAGAGCAAGGACGGATTTCTGTAACAGTCAAGCCTGGAGATAGAAACCTGTGCAATTATTTTAATAAAGAAAACTTAATATTAACAATTCTCAAGCAGGCATCAGAGAACAGAAAATGTACTACTACTGCTACTACTATTACTGCTAATACTAACAATAAAAGATACTGAGGAATCACAGAGGCAGTTGCTATAGGTTGAAGCTGAGGCAATGGAGGAGCCTGAGCAACTAGGACCTGCACCCTTGAGGCAGAGACGTTGTCTGGTAGCTCAGGAGATGGTCCCTTGGAGCTGGGACACAGACTTCTAAGAAAGGAGCTTCAGCCAACTGGTACTGGCATTTCTCAGGAGACTGGTTCTAGCAAGTGGAGAAACTGCAACCTGAAATCAACTGTTACTATTTGAATGAACTGCCACTGCCAAGGTGACACTGACAGGCACAGGCAGAAAAGAGGAAGTATCAAGTCCCCTCCCTCCTCAAATCACATGGTTTCACCTTAGCAGCCCCTATTGGCAGAGCCTAAGGGGAAACCAACTGGCAAAGGAGAAATGTGGTTTGGGAAGAGTACCAGCCCCAAAATCAAAAAACAGATAAGGGTGGATTTGAAACTGAGAGACAAAGCTCAATAACCAGCACAACTCACCTATTTGAATACTAAAGATTAATACTTGCCCTTCTACACATTGTTGAATGTCCAAGAGTAACAAAAAATTATACTGATGCTTAAACATTCTCACTTTCTTCCTAAAACAAGGAGGTGCAAAATCCCAATAGTTCTTTGGCATAGAATTAGTCCTCCTCAAATTTAATTACAGTCTAATCCTTGTGGAAAATAATAAAGGGGAGGAGAAAAAGAAATTAAGTCAATTTCCCAGTGGTTTTTGTTTTCCAGTTTCTATATTTTTTATCAATTTGTTTTTTAATAGTTAAATAATGGGGTCTTTTTTTAATTCTTGAAAATTTTTTTAGGTAGTTTTGTGGGTGTGCCTTACTATATAGCCATCGTGAAGTGTTCTTGAGTGCCTGAAAGAAGGTATACTCTCTATAAGGTTCAGTACTGTGTGTATATATGTATGTATGTTGACACATACATGTACACACATATACAGATGTATAAACATAATACCATATACATGTGAGTGTATATCTGGGCTTTTTTGTATATGTATGTACAAGTTTATATCTATTTATGGCCAAATCCATGAAAAATAAATTATAATCAAATAGATGTGTATGCACTTAATTTAGATACACCCATTTATACTACTTAGCTCCTCTCTATACTCATTTCTTGCCTGGACTGAGAGATACAAGATAAAATCTCCTAATACATTTGTCTATTTCTGTTGTGATCATCCTGTAGAAACTGGATGAACCCCTCCCCCACACACACACCCAAAACTTTTGTTCAGATATTGATACTAGTGATACCACACATGCACCAAGAGGGTATGAAAAGGTTTATTCCTCACATAATGAGGCTTTCTTGAGAGAGCAGGGCAGGATCCCAAGCAGGTCCAAAAATGTCTTGGGAGAAAGGAAGAAGAGACTGGCTTGGTTTTTAATGTGGTTAGGGAATGAGACTGGGGAGAGCTGAGGCTTACATAGTTTGAGTGTTCCATCAGTACCAAAGGAGAGAGTACCAGGCTTTCTTACTGGCTTGGGACAGAAGTGGAAAGGAGAATGGGAGACCTGAAAGTTGTCAGGAATCAAATATCAAAAATGGAGTCAGACATTTTACTACAATTTCTTATTGAATGTCTTGTTTTTTGGCAACAAATGTTTTGATGCTGTGTTATTTGGTGTATGAAGATTCAGGACGATTAGATTTTCAGTTTGGGTTGTAGCCTTTGCCATTTAAAAGTGCCCCCTCTCTTTTGTGATTAATGATTTTGCCCCCAATTCAACCTTCTCTTCCATGGTTTGCTTTGTTTCCTCCCATGATTTTATTTTGGCATGTCTGAAGAACAATGATTTAAAGTTTAGAAAGCTGTTTAATTCAGTGTGAAATTCGATATTATTTTTTGATGCAATCTAATTTTTCTAGTTAAATGTATTTAATTTATGTATATATTATCAAAGCATTTTATTTTATATTTTGTTCTCTGTTATAAATATGTCATAAAGATTTCTACATGGTTGTTGTTTGTTTTTTGTATGCCTTTTTTTTCTTCTAATAGTAATTTGGAAATATATAAGTAGCATGGTTTTCCTAGTTTACCTTTAGAAATTATGAAACTGTAAGTGCATTAACTTTCACTTTTTTAACTTAGAAACTTTAGCTAGAATCTACCAACTCTTCTATTTACTAAATAAAGAATTTAGCATTTTTAAACGTTTTGGCACCTGTTCGTCATCATATCCATCTGAGTTTCATAAGATTATATTTTAATATTAAAGTGATTATACACAAACATAGATCCTCTGATCATACTTCAACAGCTTTTGTCATTTGCACTATAAAAATAGATGATGTACTAACAACAAGTCCTGTTAAACCACATCTTTTCACTTTGTTTTGAGTCATCCTTTGATTGGCTGAATGTGGTCATCAAATATCTTTCAATGACGAGGTTATATTGAGTTATGCATCCACAGAGAATGTTTATTTTATTGCCGTAAAACTTGATTATTAAATCTGTATTTTAAATTCTCAGATCATTGCTGCATTGTTTAGCAATATACTGGAATTTAATAAACTCCATTAAATTATGAAGCCATTCTGATTTTTCACTCCTTATGGATGACTTACATCTACCTAGATCCTTGTAGGATTCTTCTTTGAAGTAACTTTACTGCTATATCCCATTGCTTATCAATTTATGTCAATTTTGAAAATTCAGATATTTCTAGATTTAATACAACATAAAGTTGATTGGTACTTTCACATTCTTCTGATAACACGTTTTTAGAAAGTATACATTTAAGCCTCCCAGCTTATATACCATGATTTCTAGTTTATAAATTCTACCTGAAACTCAAAAAATTACTATTATTTTATTAAATTGATTCAACTAAAGGCTTTATTATTTTATACCAATAAGATTTACATATTTATCATTTTCATCCTCCTGATTAAACTCAAAAATACTGATTGTTTAATATATTATTATTTAAGAGTTGATTTATCTAAAGAAATTTTTGTCTTAGTTTAGATTTACATAAAAAAAATTTACTCTGTTCATTGCTTTCTATTTCTTGCACATCAATGCTTCCATTAGGATCATCTTTTATGTGATAACTACCTGTTAACTGTAATTAATGCCTTCAGTTTGTTTTTATTTGAAGATATCTTTGTTTCATATTTATTTTTATGACAACTTTTACTGAGATTTGATTCACATACCTTAAAATTCACCCAATTAAAATGTACAAATCAGTGTAGTATATTCATAGAACTGTGCAATGATCATACATTACTATGTAATGTAGCAATATTTCATCATCCCCAAAAGAAGCCTCATACCCATCAGTACTCACTTCCCATTCCCCCTCTCCATAGTCCCTAGAAATCACTGATCTCTTTTCTGTCTCTATGAATTTGTCTAATCTGACATTTCAAATACATGGAATAATACATATTATGTCCCTTTGTGTCTAGCTTCTTTCACTTAGCATAATGTTCTCAAAGTTGAAGATTTCATGTTATAGCCTCTGTGAGTATCTCAGTCCTTTTTTATTTTTAAGTGAAAGCGGGTTTATTCAGAGTGATAACACGTTCCGTAGGCAGAATGCAGACCGTCTCAGAAAGTGAGAGCAGCCTATTTCATTCCTTTTTACAACAAATATTACTCCATTTTATTTAACTGTTCTTTAGCTGATGGGCATTTGGGTTGTCACCACTTTTTGACTATTATGAATTATGCTGCTATAAGCATCTGTGAGCAATTTTTTGTGTAGACATATCCTTTCAGTTCTCTTAGGTATATGCTGAAGAGAGGAATTACTGAGTCATAAGGTAAGTCTATGTTACATTTTTGAGGAACTGCCAAACCATTTCCCAAAGTGATTACACTGTTCTACAATCCCGCCACCAATGTACGTGGGTCCAACTTCTGCACATTCTCACCAACACTTGTTATTGCCTTTTTTTTTTTAAACATCTTTATTGAAGTATAATTGCTTTACAATGGTGTGTTAGTTTCTGCTTTATAACAAAGTGAATCAGTTATACATATACATATGTCCCCATATCTCTTCCTTCTTGCATCTCCCTCCCTATCCCAGCCCTCTAGGTGGTCACAAAGCACCGAGCTGATCTCCCTGTGCTATGCGGCTGCTTCCCACTAGCTATCTATTTTACGTTTGGTAGTGTATATATGTCCATGCCACTCTCTCACTTTGTCCCAGCTTACCCCTCCTCCTCCCCATATCCTCAAGTCCATTCTCTAGTAGGTCTGCGTCTTTATTCCCGTCTTGCCCCTAGGTTCTTCATGACCTGTCTATCTTTTTTATTTTAGCTCTCCTAGTGAATGTGAAAAGGTATTCATTGTAGTTTTAATTTGCATTCCTATAATGACTCATAGCGTTGAGCATCCTTTCATGTACTTACTGCCCATTTTAATATAATCCTAGAAGAAATATCTATTCAAATCCTTTGCTCATTTTTTAATTTGGGTCATTTGTCTTTTAACTGTTGAGTTGTAAGAATACTTTATATATTCTAGATACATTCCTTTATCACATGTATGATTTGCAAGTATCTTCTTCTATTCCGTGGATTATCTTTTCACTTTCTTGACAGTGTCCCTTAAAGCACAAAGGTTTTAAATTTTGATCAAATCAAATTTGTCTATTTCTGTTTTGTTGTTTGTGCTTTGGTATCATATCAAAGAAAACATTGCCAACTCAAAAGTAATGAAGGTTTATTTACTCCTATGACTTTTTTCTAACAATTTTATAGTTTAGCCTTTTAATTTAGGTCTATGATCCACTTTCAGTTAATGTCTACATATGGTATGAGGTATCAATCCAACATCATTCTTTTAAGTGTGTCTATCTAGTTATTAAAGTATTGTTTGTTGAAAAACTATTTTTTCCCATTGAACTGTCTTGGAACCCTTGTCAAAAGTCAACTGGCCATAAATTTAAACATATAGTTTTGTATTCTTGAATCTATCCCGTTGATCTATATGTCTATCATTATGCAAGTACCACACTCTTTTGATTACTGTAGCTTTGTAGTAAGTTTTAAAATTGAGGAGTGTGAACCCTCTGGTTTTGTTCTTTTTCAAGATTGTTTTAGCTATTCTAGGTCCTTTGTATTTTTACATTACTATTAATATATATTTATTTTTTAAATAAACCTGGAACTTTGATAGGGATGAACTGAATCTGTAAATCAGTTTGGGAAGCATGTCCATCTTAATACTGTTAACTCACCCAACCCATAAGCATGGTATATCTTTCCATTTATTTAGTTTTAAAATTTCTTTCAAATATGTTTTGTAGTTTTCAGCATGCAAGTCTTGAACTTCTTTAGTTAACTTTGTTCCTAAGTTTTTATTCTTTTTGATGTTATTGTAAATGTAATTGCTTTCTTACTTTTATTTTCATATTTTTATGCTAGTATATAAAAATACAATTGATTATTGTATGTTGATCATCTTGTATCCTGAACCTTTGATGAACTTACTTATTAGTTCTATTTGTGTGTGTGTGTGTGTGTGTGTGTGTGTGTGTGTGTGTGTGTGTGTTCTCTTTAGGACTTTCTATATACAAGCTTATGTGATCTCTGTATGGACAGTTATAGTTTTGCTTCTTCCTTTCCAAACTATATGCCTTTAAATTCTTTTTATTGCTTAATTTCCATGGTTATACCCTTCCATAAAATGTTGAATAGAATAAAAGTGGATTTATGTCTGTCATTTTGTCATTTCTTACCAGATATTTTATTTGTTCTTGTTTCTTTCAACCTCCATTACTGCCTTATTTCATGTTAAATTGATATTTTCTATTATACCATTTTAATTTTCTTACTGTCTCTTTCTATATTTTTTAGTTGCTTTCTAGTGGTTTCCTTGGAGATTTCAATTAGCATCGTAAAATAATATAGCTTGGATTAATACCAATCTAAATCCATAGTACACAAAAACTTTGCACCAATATGGCTCAATTCCTTCCTCCATCCTAGTGCTATTGTCATACAAGTTACATCTTATACACTATAAGCACATTAACATGGATTTTTAATAATTGTTCTACGCAGGTTTTTTTTTAAGTAAAAGAGAAGAAAAAAGCCACAAACAAAAATACCTTTATAATGTCTTTTATATTTACCTATGTAATTACTTTACCAGTACTCTTTAATTCTTCATGTGGATTCAAGTCACTGTCTAGTGTCCCTTTATTTTTAACCTGAAGGACTGTTTTTAGTACTTCTTGTAGGGAAGCTTGCTAAGAATGGTCTCTCGTTCTATAGTGAATTTTTCATTTCAGTTATTGTACTCTCAACTCCAGAATTCCTATTTGGTTCTTTTTTATTAATTTATATTTTTATTGATATTTTATATTTGTGAAACATCATTCTCATACTTTCCTTTAATTGTTTAGATGTGGTCTGCTTTAATTCTCTGAACATATTTATAATAGCTAATTTAAAATTTTTGTCTAGTAAATCCAGTGTCTAAGCTTTTTCTGGCAAAATTTCTATTGACTGCTTCCCCCTTTTTATCAGCCATACTTTCCTGTTTCTTTTCATATCTCATTTTTTGGGGTTGTAAACTATTCATTTTAAATAATGTAGTGTGGAAGCTCTGGAAATTAGAATTCCCTCCCACACAGAATTTGTTGGTGTTTATGGTTTATTGGTGGTAGTGGTAATTGTTTGCATAGTAACTTTCCTCTATGAATTCTGTAAAGCCTTCATTCTTTGTCATGTGCAGTCACTAAAGTCTTTTCTCAGTTAGCTTAATGGTCAGTTAATATATGGACAGAGATCTCCCTAAATAGCTTGAATCAGTAAGTCTTATATTCTCTTCTATATTTTCCACCCATCTCTCCATATTTCAATCTAAGTATTTCCTTAAACTTAGTTTCCTTTTCATGCACAATCTCTTCAGCTGTATCTAATGTGGTATTAAGCTTACCCATCGTGTTTTTAATTTCTATTTTATTTTTAGTTCTATAATTTTGATATTTTTGTATTCAAATATATTTTTCCTCTTATTTTAGATATTACTTCCCTGCTATATTTCTCAATCTTGGCTTTTTTCTTCCCCTATCCCCAAGAGGCAATGGAAACTGTTCAACTCTGGCTCTCAATTGCCTTTTTCATAATTAGTAAATATCCCCAGTAAAAATACAACCCCAAGTATAGTACTCAAGTTCCTGGGTTTCCATCTCCTATGGATCTTGGCTTGGAAGCTCATATAGTAAATATTCCCAGTAAAAATACAACCCCAAGTAGAGTACTCAAGTTCCTGGGTTTCCATCTCCTATGGATCTTGGCCTGGAAGCTCATATTTGTCAAGAGCTATAGTATTTTAATGTCCAACAACTATACTTCTGGGCATCCATCCTAGGGAAATAACCTGAATATGGATAGATTTACACATAAAGATGTTCAAAGTAAAACAGTTTGTAATAGAAAATGTTTAGAGAAAGCCTAAGTGTTCAACAATCAGAAAAGTATGCATCAATTTGTTGGAATGTCATGTAGTCATTATTAATGACATTTTTTTCAAAAATATTTGTAACCTAACAAAGTGTTCATAACTAATATCAAATAAATTTTCAGGAAAAATATGGCTTATATAACTACTTCCTAAAATAAAATCATTTATTTGTAACACATGACAAAACAGAAGAAAGAAAACATCTTCAGAGATGTGAGAATAGAGGTAATTTTAAAATTCTTCTTTATACTTTCCTAAAATTTCTGCACTAAAAATTTGGTAGAGAAACCAGCTATAATTTAAATTAAAAATGAATTTGAACTAAAAGAAGACAGTGACTTCAATTTTTTATGTGTTTGACAGAAGAGCAATTTGTCTCACTATCCCTTTCCCCAATACAGTTGTGATGTTCTTTTTCCCCCTTACTCTCACCTGTGTTACTGACATATTTGTTTTCAGGCTGTTAGATTGTTACAACATTTTCTTTAGAAATGCATCTTATATCTTTTCATATATCTACGTACAATAACAAGGATGAACTCATGATGAATATTTAAGGTCTGGGAAAGGTTACAAGCACCTCACCTTCTGGGTCATGACAACTCACAGCCTGTACTGTACTCTAATGAAAGTGATGACAAATGTCTGGTGTACTCTCAATGTAGACTTAGTCTTCTGACATCATTTACATATATCAATGATATCTGAATATGAGCTCTTTCCAGAATTGTTAAAATTAATAGCTGGGTAATGATATAATAATTGAGACCAATTCTTTTTTAAAATTTGTATCTGGATAACATCTATGAATATTGTCATCACTACCTTCTACTATATTTTGATGTTTTGGCAAAGTATCATTCATTATCATTCTTTCTTATAGAAGCACATTTTTTCTTCATTACATTCATAATGTAATGACTTCTTGTTGGCAAGTCAAATAATTAATCTTCTATGAGTAGATCTCGCTTAATTTAAACATGCTAATCTTTTTGCACTTTTCAAGTAGGCAATGTGAGACATCACCTAACAGATAACTAGTTTTAGCAGCTCCATATATTATCTCACAAATGATGGGAAAACACTGACTGTATACCAGCCAGAAAATATTTCAAAGATTGTGTTGTAAAGAGACATTATGTCAAGTCATATGGCATAGCTATATTTGGGCAAAGGAGAACCTAAAATGGTTGAACAAATTTAAGATCTAAAAATTAAGACTTAGATAGATATTATAATCCCAGGATTCTTTAATTTTAAAACCAGACGAAGTATTTCATAAACACATCTAGGCTAAGAACAAGTTGTACATTAAGTAAATTATTTCATTGGTTACTTGTGTTTTGCTTTCATTTGGGAAGAAACCTCAGATCAGAGAAGCAAAATGGGATGTGGAAGGTACATTCCTTTTTTTTTAAATAACATCTTTATTGGAGTATAATTGCTTTACAATGGTGTGTTAGTTTCTGCTGTATAAGAAACAGAATCAGCTATACATATACATATATCCCCATATCCCCTCCCTCTTGCATCTCTCTCCCATCCTCCCTAACCCACCCCTCTAGGTGGTCACAAAGCACCAAGCTGATCTCCCTGTGCTACGCAGCTGCTTCCCATTAGCTATCTATTTTACATTTGGTAGTGTATACATGTCCATGGCACTCTCTCACTTCATCCCAGCTTCCCTTCCCCCTCCCTGTGTCCTCAAGTCCATTCTCTATGTCTGCGTCTTTATTTCTGTCCTGCCCCTAGATTCTCCAGAACCATTTTTTTTTTCTTTTTTAGATTCCATACATACATGTTGGCACATGGTATTTGTTTTTCTCTTTCTGACTTACTTCACTCTGTATGACAGATTCTAGGTCCATCCACCTCACTCCAAATAACTGAATTTCATTTCTTTTTGTGGCTGAGTAATATTCCATTGCATATATGTGCCACTTCTTCTGTATCCATTCATCTGTCGATGGAAACTTAGGTTGCTTCCATATACTGGTAATTGTAAATAGTGCGGCAATGAACACTGTGGCACATGACTCTTTCTGAATTATGGTTTTTTCAGTGTACATGCCCAGTAGTGGGATTGCTGGGTCGTATGGTAGTTCTATTTTTAGTTTTTTAAGGAACATCCATACAGTTCTCCATAGTGGCTGTATCAATTTACATTCCCACCAACAGTGCAATAGGGTTCCCTTTTCTCTGCACCCTCTCCAGCATTTATTGTTTGTAGATTTTGTGATGACGGCCATTCTGACAGCTGTGAGGTGATACCTCATTGTAGTTTTGATTTGCAATTCTCTAATGATTAGTGATGTTGATCATCCTTTCATGAGTTTGTTGGCCATCTGTATATCTTCTTTGGAGAAACGTCTATTTAGGTCATCTGCCCATTTTTGGATTGGGTTGTTTGCTTTTTGGTATTGAGCTGCATGAGCCGCTTGTATATTTTGGAGATTAATCCTTCGTCGGTTGCTTCATTTACAAATATTTTCTCCCATTCTGAGAGTTGTCTTTTCGTCTTTTTTATGGTTTCCTTTGCTGTGCAAAAGCTTTTGAGTTTCATGAGGTCCCATTTGTTTATTTTTGTTTTTATTTCCATTTCTCTAGGAGGTGGGTCAAAAAGGATCTTGCTGTGATTTATATCATAGAGTGTTCTGCCTATGTTTTCCTCTAAGAGTTTTAGAGTGTCTGGCCTTACATTTAGGTCTTTAATCCATTTTGAGTTTATTTTTGTGTATGGTGTTAGGGAGTGTTCTAATTTCATTCTTTTACATGTAGATGTCCAGTTTTCCCAGCACCACTTATTCAAGAGGTTGTCTTTTCCCCATTGTATACTCTTGCCTCCTTTATCAAAGATAAGGTGACCATATGTGCGTGGGTTTATCTCTGGGCTTTCTATCCTGTTCCATTGATCTATATTTCTGTTTTTGTGCCAGTACCACACTGTCTTGATTACTGTAGCTCTGTAGTATAGTCTGAAGTCAGGGAGCCTGATTCCTCCAGCTCCATTTTTCTTTCTCAAGATTGCTTTGGCTATTCGGGGTCTTTTGTGTCTCCATACAAATTGTGAAATTTTTTGTTCTAGTTCTGTGAAAAATGCCATTGGTAGTTTGATAGGCATTGCATTGAATCTGTAGATTGCTTTGGGTAGTAGAGTCATTTTCACAATGTTGATTCTTCCAATCCAAGAACATGGTATATCTCTCCATCTATTTGTATCATCTTTAATTTCTTTCATCAGTGTCTTATAGTTTTCTACATATAGGTCTTTTGTCTCCTTAGGTAGATTTATTCCTAAGTATTTTATTCTTTTTGTTGAAATGGTAAATGGGAGTGTTTCCTTATTTTCTCTTTCAGATTTTTCATCATTAGTGTATAGGAATGCAAGAGATTTCTGTGCATTAAATGTGTATCCTGCTACTTCACCAAATTCATTGATTAGCTCTAGTAGTTTTTTGGTAGCCTCTTTAGGATTCTCTATGTATAGTATCATGTCATCTCCAAACAGTGACAGCTTTACTTCTTCTTTTCTGATTTGGATTCCTTTTATTTCTTTTTCTTCTCTGATTGCTGTGGCTAAAACTTCCAAAACTATGTTCAGTAATAGTGGTGAGGGTGGGCAACATTGTCTTGTTCCTGCTCTTAGTGGAAATGGTTTCAGATTTCACCATTCAGAAATATGTTGGCAGTGGGTTTGTCATATATGGCCTTTATTACGTTGAGGTAAATTCCCTCTATGCCTACTTTCTGGAGGGTCTTTATCATAAATGGGTGTTGAACTTTGTCGAAAGCTTTTTCTGCATCTATGAGATGATCATATGGTTTTTCTCCTTCAATTGGTTAATATGGTGTATCACATTGATTGATTTGTGTATATTGAAGAATCCTTGCATTCCTCAGATAAACCCCGCTTGATCATGGTGTATGATCCTTTTAATGTGCTCTTGGATTCTGTTTGCTAGTATTTTGTTGAGGATTTAGGCATCTCTGTTCATCAGTGAAATTGGCCTGTATTTTTCTTTTTTTGCGACCTCTTTGTCTGGTTTTGGTATCAGGGTGATGGTGGCCTCGTAAAATGAGTTTGGGAGTGTTCCTCCCTCTGCTATATTTTGGAAGAGTTTGAGAAGGATAGGTGTTCGCTCTTCTCTAAATGTTTGATAGAATTCGCCTGTGAAGCCATCTGGTCCTGGGCTTTTCTTTGTTGGAAGATTTTTAACCACAGTTTCAACTTCAGTGCTTGTGATTGGTCTGTTTATGTTTTCTATTTCTTCCTGGTTCAGCCTCGGAAGGTTGTGCTTTTCTAAGAATGTTTCCATTTATTCCTGGTTGTCCATTTTATTGGCATATAGTTGCTTGTAGTAATTTCTCAAGATCCTTTATATTTCAGCAGTGTCAGTTTTTACTTCTCCTTTTTCATTTCTAATTCTATTGAGGTGAGTCTTCTCACTTTTTTCTGGATGAGTCTGGCTAGCAGTTTATCAATTTTGTTTATCTTCTCAAAGAACCAGCTTTTAGTTTTATTGATCTTTGCTACTGTTTCCTTCATTTCTTTTTCATTTATTTCTGATCTTTATGATTTCTTTCCTTCTGCTAACTTTGGAGTTTTTTTGTTCTTCTTTCTCTAATTACTTTAGGTGTAAGATTAGGTTGTTTGAGATTTTTCTTGTTTCTTGAGGTAGGGTTGTACTGTTATAAACTTCCCTCTTAGAACTGCTTTTGCTGCATCCCATAGCTTTTGGGTCATCGTGTTTTCATTGTCATCTGTTTCTAAGTATTTTTTGATTTACTCATTGATTTATTCAGTGATCTCTTGGCTATTTAGTAGTGTATTGTTTAGCCTCCATGTGTTTGTATTTTTTACAGTGTTTTTTCTGTAATCGATATGTAGTCTCATAGCATTGTGGTTGGAAAAGATACTTGGTACGATTTCAATTTTCTTAAATTTACCAAGGCTTGATTTGTGACCCAAGATATGATCCATCCTGGAGAATGTTCCATGAGCATTTGAGAAGACAGTGTATTCTGTTGTTTTTGGATGGAATGTCCTGTATATTTCCATTAAGTCCATCTTGTTTAATGTGTCTTTTAAAGGTTGTGTGTCCTTATTTATTTTCATTTTGGATGATCTGTCCATTGGTGAAAGTGGGGTGTTAAAGTCCCCAGTTATTATTGTATTACTGTCAATTTCCCCTTTTATCACTGTTAGCATTTGCCTTATGTATTGAGGTGCTCCTACGTTAGGCGCATAAATATTTACAATTGTTATATCTTCTTCTTGGATTGATCCCCTTGATCATTATGTAGTGTCCTTCTTTGTCTCTTGTAATAGTCTTTATTTTTAGTCTGTTTGTCTGATAGGAGAATTGCTACTCCAGCTTTCTTTTGATTTCCATTTGCATGGAATATCTTTTTCCACCTCCTCACTTTCAGTCTGTATGTGTCCCTAGGTCTGAAGTGGGTCCCTTGTAGACAGCATATATACTGGTCTTGTTTTTGTATCCATTCAGCCAGTCTATGTCTTTTGGTTGGAGCATTTAATCCACTTACATTTAAGGTGATTATCGATATGTATGTTCCTATTACCATTTTCTTAATTGTTTTGGGTTTGTTATTGTAGGTCTTTTCCTTCTCTTGTGTTTCCTGCCTAGAGAAGTTCCTTTAGCATTTGTTGCAAAGCTGGTTTCGTGGTGCTGAATTCTCTTAGCTTTTGCTTGTCTGTAAAGGTTTTCATTTCTCCGTCGAATCTGAATGAGATCCTTGCTGGGTAGAGTAATCTTGGTTGTAGGTTTCTCCCTTTCATCACTTTACATATGTCCTGCCACACCCTTCTGGCTTGCAGAGTTTCTGCTGAAAGTTCAGCTGTTAACCTTATAGGGATTCCCTTGTATGTTATTTGTTGCTTTTCCCCTGCTGCTTTCAATAATTTTTCTTTGCATTTAATTTTTGATAGTTTGATTAATATGTGTCTTGTTGTGTTACTCCTTGGATATATCCTGTATGGGACTCTCTGCACTTCCTGGACTTGACTGACTCTTTCCTTTCCCATATTAAAGAAGTTTTCAACTATAATCTCTTCAAATATTTTCTCAGTCCCTTTCTTTTTCTCTTCTTCTTCTGGGGCCTCTGTAATTCAAATGTTGGTGCGTTTAATGTTGTTCCAAAGGTCTCTGAGACTGTCCTCAATTCTTTTCTTTCTTTTTTCTTTATTCTGCTCTGCAGTAGTTATTTCCACTATTTTATCCTCCAGGTCACTTTTCCTTTCTTCTGCCTCAGTTATTCTGCTATTGATTCCTTCCAGAGAATTTTTAATTTCAATTATTGTGTTGTTCATCATTGTTTGTTTGCTCTTTAGTTCTTCTAGGTCCTTGTTAAACGTTTCTTGTATTTTCTCCATTCTTTTTCCAAGCTTTTGGATCATCTTTACTATCATTACTCTGAATTCTTTTTCAGGTAGACTGCCTATTTTCTGTTCATTTTTTTGTCTGGTGGGGTTTTACCTTGCTCCTTCATCTGTTGCGTGTTTCTCTGTCTTCTCATTTTGCTTAACTTACTGTGTTTGGGGTCTCCTTTTCACAGGCTGCAGGTTCGTAGTTCCCGTTGTTTTTGGTGTCTGGCCCCAGTGGCTAAGGTTGGTTCAGTGGGTTGTTTAGGCTTCCTGGTGGAGGGGATTGGTGCCTGTGTTCTGGTGAATGAGGCTGGATCTTGTCTTTCTGGTGGGCAGGACCGCGTCCGATGGTGTGTTTTGGGGTGTCTATGAACTTACTATGATTTTAGGTAGCCCCTCTCCTAATGGGTGGGTTTGTGTTCCTCTCTTGCTAGTTGTTTGGCATGGGGTGTCCAGCACTGCAGCTTGCTGGTCGGTGAGTGGTAGGTCTTTGCACTGAGGTGGAGATCTCTGGGAGAGCTCTCGCTGATTGATATTACATGGGGCTGGGTGGTCCCTGGTGGACCAATGTCCTGAACTCGGCTCTCCCACCTCAGAGGCTCAAGCCTGACACCTGGCTGGAGCAAAAGGACCCTGTTAGCCACACAGCTCTATAACTCTGCCCAGTGCCATTTTTGCTTTGATAATTCCTATCCACATGGAAAATGAATTATGTCCCACAGGATTCCACTGGAGGTGCCACTCGTGCAAGTCTCAAGTGATGCACTTTGGCAGGAATATCACCAAGTGATGCTGTGTTCTTCCTACTGCATCCTATTAGGGGGTGCACAATTTCAAATTGTTGCATTCCTTGTGATGTTAACTTTGTTTACTTGATTCATTTGATGAAGATGGTCTCTGCCAGATTTCTTAGCACTCAGAATCTAAGATCCAGTTGCTAAGTGGGCTCCTTGCTTTGGAATGTTGCCACCCCCAGTCCCTCTCAGTGGTAAACCTGAGATGATGGTGGCTTGGACGAGCTTGGCAGAGGTGGTACAAAGTGGGGGATTCTGGGGTATTCCCTGATGGTCCAGTGGTTAAGACTCTGAGCTTTCAGTCCCGAGGGCGCAGGTTTGGTCCCTGGTCAGGGTACTGGAGGCTCTTGGGAAGAACCTGCTTCCAAACTCATTCAGGTTGTTGGCAGAATCCAGTTTCTTGTGGCTATGGCTCCAAGGTCCTGTTTCCCGGCTGGCTGGGAGCTGGGAGCTGCTCTCTGTTCCTATAGGCTGCCTACCAGAAGATACATTTGTAAAGAGTATAAAGAATGTAAAGAGTCTTGTTGATGAGCTAAACTCAAGTATGGTAAGGCAAATGCTACAGATCTAGCCAATGCAGAAAGCATTGGAAAATTCTAGGTTATAAGTACTGTTGGAAGTTAAGCAGGTTACGAACAGGTTTTGGGAAACCTGTTCACTCACTGCAGTACTCCAGCTGGAGAGAAATGAAGCAATGGATCCAATAATTTGGATGAAGACCTGGCAGTTGCTAGGCTATATCAGAACTAGGTTCAGAATTGAGTTCAACCACAAGAGAAAAACTGAAGTACCAGATCAGGCAAATTCTACGTAGAGTAGAAATAGAAGCAGGATCATTTTCTCATATATGATGTCATTTTATAAACAGGAAGAAGGAGTTTAGAGAGAAAAGTAGTACTTTGTCTCAGAGATTATACAGATGCCTAGGGCTCATTTATGACACAAAAGTTATCTGGTCTGTTGATATTAAATACAACTCCAGCACTTCTGAATGGTAGTCCACATATTAGGAAAAGAGAATATTAAATTGTTGATAGAGAGGGAGAGAAATGGTGAACTTAGGACAGGTGCAAGCAATTAGTTCTTGAGCCAGGCAAAGGAAGTAGACCTGGGTTTAACCTGAATGGAGGTTTCTGTATCTATGTACAGAGAAGAGAATAGGAAAATCACTTTGATAGAAATAAAGGCTTTCTCCTTAGTTATGTATTCCTATCAAAACCTCTTTCCTACTTCCTATCAAAACGCTTCAAATTATTCTGCACACAGTGATGGCTACCTCTCCGTATTGTAGAAGCTTCAGGTGGTACATGCATCCTGAGCAGAGATGTGCCAACATACTCCAAATAGATTGATTTATTCTTTAAATACTCCTATTATTAGGAGAGTGCTGTCTCTCCTATTGCTGAATTCATGGATCCAAGAATCAAGGGATAGAAGTGGGTCCTCTCATCCTTACACCTAAAAACCAATTCACAGAGTTTTTTATTCCTCTCCATGGGATTTTGAACTCTTCTGCTTTGGCTGTTTATTCTTCCAGCAAGGCAATGCTCCTTCTGTGGAACAGCAAGAAGGCTTCTATAAATTGAAAGTTAAAGCTGCTATCTGGTTATTTGGGTTCCACATGCCACTGAACCCACAGACAAAAAGGGGGTTTCATATTACTGGTAGGATGATTGATCCTAGTGACCAAGGGAACTGGGCAAGAGAACTATACATAGAAGCCAAGGTCTTCTCTGAGTTACCTCTTAGTACTTCCACATCCAAGAGTAAAAGTAAATGGAGTATCAGAACAACTGCTTTTCCCAAAAAAGAACACCTCCTGAGGATTCAGACCCTCCAGAAATGAAGTCTGGGTCATCCAGCTAAGTAAAAGAATACCATTTAGCTGAGGTCCTTGGTTGATGGTGAAGAAAACATAAAATGGGTAGTGGAAGAAGAAAACTGTAAGCATATTCAAAGGCCTCATCATCAGATACAGAAATGAAGTTGCACCAGCCATGTATGGTTTATTCCTTTCTTTCTATGTGTGTATATACACACACAACTACACACACATGCATTTTTAATACCTGTCTGGCATTTCAAGGAATTGATGAACATGTCCTCTTTTGTTAAACACTAAGGTTTCCTCTGATCATTCTCTTATAAACACTTTAGCATTACACATGTTTGTATATAAATTTGACCATATTCATGATTAATTCCCTAGGATATATGAGAAACAAGCATAATTGCTGGATATGAAAAATTTATACTCTGAGTAGATATTAAAAATATTTTCTTAAATATTATAGGAAATCACACTCACTCAGAGGTACTCACCTCACCCAATCTTTGTCAGCACTGAGTGCAATAGTTAAAAAGAAGAAATAAAATCATGTCTTTCTGATCTCAGTCATTCATATTTGCCTTTTCCTTATGCTCACCATAAGGCTTTTTCTTTCCCCATCTTAGTCTTGAGTTGGAAGTTCAAGATCTTAAGCCATCTTTTTCTTTCATAGGTTCTTCAATGCCACCAAAACCAGCCATTCCATACCATAATCTATAATTTATAAGCATTACATTATATTACATCCCATGATATTATATCTCAATACCTTATCCTCCATTCAATATCCATGGTCCCCCTTCACTTAACGAATTGCTCCTCTAAAAAGGTTTATATTCCTTATCATTCATTTGCAGTTATCCAGCCTTTGTCAGCAATTCCAGGTAGCCTATTCATAAGGACTCTGTTCCAGGAACTTTTTGTTCCAGAAAAAGAACAGAACAAACCAATCTGTGCTATTTTGTTCTTTATTAAAAACTTTTATTACCAAAAGATGCATGTCCCCTATTAAAATTTCTAGCTGCATACTGATATAGGAGCGTTCTTTCAAAGGAAAGAGTCTTTATTCTGACTTTTATCTTTCTAACATAAAAAGTACATTGTAAGAAGATTTTAATATCACTGATTTATTATTCCCCCCTGCCAGCCAGTGAGGTTTTATGTTTTCAGCCAAACTATCTGTATAGCATTTCATCTACAAATCTTTACAGATGTGCAAAGATATAACAAACAAAGCACAGGGGAGAATCGTGACATTGAATTTCCAAACGGTCCTCACAAAGCTACTTTCATGTCCCCTCAAATTTGAGGGGAGTAAGAAAAACTAAAATACAAAGTATTAGTTATGAAGTTAAAGAAATACTTCCTATTGCAAAATATTGGGCTGGCCAAAAAGTTCATTTGGGTTTCTCCATAAGATCTTGCAGAAAGACCCAAACAAATTTTTTGGCCAACCCAATAGATACAGGCTAGCTCTGCAAGGAAATGACCTTTAATCCATTTTTTTAAAAGAAATAAAAATATAACTTTATGTATTTCAAGAAGATTTAATCCCTCATATAAAATGCTATGCTTTAATATGGATTGAAAAGGAGATAAAAACAAGTATTTTTGCTTTGTCTTCAATACATGGATACAACAGATCTTGAAGTTAGCTATCTATCCAGCTTGGAACTCAAATTTATGCAACTTTGGACAGTACTTTAGTAGTCAAAATAAAATAATGAACAATCAACAAATATTTCTTTAGTGTCTCCTACATGCCAGACATTCTGTTAGCTGCTGGAGCTATAGCATTTAACAGGAAAGATTAGATCTCATAATCCATGGAGATGGAGCTCATAAAGCTTCCAGTGGGGAAGACAGATAATGAATAAGGAAAGAAACAAACAAGTAATAATTGAGATAATTTGAGATAGTGATGTGGGTTACTAAGACAAAATAAACCAGAATAATATAATAATATAATGATGAAAATGGTGGGCAGGGTTATGGTAATATTAGAAGTCCATACTCAAGGAAAGTTTTCAGAAATAGTTGATATAGAACTTAACTACTCTGTAAACAACCATAAAAACTGAACAATACACATAAAACAATAGTTTGCAGGCATTGAGCAGGACTAAGATCCTTAAGAGAAGGGACATACAGGAGATGATTCCCAAATCTCATTCACCCAGCTTACTCCCTGAGGGCAAAGAGAGATATTCTCAGTCAGTGGAAGAAACATAGATCAGAGTTAGGGGCTGCAGACAGCTGAGATTTGAAGGAGAGGATAAAGGGAAAGAACTGCAGAAAAGAACCCATTAATATTGGCATAAAAATCCCTCTGGTGTCTAAGACCACCATCAAAGCTGCACACGAGCAGGATAAGATGCTAACTGGACCAGCAGAGAATGGCCACTGGTTGCCTGGAGAGCAGCACAGAGATTTCAGATGCCACATTTTGCCTGAGGACAGTTGATATTCAGACTCGGCCAGCTAGGAGAGATGTTCATAAACACCTGTGTTTTGGGCTGGGAATCCACACTAAAAGAGTCAGGACTAACCGTAGGAGTAAAGGTACAGATTTTAATTTACATGAGATTAATTGTTTTACCAATTTCTTTTATTATTCTTGGCATTAGTGTGAACCTAAAGAAGTAGCTCCCTAATTAATGATAATATGAATATTCATCTACTTACTTTCCACCTAGAAAAAATGTGATTGTTTTTGCGTTGAAAGTTTTTGATCTTTTAAGAAAATTTAATACAACAAAAAATAAAATGTTATTGTCCATCTTGGGATTCATAGGAAATACAATTATTTTTAACTTTTTAGTGACTCTTAAAAGTTTACTAGTCACTGGTAGAAATATACCACCTTTAAGGAATAATAGGGGTTGATGGGAATGTGAAAACTTGCATTGACTCAGGGAATGGTAAATAGAGGGAGGGTCTCCTGTGTGGTTATAATTAGGGTACATGGAGGAATAGAGGGATGAACTAATTTACACTTGCATTCTTCTGCTGTTCATTTTGCTCAGTATATTACTTATGCTAAACTTATTCTAATCTATGATGAATATTGGATCTTTGATTAGAAAGGTAATATCTTAAGATAAGAAGATGCAACAATTTTCATTTGTTTAATCCTGATTGCCCTTTGACAAACCACTCATATTTGTTATTTGTAGGCTTCTTTCTTAGAAAATCACTTCCACCTATCAGCTCCTAAAAGCCCACTGAAATGCTTAGGAAAACACAGTAAAAACAAGAGAGTTAAAATACCACTGAAAATCAGTATTAATAAACAATATGTAATTAATTTATTTGTTAACATTAATAAATAAATGATAAATAAACAAATAAAATGATTCCAAAAATAAATGGAGCGGGACAGAAAGAAACTTATAAAAAGTAGGTCACAATGTGTAGCCACATAGTTCTTCTGAAAGAGTCTATAAAGAGGTAGGAAAACTCTTTATGACTCAGAAAGCTGAGGCCTATACAAAGGAGAATGCCTTCCTGAACTTAGAAAAGACCTACAAACATAGACCATATATTCTTGCTCCAAATAATTAGCTACCTCCTAGATAATAAATGTTTGAAATTACATGGATATAAAAAAAAATACTACAAGCAACCAAGCAAATGAAAATAAAAGTGTCTACAAACGTTGGAACAATTTTTAAAGAGTTTTCAGAGGAAGGACTGGAATTAATAAACTGTATATCCAGACAATGCATAAAGGCAAAGGAAGATATTTTCAAAACTCAGAAAATATTCACCAGTGACAAGTTTTAAAACTGAATACGTACTTTGATCTGGGAATGAAGGAAAGAATTACATTCAAGAAGGGGAAGTTAGAGTATGAAAGGACAATGAGCACAAAAGCTGGTTAAACAATAAGTTAAGTCAAAATAATTATTTAATTTGATGACTAAATGAAATGAAAATATCGAAAATGATTTCTCAAAAAGAAAATTTATTACGTAAAATGTTTAAGAGTAATAATCTGAATTTTAAAACTTAAGATTAAAAATAAAACAGGGCTTCCCTGGTGGCGCAGTGGTTGGGAGTCTGCCTGCCAATGTGGGGGACACGGTTCGAGCCCTGGTCTGGGAGGATCCTACATGCCGCGGAGCGACTAGGCCCGTGAGCCACAACTACTGAGCCTGCGCGTCTGGAGCCTGTGCTCCGCAACAAGAGAGGCCGCGAGAGTGAGAGGCCCGCGCACCGCGATGAGGGGTGGCCCCCGCTTGCCGCAACTGGAGAGGGCCCTCGCACAGAAACGAAGACCCAACACAGCCAAAAATAATAAATAAATAAAATTTTAAAAATAAAATAAAATGAAATAAAAAAATAAAAGAGTATGAATGGATATTTCTTGCTCTAAATAGTGAAGACTCAAAAAATATGTATTTTATTCTTGACAATGAGAAAAATGTGGACTGAAAGAGGCTTTTAAGGATAGCAAATAGACATTCCAAAACATTGGGAAAAAATCAAAGAAAACATGGTTTATAAAAAATAAAAAAGAATTCAGAAAATGCTGCAAAATAGCAATAAAACAAACTGACATGAATAAGACCAGATAGTTACAGAAATAAATACAAAATTATATATACAAAGATAACAATAAACACAAATGAGCTTAAAGATGAAATTAAAATAAAATTTTAATTTGGCACATATTTGAATATGAAACAAAAAATATTTTTCTCAATTTATGATTCAAGATGGTACAATTCACTATTGTGGAGTCCCTGGCTGGGTCTAGATTCAGTGGAGGCACCGATCATAACATTTTAAGTACAGGACTTCACGTACTTTTGCATATATTGTTTGAATGAATTAATACCAGTTTGGTTCCTCTAAAGATTTCTGGATCAGAATTAAAACAAGTTAGGATAATGACAATGCATAAAAATGCCATATCGAGATAAACATATTTTCACACATAGTTTTAAAATTTAAAAGTGAAATTTTAAAGCTCCATGGGAAATGGACTCCATTTAGGAGTTCTTGGCCAGGCTGAGCATGATATTTTAGTTAGGCAGATGTTAAAAGGATTTTCATACAAGGAAACGGTTGTCTAAAACAGTCCACAGAGCTATGAACTTTGAACAAATACTATATTCCAGAAGAAAAGAGAAACAGAAAATTTTCAGAAAGGTAAAACACTTCCAGACCTTGGCCATTTTAGTCAACTTAGACCATTTAGTCATTCACGTATAAAGCGTATTAGCAAAGCGATACTGATGCTTATTCTTACCAAACCTTAGTTGTTCTGGTAATGCAACTATGATGCTAGCCTTCATAGTTGTCATCCTCATATTTTCAAGAGAGACAAACATTGTTTACTTGACGGCTGTCTTTTGAAAATACTATCATGTTCTTTTTTCAAAGGGAGAAAGCAATTCTGAATGTTGTCATTCAACCAATTGTACTTAGACTCGTTGGGCTTGCCTAGAATATTATGGAGACAATAATTCTTGTTACATGAATCCCAGCTTTATGTGCCATCCATCAAAAACAATTACTCTGACAACATCCTGCCTATAACACACACTTTTGATACCTGTTGATGTGACACACACAGGCACGTTTTGAAAGGAATCAAAAGGAAGTAGAGTTGCCAGCATTTTTATTGTTATGGCCATACCTGACTGAAAAATATAATAAGTAACCAGTTTGTAGAACTAATTTTGATCTAAATAGAAGGAAGCCTTTTAGATTCTAGTTAATGTTCATTAAGATCGCTGAAAGAATTGTCACTAGGTTTAATCTCTAATTGGAGTGTCTCAATCATCCCTCACAACACTAAGAGAAATGTATTCTCTTCATTTTTTACTAAAGCTTAGAAAAATTAAATTTTCCAAAGTCACATGGATATCAAAGCACCGAGTAAGGGCAGGCAAACTCAAGTCTATCTGACCCCACAAGCTGTAACCTTAAACACAGTGCTGGGTTTCCTTCCTTCCTCCTATACTGACATCCACTTGTTTGAACTCTTCAGAATTTTTTTTTTTCAAAACTACAGTGTCTTAAAGTAAACTTTAAAAATATTTTTGATTCTTAGAAATGCACAACCTACCGAGACTGAACCAGGAAGAAATAGAAAATATGAACAGACCAATCACAAGCACTGAAATTGAAACTGTGATTAAAAATCTTCCAACAAACAAAAGCCCAGGACCAGATGGCTTCACAGGCGAATTCTATCAAACATTTAGAGAAGAGCTAACACCTATCCTTCTCAAACTCTTCCAAAATATTGCAGAGGGAGGAACACTCCCCAACTCATTCTACGAGGCCACAATCACCCTGATACCAAAACCAGACAAAGACGTCACAAAGAAAGAAAACTACAGGCCAATATCACTGATGAACATAGATGCAAAAATCCTCAACAAAATACTAGCAAACAGAATCCAACAACACATTAAAAGGATCATACACCATGATCAAGTGGGGTTTATCTGAGGAATGCAAGGATTCTTCAATATACACAAATCAATCAACGTGATACATCATATTAACAAATTGAAGGAGAAAAACCATATGATCATATCAATAGATGCAGAGAAAGCTTTCGACAAAATTCAACACCAATTTATGATAAAAGCCCTGCAGAAATTAGGCATAGAGGGAACTTTCCTCAACATAATAAAGGCCATATATGACAAACCCACAGCCAACATTGTCCTCAATGGTGAAAAACTGAAACCATTTCCACTAAGATCAGGAACAAGACAAGGTTGCCCACTCTCACCACTATTATTCAACATAGTTTTGGAAGTGTTAGCCACAGCAATCAGAGAAGAAAAAGAAATAAAAGGAATCCAAATCGGGAAAGAAGAAGTAAAGCTGTCACTGTTTGCAGATGACATGATACTATACATAGAGAATCCTAAAACTGCTACCAGAAAACTCCTAGAGCTAATCAATGAATTTGGTAAAGTAGCAGGATACAAAATTAATGCACAGAAATCTCTTGCATTCCTATATACTAATGATGAAAAATCTGAAAGTGAAATTAAGAAAACACTCCCATTTACCATTGCAACAAAAAGAATAAAATATCTAGGAATAAACCTACCTAAGGAGACAAAAGACCTGTATGCAGAAAATTATAGGACACTGATGAAAGAAATTAAAGATGATACAAATAGATGGAGAGATATACCATGTTCTTGGATTGGAAGAATCAACATTGTGAAAATGGCTATACTACCCAAAGCAATCTACAGATTCAATGCAATCCCTATCAAACTACCAATGGCATTTTTCACAGAACTAGAACGAAAAATTTCACAATTTGTATGGAGACACAAAAGACCCCGAATAGCCAAAGCAATCTTGAGAAAGAAAAATGGAGCTGGAGGAATCAGGCTCCCTGACTTCAGACTATATTACAAAGCTACAGTAATCAAGACAGTATGGTACTGGCACAAAAACAGAAATATAGATCAATGGAATAGGATAGAAAGCCCAGAGATAAACCCACGCACATATGGTCACCTTATCTTAGATAAAGGAGGCAAGCATATACAGTGGAGAAAAGACAGCCTCTTCAATAAGTGGTGCTGGGAAAATTGGACAGCTACATGTAAAAGTATGAAATTAGAACACTCCCTGACACCATATACAAAAATAAACTCAAAATGGATTAAAGACCTAAATGTAAGGCCAGACACTATCAAACTCTTAGAGGAAAACATAGGCAGAACACTCTATGACATACATCACAGCAAGATCCTTTTTGACCCACCTCCTAGAGAAATGGAAATAAAAACACAAATAAACAAATGGGACCTAATGAAACTTAAAAGCTTTTGCACAGCAAAGGAAACCATAAACAACACAAAAAGACAACCATCAGAATGGGAGAAAATATTTGCAAATGAAGCAACTGACAAAGGATTAATCTCCAAGATTTACAAGCAGCTCATGCAGCTCAATAACAAAAAAACAAACAACCCAATCCAAAAATGGGCAGAAAACCTAAATAGACATTTCTCCAAAGAAGATATACAGATGGCCAACAGACACATGAAAGAATGCTCAACATCATTAATCATTAGAGAAATGCAAATCAAAACTACAATGAGGTATCATCTCACACCGGTCAGAATGGCCATCATCAAAAAATCTACAAACAATAAATGCTGGAGAGGGTGTGGAGAAAAGGGAACCCTCTTGCACTGTTGGTGGGAATGTAAATTGATACAGCCACTATGGAGAACAGTATGGAGGTTCCTTAAAAAACTAAAAATAGAACTACCATACGACCCAGTAATCCCACTACTGGGCATATACCCTGAGAAAACCATAATTCAAAAAGAGTCATGTACCACAATGTTCATTGCAGCTCTATTTACAATAGCCAGGACATGGAAGCAACCTAAGTGTCCATCATCGGATGAATGGATAAAGAAGATGTGGCACATATATACAATGGAATATTACTCAGCCATAAAAAGAAATGAAATGGAGGTATTTGTAATGAGGTGGATGGAGTTAGAGTCTGTCATACAGAGTGAAGTAAGTCAGAAAGAGAAAAACAAATACCGTATGCTAACACATATATATGGAATCTAAGGGAAAAAAAAAAGGTCATGAAGAACCTAGTGGCAAGATGGGAATAAAGACACAGACCTACTAAAGAATGGACTTGAGGATATGGGGAGGGGGAGAGGTGAGATGTGACAGGGTGAGAGAGCGGCATGGACATATACACACTACCAAATGTAAAATAGATAGCTAGTGGGAAGCAGCCACATAGCACAGGGAGATCAGCTCGGTGCTTTGTGACCGCCTGGGGGGGTGGGATGGGGAGGGTGGGAGGAAGGGAGATGCGGGAGGGAGGAGATATGGGAACGTGTGTATATGTGTAGCTGATTCACTTTGTTATAAAGCAGAAACTAACACACCATTGTGAAGCAATTATACTTCAATAAAGATGTTTAAAAAAAAATATTTTTGGTTCTACTCTATTTGTGTCAACTATATTAGTTTTTAGCAAATATTTAAAGTTATCTTTTGTCTTAACTGTAGAATTTTATAATGAGAATAAATTTGCAAGACTATCTAAACTATCCCTACTTTTACTAAAAAGAAAAATGAAGCCATAAAAATGTGAGATTTGTCCTTGGTCACTTAATTGTCTGTGGTAGAGACAAGAACAGGTCCAGAATCCAGTTTTTACAAATCTTGCCAGTCCTTTCTCCAAGAGTTGATGATGACTTGTTAGAAAAACTTTTTATTCTCGAACATTTGCAATCTGTTCATGACCACTTGATACGCCATCCAAACACTTGCTTTCTGTAAAAGTAGTCATACATAAATTTAAACACTCCTTTTTTTTTATTTTTTTGCTTTCTATCAACATGGGCAGTGTAGTGTTCAGCTGTCTATAATCTTGATGCCTTCATGCTCCAGTCAAATTAGCATCATGCCAATGATCCCTATAAATCTTTTCTCTTAAGCATGAAAAATTTTCTCCTGCATCAAAAACAAGAAGACAACAATTCTCCATGCTGCAACCTATTTTAGGTGGTGTGGTGGCATTTACTTTCCCATTTATATTTTTTAAAAAAGGGAAAGAAAATATACAATATATAAAAGGGTTAGCTGCGATTGTCTTCCTATCAAACCTTTTACCTCATGAGTACACTGAGAAGACTGAAATCAATTATTAATATTAGAAGGCAGATCAAATCATGTGGAAAGTCATTCTTTCAGTAAGTACAAAAACAATTTTTAGTAAAAGTATAACACAAACTATGTATGTTTATGTATTTTCATTATGAGATAGTTCTCTTTAGTAATGCAAATTTTAATATTCATACAATTGGAAAGTATTTTAAAAGATTATATTTGTAAAGTCTTTACAGTGAAGCACGAAGTCTAAATATCAGTAAGGAGATATAAATTTGCTATAAAGATCATTTTTTATTAAAAGAAATATCTAAAGAAGCTGGAAAGGTGTTCTGTAAGCTTCTGGTCAGCGAATTTAGTCAAGTGGTCTCCAGACTCAGTTACTTCTGGAATAACCAGTATTAAAAAATGGTAAAGTCCCATTCAGGCTTGCTTCCCTTTGCTGTTATTTAGCAGTAAACCCAGGGCAAAGGTGCCATTGTTAAAGTTTTATGTGAAATAAGATCTTCCTATTATCAAACTTCAGGCACTGAATAAGATTTATGAAAAATCTTAATGCCTCCCTTGTAGAATTTTGGGAAACTTGGTTCCAGTTTTGTCTCTGTCATTTTATATAAGAAACGTCAGGTTTATTTTTATTACTTTTTAAAATCCTTTCATCTGTAGCATGGAGAAAAATATTGCTAACATTCTTCAAAAGATTGTTGTGAGAATAAAATATGATAATAGCTATAAAAGTAATTTGTAAAGTGCAGAATACAAAAGTATTAGTTTTTATCCACTAAACACTACTGGTAGAAATATTAAATGGTATAAGGTATATATAAAGTGATTTTAAATGTGCAGCAAGTGCCTTAAACATATATCATGCCTTTTGATTTAACAACTACACTTCTAAGATTCTATCCTAAAGAAATAATCAAAGATGTGGCAGAAGGCATACACATAAGGTCATGACGGTAAATTTGCTGATAAAAAATAGAAAAAACAAATAAGCAAGTAAATAAACTTGGAAACAACCTAAATTACCAAAATTTTAAAAATATAGTCTAATCATTGTCATCCAGTGATTAAAAAATCACGTCCTTGAAAATTAATGATATTATCACAAACGTGAATAATAGGTGAAAAAAGCAAAAGAGGAAACTGGATTTACAAGACCATCATAAATATGCATTATAATTATAAACGTGTGTGCGCGTGAGTTCATGTGTGTGTTGAGAAAGATTCTTTGCTTGACCAAACTTGAGTCAGGGTCAGTCTTCTAAACCTTCTTCTAAGCCCACCTGACCATTTCCTTGTAAAATCTAGTTTTAGCAAGAACCCTGCTAAGTAGTATAACCAGAACCCCTGACCCTTGGTATCTGATCTCCCTTAATATCTGATCAGGTTCTTCATCCTCCAACATCCCCCAGGTGATGGCTGATCACCCTGGCTGGTCTTCAGGAAAGAATTCTGTTAGGTCAGTTTAGCCAGAATCCCCTTTATATTTGATGTTTCCTCTTAGTTATTATCCACTGATCCCCACCCTGCTCCTTGGCTATATGTCCCCACTTGCCCAGGTTGATTCGGAATTAAGCCTGGTTCTATATTGAGGTCTTTTTTCTCTATTGTAAGGATCCAGCTATAGGGTTTTTTTGACCATGTGTATGTGAAGGAAATAATCAAAATGGTAGCAAAGTTTCCCTGCTTATCTCTGGGCATTGAAATTATACGTGATCTGCATTTTCTTTACACTTGTCAATCTTTTCTAAACTTTCCTACAATAAACTTGCTTTATTTTTATAGTCAGAAATAGATTATTAATAAAATTGTGACAAAAAGAATATCAGAAGTATCACATGGATTTATAATAACACTTTGAAGCACTGTAAGCACAATTATAACCACCACTAACTGAGCACCATTAATTTTGTGCCAAGCATCGTGCTCACCACTTCATGTATGTCATTTTGCAAAGTCTATGAGGTAGGCATTATTATTTCCATTATCAAGTTGAGAAAACTATGTCTCAGGTTAAATATCTTGCCAAAAGACACAGGGTTATTAAAAGGTAGATACTTCATTCAAACTCTGTTATGTATAATTTCAAAGCACATCTGTTTAACCACTATCTTCTCTCAAATAGCTAAGTATAATTAGCATGTTCTTCTCAATAACTTACCTAGCAAAGTATAAACAGGATATAGGAAAAGAAAGTACATAGTCCCTACCTTCATGGTCTAGTATAGGAGAAAATATATGTGCAAATAAATAACCTAAATACTTATATAGTATATAGAAATGGGAGGCAATAGAGCATTACATTGAAAGTATGAATTTTGGAGTTAGGTGATCATAGATTATAATCCTAATTGTGCTATGTAGTTGTACAACCTTGGGCAAGTTGCTTAACCTCTCCTTGAAAAGCTTCTGGATCATCTAAGAGGGTGATGATAACAATAAGAATAGTTCATAGGAATGTAAGAATATTAATATTAAATGAGATAATGGATACACAAGAGTTAGTATCAGATGAACATAGATGCAAATATCCTCAACAAAATACTAGCAAACAGAATCCAACAGCACATTAAAAGGATCATACACCATGATCAAGTGGGGTTTATCCCAGGAATGCAAGGATTCTTCAATATATGCAAATCAATCAATGTGATACACAATATTAACAAATTGAAGGAGAAAAACCATATGATCATCTCAATAGATGCAGAGAAAGCTTTCAACAAAATTAAACACCCATTTATGATAAATAAACCCTCCAGAAAGTAGGCATAGAGGGCACTTACCTCAACATAATAAAGGCCATATATGACAAACCCACAGCCAACATCATCCTCAATGGTGAAAACCTGAAACCATTTCCACTAAGATCAGGAACAGGACAAGGTTGCCCACTCTCACCATTATTATTCAACATAGTTTTGGAAGTTTTAGCCACAGCAATCAGAGAAGAAAAAGAAATAAAAGGAATCCAAATCGGAAAAGAAGAAGTAAAGCTGTCACTGTCTGCAGATGACATGATACTATACACAGAGAATGCTAAAGATGCTACCAGAAAACTACTAGAGCTAATCAATGAATTTGGTAAATTCAGGATACAAAATGAATGCACAGAAATCTCTTGCATTCCTATACACTAATGATGAAAAATCTGAAAGTGAAATTAAGAAAATACTACCATTTACCATTGCAACAAAAAGAATAAAATACCTAGGAATAAACCTACCTAAGGAGACAAAAGACCTGTATGCAGAAAATTATAAGACACTGATGAAAGAAATCAAAGATGATACAAACAGATGGAGAGATATACCATATTCTTGGATTGGAAGAATCAACATTGTGAAAATGACTATACTACCCAAAGCAATCTACAGATTCAATGCAATGCCTATCAAACTACCAATGGCATTTTTCAGAGAACTAGAACAAAAAATTTCACAATTTGTGTAGAAGCACAGAAGACCCCAAATAGCCAAAGCAATTTTGAGAAAGAAAAACGGAGCTGGAGGAATCAGGCTCCCTGACTTCAGACTATACTACAAAGCTACAGTAATCAAGACAGTATGGTACTGGCACAAAAACAGAAATATAGATCAATGGAACAGGATAGAAAGCCCAGAGATAAAACCATGCACATATGGTCACCTTATCTTTGATAAAGGAGGCAAGAATATACAATGGAGAAAAGACAGCCTCTTCAATAAGTGGTGCTGGGAAAAGAATGAAATTAGAACACTCCCTAACACCATACACAACAATAAACTCAAAATGGATTAAAGACCTAAATGTAAGGCCAGACATTATAAAACTCTTAGAGGAAAACATAAGCAGAACACTCTATGACATACATCACAGCACGATCCTTTCTGACCCACCTCCTAGAGAAATGGAAATAAAAACAAAAATAAACAAATGGGACCTAATGAAACTTAAAAGCTTTTGCACAGCAAAGGAAACCCTAAACAAGATGAAAAGACAACCCTCAGAATGGGAGAAAATATTTGCAAATGAAGCACCTGACAAAGGATTAATCTCCAAAACATACAAGCAGCTCATGCAGCTCAATATCAAAAAATCAAACAACCCAATCCAAAATTGGGCAGAAGACCTAAATAGACATTTCTTCAAAGATATACAGATTGCCAATAAACACGTGAAAGAATGCTCAACATCATTAATCATTAGAGAAATGCAAATCAAAACTACATTGAGATATCATCTCACACCGGTCAGAATGGCCATCATCAAAACAATAAATGCTGGAGAGGGTGTGGAGAAAAGGGAACCCGCTTGCATTGTTGGTAGGAATGTAAATTGATATAGCGACTATGGAGAACAGTATGGAGGTTCCTTAAAAAACTACAGATAGAACTACCATACGACCCAGCAATCCCACTCCTGGGCATATACCCTGAGAAAACCATAATTCAAAAAGAGTCATGTACCAAAATGTTCATTGCAGCTCTATTTACAATAGCCAGGACATGGAAGCAACCTAAGTGTCCATCGACAGATGAATGGATAAAGAAGATGTGGCATATATATACAATGGAATATTGTATATATTCAGCCATAAAAAGAAACGAAATTGAGTTATTTGTAGTGAGGTGGATGGACCTAGAGTCTATCACACAGAGTGAAGTCAGAAAGAGAAAAACAAATACCATATGCTAACACATATATATGGAATCTAAAAAAAAAAAAAAATGGTCATGAAGAACCTAGGGGCAAGATGGGAATAAAGACGCAGACCTACTAGAGAATGGACTTGAGGATATGGGGAGGGGGAAGGGTAAGCTGGGACAAAGTGAGAGAGTGGCATGGACATATATACACTACCAAATGTAAAATAGATAGCTAGTGGGAAGCTGCTGCATAGCACAGGGAGATCAGCTTGGTGGTTTGTAACCACCTAGCGGGGTGGGATAGGGAGGGTGGGAGGGAGGGAGACGCAAGAGGGAAGAGATATGGGGATATATGTATATGTACAGCTGATTCACTGTTATAAAGCAGAAACTAACACACCATTGTAAAGCAATTATACTCCAATAAATATGTTAAAAAAAAAAAATAGTGAAACAGAGTGACTTGTGTACTGTTTAAGATGTTTTGTTTATCACTGAGTAGAATATTCATTTGTTTCCCTTTTGTTATTAAATTTTTCATATTTATTTTATATTGTTTCTATTATTGCTATCTTATCATGTTAGAAATGCCCTCGCTGTAAGTATGAATAGTCATCTGTCTTCTCCTCCACCCCATGCCTAAAGACAGCACCAATTAGATAAAATGGGGATTCAGACGAGTGTGAACTAATGTAACTGAGAACCATTTAATCTCTAAATACTAGTATGGGTCATAAAAGATAACAGAATAGAGCAATTCATGGTTGGCACCAACATCAAGGAGCATGGCAGCAGCTGTAAAGAGTCAGGTGCAAATCTAATAGCTGTGGTGAGGCTGGGAAACTTTCCAAAGCACATGAAGTTTCCAAAGTCGGCCATGTAGAACTCAGAAACCTAGGGGAGCAGAGACTGGGCTGTGTGTTTTGTGGCTGGAGGTGACTGTTCCTCCAAGTTGCTGCTGACAGTGTCTGCCATTGTTCTCAGGACCATGTGTGTAGCCACACCCATATACTCAACCTGCTAAGACAGAGACAGCCTTCACTTACTTCTACTAGTTTTGTGAGGCAAGGGCAGTGCCATGGACAGGTAAGAGGGACTTCAAGGCAAACGTAAGAAGAGGAACAAAATCTAAGTGTTTGTCCTATTTTACCCAAACGATTGTTTCCCGAACACTACCATAGGGGTCTTGATTAAAATGAACCTGAAATCTTATAAAATATGGTAAATTTTATTATTTAGGGACTTCAGGGGAAGGGAGAGCTGATAGTGCCACACTTCTTAAAGAATTACTTCTTCACTAATTCTCTCTAATTTTTTGGGTGGGAAACTTAGGTACCCAGGACAAATGGGTAAATAATTCAAATGAGAAAATGTTTTCAAATAAATAAGATTTATCTCTGTGTGTGATTTTTTTAAACTATATTTTAACGGAATTTTAAAAATAAATTACATATATATATATTTCATTGTTTAAATTCTTAAGTAGAACCTAGTAAACATAAGTAACATGTTTTACACAGAAGAAATAAAATAGTTTTTTCCTTAATTCAAAACTATCATTATGAAATCATCATGATCCACCTGTTATTATTCTGTGCATTAAAAAATAATGTCCTCAAGAGGTGTTGCATTGTTTCGAGTCATTTGTCCCTGTACTAAATGATCTCAAGTTGCTCCTGTTGGTGACTGATGTTTTTTGTAACCTCTCTTTGATTCCCTCACCATTCAGATACCAGTTCTTAACCAGCTGTTACTCTTTTCATATTTGTTTCTAGCATCTATCACTTCATGTGTCTAAATTGTCTGCTTCTGATCGAAAATGACTAAGCCATCTGGGTTTTCGGAAAGCATAAATAGAGAACAGAGTCTAAGCAAGAACTTGAAGGGTTTGCTTTAATGCCTGGGGTTTATGATATCCATTGTTTCCATTCATATTTTAAACTCATTTATCGATTCTCAATCATGTTCCCAGTGGTTCTAAATGGTTGAAATTACTAATTAGTGACCTCTAAAGTTAATAAAAGTCTACTGAATTAGAATAAAATTCTGTGATGAGGAGGAAGAGAAGAAAGTAAAGCACTGTGATGTTTGTATTAGGGAACTGCAAAAACTTTCCAGACAAGCATTGAGTATGCAGAAATACCAGTTCCTTTAACTACCAATTGGTAATATTACCAAGCTGTTATGTAAAGATTTAAGGAAAAAATGGCTGGCCCAAACATTAGATTCAACTTCTAAGGATATGTGGTTTTAAGTCATTCCTTTGAGATCCTTTCCTCTTATCCTATCATCCTACTGTTATCCAGCTCATGAGCAAAAAGACAGCTGGTGGCAGGGCCCTTGCAACTGTGTTTTCTCCCCATATATTACATCTAGTCCCCTAGGACTATCCTGTCTTCAGGTTACAGGATATTCTTTGGTGGAATCCCTGGAGGTATGGAAATGAGAAATTTTAAAAAATAGAAATCTTTGAACTGATGCTGGGAAGAAAGGCCCTTCTTGAAATTCTGGAGTCATAAAACAGTAAAATAATATGTATACTTCATGTATTTCAGAGGTTTACACAGTAAATGAAACACTGCCCAATGATTAGAGTGTAGTTTTACATTCAGACACCAGTCTCTGATTTTAAAGAATTGTCAAGGTCTGTATTCTGGGCAAGAACAGAATTACTCTAAAACTCAACAAAAGTAATTCACCTATGAATATGGAATCTTTCACATATTTGACAACCTAAGATTTCTAAAAAATGACACAGGGAAAAGTTATTCTCCAAAAGTGACTTTTATGCTTATTCAGCTTAGTTGCAAAAGAAAAGGCACATGTTCATCACTCATCCCCCCAGAGATGCCTTCACCTGTTCATGCCTCTCAGGCCTCTTCCCATGATGCCATGTGGAGGTGCTAAGTAAAAGCAGCTTTTGCAGAGGATGTATTTCATAAAGACAGACTACAGAGAGCAGCCCAGGCAGATGCACAAAGGCTGTAATTCAACGGAGAGGTTCTGTGTCCATGCACAGGCGACTTAAGCTTCTTCCTTCAGTTCATGAACTCATAGATACCAAACTTTAGCATGGCCAAAAGCAAATCAGATGGAAATACTAGGAAGAAGTTAAAAGGTATAATAAAGCTCTCAGTGGGAAATACTAGATTAAATTTCTAATGACAGACAGAGACTATGCAGATTCTTCAGAGGATGAAAATGTAAAGGGTTCCCAGATTTTAGAAGTTAAAGTTTCACTACTACTACTTCAGAGACTGTCACATCTGATTGAGAACACACTGCACATGCAGCCAAATACTCTTTTTAGTAGTTACAAGAAGCCTAATCCTCGAGAAGAGTTCCTTTCTTTGGCTGCTTATTAGTTGACTTAACCCAATCAAGCAATTTGCAGTGGAGAAAATCAACTGAGCATTGAAGAACAAACTACAGTCCCTCCATCGTCACAGCTTACTTCCCCATCAGAACATTACTGCTTGTATTATTATGGAATCCTACCTTAGATAATATCTGATTGATGTTCATCTGACTGAATATAGAGCACTGATTATAATATACAGATTTCCAAACCACATAGGTATTATAGGCCTGCATAACAAACTCTGTTCTTTATCCCCTCCAAAGGAAGTTTCATTATCCCTGTATTAACTCGCACACAGAAAGAATTTCCTGAAGGTGACCTTTTTATAGGTGGTAACCATAGTAACAGATTTCCAGCCGCTAACACTCTGACACCACTTGCGCACTGCAAATGTTACAGGGATGCTGAGGATTGATGTTTTGTGTTGCTCTCCAGAGACAGAAGCTGCATAAATACTTACCAATTTGAGAGTTAAGATGTTAAAAGAAATTCAAAGCCATATTTCTTGCTAATCAGACAGCAATCTGTTTTTCTCCAAGATTTCTGCAATACTCTCACTTAGAGACTATCAAAGTATAAATGAAAGGTATGGATCTTTAAGAGATCCGAGAGAAAAAAATTTTTTTAGGTGTTCCTTACTTTACTCTTAAATAGGACATTCAAGGGATAAAGGAGTGAGAAACAAACACTCCTTTGGGAACCTATTCTATTTTAAAGTACCTCCTGGAGTCCCCATGAGCTATAATGGAGGTATAAGCTTTTCATCAACGGGGAACTGGCTTGGCTGTGTCCCTAGGAAACTGCAGCTTCAGCACTTGATTCCAAGAGAAAACTTTCAAGGCAGTAGGAAAGTTGGAAGGTATATCTGCCAATTAGAAGCCAGCCAAGAATATGCCAGAAAGGAGAGTGGAAGTGGCTGGTAGATAGAGGCCAACTGAAAATTCAGGCACTCTTGACACATGAGTGGTGAGAAAACACCTTTAATATTTAAACAACTGAAACATTGTACAGTCTCTGCTTCCTTCTAAAAAAAATGAATTCACTTATATGGCTTGTTTCCCTGTCTTTGGAGACATTAATTTTTATGTTTTCAATAAATATGCTCACCTCTGGGCTTGTTCTCTAAGATATAAGAAAAGTGATTCTTCTCATTTCTTTTGTATGAGACATTTATTGATGCCAAGTAAGCTTTAAATTGAATAAACGTCATCTCTTAAAAATTCAGCTGTTATTCAAATTTTTGGTACTTCTATACTTCCTGTCATGGTCTTATTCATTTTTTGCTCTATTTTACTTAATATATTTGTCTGTGTGTTGTCATTTTTATCTTTTAAAAATTTTTTGACATGATTCACATTTTGCCTAGCATGGTCATTTATCAAGCTACATTTGCTTTCTAATCATTGATCACTATTGTATCATACAGACTCTCAGTTCTATCTCACTCTTTTGTTTGGTTGCTGTCCAGTCAATGTTTCTCAAAATTTGAGTCATCTGGGAATCCATCTAAAGAAAAAAAAAATAGGAAAAAGACATCTACTAAGATCCTCCTTGGTCTACATCCTTCTTAGCCTAGCCCTCAAGTATATAACTTGTCTCTAGTTGACTAATTATCACTTTCTAAACATCCCCATACCCCCTGCCTCTGTGCCTTTTCACAGACTTACCCCATGCCTGGAGTGTCTCCCCCATTTCCTCCTATTCACAGTCTACTCTCATTTTAAGACCCCTCCCCAAATATCTCCTCCATCATGAATTCCTTCCAACAGGGTTGGATTTCTCTCTTCCCTGAGTTCTCTCTCCCTTTATTCCTTTTATGGTACTTTCATATTCTGCTTTTTTATAATTATTATGTCCTTATCTCATTATAAAGTTTCTTGCACAGGAAGCTATGACATTCTTGCATCTCCTATAGTATCTTACAAGTATATGTATAAATAAACTCAAAGAGTTACTCAATGGAATAGAACTTGTTTTTGTCCTTTATGTTGTTTCTCTTATCCTAATTTCTAATATCCTAAGTCACATGCTTTTTAAGTTACTTTGAAACTGCTATCTTCCCCTATTTAAAATCCCAAATGTTTTCTTCAATCACTTTTGATGACTCCACTCCACAATACTCTGGGGTGTTTTGTTGTTGTTCTTGTTCATTTGTCTAATAGCTCTTCTCTCAATTTCCTAAGATATCCTGTGTTTTTGCCAAATTAATGTCATTTCTCTCATTCTTTTTTAGAAACCCTGACATAATCTTCATTTCTGTCCCACTAATATATCTCTTCTTTACTCATTAAACACTCCCCTCTCCGTGAGTTGGTGTCCCTCACTCTTCACTACCTGTCACCACCCACATTCCCTCCTGTCTTAAGTATGCACCTCCTGCTCCTCTTTCACCTGCCTTCCCTCTGAGCCTTCCGTTATTCATTTGTCATTTTTAATCAAGGCTCCTCTTAATCATCTTACCTCTTCTGAATCTTCCTCACAATTTTCACTCTATTCTTTTTCCTCTCAATTATTTGCTTCACTATTTAAATATTCCCTAATGTACCTGTTTATAAGAACTTAGGCAACTTTACAAGTTAACCACTAAAATTCTACTGATATAACTCAGTAGAATTGTGGGTATTATACATAGAAATTTTCTGTTAAGCCTTTCAGAGTCCCTTTAACATTCTATGGAAATTATGCCATATAACTAGATAGATCGAAAGATCGATAGACAGAAAGGAGAGAGACAGAGAGAGGCCACATGTCTTCCTAAAGTCACACCATGATTTTAGGCAGTTCTCACTGCCCAATTCCACAAAGGCTCTGGTTTGAAACTCAGAGCCTCACAACGGTTGCAGAAATGACACAAGGATTGAGAACAAACATTTTTTTCCTATGGCTTCCCTTTATTGAACCACGAAAACTGAGTGTTCACCCTGGCTTCAATGGCAAACAGAAAACGAGAATCCCGCACAACTTGTAAGACTCAGAAATGTATTATAAAATCAAATTTGCTATTCCACTTCTGAGAAGATATAGTAGAAATACTTTTTATATTCCTCCTGCTAGGCACAAGCACAAACTCTGGGCATTATATATAAAACAAATGTAAGAAACTCTGAAAGTTGGAGAGAAGGCAGACTGGCTACAGAACTTAGGACCCAAGTGGGAAAAAAATGATGAATAAAATTAACAAACCTTTAGTAAGACTGAGAAAGAAAAAAAAGAGAGAGAGAGAAGACACAGATTACCAATCACCATGCAAAGTGAGGTTTATTCCAGGGATGCAAAGTTGGTTTAATATTTGAAAATCAATCAATTTAACCCAGCATATTAAAAGGATAAAAAAAAATGTATATGATCAATCAATACAGGAAAAAGTATCTGATAAAATTCAGCATCCATTCGTGATAAGAACTCTCAAAAAAACTGAGAGAGAAATTTCCTCAACTAATTAAAGATCATTTTTTAAAAACCTAATGGCAACAATATTCTTAATAAAGAAAGGCTGAATGCCTTCCCCCTCCCCCAAACTTGGAATAAGGCAAGGTTGTCCACTCTCAACATTCTTATTCAACAGTGCTGGAAGCTCTAACCAATGCAAGAGGGCAAGAAAAGGAAATAAGAAGAATAGAAATTGGAAAGGAAAAAGTAAAACTAACCCTATCTGCAGATGACATAATTGCCTAGATAGAAAAATCCCAAAGAGTCTACAAAAAAATCCTTTTAGAATCAGTAAGTTCAGCAAGATTACAAGATATGTAAGACACACATACAAAAACATATGTATTTCCATATACTAGCAATGAATACATGGACACAGAAATTAAAAATACAATACTATTTACAATTATTTTAAAAATTAAATACTTAGGAGTAAATCTAACAAAACATGTACAAGACTTATATGTTAAAAATTAAACAACATTGTTGAAAGAAATTAAGGTCTAAATAAACAGAAAGACATACCATATTCATGCATTAGAAGACCCAAAATAGAAAAGATGTCAATTCTCCCCAAATTGACATACAGATTTAATGCACTTTCTATCAAAATAAGATTTTTGTAGATATTGAGAAAATTATTTAAAAGTTGTATGGAAAGGAAGAGAAGCTAGAACTAAAGCTAAAATATTCTGAAAAAGAAGAATAAAGTGGGAGAAATCAGTCTACCCAACTTAAAGGTTTATTATATAATAGCTATAGTGATTGAAACACTATGTGTACTGTCAGAGGGATAGATACTTAGATCAGTGGAACAGAACAGAGAACCCAGAAGTACATCCACACGAATATTTTTGTGTACAACTTATTTTTGACAAAGACACAAAATCAATTCAAGGGAGGAAAGAAAACTTCCCTTGAGAAAACAAGTGATGCTGTAGCAATTAGATATCCATAAACAAACAACAGAAAAAAACTGGACCTCAAACTAAGTCTTATACCTCATGCAAAAATTAATTCTAAATGGATAACAAACTTAAATATAAGGTGTAAAGCTCTAAAATCTTTAGAAAAAAAATGCAGGATAAAAATCCTTGGGATCTAGGGCTAAGTAAAGAGTTCTTAGACTCTGGACAGCAAAGACATAATCCATAAGAGGAAAAATTAATAAATTGAAGTTTATTAAAATAAATTTTTTTTCTCTGTGAAAGACTCTGTTAAGAGAATGAAAAGACAAGTTATGGATTGGAAGAAAATATTTGCAAACCATACATTTGACAAAGAACTGGTATCTAGAGTACAGAAAGTCTCAGAACTCAATAGCAAAAGACAAAAACAAAAACAAAACAAAAAAAACCAACATGCAATCCAATTAAAACACCGGCAAAAAACATGAAGTGACATTTCTCTGAAGAAGATATGCAGATGGCAAATAAGCATATGAAAAGATTTTCAAGATAACCATAAGGGAATGCAAATTAAAACTACAATTTAATACCACTACATACTATCAAAATGGCTAAAAAAAAAAAAAAAACAGTAGCATCAAATGCTAGCAAGGATATGGAGAACATATCCATTGCTAGCAATATCATACATTGTTGGTGGAATGTAAAATAGTAACATCACTCTGGAAACAGTTTGGCAGTTTTTTACAAAACTAAACAGGTAACTCGGCAGTTATACTCCTGAGCATTTATCCTAGAGAAATGAAGACTTATGTTCACACAAAAACCTGTACATGAATGTTTATAGAAACTTTTTTTTTTAAACATCTTTATTGGAGTATAATTGCTTTACAATGGTGTGTTAGTTTCTGCTTTATAACAAAGTGAATCAGTTATACATATACATATGTCCCCATATCTCTTCCCTCTTGCGTCTCCCTCCCTCCCACCCTCCCTATCCCACCCCTCTAGGTGGTCACAAAGCACCAAGCTGATCTCCCTGTGCTATGCGGCTGCTTCCCACTAGCTATCTATTTTACGTTTGGTAGTGTATATATGTCCATGCCACTCTCTCACTTTGACACAGCTTACCTTTCCCCCTCCCCATATGCTCAAGTCCATTCTCTAGTAGGTCTGTGTCTTTATCCCGTCTTGCCCCTAGGTTCTTCATGACCTTTTTTTTTCTTAGATTCCATATATATGTGTTAGCATACGGTATTTGTTTTTCTCTTTCTGACTTACTTCACTCTGTATGACAGACTCTAGGTCCATCCACCTCACTACAAATAACTCAGTTTCGTTTCTTTTTATGGCTGAGTAATATTCCATTGTATATATGTGCCATATCTTCTTTATCCATTCATCTGTTGATGGACACTTAGGTTGCTTTCATGTCCCGGCTATTGTAAATAAGGTAGAAACTTTATTCTTAATAGCCAAAAACTGGAAACAACAAAGATGTCCTTCAATGGATAAACTGTTAAACTATGGTACACCTATACCATGGAATAATATTTAACAATAAAAAACTATTATTACATGTAATAACTTGGATTAATCTCCAGAGAATTATGTTGAGTGAAAAAAAGTCAATCCCCAAACATTACATATTATATGATTCTTGAACCATATATAATATTTATAACATTTAATATTATTATTATTTAAATATTAAATATTTAGTATTGTTAATATTTAAATATTTAATATTTGAACCATATATAACATTTTTGAAATTTAAAAAATTACAGAAAAGGAGAACAGATTAGTGGTTGCCAGTGGTTAAGGAGGGGTTAGGGATGGGAAGGAAGTAGATGTGGTTATTATAAAAGGGCAGCATGAGGGATACTTGCAGTGATGGAAATGTTCTGCAATACTGACCTTGATACAATCTTGATTGTATCAAGGTCAATACCCCAGTTGTGATATTATAATACAGTTTTGCTGGATGTGTTCTATTAGGAATCATGGGGTAAAGGGTACATGAGATTTCTTTGTATTATTTCTTACAACTGCATGTGAATCTACAATTATCTCAAAAAATTCAATGAAGAAATAAAATTTGTATAACTAAAACAAAATAGTTTCTATTCAAAAGAATAAAAATTTCATGAACTAAGTATAAAAAACTCATATTGCTTCAGATACAGGAGTTCACTTCATTTAAGCCTTCCCCAAATAATTCAAATGTTCAATAACAAAAGTACCAACCTAGAGAAAATGTGCATTTCGGCAGAAAGTCAGGCTCTCGCCATTTCAGTGGTTTGATGGGGAAAAAAATTAACAGGCCTTATGATTTGAAAACCTTTTGAATACTTCTCAAAAACAAAGAGCTGTTTCCTGATGCCCAAACTGAGCAATTCTATAGTGTTTTGTTTGTTTTGTTTCTCCTGAGAAAGGTATGCAGTCTTACCTAGAACAGCAGGTCAATTAAAAGGACCTTAAAACGATGCTTTCCTCTTTTTAGTAACTTTGTGAAATGAAATTTAAAAAACATCTGCAAATCTATTTTTTAATTATTATTTAGAGAGATAGTCCTATTTGATAATGCTTTATGCTTGGATAAAAGACTTCTCAAAGCTACAGAACGCGATGCTATTATGTAACTGTCCCAAAACACCTCTATCATTTTGTTCTTCATTATCTGTTGTTTTTTTCCCTTTTAACACCTCAGTGAGAAACATTTATCTGGGCCATTTGCTTGCTCATATGGAGATTTTAGGAAGAGGGAAAAAGCCAACAATCTAAGTAAATTCAGCATCGTATCTTCAATCCCTGAACACCATCTTCTTTAGAAAACTTATTAGCTTATTATTTTTCATGAAAGCTGAAAGCACATTATGGAGCTCTAGTCTGTCAAGCATTTCCACCACATTTGGACTTAGTAGGCCTAAGAGTTACCATAGTTACTAATTAACTCTGTCCTGAATGCATTAGACTCCATAGCAGAGATTGTTACATTATGTAAAAATGCTTTTGCTCTAAATAAATTAAGAGAATATGCTAGATGAATTAAATCTTACTGCAAATAAAATCAACTCACCTCTTATTAAACTATTGAAGTTTTTTAATCTAATAAGCCTCAGAATTTGCAGTATTTTTACCTTTGACTAGCTCAGTCTAAAATACAGCTAAAATGTTGTCTCTCTCCTTCATTTTTGTTTTTAAAATATAATATATTGTTATCCTTATAAACATAATCTGTATTCTTCTGGATCCAAGGTCATGTTCATAGTAAATTTTAATGCATTGTACTATTAAAATAAGATTTAAATGTAAGTATTTTCCAAGTTATTTTATTGTAACAATTTTTAAAAGTGTATGCAAACCATTACAATGGTACAGTTTTTCCTAGAAAGCAATGTATAGTTTCTAACTATATATGAGACAGTAGGAAAGAATCAATAAAGCTTGTCTTTTTTCTAGTTTCCACACAATATTTTGAATTCTCACATCAATTTATTTGAAATTTTAAAAATTAACTTGTTTTTGAATTCCGTATTTTATATCTATAGACATTTTAAATGCTTATATTTACAGTATAAAAAGTTATTAAAATAAAAATAGAAAAAATTTAAACATACTTAAGCCTTATGATAGTTACACCAATTTAACAGAAGAAAACAATCCTAAATGTCAACAAATAACAAATAACCTGTTTATGAGGAAATTAATTTTACAATGATTTTTATCCATTTGTTATCCATTTAAATTTGGTTAATAAATTATCCAAATAATCATATACTTTTGTAACACTGATGTAATATAAATTAAAAACAAGAATAAATTAATGTTTTCAGTGTCTAATATACATCTTGTAAAATAAATTCTACATCCATCTCTGAGGAGTGTAAAGTTCACATGATAATATTGGGACAAACAACAAGAAGAAGTGTTTAACAGAAAAAAATACCTGTGGAGCTCTTCACCTGAATATCTTACAGTGGAAGATGTCAAAGCACCTCAAATCCATATAACCACACCATTATCTTTCCCATTAAACCTGTTACTCTTGTGGTGTTTCCTTATTAATTTATGGACCCTCACCTACCCATTTAAGCCAGAATTTAGAAATGATTTCTTCTATCTAACCACCCTATCTCACACATATAACATACATCCAGTGGGTCACAAATGCCTTAAAGGTTTTCTTCTGTCACTTTCTCTCCATTTCCTGTTCCCATTGTCTTTTTTTTTAAAGATTTTTTTTTGATATGGACCATTTTTAAAGTCTTTATTGAACTTGTTACAATATTGCTTCTGTTTTATGTTTTGTTTTCTTGGCCGAGAGGTATGTGGGATCTTAGCTCCCCAACACAGGGATAGAACCCGCACCCCCTGCATTGGAAGGTGAAGTCTTAACCACTGGACCACCAGGGAAGTCCCCCCCATTGTCTTGATTCAGGTTTTAGTCTCTCTCTCTCTCTGTCTCTCTCTCAAATAGAATAGTCTCCTAACTGTTCTCCCCACCACCAAATTTGTCCTTTACAAATTCATTCTCCATATTACTCTCCAGTCTCCTTCTAAACTGAAAAAAATATACATATCATATTACTTCTCTGCTAAGATCCTTCTATTCATTGGTGCATTTATTAAATCAATACTTACAGAGACCTATAATACTCTACACCTATAGATGCTGAGTATATAATGAGTATGACACTAGTGCATGTCCTTATAATCCTCAGGCACATTTACAGAGTCCCTCTGTGTTCCCACAAAGCCTCCTTCTGTGCAGCCTCATAAAAGTGAAGAATAGCCAAAAGGAATTCCTTTCCAAAGCCCTGGGTAATTCCAATGCCTGGTGATCTGGGGGAAACCTTAGAAGAAACTCTGATCTACAAGACAAAGACTAAAAACCTTATGATGAAACAAATGGCCTTTTATTCTCTAGTACTGGTCTCTATTGCATCCCTTTCCACTGCCCTCCCTTTACCTAAGAGTCTACATACTCTGATACATACCCCCCGAATTCCATGATTTCTCCAGACCCTACTTTTTTCACATGCCATTTGTTTTCTCAGCCTCAGCACCTTACTCCTTATGTGCCCAGAGATTTCCCTTTCCCTTTCAAGATTCAGCTCAAATGTCATCTCTCTAGGGAAGACTTCCTTGATCAGTTGCCTATCCCCCAAACTCCTTCTGTACTCTCATGTCTTACATATAAAACTGACTTTTCAAATACATAATAGAATTCAGAATTACTGAAGCTATGGGGAGACAGGTACTCTCATGCACTGCTGGTGGGAGTATAAATTGGCATGATCTCACTGGAAGGCAATTTGGAAGTGTCTCATGAAAATGCACATGCTAGTTGATTTCTTTTCCTCTTTCTCTTGAATGCTCCCTCTCTAACTGAAAATATGACCAGTGAGAAAACAAAGATATAAGTAGATAAGTGTTATTTCAGTCTCACTAATAATATTAAAATTGGAAATAACCCAAATAGTCAACTATACAGGAATGCTTGAATAAAATATGATAAAGTGGAAAAAAACAAGCCAATCAAAGAATGCTTAATTGCCTGGGGAAAATATCATTATCATTAAGGAAGTAAAGCAGAATATAAAATTTTATGAACAATTTTCTTTTTAAATGTTACAAATATGCATACTAAAAAGAATGAAATAGAATATAACAAAATGATATGGTGATTATCACTGGATAACAGTTTTGTGGGTAAACTGTATTTTTCCTCTTTCTATATTCTCCAATTATTGTGTGTCAGGTTTAATAATAAAAATAGTATATTTCAAATGAATTAGCAGATTGCTAAGGTGAACTAATCCATCCATCTATCCATTCATCCATCATTGAAAAAGGTCATTCCAAAGGTTTTGTGCAAACATATTCTTAGTTACACCTTGTTTCTGCCCCTAATCACTGAAATGAACGGTGCCAGGGTCTTCAATTCTGTCTTATCAGCTAGAGAAAGACTGTCTCCAGATAGCATGCTTTCAGAAATCGGACACACTGTAATAGAGAAATGTGAGCTCTCGTAAATGAATGCACACTGCATAGACTTTGAACGCTTGCCCTACCATATAAGTGGGATTGTGACTGCTAATGACCTTCAAAAAACAAGATATTCATTATATCCAGGTCATACTGACATTTTCCTTATTACTGGGAAAAAAAAAAGTCACTTTCAAAGAGCCACTGAAAAGTCACAGAAAAACTTTCCAAAATTCTATGTAAAACCAATTCTCCCTAACTCATATTGATTTTTTCTCTCTTTTCCACCTTGTTTATTGCTCTTAGGGACATCTGGCGATAGAGGCTGGTGTGTTTAGAGCACAGCAGAGGATGCTGCAAAGTCCCTTGAGTGCTGATCTTGGGTAAGAATTCTTCTCATTTGATATCTGGGGCTCTCAAGCTGTAAATGAGGATAATACCCTAAGCCCTTACCATTTTGATAAGAGAATCATAAAGATTACAGAATTGTAAAAATGAATGAGATACAGGTAAAAATTGTCATTGGATTTTACCAATAACCATATTATAATCGTCATGTTTGAAGGAGAGAAAGTAACAGTGAGCGTCATCCACATTACACAGAGCATCGTTCCTGTGGACTTTCCAGACGTTAGTCATCTGAGAACATATTTTTATGTACTGAACTTTTTAGTCACTTGGATGCAAAGAGGTCTGAAGAACGATCACTGCTTTGAATGGAATTGTTCTTTCTTTTTCCTTGAGGCTGTCAGCAAATGCCCTCAATAATCCATACCCTCAATAGAGAGATCTTGAAGAAAAACTGCCAAAGAGATGCACAGAAAAAATTCTCGCTAAAAAGCAGCAGAGCAGTCAACTGTTTCCAATAATAGCTCCATTATCACACTGATTGATTGTAAAAAAATAAAATTAAAATTAAAAAAAAGACAGAGACAAAAGGAAAAAGAAAGAAAATCTCTTATTTTTTTTAACAGGCCGAGCAACTTCTGAACAGAGTTCTTTAGTAAGCTTACCAAGAGGCAGAATAATAACTTTGCAAGTCTTGGTGTCACTCATAAAGAAACTGAAATCCTTGCGTTTTTCAGCATTTTATCACTTAGAGAGTTGAAAGTTTTTTTCATTGCTCTAGACATTATTTTCTTTTGCTACCTGTCATTTTCCGTAGGTAGAGCACTGATCCGTTGTATCTGAGGAAAAAAAAAAAATCCACACAACCCCTGCCTGCAGCCAACAAACGTCGCAAATCTTCAAACTGATTTTCAGAATAAAGTGGTCTATTTCCCAAAGATTCATTCTCCAAAAATGAAGCCTCAAGTCAGCTTCTGTGAAAGAGCACAGACCCATGCAGACAGAGCATGGCTCTTTTCTTCCCACCTGTGCAGCTCCTCTGAAGAGACAAGTTCAAAGCTTTGGTAAAGTGAAATGCACACTACCACTGGAATCGTTGGTCTTCCAAGAAAAGGGCAAAAGGATAGAGATAGAAACAATATACCATAATAGTCAAAACGGAAGGTTACAACACTTGCTTGCTGTGTGACTTACAGCTAGCTATTCACTCGCCTTCTCTGTTAGCATTTCCCCATTTATAAAAATAAAGGATATGCTGTGGCCTAATGCTTTCCAAACTCAATAGGAAATCATATCAAATAGCAAATTCCATTTCATGGAGCCCTTTGAGATCTTTCAGAATAGTAAATCTCCAAGTACAAAAATATCATGAAAAGCAGAATGACAGCTTAGCAGTCAACTGGAAAGGTACAGAAGGAAGAAGTGTGTGGTTTACTTTTTCTGAGAATGTTCTATGAACTGAGGCTTTAAGCAGAGACAACACATATGCTTTTGTACAGAGAAAATCAAAAGTGAAGGTAAAGGATTTTAATTTTATAAATCACAAATAAGGCATCAGCAGAGCTTCAGGCATTAGAGAAAAACAAAGGGAAGCACACAAATTCCAAAATTTCTTACACTGGAATGGAGACTTTTTTTTTGCAAATGGCTTTTACTAGGTTTTTGAGCTTTGAGAGGTTTTTATTTTTTAAGATATATTTTATTTTATTTTTAATTTTTTTAATTGAATGATTCTTTTAATTCTGTAGTGCTTTACAATTTTCAAAAGTTTCACACACATGATTTCATATAATCCCATTAGTAACTCCTTTTCCCCCCACCCATCTTTGCCCCTCCCCACTGGTACCACTGGTTTGTTCTCTATATCTATGAGTCTGCTTCTTTTTTGTTTTTTTCACTAGTTTGTTGTATTTTTTAGATTCCACATATGAGTGTATTTGTCTTTCTCTGTCTGACTTATTCCACTTAGCATAATGCCCTAAGAAGTTTTTAATTGAAGAAAATATGTCACCGTGGGCAAAAGCTTGCTTTCTTTACCGTACACACACACACACACACACACACACACACACGCACATAACTTAGCTTTATTTCCCCCTACATATGATACATCTCACATTTCATTCTGGAGATATCTACTATGTGACTGTCAAAAATAGGTTCGAGGTCACAGTTCTGTGTAGATCAGAAATGATAATTCATAATAAGTGTCAACCACTGCCTCTTCCAGAACCCATGACAAACATTACTAAACAATCAGGGAAAGTAGGCCGGGCAACTACTGTCAATGGTCCAGATTGGTACACAGTTGAAACGCGTTTTCCCTTCCTATTATAATGAAAAGAGCACTGGGATAGGGTCAGAAGTCCTGATTTCTAATGCTAAATCTGTACTATCGTTTAGCAAGCCACGTAATTCCCCATGCCTTGGTATTTCCTGTAAAAATGAGAGTTTAACTAGGTAACCTCCAAACTACAACCCATTCCAGTTATTAGTGATTCCAATGTATACAAATGTTTTTGTCACACTACCAAAAACTCCACCACCACTACTAATGCGTATATTCACATTAATGAATGATATTCCACGACTATAGTTTCAGGGTCTGTCCCATACAACACTCCCCCCCTAAAAAAGAACACTTTATACAGGCAATACGTTAAAGTTAACTGGTCATTTATAGCCCCATTTGAATGAGTTTATCAGGTTCTTTCTAATCAAGGAGCACATCTACACCTCTCTTTACACTCTCTCTTATTTTCTTACTAATTAAAAAAGTAATTAGATCAATTAATTGTTTTAGTTACAAAATCAAAAATTACTGTGTATTTATAGCAAGCCTGGTGATTGGGGAGATTTCTTTCAGAAAATTATGAAATCTTTATGTTCTAATGACTATTTTCTCCCCATAATTTAGTGCTCACTCTCTCTGAAAGTAATGATAATTGGCATGGAAAGAAACACTAGTGCTCTACTGTAACAGCCTACATGATTAGAATGTGGTGTGTCAATGTTAGAGCATTCCATTTTTAGTATTGGTCCTTATCTCCATGGAGCAACTGAAAAAAATCAGATTTTACATTACATAAGAAAAAAGAATAAGATACAGAACAGTGAAGAGAGATGACAATTTTAAGTATTAAAGAAATAGTGGTATGAGGAAAAATGTTAAAGAAGGGCACTCGTGACTGCCAACTCAATCTTCAAGGAGGAAATGAATTAGTCAGGGAGATGAAACCATGGACATGGTTACTCAGTCTCACCTTCAGTCGGGAATCAGACTAGCCATCAGGAAATCATATTCTTTGTATGATGCTGGGCAAGCTGTTTCCTCACTGAGGCTTACTGCATGCATTTCACAACAACATGAGGGATACTGTCATATAATCTATAAATATATGTATCATTTAATATTATAAATTATTATATATAGTTATATATTAATGAAATTGATCTTTTTCTCAATGTGGGGAAAGTAAGTGATTTTAAAGCTTAGGCGATATTTATACTCGAAGACACTAAACCCCTTCACAACAGGTGAAAGAACTGATTAGTTCTCTTATTTACGAATAATAAAAAATTATGATTGTATCCGTTTCCTAGGGCTTTCATAACAAAGTACCACAAACCTTGTAGTTACAACAACAGAGATATATTTTCTCACAGTTATAAAGACAGAAAGTCTGAAAGTCTGAAATTAACATGTCAGCAGGGTTGTTTCCTTCTTGGGTGAATTCACTCAGAAGGTGAATCTGTCCCATGAGTCTCTCCTAGCTTCTATTGTTTATTGGCAAGCCTTGGTGTTCCTTGGTTAACAGCAACAGAACCTAGTCTCTGTTGTTACACAGTGTTCTCCCTGTGTGTGTATATGAGTCTGTATCTCTTCTTTGTATTTTAGTCTGTCTGTAATAGCAAAAACCTGATAGATTAGTGAGACAACTATCCTGAGATCATACAGCTAATAAGTGGGGGAGCTTAGTTTCAACACAAATCTGTCTGATTGCAAAGTTTGTGTTTTTAACCACCACTAGATAGTTCTGTACTTGTCTAGTCAGTCACAGTGCCAAGTATAGCCAAAAAAAGAAGGGGAAACAGAATGTACTGAAATTGGAAGATAATGGAAATTTAACCACTTGCATAGCAACTCTTACAACAAGTGTGGATTCAATTAAATTATACTCAAAGTGTTCCCTTTCTGGTTTGAAACATTAACACCAGAAAATAGGCTAAGGGTCATTACTAGCATGAGTAAAGCTTACTCTTTGCTAGCAAACATCATGGAAGCAACTAGCCAAAGAACAGACTTAAAGCTCCATGAGTATAGGGACTATTGAGTTTATCACCCTAGCTTCAGGTTCTGGCACTGGATCTTCAATTCTGCCACATAACAGCTAAATACCTAACATTTCAAAAGAACTTACAAGGGGCCAGGTAATATAATAAATGTTTTCCTTACATTATTTTATTTTATCTTTCACATGAATGCTATGAGGGCTATTATCCCCATTTATACATTAGGAAACTGAGGCTTAGAAAAAGGTTATGAAGCTTGTGAGTGGTGCCATGCGAACATCAATCCTAGCCTAATAAGTTACTAACCTTCACACTTTGGATAACATAAAGAGCAATATACATTCACCAGATGTCCAGACATACCACTAGCATCTACATAATTAAATCCTTCCAGAATAGCTGCAAATCTTGGATATAACAGTAACTGTTGACAACTGTCTAGTATCATCATTGAGAATGACAGGAAGTAGAAAGCTAATGACTTTAGGCCTAGATTTTTCTCCACAGAGCCATTAACCCTGCAAGCAACCCATGAAAGTCAGGTATTGTTGGCATAAGCATTTTTAATTCCTAAGAGAACCATCAACCTAGAAAACATAAACAAAAATGTAGATTTTGTTTCACTAATAAGAACATTTTTTGAGACTTATCAAGTAAACAAATTCTTCAGCTTTGCTATGTGCAAGTAGATGGCTTTCTCAGCAAATTGGCTCTTCACATTTGGGAAGCATGCCTTGAAGAAGGTTGATTAAAACAGAAATAAAAGAATAACTGGTAACATCAGTAATCCTGATGATCAAACACCAGATGGTAGCCTCTTATCAGAGACAGACAAAACAGCATGCCGCATGTCCTCCAGACCATCTTAAACAAAGCAGAACTAGCGACCACAAGGAAAGAGGCTATGATCAGAGCAGCATCCATTTCTAACATTTCACACCTAGTTCATCTTCATCCACACTTTCTGCTAACAAAGCCATACCATCCATGTTATATGTGATGATGACTGGCAAATTCTGTCTATTCTACCGATCCACCGATTATACACATTTCCTCTAAGTATCACTGTATTTGCAGCTGGGAAATACATAATCATGACGATAAAATGTATTGAGTGCTTATTATGTACTAGCTAACTGCAGACTGTGCACACAGTACTATGTGATGTGCTGAGTTCTACATGTATTATCCCATTTAGTCTCAAAAGAACCAGTGATATTAATACAATTACAATCCACATCTTACAGAGGAGGAAAGTGGCGATTGCAGTGGTGAAGTTACTTGCACAAAATCAAACCCAAGTCTCTCTTATTCCCTTCCATTTGCTCTTAAACCCTGCATTCTGCTTAATTATATTTGTTAGTCAGGGACTAGTCAGTAACAGATAATTCTATAGTCACAGAGGAGTGGCAGAGAACAAATCCTGCAATCTCGACATCATACAACTCTTGTATCAGACACAGTTAGCAACAGGAAACAGTATTGAGCCCAGACAAAGAGACTTGAATGAAGAGGTTGTTTGCAGAGGTGTTGGCAAGGTTAATGGAGAGAGAAAGGAGGTAGGTTGATGTTCACAGAGATTAGCAACAAAGGGAAACCAAGGCCAAAAGAAGATGGGAAGAAAACAGTATTAGTGGAGCCAATGAAAATGAAAACCACAGAGGAGCTGTACTGTATAATAAGGTCAAGGCACTAGAGCCATGAATGAGAAGGGACAAAATACCCTGACACCTCCCCTTCCTTTTTCCAATATTTGCCAGTGCTTCCCATTGGCAGACCCAACTGAGAGCCATTCAGCAAGAGAGCCCAGGTGATACAGTCTTTAGAAGCCAGGGAACACAGCACAGACAGTAGAGGATGAATCCAGGGAGCCACACCAACACACTTGTTATAAAGGATCTGGAGACCATGCTGAGACTGACATCAAGGTTAAAAGTCTGAAACTAACCTGATAAATAAGCAAAAGCAGTTATCACTTTTCAGTTTGTGGCCTTTAAAAATTACCATACGGTACTGCCCTACACAATTTCTGCCCCCTTAGGTATGCCCTTATGTTTGCCAAATGCCACAGGTTAGCATTATTTCAGAAAAATCAAAAATCTGCTTACAGCAGAAGGAATCTTCCTCCCTTGAAACTGTCACCCTATAGTCATTGGGCTGTGTTCTTCCTGATACAGGCTGTGCATTGGTTCCACATTTCCCTATGGAACTCACCCATTTTTCATGTTTCAGAATCCCCAGAAATCTAGCTCTACAAAAATATGTGGGATATAGTGATGCAATCATAGCAGAAACATGAAGGCTGTGAGGAAATAAAAAGTTGTACAAGGAGGTGTGGGTTGGTAGAAACTAAGAGGGAGGATTTATGTTATAAGCAGACTAAAGAAAGTGATGCTTATCAATTGTGACTTGATCGAGTGTGAATCCCTTGATACTCTAGAGACAAAGACAAACCAAATGAGAATGACAAAAGAATGTTTTAGGAATTGGTCCACCAAGATTCAAGTCAATTAATATTAAAATAGTGCTCCCATTTTCAAAAGATTTAAAACTAGTTCAAATCGGTATTTAGTTTTTGCTTAGTAGTTCTAACATTTTAAGTTAAAAGAAGCAATAAATCAGTCCCTGGGACAGGTATTCAATTAAGTAGTGTATTTCTAGAATATCCTCAACAGCAATAGATTAAGAAAAAATAATGTCACCTTATTTGATCATATCAGGCTATTCTTTTTTCATCTTGGGAATGGCCCAAAGTTAGTTTTCACTGGTAAACTGAGAAACACAGTGCATGAAGCAACAAAGCTGGGAAAATAAACAAAGCAAAGCAAATTGCTATTTGCAATATTACTTACTTCATTAGGCGAACACCTTTCGGGAAACACTAAGAACCATGCATTGAAGTTACACATGCCAATTAGGATATTTTCTATGATCCATTAGGTTTCCTGCAATAGAAAAATTAATTATGTTGCCATTTCATAATTGTCTCCTGAAACATTTATGCAGGTGTCAAGGATGCATTTCACACAATTCAGCACCCCATGATGCCTTTAACAAAAACATTAAAAATGTGGTGTATAAGTGAAGAATTTCTGTGGATTGAAATGCATAATAGAAGTGAAAGTGGCAACTTTTGAGAAACAAAACATTAAATATACTTGGGGGACTTAGAGCTTTTCCAAGGATGTATTTGTTGTTGCTTTTTTTTCCCTCTGGATTTAGATTTGCCCTAAGATGCTGAGAACTTTTCTGATAGATCTTTGAGAGAAAATTTGAAGGCTAATGTGCCAATGTTCTCTTCTACTCTGAGGTCCTATAGAAAATCCACAGCAGTATAATTTGTTACCCCCACAATACATATCCATAGTTATTTTTTATAAACTCCCTCCAAGTAGAAAACATCCATTTTTAATTTCCAAATTATTATTCACAATCCAAAGTCTTTCCTTTTGGATTTGTTTCTCTTGATACAAATCCCTATGTAGTTTCCCAAGTCAAGATGGTAAAGGAAAACACTTTATAGGAATTTGTTAACTCCCCTGTAACAACTAATTTTGAAATGTAGTATCATCTTTAGCTGCAATTATTCTAGCATATATGATTGAGAATCACCAGAAAAATGTCCCCTGGTTCCATTGTTACACCCTTCTCAGATCTTCTTTGTATTAACAAATTTGGAGTCCGAATCTTCCATTAAAAATGCATATTTTCAATGTCATGTTATTTTAGAAGGCCTTAAAATAGTATGTCAGGTATAGTGTTTAATGTTTTATGAAGCATCTATTGCCTTACAGGATCCTTCCAGCAACTTTATGGGACAGAAAGGACAGGTGGTATGATCTCATTCCGCAGTTGAAGAACTGAAGCTTAGTGATGTTAATGACTTGTCCATTTATTCAACTAAGTTGTGGAGGAGAGGACAGGAGACACAACATGGGGCACCTAACTCTTTGCTCCTTGATCATATTGATACCACGTGGCTTCCTAGCAGGATGGAGCTCAATTTAAAGGAGTAGATGGCTCCAATCACCCCGGTCTCCTTAAAGCATGGAGAAACTCAGTAGTCAAACTATACCTCTCTAATGCCCTACATGGTGGTCACCTCGATCTCCTAGGCCAAGATAATAAGGAACCCTTTAGGGGACTGTACTTCCCAGGTGCTCAGAAAGCCATGGAGTCTGCTACCAGTTAATTCCTTTTCTTTTTAAATCCACTGTTTTTTATTGTAGACTCTAAATTAGGACTCTAGGTTTTATGTCTGGCTGGGCCACTGACTTGCTATCTTATCCTGAGAAATGAACTTGACCTCTATGCTTAACTAGCTGCAAAATGACTATAATAAGGGTCATCTCTCAGGAGTGGTGTGCAAATTCTTTTATTATAATTGCTATATTCCATCATGCAGAGGAAAATGCTATGCCAACTACAGATTAGGACTAGGTTAGATGCCAGTAAATCTTAAGCAGGAGAGTAAAGATATTTATCAAGAATGACTTTCTTAAAAAGATGTATAGCATCAAATATTTACAGCATTAGAAAATGCATTTCAAGGACTGTCATCAGTACGATAGCCTTCTCTCTGGAAATGTTAACACCTAACAATGATGGAAAAAATTCAAAGTTGTTTCTGAGCCTACTGATTTCATTCAAAAACAAAAACAAAATGCAAAACTGCAAAGCAATCTAGGAAAAAAGAAAAAAGCAGTAGGCAAGATTTCAAAGGATATTCCAGTTGCCCAAATCAATGCTTCCTGCTCAGCTTGGCTAACCATGTGGGTTGGTCATTATCATCTCTTCTTATTATCCTCTCCCCACCAACCAATTATCTACCAGATGAAACAATCTCTATTATACATCAAGTAAAAGCATTTGGATGCCCTGTGCTTTGTCTAATTCTAGGCGGGCAGAGTTATGAAGAAACAATTTAATATGTGGGGATAAAGTTCATTTCCAATGGGTTATAAAGGTATTGCAGAGCCTTTGCCAATATTAGAGTGTGGATAATTTTGCTGCAGACCATAGGGAATGATTTATGAATGATGCCTGCAGAAAAGACCAGGGCTGGCCTCCCAATTAATCAAATTCTAAAGCACCTTAACAAAGAATGCCGTTCTGGTCACTGGAAGCTCATTAGTCGAAGATGACCCCCTAGTCTTAAAAGAAACCATGTAATGAAAATAATCTATCAGCTAGGAAATGATGAGTACTATCTCTCAATGAGACAAATCCAGTGGTATGTTTAATATAAATAAATAAAGTCTACCCTAAATTTGTATAATTTGTGGAGGAACTTTAATATATGTTTATAAAATAAGAAATGACCTCCCCTAAAGAAACACTAAAACTAAATAATCAGTTTCCTAGTGACTCTCCATGTCATTACCCAATCTAAGAAGCATTTATTCTTACCTTTTGCTATAAAAACTAATTTCACTGTGTGGAGACAATATAGACAGTCTTTTTGGTTTATTTACTGTGTATACCATAAACAAAACCCAATCCAGAGTGCTGATTGGTTAACAGGGTGCTATAATTCATCAATGAAGGTGGCAGAGGTGGTGTTACAAAGAAAGCTGGCAAAAGAGCTACTCACATAGATAACACAGCAATCATGAACTGTAGCACCCACAGCTCACGTGGTTTAACCCTGAACATTTTAACACATACCCACTTTCTTCTTTTGACCTCCAATACAATAAATTGATACATCACCATCATTGTCTCAAATAACTCAAAGAACATCCATGGAGAGCACTGGGTCTCTCTGTGGCCATTACTAAATGGCATCCAAGCCCAGAGGAGATGATCTCCAAAGTTCTTTTTATCAGAGGGAGAAGGTCTGGTACAAATCACCTAAGTGAGAAAAAGCTCCAAGGGAAAACAGGAGGGCTGTGAAGTGCAACGAAGTACCGAACAGCAAAGTGAGCATTCGTGAAGACCACCACTATGGCAGACTTCAGGAATTCTGCAGTGAACATCCCCCCCATCCTCCGATACATTTTCTCTTTAACAATGATGTCAGATAAACTAAAACCCTCACTATTCATTCCACAGTGAGTGCCCTTGTGAGTAGAGCAACTAAAAGCAGCTTTGGAAAACTGTGAAATGAATTGAATCTCAAACTGTTCCTGGGCAATAATCATATTTTGTGCTACGTTCTGTTGTAATTAAACAATTCCCCACCAGTGTCACACTGAGCTAATATGCTCTTTTACCAATAGGCTGCTAAAGGCTTATATTAAATATCCAGTAATGAGATAGCTTTGCCCTATTACCATCAGAGTTATTTTTAATATGTCAGATAAGATGAACCTATTATGAAAATATTTCATCTTTGAATCCTTCCAGAAAAATTCATAGTACGTCCAAATATACTATCTCAAGTCCTTCCCACATTCCTTTAGGAAGGATGGGTGGGATTATTGCCATTCCAATTTACATCAAGGTAAAAGGGGGGTCTGGGCTGTTTGGGACTGATCCAACTGTTTTGGCAGTATTGCCTGGTCAGTTCAATGAAGCAAGCAGTTGAACTGTCATGTCGGCCAAATCAAATCTATGTGACGACTGTTAGTAAATCAGTTCTTGGTCCTGGTAAAGACATATAGGGATGTGTCATCATCATTTGTGAGGAGTATTGCAAGAAATTTGTTACTTACAAGAATTAAAATATAAAAGATATAAAATATAAAATGATTTGCTTTTTTCATTAATTAGGGCAGATTCAGATTCTCTTTAACACTGACCCTGTCACTCACTGAATATCTGATGTCTCCCCTTGAGGGAAAAGGGTGGCATTACAGCTGGAATAATAGGAATTTATACAGTATACATACTGAATTATCAACAGCTACTTTCAAATGTGTGAAGGCTAGGGGAAAAAAGTGAAAACTCATGAATTTCAACTAAATTATTAGGCTGTATTTTGTCTTCTTACATGACTAAAGCAACCAGGTGTTCATCTGAAAAACCCCAGACTCTATCACAATTCTTACAGGCTTTGCCACAAGGCAAAGTAAAATCCCAGCAGTAGCTGATGATTTGCCCAAGGTCACAGAATGTCAACATGGTGGACCCCAAGTAAAGGAAGACTTTTTTCACAGTGACATGCTCTAAACTAAAGTAGAATGTGCTGTTTAGTAGCTCAGAATCTGGAGTCAAATTTCCTGGTCTTAAATCCCATCACTACCTCTTACTAGCTTTATAACTTTAGGCATGTTACTTAGCCTCTCTGTGCTTCAGTTTCCACATCTGTAAATTGGGCATTATAAGATAATGTTTGTTTCACAGGGTTTTATGGATATTAATCCAGTCAGTATTTGTTAAGTGTTATGCAGTGTCTAGACCATAGTATACACTCAATAAAGCTCAATAAATTCAAGTCATCACTATTATTCCCTAATCTAGTTAGTCACCAGAATCACCAAGGACCTTTGGAAACTTTCTTCCTGCCCCACTCACATTTACTGAATCAGTACATCAGGTGTAACTTAAGAAATTTGTTTAATAAAAGCTCTCTAGTGATCTCCTGATCAACTGAGCTTTAACACTATTTTAGCACTAACAAATCCTAATAATCACCTCAAATGGTTACAAACTTCTCAGAAACAATCCATTTGTTCAAAACTAATTGCTTTCATATGCATTACTTCGCTCATTTGCACTTATTTATATGCATATATGTCTGTCCACAACCTCTAATTTATATTAATTATTCACCATGATGGTTTATTATAATTATTTCCATTTTGCTATAAGAAATTATGTTAAATGAACAGACAATATATCTTACTGAAACTTAAGTACAGTTGATGATAACAGACCTAAATTTTCATCTCCCCACCTATGGGATGTTGATTTACTAATGTTCATTATTATCTCTATGATTTGCCTGCCTTCTTGCTAATGAGATTGTGTCCTTCCCTCTAAATGGTAACTGCTAGCTCATTTAACTATATATAGTGTATATATTTTAAATGTGGAAAATTTCATCATCAATGATGTATTCAATAATAGGTCAACTTAGAGAGATATATAAAGAAAAGCAGAGAAGTGATCTCCTTATTAAAAATTGGGCTTTAAGATACCAAATCAAGTAACAGGCAATGTTCTCCCTCAACGTAGGACTTTCTGTTACCCACAGGCCCCAGCCACATTTGCACCACGAACTGCTTTCTAAAAGTAGTAACACAGAAGACAAACATTATTCATTTGGACCTAAAATCTATCAGGGACTTTCAGGGATTTAGATGCTGTAGCCTGCAGCAGACAAGATAAGAAATACTTCAATAAAGATGCACTCAAAGGACTGTTTCCCCTTTTACTAGGAGAAAGGATTATATGAAATAGTATCTAAAGTTATCTGAGAACATTCTTTTAATATGCACAGACAGACACATATAGACGATGACCTCTTTTTTTTTTTACAAACACTATAATTAGAGATCTTATCAGAATAGTTACTCCTTTCTGCACATTTTGATGGAAAGAGAATAGGTTTAGTATGAGAGACACCTTCTCCCAATCCCTAGGTCCTTCATGACCCCCCAAGTGACCTCCTGAAAGGTGATTAATCTCTCCTAACTTGAGCTTTTTCACATGCAAAACAGGGAATTATTGCAAGGATTAAATTTGATAATGTGAAATTGACTGATTCCTTACCTAATGCAGAGTAGGTATTCAGTAAATATAAGAGTTTTAAAAATTTTCTTCTATTAATATTAACCGTACTTGAGTGTTGGTTGTTCCTGCATGTGTATAGCCTGTTCTTCCATTTCAGAAGAGAAAATTGCATCCTTTTTCAATACCTATTGTATTCTGTAATCAGTCCTCAACTGAAATTTTCAAGTTACAGTGTTTATACTACATAAACATGAAATGATCTGAAAGGGCTTATAATTTCTACTGAGCCCAGAGCTCACCCAAAACTTCAAGATTTATTTACTTTTAATCATTAAGACTATTTCTGTTTGAAAATAAAAAGACAAGAAGGGACCCCAGAGAAGGGGAGGAGATGAGAAGTGAGGAAAGGAGGAAGGAGAAGAGAATGGGAGAGGGATTGGTAGAAGGTAAAGAGCAGAGAAAGATAAAAGATGGACTGATATATAGTAAAAAATATTTACATCATCTTTTAGACAAAAAATGGCACACTCAACATTACTGTAGATAAATTCTCTTTTTATATATTAGTTACCAAGCTCTGAAACTAAATGAATATTAACTTCATTTGTTCATCCAAAAAAAATTAGACAATGCATTAGGGTAAGAATTTAGGTTATGGAAACACACAGAGAGACAAATATATGTATATATAAGCTGTACATTGGGAAAAGACCAAACAATATCTAGAAATAAAATGACAATAGAACATACAATGGCAAATGTCTTACTGTGGTTATTTAGTATATAGAAATTTAAAATCATGAACTTATTGTAGAGAGAAAGAATTGAGCTAGAAAATCACTTAATACAGAACCTGGACCCAAATGTAATGCCCAAATAACTACATGAATTTAAGCAAGTCATTTAAATTTTCTGGCATTTGATCTATAATTGTAAAATGGGATGATAAAAATACCTCTCCCACCTATAGTGCATTGTATTTAAAAAAAAAGTGAATGAGTATCTCACTACGTTGTTTTGAAATCAACGAATATCAATATTTATTGTAAATTGCTATCAAATATCACATATGTGACATTTCACATGTGATCACTGTCAATAACATATATATCCCTTTACAATGGAAATAAATAAAAATTAAACAAATGATGAGCCATTCATGTTCCTACATACAAAGATTTAATATTGTAAAAATATTATTTTTCAAATGATAAACTGTAATATGATTATCTTTCAATGAAAAATTTTAACATAAGTTCCATAGTTCATAAGGAATGATAAATAGGTGAAAGAAACCAGCTATTATTTTTAAAGAAAAGAATACTTAAAATTTATTATGAAACTAGAGTATGAAACTTTATTATAAATACAAACAAGCCAGTTCAGTAGTGACTATCTAAAACTGACCCTCACCACACATGCTCCAAAAAAACCTTACAGATCAACTAGAGGAAGAAGGATCCCAGATCTTCAGCATGACTAAAAAATAGAGAACATCATAAATAAATGATGAACGTCATAAACAAACTCATAAATGCCTGTGAGCAGAAAAATAAACAGGAATTATCAGAATATCTATGTTCTGAGACCCCATTCAAACCTTGCAGAGAGCAGGAAGGAATCTAGACAAACTGTGAAGAGCTATGAGGGGAACAGAAAACATAAGATGAACCTAAAATCACCCTCAGAAGGAGGAAGTTCATCCTAGGTCTAAAAATACTGAAAAAAAGTCCCAGTAGATCAGCACACTGACTTCAAGGAAGGGACTTAAAAGTGTGCAGGACTCAAGCAGGAAGCCTTAAAAAGCAATGTTTCTGGGATTGAAAAGGATAAGAAAGAAGTACTTTTAGGAATCTAGGTGATGAAGGGGAAAAAAGAAAAAGGGGGAAATGTATGAAGCAGGAAAAAAAAGGAACCATAAAATAGGATGAACAATTCTCCCCCCTCCTCCCAAAAAGCACAATCCACTGAAAACACAGAACTTTTTGCCAAACTGAGAAGAGGACAATCTTGAACTACAGGCCCATCCACATATGCAGAAATGTAAGAAAGCATCATTCACTAAACAATGCTGCTAGAAGAGGAAAATGAAAAATCAGGATCAAAACATCACACCTGATAAAAATTTCTCCCAAAAGAACCAACCATGTAGAAAACTGAAATGCAACTCTTCAAGTTAATTATATAAAGTACAAGCATTCTATGATAAAATGAAAACATGTTGCATCAGAAATACAAAAACAAAGACCAAAACAGACAAAAAACTGGGAGAAACGAAATCAGAGCTAATTGAATTCAGGAAAAAATAGGGATGAAAGTGGCACTTTTAATCAAAGGGAAGTATATGGCTATACAATAAATGGCACTGAGATTAATGACTATACATTTAAAACCAAATATGGTTATATCTCTACCTCACTTCTTATACTGAATAAATCCCAGATGGATTATTACTTTAAGTGTTTGTAAATATATATTAAAAGGAAAGTTGTAGAAGTTACTTTCTAACTATAAATCCAAATTAAAAGTTTGATAGATCTATGCAAAAATGAAAATGTTTACCTAAAAAGCCATAAATGGAATCAAAAGGTAAATTATAAACCAGAAAGATGTTTGCAAAACATATATCAGTGTTCCTTTGTATATATATCATTGTGTTGAGAGACCCATAGCTGGTGTATTAAATTAAGAGTATGCAGATTCCTGACCTGTTAAATGAGGAGGCACAAGCCACTCCCATGGGGTTGGCAGGTAGCTGCCTCAGCATCCGAGCTCCCACTTTGGGAAGTGAAAACCCCCCAAGGTCTGGGGTTTACCGGTCCGGAGGTGGGTAATGGATGGTAAACTGAAGAAGGTGATTGAGTTACATTCTTAAACATGAAGAAGAATTAGCTTATCAGAAGTTTATGTACCAATTAGTTCAAATGTCTTTGAGCAAAATGCTTTCATATGGTAGTTACAAAAGAGAATGATGGAGAAGTAGGCAGGGTCATATATATTGTTATTGTTAAAGTGCTTAAACTTTTTTCTCAAGACATATGGAGCTACTAAAAGATTCATAAGCAGTGGTAACATCACATAAATATTTTAGGAAAAAAAATCACGCAATATAATGTAGAAGATAAATTATCAGGTTGGGGGCATGCAGCAGACTAGAACAGAGAGCTGTAAAGAGTCAATGGTAATAATGCAAGTAAGGAATGATGAGGGGCAGAATTAAGTCAACAGTGTTAAAACACAGCATCCTTAGTGATTGTACTGCTGGTTCACATTAATTAAAACTATCATTTAATCCACAAATATTTGGGTCAGTATGAGGATGCATCAAAATATATCTTCTATTTTCATATTGTTAATTAAAAAAAGAAAAGGTTAGAATTTTGTCCATGTAGCAGAAAACAGAGGGCTTTATGCAACCAGCCTAGAAAAAAACATGGTATGTGGCTCTCCCTAGTCCTCCATACCACCTCCTTTTGTAATGAATTAATTATTTTGTACAGAAGCAAATTCAGTGCTGCTTGCTGATACCATCAGTTCAAGTAAAAGAAACCAATAATATACGTTTAGCAACACCAACTGTACTTAGAAACAGAAATGGAAATTACTTGTTGTAAAGTTTACATTATAACAGCCCGACCTCAAATTGCATATACATTTTTAAATGAAAATCTTGACACTATTTGATTAACCCTTCTTAAGTTAACCCTTAGATTTTTTTTGCCAATGTTCACAATAGACATTTATTACATTGTATAAACCATACACTTAAAACAGGTAATGGAAAAGAAGAAAAATTAACTTGTCTGTTTTACAAACAAAGTTGGAAGATAAACAGCAGTGGCAGCTACACAATTTTTTGAGAAACACTGTAAACATATCTTCCAAGATGTACTTTCAATTATTTGCTGTTAGGCATTCTGTCATAAATATTTGAAACATCTTTTATTTCCTAGAATAACAATCAGTGTCTATATTTATATTGTCCTCCTTTAAGTAAGCTTAATCTAATAAATCAAGAAATGATTTGCCCACACCTGACTCTATTCAACCCATAACTACATGTGGCACACAGAATAACCTTAGAATTTCCTGTTTTCCTATTCCTTTATTCTCAGACATTGTCAACTGTTCCAAATCTGCTCCCAAAACTCCACCAAATCACCTGTTTATCCAGCAAAGTAAGTTTATTAAACCTGCTGCAGTAAGAGAGAACACCTTTACTCAATAATGTCTCAGAAAGCTCTTGTCAGGAGAAGATTTTTACAGGATTTTTAGATCTGGACTCATTATTTAAGGCAGGTCTTTCAATGTGGGACCTGGCTCTATCTGGGATTGGGATAAACTTATGATGCAATATTTTAGGATTGGTGGACACAGTGAGGTTAGGGTCTTGATGTGTAAATAGTTGTTTGTTAAGTGAGTTATTTGCCCAGGTAAGCAATCTAGTGTCCTGTGCATGGGCTGTTTACCCAGATAAGAAAAGTATTTACTCAGATAAGTTGGTTTTCAGGTAGTTCCCAAAACACATAGTAAACATATTTATTGGTTTCATCCTTTTCTTCCTGGGCAAGAATTTCTTGTAGCACATTCTAAAGTCATGTTGACACTGGAGGCCTCAGTTGTCATAAATATCATGGGCACATTTCTGGAGTTCTTTTTTAGAGGAAAGAGGCGGGTGGCAAACTTCTCATAGCTCTTAGGACCTAGGGACACAGAGAAGAATTGGCCTTGCTTCCTCCTGGGTCAACTCCATTTGTCACATTCCACATTTCATGCCTCAAACATAACAATTAGACATTATAAGGCTCAGAATGTCAAAAGTTATCTAAATGCATAAAAGTAACTCAGGATTTCCCATCTCCCCAGAATGCCACTGTCTCCATTTTGCCTAACAAAAGTCTACTTACAAATCATATCCCTCACTCTTAAAACCCTTGTTTTAATTACCTTTTCCTCATTAACATACCTTTACATATCTTCCACTGAATCTTTACATGTCATTATAATTGTCTGTATCTCTCTATCACTAGACTTTGAACTCCTCAAGGCAGAATTGTGTCTTTTTCATCATTAATTCCCCAGAACCTAACACAACAGTAAATGTCAAATAAATGTTTCTTGATAATAAATGAATGAATGCTGTTCATAGATGGATGGATGGGTAGATGGGTGGATGGATGGACAGACAGACAGATGGTTGGATGGGTTTATGTAGAATTTGTAGAAATAGGTTTTTTTTACTTCTTCTTGGAGGCGTAGAGGTGAGATGTGGTTTCCAGAAATTTATGGCTGATTATACATATAGGTTTTTTTTATAACCTTCTTTTCATTCAACAAATATTTATTAAACACATTCAACAGGCCAGGAACTATGCTAGGTGCTAGTTTTAAAAAGGTAGGCAAGGCCAGGGGTATGTCTGTTGTATTGGAGAAAATGTTTTCTCACTGTAGCTACTTGCCCCACATGACCACTACCAAAACTATCCACACCACCACAACCACCACCATTACAACCATCACCACCATTATATCTCAACCACCACAGCATCCACCACCACAACTAGTTAGCTTAAACAGCATCAGTCATTGAGACAAGGACGTTCTCCTAAGATTTCTTTGACCCAGGAAATATTGCCTAAAGCAGCGTTTCTCACACTTGAACATGCAAATGAATCTGATGCATTACTCTGTGTTAAAACTTGAGATTCTTCATTTTCAACCAGAATTCATATGATGCTGCCGATCCAGGAGTCACATTTCAAGTAGGAAAGATTCAGAGTATAGTCCAGAGCCTCAGATCTATTTCAGAGGCCACCATCCTAGAGCAGACCAAAAACTTCAGGAGAGTATAATCATGAATAGGGACAGAACTGGGGAGGAAGGTACGAAGTATAAAATTCAGACTCCTGAGAAAACAAACAAGATTTCTTTTATTGAAAAACTCTATTGCTCAGCCTCTAGTGTGAGATCATCAGGTCATGTAACATGTCCTATTTAGTCACAGTTTCCAGGGATTAGGACATGGACATCTGGGGGGCCATTATTCTGCCTACTCCAATTTACCCTTTGGTTTTCAAGATTCATAAGCAAAATGCATTCACCTTATCCCAGCATCCCCAAAGTCTCAATCTGTTACACAATCAATATAACTACATCAGGTTGTGATAAATGCCTCCTTTATTTTAATTGACATTTAGTTTAAAGTAGCTACTTTCCTCTCTAAAGCAACCAAAAATCAGACTGTTGACTGATGGAAGAGGAGACAGAATGGAAGAGGAGAACAATTTTTTTAGATTTTGAATTTAGGCTTTTCAAAGGATCATGGACTACCACCATCTCTGCATCTCTCCACAATATTGAGATATTTTATTAAGAGTGTTTTCCTCTTAAATTCAAGAGTACGTGGCATCCTGGCAGGTCCTGAGCACCTTCACTCTTACAGAGGGATCAATATGAGTCCTTTTAAACCTGTAGGAGCCATACCAGTTAAAAACCTGAAAATTACCGAATCATCCCCTTCAATAAACACTTCAAAATTCAAAGAAGATAAGCCACTGTTCCTCCCATGTTTAGCTGATTATAATTTTCAGCTAATATTTTAACTTAGATCAAATTTTGTTGTTAAATTGTGTGTGTGTGTTGCTTATATTTCCCTCTCCTTTCTTCTTTTTTAATCTCCTTTTTCCCTCCAATTTCACATCACAGGATCTCTACTTATCTTGTTTTTTAGTTCTAAATCTCATGGCTCTGTCTCATATCATTTAATGGCTGTCATATAAACTTTTTGTCAGTAAATAAGCCTACATTTATACTTGGATCTGAGCTAATGACATTTCCAGTCTAGTTATATTAAGAAAAAACACTGGCAAGGCAGAAGAATGAAGTTGAGTATAATTTTTTCTTTAGAACATATTGGCAGACCGTAAGTTTTTTTTAACTTGCCTACAATTACAAATATGCTTGCTACACATGTGCCATACAAAACTTATCTAGGTTGTTCCAATTTTTTTAAAAAAGATGTATAAAAATCCCAAATGAGAAAGATTTATAGCAGCACTGCTAAGTGTCCAAAACACATCCAGAAATTAGCATTATAAAATAGCTACACTTCCCTAAAGCATTTTTGCAGCTTACAAAATGGTGAGCACAATTGCAATCTGGCATTAGTTCCCTCTGGACGTGTCAGATGTGCAACTGTTAGCTTTTTCTTTAGTGGGACTCTTTTCTCCCTAGAGTTCCTCCTTGCTGGAGACTCCTGAAAAAAGCACCCCTGAATACTTTGGTGATTCTTCCCATCCCAGTGGTTGCTTAAAATCAAACTTAGTTACCAGGTTTGGGTGGTCAACCCCAGACCTTTTGTGTTAGGCTAGCTTTTTCCTCTCCAGGTAATCCCCTTGGAAAGGATTCCTTTTAAAATTATCCCAGGCAGTTCCCATTTGGAAGTGCTTTAAACCCATGGGAAAATTCACACACCCCTAACACCATTATCAGTAGAAGCACAGTTCTCTTTTCTTTGCTCTGCTGCTTCAAGCCCAAACTCCAGGAGAAACATATCCAGTCCTCCAAATAGTCCCCTTGAAACTCCTCTCACTTGCATTGGTTAAGAAAATGCTACTTGTTCTGGACAGCGGAATATGAGTGAAAATGTTTGCCTTTTGCATTTCTAGACCTTAAACTATCTTCCACACTCCTTCATAGTCTCTCCTCCCTTTCACCCCTGAATACACAGGCCACATGTTATAGGAGACAGAACTACATGATGGAAGAATCCTGGCTTCCTAAGTCATCCCTTGGAGAGGAATCACCCAGGATAACCAGTCCATTATGAACATGCATGTTAGACTCTATATGGGTGAAACGTACAATTTTAGTATTTGTTAACGAGCAGGTAATCTACCCAAACTAATATAGACCTATACCCAGAAGTAGAAAGATGCTGTAAGAAAAACCTGAGACTCGTGGCTTTCGTTTATTAGGCACTCAGAAGGGAGGGCAAGACTACTGATATAAGGGATATAAAAGTGATCATTTAAGTTATGCAGTGACAAAAAAGTTGGTAAAAAATGTTGCTTAAGATACCTTAAAAGGCACACTATGTGCCTACTGAGCTTGCACCTCTAGGTCAAGAAGATGTACAAAAGAAAATTATAAGGGTTTACTGATTGGTATTGGTTGTTTATAGCAAATATTTCATGAAAAGGGTAAAGCCCTATAAAACAAATGGGTTCTTTGAAAGGAGAAAAGGAAAAAAAACAGTCAAGAAATTAAATCTTTGCATCATTGAAAAATCTAATTTAGGGCTCAAACAACAAGGGATGGAATTTTAAAAAGCTTTGAGTGAAAAAGGTCTCAGACTTTTTTAGTAGAACAGAATGATTCAACCTACTGGTAAACCTCAGATGTAAGAGTATGATCTTCCCGGGCGGTTATTGTTATTTTATTTTATTTGGTTAACATCTTTATTGGAGTATAATTGCTTTACAATGGTGTGTTAGTTTCTGCTTGAGAACAAAGTGAAGCAGCTATACATATACATATATCCCATATCTCCTCCCTCTGCGTCTCCCTCCCACCCTCCCTATCCCACCCCTCTAGGTGGTCACAAAGCACCGAGCTGATCTCCCTGTGCTATATAGCTGCTTCCCAATAGCTATCGATTTTACATTTGGTAGTATATATATGTCAATGCCACTCTCACACTCCACCCCAGCTTGCCCTTACCCCTCCCCATGTTCTCAAGTCCATTCTCTGCATCTGCGTCTTTACTCCTGTCCTGCCAGTAGGTTCTTCAGAACCGTTTTTTTTTTTTTTATTCCATATATATGTGTTAGCATACGGTATTTGTTTTTCTCTTTCTGACCTACTTCACTCTGTATGTCAGACTCTAGGTCCATCCACCTCACTCCAAATAACTCAATTTCATTCCTTTTTATGGCTGAGTAATGCTCCATTGTATATATGTGCCACATATTCTTTATCCATTTATCTGTCGATGGACACTTAGCTTGCTAGCATGTCCTGGCTATTGTAAATGGAGCTGCAATGAACATTGTGGTACATGACTCATTTTGAATTATGGTTTTCTCAGGGTATATGCCCAGTAGTGGGATTGCTGGGTCGCATGGTACTTCCTTTTTTAGTTTTTTAAGGAACGTCCATACTGTTCTCCATAGTGGCTGTATCAATTTACATTCCCACCAACTGTGCAAGAGGGCTCCCTTTTCTCCAGACCCTATCCAGCATTTACTGTTTGTAGATTTTTTGATGCTGTGATAAAGATTTTTTGACGATGGCCATTCTGACTGGTGTGAGGTGATACCTCATTGTAGTTTTGATGTGCATTTCTCTAATGATTAGTGATGTTGAGCATACTTTCATGTGTTTGTTGGCAATCTGTATATCTTCTTTGGAGAAATGTCTACTTAGGTCTTTAGCCCATTTTTGGATTGGGTTGTTTGTTTTTTTGATATTGAGCTGCATGAGCTGCCTGTAAATTTTGGAGATTAATCCTTTTTCAGATGCTTCATTTACAAATATTTTCTCTCATTCTGAGGGTTGTCTTTTCGTTTTGTTTATGGTTTCATTTGCTGTGCAAAAGCTTTTAAATTTCATTAGGTCCCATTTGTTTATTCTTGCTTTATTTCCATTTCTCTAGGAGGTGGGTCAAAAAGGATCTTGCTGTGATTTATGTCATACAGTGTTCTGCTTATGTTTTCCTCTAAGAGTTTTAGAGTGTCTGGCCTTACATTTAGGTCTTTAATCCATTTTGAGTTTATTTTTGTGTATGCTATAAGGAGTGTTCTAATTTCATTCTTTTACATGTAGTTGTCCAGTTTTCCCAGCACCACTTATTGAAGAGGCTGTCTTTTCTCCATTGTATATTCTTGCCTCCTTTATCAAAAATATGGTGACCATATGTGTGTGGCTTTATCTCTGGGCTTTCTATCCTGTTCCATTGATCTATGTTTCTGTTTTTGTGCCAGTACCATACTCTCTTGATTACTGTAGCTTTGTAGTATAGTCTGAAGTCAGAGAGCCTGATTCCTCCAGCTCCGTTTTTCTTTCTCAAGATTGCTTTGGCTATTCGGTGTCTTTTGTGTTTCCATACAAATTGTGAAATTTTTTGTTCTAGTTCTGTGAAAAACGCCATTGGTAGTTTGATAGGGATTGCATTGAATCTGTAGATTGCTTTGGGTAGTAGAGTCATTTCCACAATGTTGATTCTTCCAATCCAAGAACATGGTATATCTCTCCAGCTGTTTGTATCATCTTTAATTTCTTTCATCAGTGTCTTATAGTTCTCTGCATATAGGTCTTTTGTCTCCTTAGGTAGGTTTATTCCTAGGTATTTTATTCTTTTTGTTGCAATGTTAAAAGGGACTGTTTCCTTAATTTCTCTTTCACGTTTTTCATCATTAGTGTATAGGAATGCAAGAGATTTCTGGGCATTAATTGTGTATCCTGCTACTTTACCAAATTCATTGATTAGCTCTAGTAGTTTTCTGGTACCATCTTTAGGATTCTCTAGGTATAGTATCATTTCATCTGCAAACAGGGACAGTTTTACTTCTTCTTTTCCAATTTGTATTCCTTTTATTTCTTTTTCTTCTCTGATTGCTGTGGCTAGGACTTCCACAACTATGTTGAATTATAGTGGCGAGAGTGGACATCCTTGTCTTGTTCCTGACCTTAGAGGAAATGCTTTCAGTTTTTCACCATTGAGAATGATGTTTGCTGTGGGTTTGTCATATATGCCCTTTATTATGTTGAGGTAGATTCCCTCTATGCCCACTTTCTAGAGAGATTTTATCATAAATGGGTGTTGAATTTTGTCAAAAGCTTTTTCTGCATCTATTGAGATGATCGTATGGTTTTTATTCTTCAATTTGTTAATACAGAGTATCACATTGATTGATTTGTGTATATTGAAGAATCCTTGCATCCCTGGGATAAATCCCACTTGGTCATGGTGTATGATCCTTTTAATGTGTTGTTGGATTCTGTTTGCTTGTATTTTGTTGAGGATTTTTGCATCTATATTCAACAGTGATATTGGTCTGTAATTTTCTTTTTTTGTAGTATCTTTGTCTGGTTTTGGTATCAGGGTGATGGTGGCCTCATAGAATGAGTTTGGGAGTGTTCCTTCCTCTGCAATTTTTTGGAAGAGTTTGAGAAGGATGGGTATTAGCTCTTCTCTAAATGTTTGATACAATTCACTTGTGCAGCCATCTGGTCCTGGGCTTTTGTCTGTTGGAAGATTTTTAATTACAGTCTCAATTTCAGTGCTTGTGATTGGCTCAGTCTCTGAAGGTTTTGCTTTTCTAAGAATTTTTCCATTTCTTCCAGGTTGTCCATTTTATTGGCATATGGTTGCTTGTTGTAATCGCTCATGATCCTTTGTACTTCTGCAGTGTCAATTGTTACTTCTCCTTTTTCATTTCTAATTCTATTGATTTGAGTCTTCTCCCTGTTTTTCTTGATGAGTCTGGCTAATGGTTTATCAATTTTGTTTATCTTCTCAAAGAACCAGCTTTTAGTTTTATTGATCTTTGCTAGTTTCCTTCATTTCTTTTTCATTTCATTCTTTTTTTAAAATTTATTTATTTTATTTATTTATTTTTGGCTGCGTTGGGTCTTTGTTAGTGCGCACGGCCTTTCTCTAGTTGCAGTGAGCAAGGGGTACTCTTTATTGTGATGCATGGCCTTCTCATTGCAGTGGCTTCTCTTGTTGCAGAGCATGGGCTGTAGGCGCATGGGCTTCAGTAGTTGTGGCTCACAGGCTATAGAGCGCAGGCTCAGTAGTTATGGTGCACAGGATTAGCTGCTCTGTGGCACGTGGGATCATCCTGGACCAGGGCTCGAACCCGTGTCCCCTGCATTGGCAGGCAGATTCTTAACCACTGTGCCACCAGGGAAGCCCTTTTTCATTTATTTCTGATTTGATCTTTATGATTTCTTTCCTTCTGCTAACTTTGGGTTTTTTTGTTCTTTCTCTAATTGCTTTAGGTGTAAGGTTAGGTTGTTTATTTGAGATGTTTCTTGTTTCTTGAGGTAGGATTGTATTGCTATAAACCTCTTAGAACTGCTTTTGCTGCATCCCAAAGGTTTTGGGTCATTGTGTTTTCATTGTCATTTGTTTCTAGGTATTTTTTGATTTCCTCTTTGATTTCTTCAGTGATCTCTTGGTTATTAAGTAGTGTATTGTCTAGCCTCCATGTGTTTGTATTTTTTACAGATTTTTTCCTGTAGTTGGTATCTAGTCTCATAGTGTTGCGGTCAGAAAACATACGTGATACGATTTCAATTTTCTTAAATTTACCAAGGCTTGATTTGTGACCCAAGATATGATCTATCCTGGAGAATGATCCATGAGCACTTGAGACGAAAGTGTATTCTGTTGTTTTTGGATGGAATGTCCTATAAATATCAATTAAGTCCATCTTGTTTAATGTGTCATTTAAAGCTTGTGTTTCATGATTTATTTTCATTTTGGATGATCTGTCCATTGGTGAAAGTGGGGTGTTAAAGTCCCCTACTATGATTGTGTTACTGTTGATTTCCCCTTTTATGGCTGTTAGCATTTGCCTTATGTATTGAGGTGCTCCTATGCTGGGTGCATAAATATTTACAATTGTTATATCTTCTTCTTGGATTAATCCCTTGATCATTATGTAGTGTCCTTCTTTGTCTCTTGTAATAGTCTTTATTTTAAAGTCTATTTTGTCTGATATGAGAATTGCTACTCCAGCTTTCTTTTGATTTCCATTTGCATGGAATATCTTTTTCCATCCCCTCACTCTCAGTCTGTATGTGTCTCTAGGTCTCAAGTGGGTTTCTTGTAGACAGCATATATACGGGTCTTGATTTTGTATACATTCAGCCAGTCTATGTCTTTTGTTGGGGGCATTTAATCCACTTACATTTAAGGTAGTTATCAATATGTATGTTCCTATTACCATTTTCTTAACTGTTTTGGGTTTGTTATTGTAGGTCTTTTCCTTCTCTTGTGTTTCCTGCCTAGAGAAGTTCCTTTAGCATTTCTTGTAAAGTTGGTTTAGTGGTGCTGAATTCTCTTAGCTTTTGCTTGTCTGTAAAGGTTTTCATTTCTCCGTCGAATCTGAATGAGATCCTTGCTGTGTAGAATAATCTTGGTTGTAGGTTTTTCCCTTTCCTCACTTTAAATATGTCCTGCCACACCCTTCTGGCTTGCAGAGTTTCTCCTGAAAGATCAGCTGTTAACATTATGGGGATTCCCTTGTATGTTACTTGTTGCTTTTCCCTTGCTGCTTTTAATATTTTTTCTATTTAATTTTTGATAGTTTGAGTAATATGTGTCTTGGCGTGTTTCTCCTTGGATTTATCCTGTATGGGAGTCTGCGCTTCCTGGACTTGATTAACTATTTCCTTTCCCATATTACGGAAGTTTTCAACTATAATCTCTTTAAATATTTTCTCAGTCCCTTTCTTTTTCTCTTCTTCATCTGGGACCCTTGTAATTCAAATGTTGGTGCGTTTAACATTGTCCCAGACGTCTCTGAGACTGTCCTCAATTCTGTTCATTATTTTTCTTTATTCTGCTCTGCAGTAGTTATTTCCACTATTTTATCTTCCAGGTCACTTATCCGTTCTTCTGCCTCAGTTATTCTGCTATTCATTTCCTCTAGAGAATTTTTAATTTCATTTATTGTGTTGTTCATCATTGTTTGTTTGCTCTTTCATTCTTCTAGGTCCTTGTTAAACGTTTCTTGAATTTCTCTATTCTATTTCCAAGATTTTGGTTCATCTTTACTATCTTTACTCTGAATTCTTTTTCAGGTAGACCACCTACTTCCTCTTCATTTGTTTGGTCTGGTGGGTTTTTACCTTGCTCCTTCATCTGCTGTGTGTTTCTCTGTATTTTCATTTTGCTTAACTTACTGCCACACGTTATTTTACATAGCCTCAAAGTAGCTGCCATTTAGTTGAGAAAGCAACATGAGGAAAAGACAAGGAAATCAAGTAGGTTTGCAAACTGTGTCTTTGAAAGAACTTTGAGTGTAGTTATCAGCACATGTAACTGGCTACTTATAAAGAGATCAGAACCAAGTATGTTTTTGAGGAAATTACATTGCCAAGGATACCACATGCTTAGATTTTTAAAAGCTTTTGATTGTTTAAACTGCAGACAACTTCAGCCCTCCAAGGTTTCTCTACCAGCAAGCAGGCAGCAACAGTGATGCAATACCTAGATAGGTCATACACTCCAACCCCTAAGAAGAATAATAGATGGGCAAGAACAAAGCAAAGGGTAGAGTTAGGGGCTGCAAAGCACAATGAACAAAACAATTCCTCTTAGAGAGTGGTAGCGGAGTCTAATTAAAAGAATTTCCCACCCCCAAATGAGAGGACCTTCATAAGAGCTACCCAGTAGCATTTCGGTATTGCTAAGATCACTGACAGTTACGTGTCTCATTCTTCACCTTCCAAATTAGTGTGTTTATTGGAGTTATTCTGTCCCTACTCCATCCTTATATAGTGAAGATTGAGGATAATGTGACCTGTAATTTTAGTTCTGAGGTCACACCATAAGGACCTACATCCAGATCTAAAGGAGGAGGCTACATGCCACTCAAGAATCCTGGACTTCACTCCTGATGCAGGAAGTGGATGGGATGATGGGATATGGGGTTGTCTTCCTTGGGAAGTGAGTGTGCTCCATGGTGGCAGAAACAGCAAAGCCAAGAATTAGTGAACATATGAACATATTTTGACAAATTTGAGGCTGCATGATCACCAAAATATTTCATTCTCCTTCCAAATAAATAGCCAACATGTCCCAGAATCCACTGTAGTTAGATGGGCTATGCATATTATTGAGTTCTGGCCGATAAAATGTGGGTGAAAGAGATGCAAGCCACTTCTAGGCTGGGCCCTTAAAAAGTCAGTTATAATCTTCTTTCTCTTTCAGAAAGACCTTTGAGGTCATGTGCTAACTATGATGGAACTATGAGCATGGAGTCATCCTGGACCCCTGGCTTGAGAGAGAGCATCTGATTAGACACATCTGCATTGAATTCTTGTGTGAGTGAAAAATAAACTTTCTTATATCAACCCACTGAGATGTGGGGTTTGTCAAAGCAGATTAATACAATGGCTTGAAATAAAAGAGAAAACCTATTTGCCCCAACCATGATGAAGAAGAAGAAGAAACACAGCAGTGCTTTTCAAAGAAATCCTCTCTTTCAACCCCGTTCTTCTGACTACAGCTTGGATTTTAAAAAAGAAAATAGTTTCTTGCTATGGAGAGGAGAAGGGAAATGCAGCACTCAAGTAAGTCTGTCCAATTTAATTCTCTTATCTTGACCTCTTAAGTCAACTTTATATAAAAGACCTTAAAGATTATATATGTTGGAAGTGGATGACTGGCTAATGTTGTCAGAGTCTGTTTTATAACTTCGTAGCATGTCTTGAATAGGTAGTCCTTACTTTAGGATGTGGAAGTATGTGGCACGTATTGTTATTATTTGTTAAACTCTTAGATGTGTGTGTATGTGTGTGTGTGTGTGTAAATTAGGATTTTCTGTTTACAGGATCCAATCTAGAGTGTGTTATGCTCTAGCTAGAATTTCCAGTATAATTTTGCATAGGACTGGTGAAAGTGGACATCTTTGTCTTATACCCAATCTTCTGGGCATTCAGTCATTCACCACTAAGTATGATGTTAGCTGTCTGAGTTTTTTAGTGCCATTTATAAGATTGAGAATATTCTCTTCTATAACTAGTTTTTCACATATTGCTAGATTTGATTTACTAATATTTTGTTGAGACTTCTTGGGTCTGTGTTCACAAGGAACATTGGTCTGTTTGGTCTGTAGCTTTCTTCTACTGTACTATCTTTGTCTAGTTTGAATAGTAGGATGACACTAGCCTCATAATAAAACAAGTTGAGGACAGTGACCGCCTCTTCTACTTTTTCAAAGAGATAATGTAAAATTGGTGTTATTTCCTCTTGAAATGATAGAATTCACCAATAAAACCACTTGTCCATGAAGGTTTCTTTTTCAGAAGTTTTAAAACTATGAACAATTACTGTAATAGTTATAAAACTATACAGTTTATCTACTTTATCCAGGAAGAGTTTTGGTAGTTTAGTATATTACATCAAAGTTTTTGAATTTATATATGTAGCGTTACTCATCATACTCCAATATTTCTCCCTTTAATATCTTTGGTGTCTATAATGATATCCTCTCATTCCCGCTTTTGGTAATTTGTGTCTTCTCTCAGTTTCTCTGTGTCAGCATTCCTAGAGGTTAATCAATTTTATTGATCTTTTCAAGGAACCAATTTTTCCTTTCATTGAAATTCTCTCTTGTTTTTAGTTTTCAATTTCATTTATTTCTACTCCTACTTTTATTATTTCCTTCCTTCTGCTTGGGTTTATTTTGCATTTCTTTTTACTTTTTTTGATAGAGGCATAAATTATTTATTTTAGGCTTTTCTTTTCTCTAATATAAATATTTATTACTACACATTTCCCTCTGCACACTCTTTTAGCTGCATCCCACATACTTTGGTAAGTTTTATTTTTATTTTTGATCAGTTCAAAATATTTTCTGATTCCCCTTAAGACTTCCTCCTTGACTTCAGGATTATTTTAAGGTTTGTTAATTTCCAAGTGTTTGGAGATTTTCCTGTTATTCTGTTATTAATTTCTAGTTTAATTCCTTTATTGTCTGAAAGCAAATTTTCATTTCAGTTCTTTTAAATTTATGAGGGTTTCTTTTGTGACCCAGGATATTGGTGAATTCCACCTGCACTTGAAAGAATGTTGTTGTTGAGTGACGTGTTCTGTATATTTCAATTAGATCAAACTGGTTGATGGTGTTGTTCAGTTCTCTCATATCATTCCTGATTTTCTGTCTATTAGGTCTATCTGCTACTTTGAGAGTAGTAAAGTACCAAAACATGATTAAGGATTTGCCCATTTCTCCTTCCAGTGCTGTCAGTCTTTGCTTCATGTATTTTTACTCTATGTTGTTAGATGTATACACATTTAGGATTATGTCTTCTTGATGAACTGATCCCTTTATCATTATATAATGTCCTACTTTAAGTCTAGTAATTTTCTTTTTTCTGAAATCTACTCTGTATAATAATAATATAATCATGTCAGCTTTCTTAAGATTAGGGTTTTCTTGACATATCCTTTTATTTTTAATTTATGTGTCATTACATTATAAATGAGTTTCTTGTGCACAACATATGTTTTGGTTATTTTTTTTCTTTAAGTCCATTCTGACAATTCCTAGTGTTCTTATACTATTTACATTTCATATAATTATTGATATGTTGGACTAGGGCTACCATTTTGCTGTTTGTTTTTTGCTTGTTTCCTCTGCTTTTCATTGTTTTTCTTACATCCTATTGGGTTATTGGAACATTTATTGTAATCCATTTTAATTTATCTATTGTAATTTTAACTATATCTCTGTGCATACTTTTGTTTAGTGGTCCCTCTGGGATGATTTTTTTTTTTTAAATAAACTTAGAATCAGTAGTTTAACACTTCATATGAAATGTAGGACATTACCATTATATATATATATCCTTTTATTCTCCATCTTCTGCTATAGTTATCTTATAGATCACATCTACATATATTCAAAAACCAATCAACCCATGCTTTCAATTTTGCTTTCAGTAATCATATGTATTTTAAAGAACTTAAAAGAAGAAGAATCTATTATATTAACCTAAATATTTGTCATTTCTATTGTTCTTTCTTCATTCCTGATGTTCCAAGTTTCTTTCTGGTATCACAACCCTTCCATCTGAATCTTACTTAGCAATTCTTTAAAGTAGGTCAGCAGGCAACAAACTCTATTAGTTTCTCTTCATCTGAGAATGTCTTTATTTCCTCTCAATCCCTAAAGGATATTTTCACTGAACATAAAATTCTAGGTTAACTGTTCTTTTCTTTCAGCCTTTTAAAAAATTTCTGCAACACTTTCTCTGGCTTCCATGGTTTCCAATAAGAAGTCTGTAATCATTTAAATTGCTGTTCATGCCTACAGATAATGTATCATTATTTCCTCTGGCTGCTTTCAACATTTTTTATTATCTTTGGTTTTTAGAAGTTTGGTTATAATGTGGCTGGGTACGGATTTTTGTAGATTACCCTGATTGGGGTTTATTCAGTTTCTTGAACCTGTAGATGTATGTCTTTCTTCAAATTTGGAATTTTTTCAGCCATTATTTCTTTAAATATATTTTTTCCAGCAATAAAATCTTTCTCCTTTCCTTCTGGGATTCCAATCTCATGAATGTTATACCTGTTGTTATTTTCCCACAGGACCCTGTTGTTCAGATTAGATCATTTTATTGATCTATCTTCAAGGTCACTGACATCTTTCTTTGTCATTTCCATTCTGCTATTGAGCAATATCTAATGAGTTTTTATTTGTTATCGTATTTTTTTCAGTTCTAAAATTTTCATTTAATTCTTCTTTGTATTTCTTTGCTAAGCCTTTCTATTCTTTTCAGGTGTTTCAAGAGTGTTTGTTGAAGCATTTATAAAATAGTTACTTTAAAGTCTTTATCAGATAACTTTAACCTCTGTGTTATTTTAGTGTTGATTGTTTTAGACTTTCCTGGTTATACATAAACTGACTATTTTCAATTCATGTTTTTGAGATTCTTCAATTTTGTTGAGCACAACAGTAGTTAATTCTTTTGGGTTTTTTTTTCTTTGCTTTGCTAAGCACCTTTCCTGGCCACCCTCCCATCCCAGGACATCTTAATGCATTACCTTATTTAATGTTCTTTATTACTTGTATCACTAACTGAAATCATCCACTTATTTTTAAATTTTCAAATAGAATTGATTATTCAGAACAGTTTTAGACTTACAGAAAAAAAAAAAGAGAAGATAGTACAGAGAGTTCCCATATACCCATTTTATTGATCAGTGTCTTCCATTGTGTGACTATAACATTATTTGGTAACCCATTCTCCTGATGACCAATATTTGATACCTCATTCCTTTTTATTGCTGATTGTATTCCACTGTATAAATGTACCACAGTTTGTTTTTCCTTTTACATATTGAAGGATATCCTGGTTGCTACAGTTTTTAACAATTATGAATAAAGTTACTATAAACATTCATGTGAAGATTTTTGTGTGGCTATACATTGTCTTGACTGTTCTACATCTTTTTCCTTTTTATATCCACTTTAGAATCAATTTGTTGATATTCACAAAATAGCCTGCCTGGATTTCGTTTAGGATTATATTGAATCAATAAATCAAGTTGGGAATAACTGTCATCTTTACAGTATTGATTCATCCAATCAATGAAGACAATATATCTTTCCATTTATTTAGATCTTTTTGGTTTCTTTCGTTAGTGTCTTGTAGTTTTCTGCAAACAAATCCTATAGGTATTATGTTAAATTTATACCTAAGTATTTCATTTTTTTAGGTATTATTTTAAATAGTATTTTTTATTCAAATATTTTAGTGCTAGAATATTGAAAAGCAATCGACACTTGTATATAGACCTTGTATTCTATGACCTTCCTATAATTATTAGTTCTAGAAGTTTTTAAAAAGATTCTTTGAGATTTTTCTATATAGACAATCAGACATCATGTGCAGATAAAGATGGTTTATTTCCTTATCTTGTTTCTTCTCTTCCAATCTATATTTTACTTCTTTTTCCCCTTCCTCTACCCTTCCTCCTCCTCCTCCTCCTCTTCTTCTTCTTTTCTTTTTTCTTTTTTGTCTTGCTACTCCATCTATGACTTCCAGTACGATGCTGAATGGGAGTAGGGAGACAAAACATACTTGCTTTCTTCCCAATCTTAGGCAGAAAACATTGAATCTATAATCTGTACCAATTTGAGGAAGTGCCCTGCTATTTCTAGTTTGCTAAGATTTTTTTTATCATGAATGTGTTGCATTTTGTCAAATTTTCTGTGTTAACTGAAATGATCATATGACTTTTCTTCTTTAGCCTGTTCATTTGGTGGATTACACTGATTTTCAAACGTTGATCCAGCCCAGCCATACATACCTGAAATAAATCCCACTTAGTAGCAGCATATAATTCTTTCAATACATTATTGGATATGATTTGCTAATATTTTGCTCAGGATTTTAATGTCCATGTTCATTAGATCTATTTGTTTTTAGTTTCTCTTTCTCATAATATTTTTATCTGGTTTTGGTATTAGAAGAATGCTGGTTTCATGGAAGGAATTGGGAGGTTTTCCTTCTGTTTCTATTTTTTGGAGGAGATTATGGAGAACTGGTATTATTTCTTCCTTAAATGTTTGGCAAAATTCATCAGTGATACCATCTGGGCCTTGAGATTTCCTTTTTGGAAATTTAGTAATTATTGATTAAATTTCTTTAATTGATGTAGGGCTATTTAGGTTATCTCTTCCTCCTTTTGTAAGTATTGGCAGTTTGACACTCTCAAGGAATCTGTCTATTTAATCTAAGTTATCAAATTTCTGGGCATAAAGTTGTTTATATTATTTCTTTATTACCCTTTTAATGTCCATGGGATCAGTAGTGATGACTCTCTTTCATTTCTGATGTTTCTAATGTCTATTCTACTTTTTCTTGATTAGTCTGGCTAGAGGACTATCAATTTTACTGATCTTTTTAAAGAGTCAATTTTGGTTTTGTAGATTTTTTTCTATTATTTTTCTGTTTTCAATTTCATTTATTTCTGCTCTATTATTTATTTTTCATCTGCTTGAGTTAGGCTTGACTTGCTTTTATCTCTCTAGTTTCCTAGTAGGTTATTGACTTTAGATCTTTCTGCTTTTCTAATATACGCATTTAACGCTATAAAATTCTAAGCATTGATTTCACTGCATCCCACAATTTTTGATAAGTTAGATTTTTATTTTCATTTAGTTCACAATATTTTTACATTCTTCTTGAGATTTCTTCTTTGACTCATGGCTTATTTAGCATATGTTGTTTAGTGTCCAAACATGCCTGCCTCTAACATTCTCAAAAGATGTTATCCTTTATCAGAATATAATTCCTCCTTTAAATAAAAGATCAATCTTTCTTTAATGGCCCTGGATATTCCTTATATCGTTCTACCTGCCTCAGTGGCCTTGATACATTCTCTTTTTATCTAATATTTCTGAATGTCTGCAACTCAAAATTCTTTAATCCCCAGGAACCCTTAAGAGACCTTTAAATCGACCTTATTCACCTAATTTCTCAAGAGGTTCTCCATTTTTCAAGTTCATAAGTAACTGAATTCATATAGCTATTCACCAAACTAACTTTAAGAAGCAGATTACTAAGGTTTCAAAGACTAAATGCCATGCTCCTACCCAGCCCAACTCCCAGAGCAGACTGTAAGACATGGCACTCTGGTCCAGCATATTTCCCCAAGGAATGTAAGATATTTTACAGGTACCCACAGCACCAGAGTTTAGTCCAGAGTATGTTAGATGAGGACAGGGAATGTCAGATGAGGCAGTTCTAATTCTGTTGTTTGTAGAGGGCACCCAGCTATGGCAAAGCAGAGAAGTGAGCCTGGTAGGTTTGTTCTATGGCCAAGACTTGCAATAAACAGATCTAACAAACCTTGTAGCCTTTTTCACTCAGAAGACAAGGAATGATTCATGAGCTAATTTTAGGTTGTGCATATTCCTTTTTGTCTTTCACATTCTTAAAAACAATGTACCCTTCTGCAGTACACACTGTCATTTAAGCCCTGTTCCTCTTTCAACGCAGTGGAAGGCTAGTGGATATGGCTTTTCAGGACACTAGTACAAAACTATCAGCTTACAAATGACAAATGAATAGAACAAAGATAAAGACTGAATAAAAGGAGAACCTCTTCAACCAAGAGATTCTGAGATAAAGATTACTATTCCAGAATTTTAATGAATTGGTTTCATCACTGACCCCTGGAAAATGTCAAATTCCACATTTATATGGAAATGTAGGACACACTGAGGCTTGTTAGCAGCAGTTTATCACACTGAGACTGCTGTGTTATTGTGCTTGTTCTCTCTTCCTCCCTCCCTCTCTCTTTGTCTATTTATCTATCTCTCTATCTGTCTATCTATCTATACACATACACACACATACAACCTTTTCCCCTCAGATCTCACTATTTTCTCTGAAGCCTGGCAAATGACAACGGAGTTGAAAAATGTGACCAAGCTGGGCTTTAGAAGAGGCCCTACGCTAAATTAACACAAATATGAACCAGCCAAAGACCCACAGTGAGATATAAATTTGGACACAAGATTTACCATTTACTTTTAAGTGCACCCAGTAAGAACACTTCAATGAGTCCTTCAAGCAGTTATCAAACAGGACCCTGAAATAAGTTAAGCTATCCACTGCCTGTTTTCAAATATCCATTGGAGCCTTATTGTATAAAAATACAAACATTAATAATAATACCAATGTTATTAATAATACAAGCAGAAATTGTCCCAATAGCCAGCTCCTAGGTGCTGGTCAGCTAGCAGTGGCTCACCACACTAATTTTCTCTCTCTGTTTAGACACCTATCTCTTTCTCTAAGTTTTCTTTTTATATCTTGCTTTTCTTCCCCATTCTTTGAAGGCTTCTTAATGAAGATTTTACAAGTGTAATAAGGATGTTATGAAGAGGCAGGATGTTTAAAATGAAAGTTTTAAAGCCTTTTTCCATATGCCTGGGCATTTGCATTTAATCCAGACAAAAATCAGCAGTAGTAATAGCTACATGTAAAAGCAGGGGATCTTTCACTGTCATTTTGCCTTTTAGGGGCTTTTAAGATTCCACGTTGCTAAGGCAATCTCCATCACAATGGCATCACAATGGCAGAAGAAGTTGTAACCAGAGCTTGGTCAGTCTAAACAGTGTATTGTAACCCCAGGTGACATTCTCTATCAGCTGAGGAGGGAAAGAAACCAAAGAGTAAGGTAACACCCCCTTGGCATCTTGGGGACACTGTACAGGCCCTTGAGATAAAGTGCCAAGTGAGATAAACGTGGGTGACTCAGAGACCTCCAAGTGAGATGTGGGCAAAGCTATAAAGCAGCCCACCCAGGTCCATTAATATTAAGACCATTAAGAAAACATTATGGTTGAAGAATAAAAATACACTATCCCCAGCCTAGCTTCACCAGCTGCCACGCTCCCAGGGACAGACATTGTGGCTTGTAAGTGGCCATTCAAATTATTTAAGGGAATTGAGGTCTCCACTTGTTAACAGGAACATCACTTTAAGAGATATCTGGCAAGAAATAGATCCAGAATTTAAAACAACAGCGACGATAAAAAAAAATCCTATAGGCACCAAAAGGCAATATCCCCCAATCTTGTTCTTGAATGTTAATCTCAGAATAGCGGAATGGAAAGCCTTTTCAAATTTATCGATCATTTATTTTATGTTCCAATAAAGCTGAAGCATGGAGAACAGAAGTGATTTGCCCAAGGATATAAGGCCAAACCAAGCTTAGAATCTAAGTCTCCTAACTTGAAGGCCAAGTATTTTCATATTTGATGATGAACCATATTTGAAGAATCAGCACGCTGATTCTTCTGGGTTAGAAATAAAAGTATCTTCTGCATGCCTAGAGCCCGTGCTCCGCAACAAGAGAAGCCACTGCAAAGAGAAGCCCGCGCACTGCAACGAAGAGTAGCCCCCACTCGCCGCAACTAGAGAAAGCCTGCGTGCAGCAGCAAAGACCCAACTCAACCAAAAAAAAAAAAGTATCTTGACCTCATGCCCACCTACAGACAATCTGGGGATATTTCAGGGACAGGGAAGGACATTAGTTCCCCAACAGTATAAATTTTCTCCCTCATATATCTAAAATCTCCAGGACACTGGGATTCAAAGTTATTAAGGGTCATATGGTAACTTCTGGTGGTGGGAAAGGCCCACCATACAAATAATGGCAATACCAAATTTGTATTGCACCCTCCCACTATCCATTCCCAACTGTATAGAAGGTATAGAAAGACTTCTGATATAATGGCGTTTTTAATCACTTTCCAGATCGCATAGCTCCCTTTGGACTCCCGAACAACAAAACCTTCAAAACATTTTTAAAATGCATCAAAGCAACTGTATTCACCACTGTAATTCACCTGAGATTTCCAAAAGAGTAGTCTATATGTACTAGATCATTAAACTGCCTATTTTCTCAGGGACTGTACAGGTCCACATGTCCAATGCCTTCCTCTGTGCTCATACACCAACCTTTCCCAGTCCTCTTATTACTGCAACAATCTAGAGTCTATAATACTCACAGAGCATCACAGCTCAAATGTGTCATAATATGTCTATGAGACATTACCGTGAGCCCAGGAGCCTAGTTATATGCCTCTCAATCTCGTCTCCATGCTCTTTGTATATATTTCAATAGTATATCCCACTATATAACTCCTGCAGTTAATTTCAGCATTTAGAAATAATTTTTTGTTATCATTGGTTCTTTCTTACCTTCTTATTAGTCCAGATCTCTTCTGCTTTGCACTGAGGCTTTGCCTTACTTACATGACCCTTCTCTTCCCCATAAACCAACCCCAAACAAAAGGGGTAATTGTTGGTCTCCTAATGAATCTCTGTATGCCCCGAAGTGGTTAAGTGACTCTGGTTTGGGAAAAACATAAAAATAAAACAAACAAACAAAAAAGACCTTGGGTTTCAGATTAAAAAAGGGAGGAAAAAGAGCTTAAAGAGAAGGAAAACATTGAGAGTGGGAATACTTTGACGATGAAAAGCTGTAGTGTAAACGCTGACAGTTGGTTTCTCTTTTTTGTAATGCAAGTGCTTGACTACAGAGGCATCCACTTAAAGCCTACTGTCTTGAATAAACACGTTGCCAGCCACAGAGCAGATAAAAGCCTGGCCAACCCCTTCCACTCCCACCCCTGGGCTCTTTTGTTTTAGAGATGTTGGTTGATTTCTAAAACTGACCATTTGGGCCACTTGTTTTTTCTCTTCCCACTCTTATGTTTTAAATTCACCAATAAAGAGTGAGACCGTGAAACCTAGGACCCCACCCACTACCCCAGTGAAAGCAAACCCCAGGCCCATGTGCACTCTCTCTTTCTATCCTTGTGTAATGTGTGCCATGTAATTTCCAGGACCTGCAATACATATATATTTTCAACGGTTTCCTGATGGTTATTGCTGAGGGTATCTTGCAATCATAATAAGAAACACAAGGGCCAGTGCAGTGACAACACTGGTTACCAATAGACTGAGACCAGCATAAAACAAAAGCACAACCAAAGTAGCTCAAATCAAGAGAAACTGATAGCAGATTTCTCAGGAAGCTAAGAAATCATGAACAAAGAATTAGTGGCCTTATAGACTTAAACACAAATATCCAGACTGAGAGATCTCCCAGGAATATACAAACTGAGTTATCTTTCAAATGTAAAAGGCCAACATTCATCTCTGCTCCTGTACCTCTTAGCTACCTACTCATGTAGGTTTCTCACCTGTTTAAATATAATTTATATCTTGATCCAGCCTTACTGGGTCAGAGAATGGGGAAGTTATGACCTACTAGAAAATGGGGCTTAGGAAGGTTATGTGCAAGACACATTACTGACCTCCACCTACAAAAGGGAGAGCTTAAATCTCTAGAGAATGGAAGAGAAATTAGCTGTCAGGTGGTGCCAAGTTGATCACATAAACAAAGGCAAAACAAATCTTCTGTTGTCATTGTAGATGTTGGCCAAGCTCAAAGCCAAGGCAATGAAGTGGGCAGCCCATTCCAATGAAAAGCTTTATAATATATCCAAACAAAAGGACTGTCTCTATTAATGTCACTGGTTACTAAGAGGCTATGAGTCGGGTTTTTAAAAATCTTGCTGTAGTGTGAAATGCTGACATATTTTTTAATGTTGATATCTTTACTGCTAAGAGTGCTGTACCCTGCCTGCCATTTGCTGGCTATTTTGAGCCCTACTTAATTAATGGACATTATGCAACAAAGGAGCAGAAAGAGAACATAGAAATTTTCACTATTTCCCCTAGAAGTCTGGTGCAGGAAATCACCATATTACTAAAAGGGAGGGTGGTCATTAGAAACATGAGATAGGAGATATATAATACCACAAAATAGTTCAAGGCAAAGATAAAAATACCTGAATTTTTTCTAATAATTTCTAAAATCATAATTTGTATACAAAGAGACATAACATCCCCCAAAAGGTATTTTCAGATCTTAAAACCCAAGGGAAAAAAATTTGTCTTTAAACTAAGCCAGCCCTGAAAATGGACACTCAGCCAAAATCTAGGACCCTGGAATCATGACGTTTCTAAAACAAATGCATTGGGGGCAGGGGTAGCAGATCTATTTTAAATATTGTTTTCTGTTTCAATATAAAAAAATTGAATAATTTTCACTGTTGTATGTTTTCCTCTAATTCTCACCCATTGGCACACAAATATTTAATAGTTGTATAGGCCTATTTTTATTTATGCTTTTCCCCCATATTTACTATCAGACATTATTCCACACCCCTGCATTGCTTCCATGAGTACTGTTTTAATGGTACTACAAAATTTCATCATATTGCTATGTCATAATTTATACAACCAGTCTAGAAATGAGGTATCTTTGAGTTTTGAATGGTTATTCAACTCTTGGAAAGAGTAAAAATTGGGGTTCGTTTTAGAAATTTTTCAGCATGGACATAGGGTTGGCAGAGGGGAGGAGGTTTTCTTGGAGGTCGGGGCAAACTTCAGTGAACAATCTATTCTAACAGATCTTAGGGAAGTCCCAGAACTGCAAAGAGTTTGTGTTCCATCTGTGTTTCTATATCTCAGCTTTTCTTAGGGTTGCTGATGTGTGTGGCTCAAATCATTTGTAAGTTTCATTGCGTGTAACCTATTACTAATAGTAAAGTCTGAAATTTTGAGAAATCCTTTTTTTTTTAACTAAATAAGAATAGATTTAAGATTGTCCTAAAACAAGACCTTGAAAACTACATTCCAGTGAGCAGTTTGAATTGGAAAGAAAGGAAGGGTACACTCAGAAAAGTACTGCACACCTCAATGTCATATCACACATAACACACAACAACAAAGCTTTTTAGGGAATGGACAGCACTACCCTAGATTTTTGCCCTAGTGTTGAACTGACTGATGTCTCCTGGGATTGCTGGTTTCCAAGTAAAAGCAGGAGCATCTTTTCCTATGCAAAGCTCTAGAAATTTACTCTAGGAAATGGTCTGGCTGCCACGATAAAGAGCAATGCTGTAAGCATAGAGCGCCTCCAAGTATTCTTCAGAATCTTCATTATTTTCAGTCTAGGAAAAAGAAATTGGAAAGGAGGGTTGGAGATACCATTATAACAAAGGTTCTTTCTGACACTGGCCAGATACATCTCTCTTTCTAATGGCTGTTTGTAGGGGGAAAAAAGCGTAAGCATAAGAAAACATTAAAACATAGAAGTGGTTTCCAAACTTGGCAATGCACTGGAATCATTTGGAGAGGCTTTTTTTCCCCCCCCAGTGCCTGGATCCCAAAAACAGAGATTCTTAACTGGTCAGACCTGGGCATTCAGATGTTTAGAAGCTCCACAGTGATGCTAATGTGAAGCAAAGTTTGAAAACCACTGCGATACTGGACCCAGGAAGTTAGTAGAAGCATTAACAGGACCAGCTTGCTGACCGCTAATGATTAAGATACTTTCTGCCCTTGAGAACTGTGATCAAACTAATGCTTCTAAATCTGAAGTACGTAACTAAAGCTCATAGAAAACAGAGAAGTACAAAGTTCAACAGCACCTTTTTTGGTGAAGTATCCAAAGGGAGGACTCTGTTTTAGAAAGATTCAGCCCTAAAACTGATGACTTGAGACACCAAAAGGTAATTTTTAATTTAAGTTTCTCCAAATTTTTTCCTTTGATTTTGTAGGGGAGGAAAAAATTATTTTTCCCTCCACCCTCCTAGGTTCTCCAGCTAGGACCCTATAAATTACACTGATGAAAGACAGCTTAACAAGAGAGAAACTACAGAAGTTTTTCTGTAGTTTTAACATAGGCATCACACTCACACATGGGAGAACTCAATGCTGTGCTCAAAGGGGTGTTTAGAACTAGGGCATCTTAACAAAATAACAGTAAATTTTTGAGAGAAGTGACGAGATAAAGGAAAAGGACTTTGAACGTCCAGGGGTGGCAAATTGTGGGAAGGCAAATGTATAGGGAAAGTAATGGTAGATAAGGGCTAACTAGCAAGGTTTGTTATGTAGATTCCTCTGGTGCTGTATGTGGGCTGATAAGCATCTAGACTTATCTCTGGTGATTAACTTCTGTCCTTCCTGGTAGAGAGGGGTGAGAGGGATACCTTCACAAATTTGTGTCCTGCTTTTAGGCATATAGGGAGGGGGCAGAGAGCTTTTCTTCTATCTACTTCTTCTCAAATACCTTTGGCTCAAATAATCCTTATGCCAAGTGGCATATTTTGGGGTGGCAGATTCTGCCACTCTTAAATTTCTTACCTCTCATTGCTCCTAAATAGAACAAAATCTATGGGCTATGTTTTTATTTTTTGCTCTGAATTCCAATAGAGTATATAGCAATGAAATAAGGCCCTAGCTTTAAAGATCATAATGAAGTATCTGTTAAGAAAAAAAAACAAACAAACGCAAATCTTGAAAATAAGGCAAAGGGAGCATTTTATGTTCTTTAATGTGATACAGGAGCATGAACTAACAGATCTACCCACTGATTCTTTAACTGTATCAGGGGATATAGCAGTGTTTGACTTGCCATTTATTATTTATTAGAGCCAATATTCTATGAAGTTACATACTAAGTTATAGATTTTTGTCTGATGGAAATACAAATTATTTATTTCCAGTAGGAAAAAATAAACTCAAAGGTTATGGTTTTCTCTTCCTGTAAGACATTAACCAGTTTAGGCCCCAACTTAGTAAGTTTATCTCAGTATAATTTCCCTGAGGGAATCACTAATACTTTTCTTCTATTTATCTTTTGAATCAGGCTTATCATACTGGTTTCCTTGAAAATGAATTAAATAAATCTTTGACATGTTTACTCTATATTTGTATGAAAGTCAGGATTTAAATACTTCAAAAATTATACTTTGACAGTTAGTGGCATTTTTCTTTAAGTTCTCATCTATCCCTACAACTTTTGCAATTCTGTGTAACTATCAGCCTTACATGAGCCATAGTTGCATAGGGCGTTAAAATACAACAGACAACAGAAAGTTGAAAATGTAACAAAAAATAAATAAAATACTGTACTTCTAGCCACTCTAACATGTGTCCCACTCAGATGTACAGAAATGTTATTTTCTTACTGAACTCAACTTGCTCACAAGCCTCCAGTCCCTCTCAGTAGCTGAAAACACTTCATCTTGCCACTTCAAGTTAACTAAGTATCTTTCCGTTGAAAACAATCTTTGGGGAAATTATTCGGTCTGTTTAGGATTTAAACTCAGCCAACTCAAACTTCAGTCACCTTAACAAGGTCATTCTCAAGTCTCAAGCAACTTCCCTTTCCCATTCTCTGAGTTGGTGTGAGATGAAGGAAAAACTTATACCAGGGATGCAAGGAAGGCATTTCTAGTCCAAATCTGTCCTCCGAGACCTTGATGGACTCAGTTCACCACAGATATAAATAGTCCCACCAAAGGGTTTGACCAAATCTCATTATGAGAGATTTGAGGCCTTGACCCCAACTCTTGTGGCTGATATCCTAAATTTTAAGACTTTCAACTAATAAGTTGAAAATCAAATATAAAAATTGAAAGTAAAGGAGATAATGTGTTGTCATGATGTAGTGATGACATGGGATGTGGTGTTGCCATGATGTACTGGGGTATTGTGTTTCCCAAAAAGATATGTCCACACCCTAATCCCTTAAGCCTATGTATATGACCTTACTTGGAAAAAGAGTTTTTGCAAGTTTCATTAAATTAAGGTTCTCAAGATGTGGTGATCATTCAGAATTTGGGGTGGACCCTAAATCCAATGGCAGGTGCCCTTACAAGAGAAAAGCAGAAGGAGATCTGAGGCACAGAGACAAAGGGAGAGTCTTTCTGAAGACAGAGGCAGAGATTGGAGTCAGGCTGCCACAAAAAAAACAACACTTGGAGTTACCAGAAGCTGGAAGGAATCTTCCCTAGATCCTTCTGCCCCCTCCCTATATCCTTCACACAAGGAGTATGGCCCTGCTGATACTCTGATTCAGATTTCTGATCTACAGAACTATGAGAGAATAAATTTCTGCTGTTTTAAGCCACCATATTTGTGGTACTTTGTAATGGCAGACCTAGGAAACTAATATACATGGTATGGTTTTATTTTGTTTCATTTTGATTAGAAGGGCGTGTTGGGAGTGCTATAAGCAGACAGGGAAAAGAATCCTGCAGAAGGCAGTAAATTCCAGAGCTGCTTGCATCACTTTGGATTTGATGCATAAAGAAAGGAGACATGTGCCTCCAGAAGACTGCCCTCTTAATCATATACAGAGAACATCTGAAGGACCATTCAAGCAACCGTGTGGCTGACAGGGTCTTGGTGTTCCGGCCAGGTGTCGGGCCTGAGCCTCTGAGGTGAGAGAGCCAAGTTCAGGACATTGGACCACCAGGCTCCTGGCCCCACATAATATTAATCTGCGAGAGCTCTCCCAGAGATCTCCATCTCAACGCTAAGACCCAGCTCCACTCAATGACCAGCAAGCTCCAGTGCTGGACACGCCATGCCAAACAACTGGCAAGACAAGAACACAACCCCTCCCATTAGCAGAGAGGCTGCTTAAAATCATAATAAGGTCACAGACACCCCAAAACACACCACTGGACGTGGTCTTACCCACCAGAAAGCAAGATCCAACCTCATCCACCAGAACACAGGCATCAGTCTCCTACACCAGGAAGCTTACACAACCCACTGAACCTTACCCACTGGGGGCAGACACCAAAAACAACAGGAACTACAAACCTGCAGCCTGCGAAAAGGAGATCTCAAACACAGTAAGTTAAGCAAAATGAGAAGACAGAGAAATACGCAGCAGATGAAGGAGCAAGGTAAAAACCCACCAGACCAAAAAGATGAAGAGGAAATAGGCAGTCTACCTGAAAAAGAATTCAGAGTAATGATAGTAAAGATGATCCAAAATATTGGAAACAGAATGGAAAAAATACAAAAAACGTTTAACAAGGACCTCGAAGAACTAAAAAGCAAACAAACAATGATGAACACCACAATAAATGAAATTTAAAATTCTCTAGAAGGAATCAATAGCAGAATAACTGAGGCAGAAGAACAGATAAGTGACCTCAAAGACAAAATAGGAGAAATAAATACCGCAGAGCAGAAGAAAGAAAAAAGAATGAAAAGAATTGAGGACAGTCTCAAGAGACCTCTGGGACAACATTAAACGCACCAACATTCGACTTATAGGGGTCCCAGAAGAAGAGAAAAAGAAAGAGACTGAGAAAATATTTGAAGAGATTATAGTTGAAAACTTTCCTAATATGGGAAAAGAAATAGTCAATCAAGTCCAGGTAGCGCAGAGTCCCATACAGGATAAATCCAAGGAGAAACACGCCAAGACACATATTAATCAAACTGTCAAAAATTAAATAGAGAGAAAAAGTATTAAAAGCAGCAAGGGAAAATCAACAAATAACATACAAGGGAATCCCCATAAGGTTAACAGCTGATCTTTCAGCAGAAACTCTGCAAGCCAGAATGGAGTGGCAAGACATATTTAAAGTGATGAAAGGGAAAAACCTACAAACAAGATTACTCTACCCAGCAAGGATCTCATTCAGAGTCAACAGAGAAACTAAAACCTTTACAGACAAGCAAAAGCTGAGAGGATTCAGCACCACCAAACCAGCTTTACAACAAATGCTAAAGGGACTTCTCTAGGGAGGAAACACAACAGAAGGAAAAGACCTACCATAACAAACCGAAAACACTTAAGAAAAAGGTAAGAGGAACATACATATCGATATCTACCTTAAAGGTAAATGGATTAAATGCTCCCACCAAAAGACATAGACTGGCTGAATGGATACAAAACAAGACCCATAGATATGCTGTCTACAAGAGACCCACTTCAGACCTAGGGACACATACAGACTGAAAGTGAGGAGATGTAAAAAGATATTCCATGCAAATGGAAATCAAAAGAAAGCTGGAGTAGCAATTCTCATATCAGACAAAATAGACTTTAAATAAAGACTATTACAAGAGACAAAGAAGGACACTACATAATGATCAAGGGATCAATCCAAGAAGAAGATATAACGATTGTAAATATTTATGCACCCAACATAGGAGCACCTCAATACATAAGGCAAATGCTAACAGCCATAAAAGGGGAAATCGACAATAACACAATAATAGTAGGGGACGTTAACACCCACTTTCACCAAAGGACAGATCAACCAAAATGAAAATAAGTAAGGAAACACAAGCTTTAAATGATACATTAAACAAGATGGACTTAATTGATATTTATAGGACATTCCATCCAAAAACAAAAGAGTACACTTTCTTCACAAGTGCTCATGGAACATTCTCCAGGATAGATCATAACTTGGGTGACAAATCAAGCTGTGGTAAATTTAAGAAAATTGAAATTGTATCAAGTATCTTTTCTAACCACAACACTATGAGACTAGACATCAATTACAGGAAAAAATCTGTAAAAAATACAAACACATGGAAGCTAAACAATACACTACTAAATAACCAAGACATCACTGAAGAAATCAAAGAGGAAATCAAAAAATACCTAGAAACAAATGAAAATGGAAACACGATGACCCAAAACCTATGGGATGCAGCAAAGGCAGTTGTAAGAGGGAAGTTTATAGCAATACAATGCTGCCTCAAGAAACAAGAAAAATCTCAAGTAAACAACCTAACCTTACATCTAAAGCAATTAGAGGAAGAAAAACAAAAAGAACCCAAAGTTAGCAGAAGGAAAGAAATCATAAAGATCAGATCAGAAATAAATTAAAAAGAAATGAAGGAAATGATAGCAAAGATCAATAAAACTAAAAGATGGTTCTTTGAGAAGATAGGCAAAATAGAAAAACCATTAGCCAGACTCATAAAGAAAAAAAGGGAGAAGACTCCAATCAACAGAATTAGATTCTGATGCAAAAATCCTCAACAAAATACTAGCAAACAGAATCCAACAGCACATTAACAGGATCATACACCATGATCAAGTGGGGTTTATCCCAGGAATGCAAGGATTCTTCAATATACAGAAACCAATCAATGTGATACACCATATTAACAAATTGAAGAATAAAAAACATATGGTCATTTCAATAGATGCAGAAAAAGCTTTCGACAAAATTCAACACCCATTTATGATAAAAGCTCTCCAGAAAGTAGGCATAGAAGGAACTTACCTCAACATGATAAAGGCCATATATGACAAACCCACAGTCAACATCTTTCTCAATGGTGAATAACTGAAACCATTTCCACTAAGATCAGGAACAAGACAAGGCTGTCCACTCTCACCACTATTATTCAACATAGTTGTGGAAGTTTTAGCCACAGCAATCGGAGAAGAAAAAGAAATAAAAGGAATCCAAATCGGAAAAGAAGAAGTAAAACTGTCACTGTTTGTAGATGACATGATATTATACATAGAGAATCCTAAAGAGGATACCAGAAAACTACTAGAGCTAATCAATGAATTTGGCAAAGTAGCAGAATACAAAATTAATGCACAGAAATCTCTTGCATTCCTATACACGAATGATGAAAAACATGAAAGAGAAATTATGGAAACACTCCCATTTACCACTGCAACAAAAAGAATAAAATACCCAGGAATAAATCTACCTAAGGAGACAAAAGACCTGTATGCAGAAAACTATTAAGACACCGATGAAAGAAATTAAATATGACACAAACAGATGGAGAGATATACCATATTCTTGGATTGGAAGAATCAACATTGTGAAAATGACTCTACTACCCAAAGCAATCTACAGATTCAATGCAATCCCTATCAAACTACCAATGGCATTTTTCACAGAACTAGAACAAAATATTTCACAATTTGTATGGAAACACAAAAGACCCCGAATTGCCAAAGCAATCTTGAGAAAGAAAAACGGAGCTGGAGGAATCAGGTTCCTGGACTTCAGACTATACTACAAAGCTACAGTAATCAAGACAGTATGGTACTGGCACAAAAACAGAAATATAGATAAATGGAAAAGGATAGAAAGCCCAGAGTTAAACCCACGCACATATGGTCACCTTATCTTTGATAAAGGAGGCAAGAATATACAGTGGAGAAAAGACAGCCTCTTCAATAAGTGGTGCTGGGAAAACTGGACAGCTACATGTAAAAGAATGCATTTAGAACACTCCCTAACACCATACACAAAAATAAACTCAAAATGGATTAAAGACCTAAATGTAAGGCCAGACACTACCAAACTCTTAGAGGAAAACATAGGAAGAACACTCTATGACAAATCACAGCAAAATCCTTTTTGACCCACCTCCTAGAGAAATGGAAATAAAAGCAAAAATAAACAAATGGGACCTAATGAAACTTAAAAGGTTCTGCCCAGCAAACAAAACCATAAAAAAGACGAAAAGACAACCCTCAGAATGGGAGAAAATAGTTGCAAATGAAGCAACTGACAAAGGATTAATCTTCAAAATATACAAGCAGCTCATGCAGCTCAATATCTAAAAAACAAACAACCCAATCCAAAAATGGGCAGAAGACCTAAATAGACATTTCTCCAAAGAAGATATACAGATTGCCAACAAACACATGAAAGGATGCTCAACATCACTAATCATTAGAGAAATGCAAATCAAAAGTACAATGAGGTATCACCTCATACCAGTCAGAATGGCCATCAGAAAAAAATCTACAAACAATAAATGCTGGAGAGGGTGTGGAGAAAAGGGAACACTCTTGCACTGTTGGTTGGGAATGTAAATTGATACAGCCACTATGGAGAACAGTATGGAGGTTCCTTAAAACTCTAAAAATAGAACTACCCTATGACCCAGCAATCCCACTACTGGGCATATACCCTGAGAAAACCATAATTCAAAAAGAGTCATGTACCAGAGTGTTCACTGCAGCTCTATTTACAATAGCCAGGACATGGAAGCAACCTAAGTGTCCATCGACAGATGAATGGATAAAGAAGATGTGGCACATATATACAAGGGAATATTACTCAGCCATAAAAAGAAACGAAATTGAGTTATTTGTAGTGAGGTGGATGGACCTAGAGTCTGTCATACAGAGTAAAGTAAGCCAGAAAGAGAAAAACAAATACCGTATGCTAACACATATATATGGAATCTAAGAAAAAAAAGAAAAAAGGTCATGAAGAACCTAGGGGCAAGACGGGAATAAAGACAGAGACTTACTAGAGAATGGACTTGAGCATATGGGGAGGGGGAACGGTAAGCTGTGACAAAATGAGAGAGTGGCATGGACATATATACACTACGAAACGTAAAATAGATAGCTAGTGGGAAGCAGCCACATAGCACAGGGAGATCAGCTCGGTGCTTTGTGACCACCTAGAGGGGTGGGATAGGGAGGGTGGGAGGGAGGTGCAAGACGGAGGGGATATGGAGATATATGTATACATATAGCTGATTCACTTTGTTATACAGCAGAAACTAACACACCATTGTAAAGCAATTATATTCCAATAAAGATGTTAAAAAATATATATCAGTAATCAAATGAAAGGACAACCACAGATTGGATTGAGAAAAATTCGCGAGTTATACATCTCATAAGGGATTTATGTCTAGAACATGAAAAAAAACAAAACTTTTGTGTCTCAATAATAAGACAAACAACGCACTTAATACATGAACACAATACTTGAATAGACTTTTCACTAGAGAAGATATATGAAGGGCTAATAAGTACATGAAGAGATGCTCCACATCATTAGTCATTAGGGATATGCAAATTAAAACCACAAGAGATATCACTTCCTATGCAGTCGAATGGCTATAATAAAATGGAGAGAAATGCAAGTGTTGGGGAGAACGTGGAGAAACTGGAACTCACACATTGCTGGTAGAGATGTAAACTGGTGCAACCGCTTCAGAACACAGGTTTTCAATTTCTTAAAAAACTACCATATATCCCAGCAATTCCACACCTATGTATCTACCCAAGAAAAATGAAAATATGTACACAAAAGGACTTTTAAATGAATGTTCATAGCATTTTTATAACACAAAAGCCCCAACCTACATTCAAATATGCATCAATTTATGAGTACATAAACAAAATGTCATCTATCTATATACTGGAATACTCTTCAGTTTTAAAAATAATTGAAGTACTTATATATGCGACAACATGGATGAACCTCAAAAATATTATGCTAAGTGGAAGAAACAAAAGATTACATATTGTATAATTCTCCATATATGAAACATCCAGAAGAGGCAAGTCTACGGAGATATAAAGCAGATCAATGGTTGCCTGGAGCTCAGATTGGGAGTAGGAATTGACTATAAACAGGCAATGGGAGTGGCGAGGAGGGGGTCCATGGGGACTTACTGGGGTGATGAAAATGTTTTAAAACAAGATTGTGGTAATTTTTGAACATCTGTATAAATTTACTAAAAACCATCGACTTGTACTCTTACAATGGGTGAATTCTATGAATCTTATACCTCAATAAAGTTGTTAAATAAAAATAACCAGCATAGAATGGAAAGTGGGAGGTATAGATGAATCAAGTTTGGCAACATATTGATAACTTTTGCCACTGGATGATGGGTAATAAGGGGTCATTATACTTTTCCTTTTCACTCTTTGTGTACATTCGAATTTTCAAATAAAAAATGAAAAAGAAATGATTAGAAAGGGGGAAAAAAAGAGAATTCTTTGGGCATAGCTGTACAATGAGAATTTTTTTCATTCAGTCACATTAAACATAAGCAAGATTTTTTGGTGGGGAAAATTCATGATTTAAACCAAAATAAGATTTGAGCATGAAGACTGAAAAGCATATTTCAAAGAGCAAATTTTATTTGAAGCCAGTTACAGCAACAAAAAGTGAAACATAACCGTATGATGGCAGTGGTATCGGATGGCAAGGAGCAATATTCAAAGGAAATCAACAGAGCATGGATAATGGAAACAGAAAATTCTCCATCCTCTTATTCCAGTGGTCAGCAAAGCCTAGCACATTTGCCCTCACGATATTTCTGGTCTTAAGGGCTTTCTTCTCGTAGGCTGGTTTATGCAAAAGCAAGTGAAGGATGGCCCCTAGCCAGACCACAGGAGGGTGATGTAGACTCTGACAAGTGAGCAAAAAAGGTTTCTGAGGCCACGAAAAGAAGCTACTAGATAGTGATTTAACCAGTCACCTCTTTTCTCAGTGCAGAAAGACACTGGTTAGAGAAATAAAATGAAGATTATCTACCAAAAGAGGAAACATAAAATGGATTCATTGAGTTAAATCTCTATTTCTTTTTTCAATCACTATTAAAGAGATGGGTGGGAGGGGATGATAAGATCTATAAATGAAGGTCTAAGCATGTAGCTTTATTTTGCTTTCCATTAATGAAAGAGAGAGAAATGTCATATGGATGAAAATATAATTTCTTGAGGGGCAAAGTGAAATATTAAAAGATTTTCCCATTGCAAATAAGGCAATTAAAACTATTCAATTCGACAAAGCACCGGACCCAGTTGAATTGCACCATAATTCATGAGGAAAAAAATAGTAGCAAGGGAAACAGAGAAGCCTTTGGCAAAACTGTTTGATAGCTCAATAAGAAAAGAATAAAGGGAACAACTGCACTGAGTCACTAATAAGCATTCTTAGATTCAAGCAAAAGAAAATCATTAAAAGAACTAGTTTTCCCAACTTCAATTATTAAGCACAAGAATAAAGATCCACTTAAATCTATGCATTTGTGATTTACCTAAGAGAACTGGTCTGAATTTAGGAATTTAAAATTTATTTTTATTCAGATTTCAAGAAAGCACTGACAATTTTACTAGCATGTCACCTAGTAATAATAAAAGCTCACTAATAAAGCACCCCAAATCATCCTGGATATGAGAACTAATGATACCGCATTTCAAAAGCTGATAAAAAATAGCCAGCATACATAAATAGTATTGCTTAAAAACATTTTTTATAGAAATATATTTTTTCCCACAGAAACATCTTATAACCATTAATACAACTAGTACATTTTTTACAGAGTATGATAAAAAATTGTAATCCTACACCCTCACTCTACACATAGATCATTTCTCCTTCACCGTTGCCCGCTGTCCCTGATTGGTGCCCCCTGGAATGTGTGTCACTCCCTATGATTCTGTAGGGACAAAACCCAGCCTCATCCCAGCTATGCCACTGAAATGACTGAATCCAGTCAGGCATGTAGAGCAAAAGGGTCCTTTTATCTAAGTTCTCCCCAATAGCCCTATCTTTGTTTCTCTGGTTTTTGTCACCCAGACCTCAAGGGTCTCTCTGCTTCCGAACAAAAAAATGTTTAAGCACTTGAAAAGCATGAATGTGTGGAACTGCACCATTCTCGTGGGAATTTTTAGTACACCTTGAGCAAAAAGCATGGGCAGCCACATGTGCCAGGCCTACCATGGTCAGACACTCTGTCTGGTTAAAAGGGAACATAGTATAGAAACCTAAAAGAAAAGCTTTTTAAAAAAAAAGAAAGAAAGAGACAGAGAGAGAGAGAAGGGAAGGAGGGAAGGAGGGAAGGAAGGAAGGAAGGAAGGAAGGAAGGAAGGAAGGAAGGAAGGAAGGAAGGAAGGAAGGGAGGGAGGGAGGGAGGGAGGGAGGGAGGGGGGAAAGAAGAAAAGAAAACATAAAAGGTTAAGTTAAAGAAACATGGAGCCAGATCTACCAGAAGAAAACATTTAATGGTCCCTCCCTTCAAAGCAGAACTGTCTTAAAAATAGTGCCATCTGCAGTGATCCACCAGGTGAGATGTCCAAGGGTGGATGACCCTTTAGAAGAGAAAAAACATGATTTGGTAGACACCTATAAAACCTCCTCCTGCTCTGAGAGTCAATGGTTCTTCGATTTTCTTATTCAAAGTCAAGGTTGTGTTCAGACACTGTCTATGAACAACTATTACTATGTTATCCACTTCAAGTACTTTCGCCAGTAACGTCACTGGATAGTTGAAGCTCCTCAAAGAAAATTTTAAACTTCCCTTCACCTTTCAGAAATTTTATATAAAAGAGTAGAGGACTGAATTTTGCCTCTAGAAAGGACTGCATGTATAATACCTTAGCACTGATCTATTATCAAGCACCACAAGCATTCCTTGACAACATATTGCTACACTGTTATTTTATATAACAATTCACCCTTGAATTGTCATTAACAGTGAACTAAGTATTTTTCTTTCAATTTGACTCAAGCAAGAACAGAGGTGTATTAATCCTATTAGATTAAATTATGCCACAATAATCAACAACCCCAAAACCTCAGTAGCTTAAACATAACAAGGATTTATTTCTCATGCACAAGAGGTCTACTGTAGTGCTAGGGGGCTCTCCAGAGCAACAGTCTTTTATGCAGTAACTCAGAGATCTTGGATTAATGGTGGTGTCCCATTCTCTAGCTTTTCTATGTAGAATACATGGCTTCTTCTGTTGCTATGGCGGGAAACAAAAGAGAAATGGAGGACTGAGCAGCAGTTCTTCTATCTTTTGATCCAGGAGTGAAAGACATCACTTCCAGCTCTCACTCATTGGACAAATCTAGCCATGTAGCCCCAACTGCCTGCAAGATAGCTGGGAAATGTGGATGAGTAGATGGAATGTTGGGTGATCACCTATCTCAGTTGCAATAAAATAAGGGAAGTGGAAGATTAAGGAAATTAACCTGAGGTTCAAGAAACAAACAGCCATCTACTTGAGGCAAGCTTACTGGGAGACTGAATTCATGGAGGCTGCCAAGAATTTAGCAATAATAATAGCTAACATTTATTGAATACTTGAAATAAATACTTGAAAAGTGCCATGTACTGTTCTGTTTTGCCTGTATTAACTCATTCACGCTTTACAACAGTTATATGACAAAAGTAATATTATTATCCACATATTACCAATTTCTTATTACCAATAAGAAATGTGAAACAAAGAGGTAGAGTAACTTGACCAAGGTTTACACAGCTAACAAGAGGCAGAATCAGAATCTGAACCCAAGCAATCTGGTCCCCGAGCCCATTCTCTCAATTGTCCATGATGAGGTAGAAAAGAAATGAACTTTAACTAAATTGAATTCTATTAGGATTTACTTCTAATTTCTTTTTTATGCATGGAGTAAATGAGATCTGGTGGAAAGAAGATGGATTTGGTGCCAGAAGATCTGAGCTCCAGTACCAACTTCACCAGACATAGATGGGATATTGAACAACATACTTAACTTTCCCAAGTCCACTCCTCCAAATGGAAAATGGGGCTTTTATGGAGACGGGCTTCTTGTCCAGAGAAGAAATATAATAAATGTGGAAAACATTTTATAAACTCGAAAGTTCTATCAAATGATGCCTCAGCTATAGAAGCACTATACAAGATAGACAGAACTTTACTGACACACTACTTTTAACTTTATTGTTCAGTTATATTTTTTTACCGCACCCTTCTAGCAAATTCTAAACCTGGATCAATCCAGCTATTTATTCTTTCCACTTCTGTACCAAACTGCTGAGTGCTGCTAGAGAAAAAACATGTAGAGCCAAGCTCTTCATTGCTTCTACAAATTCAGTTTCCAACTCCAGCTGGGCATCAACGTTTCTTGGCAATCTTAGATTTCCTTGGTCAGCTCCCTCTTCTACTCTCCACAGAAGCCATATCTATACCTTCCATGTTTTCACCAAACCTCTTATCCCATAACTCCTGTCTTATACTCCCAGTAGATGACCTAACTTCCTAGTTCATAAAGAAAATAAAAAATAATCAGACAGGAATTCCCTCAAATTCTGAAACCAAGCCTTCCTATAAACTCATTCTTTCCTCCCCTCCTCCTGTGACAATGAAAGAAGTGTGCTGTCCCCCCCAAACTCTACCTGTACTAGGCCAATGTCTCCATCTCTCCTCTACTTTCCATTCCTTCTTAGATTCTCATAGAGCTAAGCCCATCAATCTACTCTGTTATTTTTCTACACCATTGACCTCTCCATTTCTAAGGGGTTTCTTACCAAACCATTTCTGGTTTCTTACCAGTTGTGATCAGGTACTTCCCTCTACCTCATTCTCCCTCCAGTTACAACCCCAATCTTATCTCCTTTCTCAAAATTAAGCTTCTTGAAATAATTGTCTCCACTTCTCACTTGCCATTAGTTCCTCAATCTACTACAGTATGGCTTTTACCACATCATCCCACTAGATCACACATCCACCAGATCTCTCTCTCCCTCTGCCTCTCTCTCTCTCTCTCTCTCACACACACACACACACACACACACACACACACACACACACTTCTTGTTGATAAATATAATAAGCGATTTGCAGTTCTTTTTTTATTTATCTGTAGCACTTGACAATTATGAACATTCCTTCCTTCCTTAAAAGCTTTCTTCCCATGATTTTCAGGACATTGCGTTCTCTCCATTTCACCCCTTCTTTTTTGGCTTCTCCACTTGGTCAGCTTTGCCGAACTAATTTATTTTGCCCATTCCTTACACCTTCATGTCCCTCAGGATTCCATCTTTTCCTTTGACTTTTTCCACCCTAACAATTCTCAGTTGATATTTGCAGGTACACACATGGCTTCAGATACAAACTTTTGCCTGATGATTTCAAAATTAATCTTCTCTTGGGCTCCAACCTATATATCATACTGCCTACTGGATAGCTTCTCTTGGATGTCCCACAGGAACTGTATACCCAACATGTCCCAAACATTCATGGAGCCTTGACTACATGTCTTTTCTGTGCTATATATTTAGACTAAGGAGATAAAAGATAAGGAGGCTGAACCTTCAAGCAAAATTTCTGTATAGTGTGGCAAGGGCTGTGATGGATGGAGGGTCCAGGTGTGCTATCAGACTATGGATGTCACCCTCCAAAATAAGAATGGATAATATGTTGAACAGATATCTCACTTTGATTATGGGCATATCAAGTAATACATCAAAACTGTTTTGTGTTCAGTCAATTGAAATTTGGAAGCAATGTTTCAGAGTCTTCTCCTTTAGTAGCAACCTTGTGATAACAGACAGCATTATACTTAACAGTGACATGAAAGATTCGATTAGGCACATTCTGGGAAGCACATGACACTAAACACATTTGTAGAAAAGGCAATAGCAAGTAAAGAATATTGGAGATTTCTATTTTTCGATTATGTCATTATTCTGATCTCCAAAAATCTATTCCTTTGGGAAATATACTTTGATCAAAACCAGAAATAATTGATCACCTAAGTTGCCATAATATCTTCTTACATAGGATTTATATAGTATAAGACCTCAGTTGAGCATAAATTATATATCTGCTCCTGAATTTTATATATATTTATATTTTATGTATATTATTATATTATTCAGGAGCATGTATAATATTAAACATATTATCAATTTATAAGTAAATATTCTTCAGTGAAAAATTATAGAAATTTTCAGTAGGAATGATTTAATTGTTAGAAAATTCTAAGTAGGTTCAAACACAGTTTTTGCTTGAATGATGAACTATAATCTTAAAAATTACAGAAGTTATTGAGAAAGTTCAGATATTAACCTTCATTTCCTTTACCAGGATAGAATATTTACAGCTGAAGACTTATCTCCCTTTAGACTGCCACCTCTGCCAACAGTGATTTAATCTGCCCTTTGATAACAGCATTAATATATTGACATTTTAAATCTAGGAGGAAAAGAACTACTGAGTTGATTTACAAAGATGGCACATCAGTAAGAAAAATGAATACCCCTGATCTTCCTCCTCTTCTAGTCTCTCCCTCCTCCTCTTCACATTTTTCTTCAGATGCAGATAAGTATAATGGCCAGATATTCCCTGACCTGGGACTTTTTCTGCAACCCTGCCCCAAGCTAGATCAAACCAAATTTATAGGGGGACAAAGTGTTCTCTACCAGTGACCCTTGCAGTCCACCTCCTTCCCTTAAGGAGTACTCCTTGTCTTAGAGATTTTTCTTTCATTCTCTAACCAAACTTTCATTTTTCTGGCTTTAGAGCACTCTCCTCAACCACCACCATGGAAAAGTTTGACATACTGATATACAAAATGTAATAGTAACTGAGCCAATCCCCTTCAAGAGAGCAGCAGTGGTAACCGTTAATTACCGAGAGCCTAATATGCACTAGGTACACTGAGCTAGGTACTCTATCACAGAATCTCGTTTAATGCTTTAAAAGAGTGTAGGTAGGTACTGCAATGCAGGGACTATTCATTCTTTTCACAGTTGAAGAAGCTGAGCCTCAGAGAGATGAAGAGACCACTCAAGATCCAATGCTACTGCTGGGATTCCAACCCAGGTAAATCTGACCCCAAAATATAAGCTCTTTTTATTGTATTTTAACAGAAAACAATGGTTTTACTAAATATTCTTGGATCTCTAATCATTGAAATTAGAAGACCATTTAAAGAGACTTTTTCTTGCCCTTTTGGGTTTTTTTGTTTTGTTGTGTTTTGTTTGGGGTGTTTTTTTTGGGGGGGGGGAGGGGGAAGGGAGGGCCTTGAATATCAAGTACACTACCGGAGGTCATGTACACTACCTGTGGTCAGAGGTCAGGTCTTCCTAAACCCAACAGACCAGATATCAGAACGAAATGCAAAGGCAACAATTTTTTTTTCTCTGAGTTGTAAAAGATTTTTTTTTTCCAAAAATCACTTACAGAAGTTAAATGATGGCATTCATGAATAAGACATTTCTATGTTAGCAGTTAGCAAAAGCAGAACCACAAAACAGTGCACAGGCAACCTTGCTTCACTTCCCCAGGGACTATCTCACACTCATCTCTGCTCTCTAGGTAGTCAATGCACCTGAGTTGTCAGACAGACCCTGGTGTGGGTGTGACCTCTAATAACCAGATAGGGCTCTATCTTTCACTACAAGGGCTTTCATGTTGAGTATCATTTGTTTCAAGAAAGCATCTGAAAAGGAATTCTCAGATCCAAGCAGATATTTATTATGCAAACATTTTAATACATTTACAATCTCAGTGAAAAATGTTATATCCTATCCTGAGATCACTATGAAGACACAACAACCAACAAAACGGAGTGTTATAAGACTATTTCCAGCAATATCTTCCTTGTTTTCAATTACAAGATGGGAAAAAAAAGAATACACATGAAAATGCATGTTTGGGAAATTAGAGATATATCTGAATACCTTCGTCTCAAGGACAATCTGACCTAGAATGAACGGTATGTAAAGATCGGCCTCAGGAAGAACACCAATCAGGAAGAGGTATAATGGCTGTTGTTGCTGAGAAGTCACTATGTCCTGGCCACTGCGACAAATGCCTTACATAATTTACCTTTCTCCAACTTCACAACTACCCTATGAAACAGGTAGTAATAGTCTCATTTGACAGGTGAGGAAACCAAAGCTCAAAGAAGTCCAGTCTCTGGCCTAAGTACACATAAATGATAGAACTCAGATCCGATCCAACTTTCTACAATAGTCAAGGCACTCAACTTTGATCAATCATTCATTTACCACTTCCAGGAATTTTCCTGTATCATCACCTGAACAGTATCAACTGTACAGTATAGAGAGAGAGATTTCAATATAATTTGATATAAAATATATATTACATGTATTATATATTGTATAATTATAATTAATTATATATGCAATTAATTGTGTACATATGTTAAGTAACATAATTAAGTATATTAATATATAAATATATGATATAAACAAAATAATTATGTTATTACATTTAGCTAACCATTATTGCCTCCAGAAAGCTCTCTTTTTCTTTGTCTTAAAGAGAAAACAAGTATTAGAGAAGTGTTAAAGATCAAATTGAAACAATCTTTTACACATTCAGAAGAATTGAAAGAGAACAGAAAAGAGAATCGCTTTCTAACTATGTGAATTTTTGTTGTCTAATGTTGTATTCTTGCACCTGAAGTGGTCACTCCAAACACCACTGATAGGTGGGAAACATGGCATTATGATGAGCGCTTAAGAGCAAGTCAGACACACTGAGAATTAATGGCAGGGAAAGGAGAGGGAACAAACTCTTCCCGATCTAAAATAGAATGGTGTGATCCATAATGGAAGCATTCTACGTATTTAGCAGAGACAGAACAGCATGATTTGGGATAATCACGGTAGACTCCAAGAAAATAGGTGGGGTTTGAGCTGAAGGTTTTAGGACATAAAAGAAGAAAAGAGGGAGAGTGCCTTCCACACAAGGCAAAGCATGAGTGAAACTAAAGAAAAGAGAATAGTCACAAGACTCTAAGAGAAAACCTGCCTTACGAGATCAGAAGAGACTGGTGTGGCATATTGGAGAGAAGAAACGTATAGGATCACTAATACACTATTAGATTATAGAGAATATTATGATCAAGATTTAAATGTGACATGGCAGCTTTTAGAAAGCCAATGAGATTTATTAGCACACTGGACTTTAGAAAACTTCTTCCACTTAATCCTCACAATTGCCCTGTGGGGAAGGCATGAATATCAAGATTTTATATACAGGCATATACTGTTTTATTGTGCTTTGCTTTATAGTGCTTCACAGATACTGTGTTTTTTACCAATTGAAGGTTTGTGACAACCCTGCGTTGAGCAAGTTTATCGATGCCATTTTTCCAACAGCATTTGTTCACTTCATGTCTCTGTGCCACATTTTGGTAATTCTCGCAATATTTCAAACTTTTTGTTATTATTATATTTATTATGGTGATCTGTGATTAGTGATCTTTGATGTTACTACTACAATTTGCTGAAGCCTCAGATGATGGTTAGCATGTTTCAGCAATAATATATTTTTTAATTAAGGTATGTATTCAATACATCGGTTTTTTTTTTTTAAACAATGCTATTGCACACTTAATAGTCCATAGTATAGTGTAAACATAACTTTTACATGCACTGGGACACCAAAGAAATTCATGTGACTTTCTCTATTGCAATATTCACTTTATTGCAGTGGTCTAGAACTGAACCCACAATATCTCAAGGTATGCCCGTACAAAAAATCAGTGTGGCAAATGGAATAGCAGGCTCCAAAGACATCCACATCCTAATCCCTGGAACTTGTGATTATTTTACATTACATGGTAATGTACTTTGTAATTACATTTACCATGCAAATGTAATTAAGGTCCTAGACCTCAAAATAGAGAGATTATCCTGGATTATCCAGGGGAGCCCAATCTAATCATCTGAGTCCTTAAAAGCAGGCAATTTTCTCTGACTAGAAGGAGAAAAGTCTTGGCAGAAGAGGAAGTCAAAGAGATTACAAGCCTGAGAAAGATCTGATGTACCACTGCTGGCTTTGAGGTGTAGGGGTTGATATGCAAGGACCACAGAGAGCCCTCTAGGAGTTTAAGGGCACACCCAGCTGACAGCCAACAAGGAAACAGGACCTTAGTCTTACAACCACAAGGAACAAGATTCTGCCAACAACCTGAATGAGCTTGGAACCTGATTCTTCCCAGAACCTGCCATAAGAGTCCAGCCAGCACTTTGATTTTAAACTTGTTAGACCTGGAGCAGAGAAACCAGAGGAGCTGGAGGAACCAGTCCCTACCTACAAAACTGTGAGATAATAAATCTGTGTTGTTTTAAGCCACTAAATGTTTGCTGTTTGTTACAGCAGCGATAGGAACCTAATACATTTAAGTTACACAACTTGCCCAAGGTCATAGCGCTGATGAAGGACCAAACTGTAACTCAAATTCGGGTACATCAAACTCCAAAATCCATCTCTTTAACTGTTATGCTATCACATTTCTAGCTGAACAAAATCACAAAAGCAATATTTAAGACAACAGAAGCCAATTTGCCATTGTGTGTGGAGCTGTTTGGAAAAGGAGGAACCATGTGAGAAGGACTCAGACTGACATATTCCACTCCTCAGAGCAAGAGTCTTGTCTCTTCTCTCTTTTGTGTCTTCCCTTAGTAAGTAATGAAACACCAAAAAAGTGAGCTTTTTCTACCATTCGACTTTTTAGGGGAATTTTGAAAATTATAAACTTAATTTTAGAGTGTTGGAGTTCACCTGAGCTTCTAGAAGGAACGATGATACTTGCTAATTTTCACTTCAAGAGCAGGCAGATGTGGAAAAGTTGAGAGCTATTATCCTCAGAATAAAAATGAAATTTATCATGTAGAGTTAACAGTAATAGCAGTGGCTAAATCAAAACTCACAAATGACAGTAATTGACTTTAAAAATTTTTAAGCCCATGAATGCTTTATCACTAGAAATTATTTCAAATATATCTAATGCAATTTACAATCATTCTATGAAATAGAAAGTATTATCCCAGGTTTGCTACTCAGGGAAAAAAAAGAGAGAGAGAGAGACTCAAAACTGTTAGGTGGCTTGTCCAAAGTCACAGTTAGCACATAACCAACATAAGACTTAAATCAAGGTTCCTAAACTCTAGACCCCATACTATTTCTATGGCGTCAACCTATAGCACTGAGGAAAAGAAAATATGATTGTTAAGTGACTTCACAGAGTTATCTTCAAAATCAACTGAAACTTTTATAAGGCAACAGGTTGTGTAAAGATAAACCTGTTGTCAATATGCAACATGAACTTGGTCCTAGCTGGCCTCATTCATTGTGCACCAACAGGGTGAGACCCTATGGGGGCATCCCTTCATTTTTCAGTGTGACCCAAAAATCCAGGATCACAAAATAATTTTAGTTTTAGTATCCAATTCTCATTTAAAAAATTCCTAAACATATGTGCATCTTAATAGTGAAACATTACGTTAGTGAATAAGAATAGTAGGAAAAGAAGAAGGAGGAATTGGGGGTGGCTTTCTTTTTTAAACTCCTGGTCCTCCTCCAACCTTGCTTTCATCTGAACAGAGCCAGCACCTCCTCGGGGACCGTGGCTCTGAAGTGGATGGCAGACACACACGTCCAACTAAAATCATTGGGAGCAGCTGTTCTGCCAACTGTGCTTATCCTTTCCTGGGGCTCCTTGCTCAGAGTAAGAAATGGTGTGGACAGATGAAAAATGCTGCCCTGGCGCTACTGAAATGTGCTGAATTGCACTAGATAAAAAGTAGCTAAGCTGTTGGAGTCAACTCACCAGAGAAAATACAACTCTCAGCCCTGGAAAATGGAAAGCAATGTGAAAGCCAGGCAAGAGAAACTCTCCTGGCCAAACAGTGACATTTGATACATAGGTTCTGTGGACATTTGCTAAACAGAAATGGAATAATTTTCTATTCATACTGTTGCTATCTCAGCAACTGACATACAGGAAGAGAACTACAGTGATGGAGATTTCTAGAAAACAGAATTGGGTAGGATGCATTGTTAACGGGGCAGACTACAGAGCAGGGTCACAGCCCGGAGGAGGAAAGGGTAAGTCAAAAAGAATTATTCCAAGCTTGTCAGCCTATCTTGGGCCATCCAACCTTTCCTATTCTTTCCTGTGAATGGCTCCCTACATCAGCTGTGTTCAAACTTTTTGTCTCAGGCTACATTTAAACTCTCAAAAATTACTGAGGACCTGCAAAGAGCTTCAGTTTATGTGGGTTATATCAGTTTACATTTAACATTAGAAATTACAGCATTTTAATATATTTAGTTATTAATTCATTTAAAAATAACAACACTAAACTCATATGTTAAAAAAGTATATTTAAGAAAAAATCATTATATTACTTTTCCTAAACAAAAAATAGCAAGAAGAGTGGCAATAATTTACATTTTTGCAAATCTCTTTAATATTTAGCATAATAGAAGATAGCAGGATTCTAATATCTGCTTCTATATTCAGTCTGTTACAGTATCATATGTCATGTGGCCTCTGGAAAGCTCCACTGTATACTCATGAGGTAATAAGAGTCATAACTACAAATAATGTCTTAGCATTATTATAATAATAGTTTTGACCTCATGGACTCCTAAAAGAGCTGTTGGAACCCCCAGGTGTTCCATGCTTTGAGAACCACTGTCTTACACTTTACCTTTATTCTGATTCTGGAATCAGAAATTTCATAACTCATGAGTCCCTTCTGGACCTGAAAAATCACTTGTGCAATGTGAGAGTTCCAGAAAATTACAGCTAGAAAGAGCCTGGTAATCTAGTCCAGCTTTTTCATTCATTAAATAAATTATTTTTCCACCACATGCCATGCACTGTTCTAGCACTAGAAAAACAGCAATGAATATAACAGAGAGTTAAGGAACTTTTGAGACAGAGGGAATCTGAAAATAAATAAACAAGAAGAAGAAAAAAAAAAAGATAATCTCAGATAGTAACAAGGGCTTTAACTATCACAAAAAGTCAAGGTAATCAAGTTTGGGGTTCGAGTTGTCCGGAGAGATTTTATGACTTGCTCAAGGTCATGCATAGTTAATTAGTAAGAATCAAGAACAGAACATAGTGCACAAAAACGTAAAGTTGATAATTATTGGGATATTGGGCAGTGCAGATGGCTTTTCTAATCATTACAAAATTATCCAAAGTAATTGTTATTGATGTTTTGCTCTAAATTGTGTCACCTGACTTTTCTCAAAGGACCTGGTCACCAGGTAGTTGACCCACACTTCATTTAAGTTGCACCAAATCTTTTGTAAAGATGAAAACCAGGATAGAAATAAGTACTTTAAATCTTGAATATTATATTTGAATCATGTCAGAGAATAAAGGTCATATAACATAGACCTATATGCCCATAAAATCACCCCCAGAAAATAGTTTGCTATATACATAATTGGCCCAAAATTTATCTTGGGTATATCCCACAGTTACTTCCGTTTTGCATAATCCCATCTCCCCCAGCAACCCTAGGTCCCACCCTGACCACTCTTTTTGTATGTGCATTCTTTAATCTTTTATGATAGTACAACACTCATACAGAAAATTGCACAGTTAGCTCAATGAATTTTCCCAACCAAACACTCCCGTACAATGAGCACTTAGATTGTGAAGCAGAATCCTATTACCCCAGAAGCTCCTTTTGTACTTTCTTCCAGAAAATACAACTCACCAACGGTAAACAGTATTCTGGCTTCTAACAACATAGATTGCTCTTTTGTACTTTGTATAAATGGAAGCATATAGCATGAACTCTTTTGTGTCCGGCTTCTTGAGTTCAACATTTTGTTAGTGACATTCATTTACACTGTTGCATGATTGTAGATCATTTATTTTCATTTTTATGAACACACATCTCATTGTGTGAATATGCTACAATTTATTCATCCAAATGGACATGTGGATAGCTTCCAGCTTGGGGTTATTATGACTTGCCCTGCTATGGACACTCTAATTCATGTCTTTTAGTAAACATATGTATATATTTAGTTTTATATATATTTGTTAACTATGTTTACTAAAATATATTAATATATTTTAAAAGTTTGGGTCATAACATATACTTATGTTCATCCTTAGTAAATACTGTCAAACAGTTTCCAAAATGGTTATTTCAATTTATACTTCCACCAGCAGAATATGAGACTTCCTGAAAATCTCTTCTTTTTTCCATTAAAATTGGAGGAGCTTGTCTACTATTTTCTCAGGGCCATATTCTCTACCATTGAATGTCACAAGCAACTCAATGGCTAGTTTCTAATGACTATGATACCCACCATTCCAGGAGTACTGATATCCTAATATGGAGTTACTGGATTCAAGCCAGTAGTAAAAGAAGGGCTTAAAGTTCTAGTTCCCAAATCATACAGTCAGATCTCCTATTACTCTGCAACAAATGTAAGCGTGGTTCAGATACTTCGAATCGGGACAGAGCCACTGCACCACAGCTACTCAGTCTGGCCTGGAGCCTGGTGCTCAGGTAGTTCTCAGCCCAACAGCACTCACATCACCTGGGCACATGCTAACAATCAATACAGGATCTCAGCATGCCACCCCAGACCCACCGAATCAGAATCTTCATTTAGCAAGATCCTCATTATAATTTGAGAAGAACTGCTGGAAAACCGTACTAAAAGGAGGAGCCTCAGATGCCAAATTTCACTGATTATGAGTTAGTAGAGCTTGTGGGGGAAGTTCACAGCCTAGGTACATACGCCTACAGAAGTCAGTCAGCCCGTTTCTCAGACCATCTTTTCACCTTGTACTTGGATTAAGGCCTTAGTGCCCAAAGAGACAAGCCATGTTTATTGGGAGAGCAGACGTGCAAACATTCTTAATATAATGTTGTTGCAGTTGTTGACAAGATTTATAGCAAATATGACAGAATTACAAAAAAAAGACAATATTAGTTCTGTCTGCAGCGATAGGAGAAGGCTTCAGAGAAACGCAAAAGTTTTGCCTGGTCTGGAATAGGCGAGAGTTACCTTGCCAGTTGGAGAAGTGGTGATCCAAATCAAGCAAAGAGAAAAGAGCCAGAAAGAGAGAAAAAAAAATATTCAGAAAATTTTCCTTTGTAGCTTTTCTTGTCTTTACTTCCTGGGCCCTGTTCCCCAACTCTGTGGCTCTCGCTTTCAGTGTGGCATCAATGTGAATTCTCTTTCTCCTCCATGTCACCTCTAGATATGCATCCCTACCTCTACCCCTTCAGTCCTGTGATTGCTATTTCCTGAACCGCAGCTGCACAGGCTGTGCACACGTCAAGCCAAGTCTTACTCTTGATACTAAAAGAATACTGATTACAGAAATTACACTACTGAATACTCCTCAAGAAGTACTCTCTTCCTTTGGTTTCTGTGATACTCTACAATCATCTGATTCCTTTCCCACAATTTGCAAAAATGACTTTTCCAGCCCTTTAACCTTCTTCCACTGACAGCCAGCATACTCAAGATTCCCAAAGCCTCAGTCTTCAGCACAATTTAAAAAAACAAAAAACAAAAAAACACTTTTTTCACTTTTTTTCTGAAATAATATCCAGTGGTATTGGCTAAAGTGAATCCCAAAGCCCCAAATCTCCCTGTTTGTTCTTTTGTGCTCTCTCAATCATCTGTTCTGTATCATCAGATGCTTACAGGACTTTTATTCAAATAACTCATCAGACACACACACTCCTCCACTATCTAAAAAGTTCCCCCAAAACGATGCCTCTACTTTTCAAAACCTTGGAATTACCACCAACTCATTCTTCTACTTCAGTTCCATATCAACCATCCAGTTTCTTTTTTACCTCTGATACGTCTTCATCTTCCTTTGTAACCTCACCAACTGGCAAACAAGGTCATGTACACTTCTAGGAGTGCATGCTTAGCTATGGGGGGCCAGCAGCAGGCGCCTTGTAGTGGCAGGGCCAGCTGATCACACAGCTAGTGGCGGGAGCCAGGAAAGGCAACAAGTGCCAGAACCAACTGAATGCCCACTGGTAGCTATGGGGACCCTGGCTGTCAGTTTGCACTACCGTGGTGGCTACTGGGTCTCCCTTTGGGAACATGGCAGTGGAGGCCCGAGACGGGCTCAGGTCAGGGGCACGCAGGTGCACAGGAGAGGCTAGCTACAGGTGAGCACAGTGGTGCAAGCCAGCGACAGAAGACATGGGCTCATCTGGGCCCACGAGCAGGGTGGGGGCCCTGGCTGTGAACACGGTCTCCCACGGCATAGTCTCCTCTAAGCCTGTGCGTGGCACTGGAGGCTGGTGTGGGGGGCTGGGCCGGGGCATGCAGGTGGACAACCGGAGGGGTTCACCCTGAGCGCACACATGTTGATAAAGTCAGCTATGGAGGTCTAGGCTGGCTTCTTGCACTTGCACAGCCACAGAGACCTGAGCTGGCTCCTGGGGTGGTTCCTGGGCCCCAGCAGGAGTCACGTGGGAGGAAGTGGGGAGGCACTCGGGCAACTGACATTAGCCAATGTGAATACCTGTCGTGTGAAGGCTGGTGAAGTCTGCAGCAGGTCCCTGCTGGCTGTGCTGGCCCTTGGTTTCTCCAGTGTCAAAAGCTGCTGGGCTCGTCTGCAGAGCAGGTCACTGTGAACTGAGGTCACTCTTGCTGTGTGGCTGATACTGGTAGCTCCTGCTTTTCTTTCTTGTTCTTAGCTATCTCTGTAAGTCTCAATGTGGCCAGTCTCTGGGTGGCGTGAAAATGAAGCAGATCCTTCCTGCAGTGCGTTGAAAGGCTGGGGAAGCTGCTGGCTTACCCTGCTCTTTCTCTCCCGGAGAGGGGAACTCTTTCTAGCTAGAGAGCTCCTTCTCGGCACCGAGCAGTGCTGGTTTGGGGAATGGGATGATGCAGGCAAGATGAAGCTGTTCCTCCTTCCCTTTTAGTGTGGTTATTCTCAGTTTTTTTGGTCCCAATGTGTTGCTGATGCTTCTTAAGTGGACTCCAAAGCTCTCCCAGAGCTGCTTTTACTCGTGGCTAGATGTCTAATTGTTGACCTTTGTGGCGTGACTGAAGCTAGGGTCTTCTACTCTGCCACTTACATTACTCATCAAGACACTAATTTTGACATTTTTTAATTCTCCATCTGAGGTATAAAAATCTCCTTACACATACTGTCTTCTGTCTTAGGGGAGTTTGAGACATTCAACCCTTTATAGAAGTTTTTAGAAATTTCAGTAGCTAGCAACCCCAGTCATACGACCTTATTTAATGTATCTTCCCAGAGTAGCATATTTAAACCTTCTTAATTTTTATTTTGCTTCTGAGCTCCATATTCTGGCACACCAGTACTGCATTCGGGTTGGCTCTATCTAGTGACCCAGGCTGCGCAATCTGCCATAAGCAGCCCATTTTCAGTTCTGTCTCACAGCACCTTACTAGGACTAACTTGAACTGCTCTTTACTATGACTTAGTGTTAGCCTGTGAAGTCGTCTCCCTCCCTGCACTTATCATTTTCAGCTGGAGAATTATCCTAAGTAAACTTCTGATTTTCTTTATTATGTGCCCCTAGGGCTAATAGTCAGGACTAATACTTCTGGCTCGTTCTGCTCAAGGTTTTCCCTAGCTTTGGAAAAGCCCTACCCTGAATAGCATTTGCTTTTGCTACAGCTTCATCTGCAGTCTTTCAGTTTACAACGCTGGTCCCCTATTCTTTTCAAAAAGGCTAAACAGAATGTAAAAACTACTCCTTAAACTGAATACTTTCCTTCCTAACACATCTAGGGCTAGCACCCTCTGTGGTGCCTTTCTCCCTTTTATTTGAGTTGGATCTCTTCCCCAGCCATTGCTTTCCTAATACAGTCTCCTCAAATCTGTTCTGTGGGATCTCCCCATAGTGAAAAAAGACAGTAATTTCTCAGAATGTCAAAGGAATCAGCTGTTCAAACGAATCCTGTCTACTGTCACACAACCTAGCCATGATGCTCGCTGAGGCCCCTGTGTTTACAGAAGGCTTCCACAACCACCAGCACCCGAGCTCTGTATAGGCTCAGGTCCATGAGAACTCAATCAAGGCCCATATAAAAACAGACACCCACCTGTGAACTCAGCAGCCCTAAGCTGCAGTCACCACCCAAGGAAAATACATCATGGCCTGAGACGTTCAATCTTCCAGTCAGGCTGTAACTATAAAAGGCCAAGGATGAGACCTTCAAGATGGCAGAGGAGTAAGACGTGGAGATCACCTTCCTTCCCACAAAGACATCAGAAATACATCTACATGTGGAACAACTCCTACAGAACACCCACTGAATGCTGGCAGAACACCTCAGACTTCCCAAGAGGCAAGAAACTCCCCACGTACCTGGGTAGGGCAAAAAAAGAAAAAAGAAAAAACAGAGACAAAAGAATAGGGACGGGACCTGCACCAGTGGGAGGGAGCTGTGAAGGAGGAAAAGTTTCCACACACTAGGAAGCCCCTTCACGGGCGGAGATGGGGTGTGACGGAGGGGAAGCTTCAGAGCCATGGAGGAGAGCGCAGCCACAGGGGTGCGGAGGGCAAAGCGGAGAGATCCCTGCACAGAGGATCGGTGCCGACCAGCACTCACCAGCCCGAGAGGCTTGTCTGCTCCCCCGCCGAGGCGGGCGGGGGCTGGGAGCTGAGGCTCAGGCTTCGGTCAGATCCCAGGGAGAGGACTGGGGTTGGCAGCGTGAACACAGCCTGAAGGGGGTTAGTGCGCCACAGCTAGCTGGGAAGGAGTCCGGGAAAAAGTCTGGACCTGCCGAAGAGGCAAGAGACCATTGTTGTGGGGTGCGCGAGGAGAGGGGATTCAGAGCACCACCTAAACGAGCTCCAGAGATGGGCGTGAGCCATGGCTACCAGAGGGGACCCCAGAGACGGGCATGAGACGCTAAGGGTGCTGCTGCAGCCACCAAGAAGCCTGTGCGCAAGCACAGGTCACTATCCACACTGCCCATCCCGGGAGCCTGTGCAGCCCGCCACTGCCAGGGTCGCATGATCCAGGGACAACTTCCCCGGGAGAACACATGGCGCGTCTCAGGCTGCTGCAACGTCATGAGGGCCTCTGCCGCCGCAGGCTCGCCCCGCATTACGTACCCTCCCCCAACCCCACGCCCGGGCCTGAGTGAGCCAGAGCCCCCTAATCAGCTGCTCCTTTAACCCCATCCTGTCTGAGTGGGAACAGACGCCCTCAGGCGACCTACATGCAGAGGTGGGGCCAAATTCAAAGCTGAACACATAATATCAAACGGCGAAAATCTCCCAGAGATCTCCATCTCAACGCCAAGACCCAGCTCCACTCAACGACCAACAAGCTACAGTGCTGGACACCCTATGCCAAACAACTAGCAAGACAGGAACACAACCCCATCCATTAGCAGAGAGGCTGCCTAAAATCATAATAAGGCCACAGACACCTCAAAACACACCACCAGACGTGGACTTGTCCAACAGAAAGACAAGATCCAGCCTCATCCACCAGGAAGCTTACACAACCACTGAAAAAACCTTAGCCACTGGGGGCAGACACCAAAAACAATGGGAACTACGAACATGCAGCCTGCGAAAAGGAGACTGCAAACACAGCAAGTTAAGCAAAATGAGAAGACAGAGAAACACACAGCAGATGAAGAAGCAAGGTAAAAACCCACCAGACCAAACAAATGAAGAGGAAATAGGCAGTCTACCAGAAAAAGAATTCAGAGTAATGATAGTAAAGATGATTCAAAACCTTTGATATAGAACGGAGAAAATACAAGGAACATTTAACAAGGACCTAGAAGAACTAAAGAGCAAACAAACAATGATGAACAACACAATAAATGAAATTTAAAATTCTCTAGAAGGAATCAATAGCAGAATAACTGAGGCAGAAGAACGGATAAATGACCTGGAAGAAAAAATAGTGGAAATAACTACTGCACAGCAGAAGAAAGAAAAAAGAATGAAAAGAATTGAGGACAGTCTTAGAGACCTCTGGGACAACACTAAACGCACCAACATTCGAATTATAGGGGTCCCAAAAGAAGAAGAGAAAAAGAAAGGGACTGAGAAAATATTTAAAGAGATTATAGTTGGAAACTTCCCTAATATGGGAAAGAAAATAATCAATCGAGTCCAGGAAGCACAGGGAGTTCCATACAGGATAAATCCAAGGAGAAACACGCCAAGACACATATTAATCAAACTATCAAAAATTAAATACAAAGAAAAAATATTAAAAGCAGCAAGGGAAAAACAACAAATAACATACAAGGGAATCCCCATAAGGTTAACAGCTGATCTTTCAGCAGAAACTCTGCAAGCCAGAAGGGAGTGGGAGGACATATTTAAGTGATGAAAGGGAAAAAACTACAACCAAGATTACTCTACCCAGCAAGGATCTCATTCAGAGTCGACAGAGAAATTAAAACCTTTAAAGACAAGCAAAAGCTAAGAAAATTCAACACCACCAAACCAGCTTTACAACAAATGCTAAAGGAACTTCTCTAGGCAGGAAACACAAGAGAAGGAAAAGACCTACAACAAACCCAAAGCGATTAAGAAAATGGTCATAGGAACATACATAGCAATAGCTACCTTAAATATAAATGGATTAAATGCTCCCACCAAAAGACATAGACCGGTTGAATGGATACAAAAACAAGACCCATACATATGCGGTCTACAACAGACCCACAGCAGACCTAGGGACACATACAGACTGAAAGTGAGGGGATGTAAAAAGATATTCCATGCAAATGGAAATCAAAAGAAAGCTGGAGTAGCAATTCTCATATCAGACAAAATACACTTTAAAATAAAGACTATTACAAGAGACAAAGAAGGACACTACATAATAATCAAGGAATCAATCCAAGAAGAATATATAACAATTATAAATATTTATGCACCCAACATAGGAGCACCTCAATACATAAGGCAAATGCTAACAGCCATAAAAGGGGAAATCGACAGTAACACAATCATAGTAGGGGACTTTAACACCCACTTTCACTACAGGACAGTCAACCAAAATGAAAATAAATAAGGACACACAACCTTTAAATTACACATTAAACAAGATGGACTTAATTGATATTTATAGGACATCCCATCCAAAAACAACAGAATACACTTTCTTCTCAAGTGCTCATGGAACACTCTCCAGGATAGATCATATCTTGGGTCAAAAATCAAGCCATGGTAAATTTAAGAAAATTGAAATCCTATCAAGTATCTTTACCAACCACAACGCTATGAGACTAGATATCAATTACAAGAAAAGAAGTGTAAAAAAATACAAACACATGGAAGCTAAACAATACACTACTAAATAACCAAGAGATCACTGAAGAAGTCAAAGAGGAAATCAAAAAATACCTGGAAACAAATGACAATGAAAACACGGTGACTCAAAACCTATGGGATGCAGCAAAAGCACTTCTAAGAGGGAAGTTTATAACAATACAATCCTACCTCAACAAACAAGAAACATTCAAATAAACAACCTAACCTTACACCTAAAGCAATTAGAGGAAGAAGAACAAAAAAAACCCAAAGTTAGCAGAAGGAAAGAAATCATAAAGATCAGATCAGAAATAAATCAAAAAGAAATGAAGGAAATGATAGGAAAGGTCAATAAAACTAAAAGTTGCTTCTTTGAGAAGATAAACAATATTGATAAACCATTAGTCACACTCATCAAGAAAAAAAGGGAGAAGACTCAAATCAATAGAATTAGAAATGAAAATGTAGAAGTAACAACTGACACTGCAGAAATAAAAGGATCATGAGAGATTACTACAAGCAATTTTATGTCAATAAAATGGACAACCTGGAAGAAATGGACACATACTTAGAAAAGCACAACCTTCTGAGACTGAACCAGGAAGAAATAGAAAATATAAACAGACCAATCACAAGCACTGAAACTGAGACTGTGATTAAAAATGTTCCAACAAACAAAAGCCCAGGACCAGATGGCTTCACAGGCAAATTCTATCAAACATTTAGAGAAGAGATAACACCTATCCTTCTCAAACTCTTCCAAAATATAGCAGAGGGAGGAACACTCCCAAACTCATTCTACGAGGCCACCATCACCCTGATACCAAAACCAGACAAAGATGTCACAAAGAAAGAAAACTACAGGCCAATATAACTGATGAACATAGATGCAAAAATCCTCAACAAAATACTAGCAAACAGAATCCAATACCATATTAACAGGATCATACACCATGATCAAGTGGGGTTCATCCCAGGAATGTAAGGATTTTTCAATATAAGCAAATCAATCAATGTGATAAACCATATTAACAAACTGAAGGAGAGAAACCATATGATCATCTCAATAGATGCAGAAAAAGCTTTTAACAAAATTCAACACTGGTTTATGATAAAAACTCTCCAGAAAGTGGGAATAGAGGGAACTTACCTCAACATAATAAAGGCCATATATGACAAACCCAGAGCCAACATCATTCTCAAGGGTGAAAAACTGAAACGATTTCCACTAAGATCAGGAACCAGACAAGGTTGTCCACTCTCACCACTATTATTCAATATAGTTTTGGAAGTTTTAGCCACAGCAGTCAGAGAAGAAAAAGAAATAAAAGGAATCCAAATCGGAAAAGAAGAAGTTAAGCTGTCACTGTTTGCAGATGACATGATGCTATACATAGAGAATCCTAAAGAGGCTGCCAGAAAACTACTAGAGCTAATCAATGCATTTGGTAGATTAGCAGGATACAAAATTAATGCACAGAAATCTCTTGCATTCCTATACACTAATGATGAAAAATCTGAAAGAGAAATTAAGGAAACACTCCCATTTACCACTGCAACAAAAAGAATAAAATACCTAGGAATAAATCTACCTAAGGAGACAAAAGACCTGTATGCAGAAAACTATAAGACACTGATGAAAGAAATTAAAGATGATTCAAACAGATATAGAGATATACCATGTTCTTGGATTGGAAGAATCAACATTGTGAAAATGACTCTACTACCCAAAGCAATCTACAGATTCAATGCAATCCCTATCAAACAACCACTGGCATTTTTCACAGAACTAGAACAAAAAATTTCACAATTTGTATGGAAACACAAAAGACCCCGAATAGCCAAAGCAATCTTGAGAAAGAAAAACGGAGCTGGAGGAATCAGGCTCCCTGACTTCAGACTATACTACAAAGCTACAGTAATCAAGAGAGTATGGTACTGGCACAAAAACAGAAATATAGATCAATGGAACAGCATAGAAAGCCCAGAGATAAACCCACGCACATATGGTCACTTCATCTTTGATAAAGGATGCAAGAATATACAGTGGAGAAAAGACAGCCCTTCAATAAGTGGTGCTGGGAAAACTGGACAGCTACATGTAAAAGAATGAAATTAGAACACTCCCTAATACCACACACAAAAATAAACTCAAAATGGATTAAAGACCTAAATGTAAGGCCAGACACTATCAAACTCTTAGAGGAAAACATAGGCAGAACACTCTATGACATTAATCACAGCAAGATCCTTTTTGACCCACCTCCTAGAGAAATGGAAATAAAAACAAAAATAAACAAATGGGACCTAATGAAACTTAGAAGCTTTTTGCACAGCAAATGAAACCATAAACAAGATGAAAAGACAACCCTCAGAATGGGAGAAAATATTTGTAAATGAAGCAACTGACAAAGGACCAACCTACAAAATTTACAAGCAGCACATGCAGCTCAATATCAAAAAAACAAACAACCCAATCCAAAAATGGGCCAAAGACCTAAGTAGACATTTCTCCAAAGAAGATATACAGATTGCCAACAAACACATGAAAGAATGCTCAACATCACTAATCATTAGAGAATTGCAAATCAAAACTACAATGAGTTATCACCTCACACCAGTCAGAATGGCCATCATCAAAAAATCTACAAACAATAAATGCTGGAGAGGGTGTGGAGAAAAGGGACCACTCTTGCACTGTTGCTGGGAATGTAAATTGATACAGCCACTATGGAGAACAGTATGGAGGTTCCTTAAAACTCTAAAAATAGAACTACCCTATGACCCAGCAATCCCACTACTGGGCATATACCCTGAGAAAACCATAATTCAAAAAGAGTCATGTACCAGAGTGTTCACTGCAGCTCTATTTACAATAGCCAGGACATGGAAGCAACCTAAGTGTCCATCGACAGATGAATGGATAAAGAAGATGTGGCACATATATACAAGGGAATATTACTCAGCCATAAAAAGAAACGAAATTGAGTTATTTGTAGTGAGGTGGATGGACCTAGAGTCTGTCATACAGAGTTAAGTAAGCCAGAAAGAGAAAAACAAATACCGTATGCTAACACATATATATGGAATCTAAGAAAAAAAAGAAAAAAGGTCATGAAGAACCTAGGGGCAAGACGGGAATAAAGACAGAGACTTACTAGAGAATGGACTTGAGCATATGGGGAGGGGGAACGGTAAGCTGTGACAAAATGAGAGAGTGGCATGGACATATATACACTACCAAATGTAAAATAGATAGCTAGTGGGAAGCAGCCGCATAGCACAGGGAGATCAGCTCGGTGCTTTGTGACCACCTAGAGGGGTGGGATAGGGAGGGTGGGAGGGAGGGAGATGCAAGAGGGAAGAGATATGGGAACATATGTATATGTATAACTGATTCACGCTGTTATAAAGCAGAAACTAACACACCATTGTAAAGCAATTATACTCCAATAAAGATGTTAAAAAAAAATTGTTATCTACTCCCATGGGTTCTAAAATTTAGCTCACTCACTGATTTAGCAAATAATTTTTAGTGTCTGTATGTGCTAGACACCATTTGTGCCCCTTGGGGACAGGAGAGGATATATTCACAAGAAAGGAGCCACTTGAGTTTCTGTAGCTGCTTGTTTCTGAGATTTCCTTTAACATCAGTATTATGAAATAAAGCAAGCCAACAGAAAAGTGCATGAAACATGAAAGTACCATTTCACAAATAATTATAAAGCCAGCACCCAGTGTGACTGACAGCTTTTAAAATGGCTCCCAGTGATCCCCGTCTCCTGGTATCCACACTCTTGAGTAATCCCCTTACCTTGGGTGTGAGGTGGATCTAGTGACTTGCTTCTAATAAATATATCATAGCAAAAGCGATAGGATGTCAATTCTGAAATTAGGTTATAAATAACTATAACTTCCATCCTGCTAATATTCTGTGTCTCTTTTTGCATGTTTGTTTTGATGGACAGGACCATCTGAGAGTGGCACAGATCAACAGCCACCAAGGAACTGAATTTTCTCAATTATCACTAAACGAACTTGGAAGAAGATCCTACCCTAGTTGAACCTTGAGATAGACGGCTGCAGCCCCAGCCAACACCGTGATTTCAGCCTGTGGAAAACCTGAAGCCGAGGACCTAATTAAGTTGTGCCTGGATTTCTGACCCACACAAGCTGTTAGCTAATAAATTTGTGTTGTTTTAAATCACTAAGTTTTGAAATAATTTGTTATATAGCAATAGACAAGTAATACACCAGAAACTGCAAAAAGTCAAGAAATAGAACATTGGCAGCACCCCCAGAAGCCCCATCTTCGCCCCTTTCCAATTACAAATTCCTCCATCCCCACTAGAGATAATCACTATATTTAGAAGACAATCACTTCCTTGCTTTTCTTTGTAGTCGTACTACCCATTCATGAATGCATCCTAAATGACACAGTTTGGCTGAGTTTTGGACCTTTATATGAATGAAATATTACTGTATTACTCTTTTAAGTCTTGTTCCTTTTGCTCCACATTATATTTGCAAGATAAATCCAAGTTGTTGTGTGTACCTGAGATTTATTCATTTTCATTGCTCTATGATATATTTCTGTGAGAATATAATATAACTTTTTACCCATTCTACTGTTGATGGACATTTGGATTGTTTTCAATTTGGGGCCATTACAACAATGATGCTATCAAGACTGACGGACATGTATATGTATTCTGAAACATATGTGCACACATCTAGATATCTGTGAAATAGCCAAGTTATAGAATGTACTTATCTTCCCAGTATTACAAAATGCCCTAAGGTTTTGTTTGCCAAGGGGGTAGTACCAATGCCATAGTGAATTTAGAGGGAGCAAGAAGAGAAAGAAGAGAAGAAGAATGATAGGAGCTATTCATTTATATTTTCTGGTAATGAAACTCTGCATGGTTAAAAAAAATCCTGGTTTGGGGTTTTGAGTGCGTGTGAATTGCTAGTTTTTTTAACTACTCACTATTACTAGCAATCCAAATGAGAGCAGTTCCTCCTACAACTGGTCCACTCCCATGTGTCCAGGAATTAAAGTCTATTGGAGTCTAATGAATTTATTTATTAGTTATGGTCTCTTGATATTCAAGCCCAAGACACAAAAGCATATATTCTCTAATCTTTTAAAATTTCTACCTACTCTAACTAAGCTTTTTGCAGGTATCATGTTTTAGGAGTTGTCCCAAATCAGGGAAGACTGCCTTCTCTGTGTTTGTTCATACTTTAATTTCTTTAATTGTAATGAAGTAGAAATTTCAGGACACTGTGAAAGAAGCCTACCAAAGGGTTTTAGATGTCCTCTTAGTCCCTATCAAATATGCCCAAATAATACGTTCCTTTCTGCTCATTGCCAATAGTTGGAAAAACGTAGTCCAAGCAATCCAGATCTCTAAATTGGCCCAAGAGAGGGAGATGATGCAAAAAATTTCAATATGAAGGAAGCATAGTCTGCTGCTCCAGGAAAAGTGATGGTGTGCCCTTCCCTCCGTTGTATAACCTTTCACATCGCAGAAATTAACACTATTCACAGCCTCCTCCAGTGTTTGATCCCATTAGACTTCTTGCAGATGAACCTCAATAATGTTGAAACAAAAGGACCTTCTTTTCAGTTGGGGTAAATAGGGTAAGGGCTAAGCCACTTTAACAAAAAGACCCCAAAATGTAGTGGCTTAAGAAATAGAATTTTTTTCTTTACTCATACAAAGATGAAGAGTCTTAGTTGGTAGGGTGGCTCCACTCCCGATGGTCATTCAAGGATATAGATTTCTTCCTTCTCATTTCTTCACTATTCCAGACTGTCCATTTCTGCACGCTCAAAACTGGATTGTAGGCATGTCCATGCTCTAGCTCAGATGGACTGGAAAGGGAAAAAACATCAAAGGCAACAATTCCTTTCAAGCAAGTAAAGCTAAGTTGGAACGTATGTAGTAAGGTTTCCATGCTTTACGTGAAGGGGAGAAAACTGAACGTTTAATGAAAAAATTATAACAATTCTACAATCTCTTCCAGAAAACAGAATAGGAACAACTTTTCCCAACTAATTTTATGAGACTTGCATTACTCTAGTACCAAAGACAGACAAACCCATTATAAGAAAACTCTAGAGCAATATCCCTTGTGAATATAGAGACAATAATCCTCAAGAAAATACTAGCAAATCAAAATCCAGCATTATATAAAAACGGATCACATCACAACCAAGTGCAATCCATCTAAGGAAGGAAAGTCTGATTCAACATTCAAAAATCAGTCAGTGTAACTCACTATATTAGCAGACTGAGAAAAACTGTATTAACATCTCAACAGATGCATAAAAAGCATTTGATAAAATTCAACATCCCTTTATGATAAAAACTATCATCAAACTAGAAATAAAAGAGAACTTAAAAAAGGATATACCAAAAAAAAAAAAAATACAGCTAACACCATACTTAATGATTTCCACCAAAGATCTGGAAAAAGGCAAGGATGTCGTCTCTCACCACTGCTATTCAACACCATACTGTAAGTCCTAGCCAATACAATAAAATAGTAAAAAGAAATAAAAGGCATACAGATTGGAAAGAAATAAAATGCTGCATTCACAGACATAATTGTGTATGTAAAAGATACAATATAGTTCCCTGATCAAATTAGTGAGTTTAGAAAGATTGCGGGATACCAGGTCAATATACAAAAGTTTACCATATCCTATATATCAGTAATAAATAATTGGAATTTGAATTTAAAAAAAACCCTTAAAATAGCAGTCCAAAAATGAAGCTTAGGTATAAATCCAACAAAATATGCACAGGATCTATATGCTGAAAACTATCAAACGCTGATGAAACAAATGAAAGAAGATCTAAATAAAAGGAGGGATCATATTGATAGATTGGAAAATATCATTATTAAAATATTATTAAGATGTCAGTGGCTCCCACTTGGTGTATAGATATAATGCAATCTCAATCTAAATCAGCAAATTTTTTGCAGATATTGGCAAAATGACTCCAAAGGAACTCATATACCAAAAACAATTTCAAAAAGATGAACAAATTAGAATACTCATAATATCCTACCCCAAGACTTACTATAAAGCTACAGTAATCAAAACAGTTTAGTTTTGGTGAAAGAAGAGATAGATAAATCAATGGGATAGAATAGAGAGTCTAGACCAAGAAACTCAAAATGATGGTCAATCGACTTTTGACCCAGGTGCAAAGGCAATTAAATGGAGAGAGAATAGTGTTTTTAACAAATGCCGTTAGAATAACTGGACATCCATTTTCAAAACAAGAATCTCAACCTATGCCTCACCTATATTACAAAACTTAATTTAAAAATAGATTATAGTTCTAAATGTAAAGTCTTGAAATCATAAATCTTTTAGAAGAAATTATGAGAGAAAATCTTTGTAACCTTGGGTTAATAAAAGATCTTATATTTGACACTGAAAGCGTGATCTATGAAAGAAAAAACTGATAAATTGACTTCATCAAAATTCAAAACTTTTGTTCTGTGAAAGAATTTTTTGTAAAGTCACAGACTGGGAGGAAATATTTGCAAATTATACATCTGATAAGGGAATTGTATCAAAGGTTTAAGGGTCAGGGGAGGGTACAACTACAAAAGGGCAACATGAGAGCTTTTTTTAGGCTAATGGAACTAGTATACTTTATCTTGGTTATGGTGGTAGTTACACAACTGTGTGTATTTGTCAAAACTCACAGACTTACATCAAAAGGAATGAATTTCAGTGTATGTAAATTTGAAAAGTAAAGAAGAAAAAGGTGATGTGAGCCGACAATATTTTTAACTACTGGTTCAGCTATTTGGATACACACCAGCTCAACAACAGCTCTGATTAAGACCAATACTCATGAGACAAAAATTTAAATAGTCAAATAAACCATGGTTTTAAGGCTATTGTCTATTTGGGGAAATGCTTGACTTCTTAGCTGTCTTGTCTTATCTCTTTAGGGCTGTGGCACTTCCAGGAGAAATTCTGGAAATGAACTGAGTTCGTCTCCAGAGAAAAACAAAGTACTACCTTAAACATCTCATAGGGTGATAGACCCCTAGGTAGAGACATTGGCATTGACAGAAAACCAAGGTTAAAATTTCTAAAGGGATCACAGAGCCTGTGTTGACTAAAAAATAAACATCTCTTGTCCCCAGACATCCAGAGACACATTGCATGGCTTTTCACTTCTCAGAGAGAGAAAATGGGAGTTGCTGAGGAGAAATGGAACCTCATCTATCTTTTAATCTTCAGTCCCTGCGTTTCACACTTGCCCCTTGCAGGTCAGAAGCTCTGGAGAAATTTGCTTTCAGTAGGCTGGCTGACCTTGAGTGTGGGTAAATTTTGCAAATGTAGAGGGTTAAATCTCAAGCAACACAGTGCAACCGTGCAGCAGCTTCTAGAGCCTTAAAGTTCCCTGATCAGGAAACCTGCAATTAGGAAAACTACCACATACTACATTCTGCTCCCTCCCACCTCACCCCACTGGCTTTCTTCCCTCTGCACAGCATCCTTCTCTCCTCAACCCTCCCTGACAGCCCTCCACTTTGGAAATTAGTTCTTATATACATCAGTGTTCATTTAAATCAATCTATTACTATCCCAAGGCCCATGCATGTTAAAACCTCATCTAATTAAGAAATGGCAGATATGTGACACCTGTTAAACATCTAAGCTGGTGAGAGAAGTTTAAGAAGTTTGGGAATGTACTGTGGGTGCCAGGGGTGCTTACAAACAACTCCACATGGACAATTTTCCTTAAAAATGAGGACAGCTTCGTTGGTTCACACCGTTAAATACTCCTTATTTAAGTAGCAGAAAGTTTCAAACATCAGAGAATTTCCCAGCCATGCAAAGGCTGTTTGGGAAGCAATTTGCCAGATGTCTGTGAGAGTTAACTCACTTTAGGTCCCTGTGCAATCAGGCCCCTAGGTAACAGCTTCAGAGCCATTAAAATCTTAGTATTAGTTGTCTGGTGCAATATCCTTTATCCAGAAATGGTCCCTGTATGACATTAGACAGGAAAACAATGAGCGCCCTGGCACATGGTGCTAATAAACTCAAATCTTATCTCCAATTGTAAAGCCTCTAAATGGGAGAAATGATTCCCCATCATAAGTGGGCCATTAATATACGTTTACCACAATTAATAGTCAGAACTTTTCATTAAAAAGAAACATGTCAGAAATCAGTCAGAAAAATGAGTCAAGGCTAAGGATGTTGTGATTTTTTAGAACTTTAAAGAACAGGGTTAGGCTTCTGCAATGTCGCTGAGCCTACTCAGCCCCATCTTTTTCCAAGGAGCGAAATGAATAAATAAAAGCAAAACATTCACCATCTGGGAAAAAAATTACTAGAAAGACATATGACAAGGATCAGTATTGGAAGGGACTGCATATTTTAATTATGTATACAAATGACTTGGTACTGCGGACAAGATTTGCAGATTACATTAAACAGGGAGGGAGGCACAGCACAGTAAATAATAAGGTACCCAAATGCCAAGCAGCAGCCAAGGATTTACATTATTATGTGTTATATATGTGGGCTTAGAAGATGGAAAATGCAGATAAGTGTAAATAAATGTCAAATAATGTGCCCAGTGGCCAAGAAATACAGAAAGTGAATTTGAGATCAGGAGAACAGTGCAGTAGCATAATGATCAGGAAGTGAACCAAACACAGGCTTGTCACCCCCAAGAAAGCCAGAAATGTTTCTGTGCAAATTAGGATGGAAGGGAAAATCTGCTGCACCTTGTACACAAACATCCACCTAATACCTTCCAAGCACAAAGGCACTGGCTTCTCCATCTAATTCATCAGTCATGTGCAGGTACCATTTATTTGGTACTAAAAAGGAGCATGGGGTTATGGGGCTGGTTTTAGTTCTATTTCTGTCACTGGCCAGTTGGTCAACCTTGGTCAGTCTCTTCATATCTCTAGGCCTCAATTTTCTCATCTCTAAAATGATAAGATAAACTGATTGACTTCCCTCACATTTATTAGAGGACCTCTTAGCCAACCTTTATGACAAATGGTCATGGAGAGCTTTGTCAGGGTTGAGACCCCTCTTTGTTGTGGTGGTCCCAGCATATGCCAGTGCCTGAGCATCTTGGGTACTTAGCACACTAAGGAAACATTTATTATCCATTGAATGCATGCTTGAATGCTGTGACACATTCAGTTCATTCCTTGTTCAAATTCCTTTTGAAAAAGAGTCTTTACAGTTTCAAATATATATTTTCAAACTGAAATCTGGCAGTCAAGGAAATATCTGATTTATGGTTTATTCAAGAGGGAAAACTGATTTTAGTTGTCAGCGTGTTTCTTGCCAAAATACCTCAAAGTTCAGGATCATTTAAAAGCCACTTGCTTAGAATCCCTGCTTGGAAGGCAATGTGCTTTGCTGTTGGTTTCTAAGGCATTCTCACATTCATTATTTCAATCTTCACTACAGTCGTTTGAATTAAGAATTGTTAACAAACTACCCATTGTATAGATGAGAAATTCAAGGCTCAGAGAAGTGAAATGACTTATATAGAAGGTCAGATGGCCATTTTCTTAATTATGCCTTAATTAACATTTCTTAAATATATTTTTATATTTCATGTAAAAACAGTAAGAATGAGGAGTCTCTAACACAACTTACATAGACAATGGCCTGAATACTATACAGTCATTGCTTAGAGTAGTTGCTAAGGACCTATGATCTAGATTCAGATATCCTGCGTGTGGATCCTGGCTTCCCCACTCACTAGCTGGGTGGCTTTAGGCAAGTACTTAAGGTTTTTAACACTTAGTTGCCAGGTCTGTAAAATGGCAATAATCATAATACCTACTTCATAACATTATTGTGAATATGAAAGAGATCACACATTTAAAGTAACTGGCAGGTAGAAAGTACTCAGTGAATCCAAGCCATTGAGTATGAAGAAAAACATATAAAAAATGGACTAAAAGAGACCTGAAATATACATTTTAACATATGCACAATGAGGCTCAAAGAAGAAATATTTTTGAAAAATTTTAATAACATAATCCAAAGATGAGATACATAAATCTACAAAATAAGATGAGACACATAAATCTACAATGAGTATTATTTTGTTTATAAACAACATAAATGATGAAAAGATTAGAAAGATAACTTCTAAGTATTTGCAATACTCATTCCCTTTCTGGAGAAATTACTGATGATATATTGATGAATACTGATTTCCTATTTCAAGGACCTTGCCAGAAAAGATGAGCCCTTCTGGCAATTCATCTCATTTATTTAACCACGGAAATACTGTAAATTACCTCAAGTTCGTTTGCCTCACACTTTAAGAACGAGCTGACCTAGCCTGGGCACCGTGAAGGGATGACTGTGCTTAATGAGTGAACTCTGCAAACTGCTCAGCATGACAAGAACACCATGCCACTCAAAAGGTTCTTTATTAGCTTGTGTCCTATAGCACTTCTATGATCACTGGATATGTAAAACAAGAAATCAAGACTTGAGAACTGAAACACAACTTTAAAAGCACCTTATAGGACTTCTTCAATGTATGATTGAGAGAACAGAAGTCCAGAGCAGTTATGTGACTGGACATGGTCCAGCAGCTGGCTAAGTCACAGCCTGGTCAAGAGTCCAAATCTTGCAATTTGCAGGCCCCTGAATTTCCCCAAGCATCCTGATGTCCAAGTGGAAGTACAGTGATGTATTCAGCCAAAATCACCTTAACCATAAATTAATGGGGAAAAGGATACAGGTTTCAGCATAGGGACCAAAAACAAGGTATTTAAATCCAGAATAGTTTTGCAATAAATCATCAAAGTTGCTTTGCCTTTCTATTCAAATGAAAACAATATTTAAAACAAACCAAAAAAAAACCCCAAACAACCAAAAAAACCAAATCCCTTATAAAGCAGTTTATGCATAGGTAACAATTACATTCTTATCTTTGAAGGTCACAAATATCCATAGTGCCATTCAGTCATCAAAAAATAGAATGGAAAGAGGATAAATATTGTTTCACATAACAATTGCATTTTTCTGAAGGCCAAAGTAATAAAACTTGCATAACCCTCAGAGATTTTTTTTTAATTACAAAGGTAAGAACTCCAAATCCCCTTTTCATAACTTTTCAAATAATAAAAGATAGGCTCATAGGCAGATAGACAAGCCAATGTGGGCAGAATAATTAAGATTCATGAGTATAAAGAGCTAGGAAGGACCCGGTCTTCTAGCAGTAAGGACTAATACAGTAATTGTGAAAAAACAGGGACAGTGCCCTGGAAGGGAAGGGAAAGGATTGAGGTCTAATGGCTTCGGTCTCTGAAGAGCAAAACAATTCTGCCTATAGCTTTGATGTGCAGAGCCCACTCCTCCATTACAGAGTGCCATGCTGCTGACAGGAAAGGTGCACTCTGCATTTAAGGAATAACCCCAGTTCTGAAATTCAAGCAGCAATTAAGATTTAATAGCTTCTAGGAAGGTCACTTCGGCATCTTGCTGGTCTTCCCAAGAAGAACTTGCCTTCACAGCTCCCAAATTCTCTACCCAAGGCTGTTGTTCAATCTTAGAAACAGAGATCTGAGCATCTGAGAGTCACATCAAGTATATTAAAAGTGAGCGAGTCCCTTTTCCACCTTGATAGCAAGTCACGTAAGTACAGATGATGTGGTCACCCAATAATTCACCTCTTCATCAGAGAGAATGAAAATCTTAAAGAATGAAGGCCATAGCTTAGAAGATTACAAGGAATAATAACTGCAAGCTATACAGGTTTTATAAACAGGCAGCATAAATACAAGTTGAAAGAAACAGACCCAAGAAAGTATTTTACACATTAAAAAAAAAATCCCTAACTGCCTTCCATGCAAGATTGTTAAAGGCAAAAGCCAGGACCATTCACAAAGCAATTAGGTATTATCCTAGGGAAAACATAACATTAAAAAGAATATTACACTCAACTGTTCAAAGCCTTTTCTTGTGCCCTGTAAGGTCCTGTTCTTTAAATGTGCAGTTGAGGAGTTGACCTACTAGGGATGTCTGATGAGATTCCACAAGCCAAACCACGGATGGCAGAGGACAGCTTCATTACAGAATGATAACAGCTGAACTCTGCTGCTTATTGCAGACCTGAAGTGCCCCCAAATATAATTGGATAGTTTTCCCCATCTGAATTCCAACATTATTGCCCATCACTGACAAGTGACAAACAGAGGACAAACTCAACGTTGTACAGAAATTCCAAGGACACATAAATAACTTGAGGAGAGTTGATTCTAAAATATGAAGAATGAGGGAAGGTAAAGAAAAAAAGAAAGGTGAATGGCAGAGACATTGCCTGACTCTATTAACCTTCCAATCATCTGTTTTCCTTAGGGCACTCTTCGCTATCAGCTGAAGCCTCTCACTCCATAGTTTTTACACATTTGAGCCATTAAATAAAAACCAGGGTCTAGTGGTCAGAATGCTTACTGATACGTCTCACTTGGGGCTTTACAACTGGAAACTCCGGTCATGAATGCCACCATTCTAACAAGGATGCTGTGTTTGGTATTCTTATTCCCTGGAGTATGTATTGGCATTATTTGCTCTCTTATCTGCCCCCATTTCCAAGCTCCCAGGCTTCCCTGAATCACTGTTTTCTCCTCTCTGTTTTATCTTCTACTCATCTGCTAAGTCAACACGTGCTACTGTTCTCCAAGAAGTAAAATATCTGTATTCCATGCACATTTGTTTTGAGCATGGAGCCAAAGCAAAATTCCATTGGTCGGTACATTTTTAAGGTTATTACCAGCTCCAACTTTTGCAGGCATGTCAATTTGAATTACTACTGCTAGTACAAATGGAAACTAAAACGAATGCAGTTCCAGAATGTCATCGTTCATTTTAGATTATGGTTGGACAGATCAAGTGTAAAGGGGAATCTAATAGATTTATCAGCACAGCTTTTCTTAGTAGCTTTAGCTATGCTATAATAATTCAATAACGAAGAGCATTTTTTAAAAATTTTATACAGCAGGTTTTTATTAGTCATGCATTTTATAGACATCAGTGTATATATGTCAATCCCAATCTCCCAATTCATCACACCACCCCCCCCCACCTGCCACTGCTTTCCCCCCCTTGGTGTCCATATGTTTGTTCTCTACATCTGTGTCTCAATTTCTGCCCTGCAAACTGGTTCATCTGTACCATTTTTCTAGGTTCCACATATATGTGTTAATATACGATATTTGTTTTTCTCTTTCTGACTTACTTCACTCTGTATGACACTGTCTAGATTGATCCACGTCTCTACAAATGACCCAATTTCGTTCCTTTATATGGCTGAGTAATATTCCATTGTATATATGTACCACATCTTCTTGATACATTCACCTGTAGATGGGCATTTAGGTTGCTTCCATGACCTGGCTATTGTAAATAGTGCTGCAATACACATTGTGGTACATGACTCTTTTTGAATTATGGTTTTCTCTGGATATATGCCCAGGAGTGGGATTGCTGGGTCATAGGTTAATTCTATCTTTAGTTTTTTAAGGAAACTCCATACTGTTCTCCAGAGTGGCTGTATCAATTTACATTCCCACCAACAGTGCAAGAGGGTTCCCTTTTCTCCACACTCTCTCCAGCATTTGTTGTTTGTAGATTTTCTGCTGATGCCCGTTCTAACTGGTGTAAGGTGATATACCTCATTGTAGTTTTGATTTGCATTTCTCTAATAATTAAGGATGTTGAGCAGCTTTTCATGTGCTTTTTCGCCATCTGTATGTCCTCCTTAGAGAAATGTCTATTTAGGTCTTCTACCCATTTTTTGATTGGGTTGTTTGTTTTTTGAATATTGAGCAGCATGAGCTGTTTACATATTTTGGAGATTAATCCTTTGTCCGCTGATTCGTTTGCAAATATTTTCTCCCATTCTGAGGGTTGTCTTTATGTCTTGTTTGTAGTTTCCTTTGCTATGCAAAAGCGTTTAAGTTTCATTAGGTCCCATTTTTTAATTTTTGTTTTTATTTCCATTACTCTAGGAGGTGGATCAAAAAAGATCTTGCTGTGATTTATGTCTTAGAGTGTTATGCCTCTGTTTCCTCTAAGAGTTTTATAGTGTCAAGTCTAAAATTTAGGTCTATAATCCATTTTGAGTTTATTTTTCTGTATGGTGTTAGGGAGTGTTCTAATTGCATTCTTTTACATGTAGCTGTCCAGTTTTCCCAGCACCACTTATTGAAGAGACTGTCTTTTCTCCATTGTATATCCTTGCCTCCTTTGTCACTGATTAGTTGACCGTAGGTGTGTGGGTTTATCTCTGGGCTTTCTATCCTGTTCCATTGATCTATACTTCTGTTTTTGTGCCAGTACCATATTCTCTTGATTACTGTAGCTTTGTAGTATAGTCTGAAGTCAGGGAGTCTGATTCCTCCAGCTCCGTTTTTTTCCCTCAAGACTGCTTTGGCTATTCAGGGGCTTTGGCGTCTCCATACAAATTTTAAGATTTTTTTGTTCTAGTTCTGTAAAAAATGCCATTGGTAATTTGATAGGGATTGCATTGACTCTGTAGACTGCTTTGGGTAGTATAGTCATTTTCACAATATTGATTCTTCCAATCCAAGAACATGGTACATGTCTCCATCTGTTGGTATCATCTTTAATTTCTTTCAACATTGTCTTCTAGTTTTCTGCATACAGGTCTTTTGTCTCCTTAGGTAGGTTTATTCCTAGGTATTTTATTAACTTTTTGTTGCAATGGTAAATGGGAGTGTTTCCTTAATTTCTCTTTCACATGTTTCATCATTAGTGTATAGGAATGAAAGAGATTTCTGTGCATTAATTTTGCATCCTGCAACTTTACCAAATTCATTGATTAGCTCTAGTAGATTTCTGGTGGCATCTTTAGGACTCTCTATGTATAGTATCATGTCATCTGCAAACAGGGACAGTTTTACTTCTTCTTTTCCAATTTGTATTCCTTTTATTTCTTTTTCTTCTCTGATTGCCATGGCTAGGACTTCCAAAACTATGTTGAATAATAGTGGTGCGAGTGGACATCCTTGTCTTGTTCATGATCTTAGAGGAAATGCTTTCAGTTTTTCACTATTGAGAATGTTTGCTGTGGGGTTGTCGTATATGGCCTTTATTATGTTGAGGTAGGTTCCCTCTATGCCCACTTTCTGGAGAGTTTTTATCATAAATGGGTGTTGTGTTGAATTTTGTCAAAAGCTTTTTCTGCATCTATTGAGATGATCATATGGTTTTTATTCTTCAATTTGTTAATATGGTGTATCACACTGATTGATTTGCATATATTGAAGAATCCTTGAATCCCTGGGATAAATCCCACTTGGTCATGGTGTATGATCCTTTTAATGTGTTGTTGGATTCTATTTGCTTGTTGAGGATTTTTGCATCTATATTCATCAGTGATACTGGTCTGTAATTTTCTTTTTTTGTAGTATCTTTATCTGGTTTTTTTTATCAGGGTGATGGTGGCCTCATAGAATGCGTTTGCGAGTGTTCCCTCCTCTGCAATTTTTTGGAAGAGTGAGAAGGATGGGTGTTATCTCTTCTCTAAATGTTTGACAGAATTCACCTGTGAAGCCATCTGGTCCTGGGCTTTCGTTTGTTGGAAGATTTTTAATCACAATTTCAATTTCATTACTTGTGATTGGTCTGTTCGTATTTTCTATTTCTTCCTGGTTCAGTCTTGGAAGTTTTACCTTCTAAGAATTTGTCCGTTTCTTCCAGGTTGTCCATTTTATTGGCAGAATCGCTTGTAGTAGTCTCTTAGGATGCTTTGTATTTCTGCGGTGTCTGCTGTAACTTCTCCTTTTTCATTTCTAATTTTATTGATTTGAGACCTCTCCCTCTTTTTCTTGATGAGTCTGGCTAATGGTTGATCAGTTTTGTTTATCTTCTCAAAGAACCAGCTTTTACTTTTATTGATTTTTGCTATTGTTTTCTTTGTTTCTATTCCATTTATTTCTGCTCTGATCTTTATGATTTCTGTCCTTCTGCTAACTTTGGGTTTTGTTTTTTCTTCTTTCTCTAGTTCCTTTAGGTGTAAGGTTAGACTGTTTGTGATTTTTCTTGTTTCTTGAGATAGGCTTGTATAGCTATAAACTTCCCTCTTAGAACTGCTTTTGCTGCATCCCATAGGTTTTGGATCGACATGTTTTCATTATCATTTGTCTCTAGGTATTTTTTTATTTCCTCTTTGATTTCTTCAGTGATCTCTTGGTTATTTAGTAACGTATTGTTTAGCCTCCATGTGTTTGTGTCTTTTACATTTTTTTCCCTGTGATTGATTTCTAATCTCATAGCATTGTGGTCAGAAAAGATGCTTGATTTGATTTCAACTTTCTTAAATTTACTGAGGCTTGATTTGTGACCCAAGATGTGATCTATCCTGGAGAATGTTCCGTGCGCACTAGAGAAGAAAGTGTAATCTGCTGTTTTTGGATGGAATGTCCTATAAATATCAATTAAATCTATCTGGTCTATTGTGTCATTTAAAGCTTCTGTTTCCTTATTTATTTTCATTTTGGATGATCTGTCCATTGGTGTAAGTGAGGTGTTAAAGTCCCCCACTATGATTGTGTTACTGTCAATTTCCTCTTTTATAGCTGTTAGCATTTGCCTTATGTATTGAGGTGCTCCTATGTTGGGTGCATATATATTTATAATTGTTATATCTTCTTCTTGGATTGATCCCCTGATCATTATGTAGTGTCCTCCTTGTCTCTTGTAACATTCTTTATTTTAAAGTCTATTTTATCTGATATGAGTATTGCTACGCCAGCTTTCTTTTGATTTCCATTTGCATGGAATATCTTTTTCCATCCCCTCAATTTCAGTCTGAATGTGTCCCTAGGTCTGAAGTGGGTCTCTTGTAGACAGCATATATATGGGTCTTGTTTTTGTATCCATTCAGCAAGCCTGTGTCTTTTGGTTGGAGCATTTAATCCATTCACGTTTAAGGTAATTATCGATATGTATGTTCCTATGACCATTTTCTTAATTGTTTTGGGTTTGTTTTTGTAGGTCCTTTTCTTCTCTTGTGTTTCCCACTTAGAGAAGTTCCTTTAGCATTTGTTGTAGAGCTGGTTTGGTGGTGCTGAATTCTCTTATCTTTTGATTATCTGTAAAGCTTTTGATTTCTCCATCGAATCTGACTGAGATCCTTGCTGGGTAGAGTAATCTTGGTTGTAGGCTCTTCCCTTTCATCACTTTAAGTATATCATGCCACTCCCTTCTGGCTTGTAGAGTTTCTGCTGAGAAATCAGCTGTTAACCTTAAGGGAGCTCCCTTGTATATTATTTGTCATTTTTCCCTTGCTGTTTTCAATAATTTTTTTTTGTCTTTAATTTTTGCCAATTTGATTACGATGTGTCTCGGCGTGTTTCTCCTTGGGTTTATCCTGTATGGGACTCTATGCACTTCCTGGACTTGGGTGGCTATTTCCTTTCCCATGTTAGGTAAGTTTTCGACTATAATCTCTTCAAACATTTTCTCCGGTCTTTTCTCTCTTTCTTCTCCTTCTGGGACCCCTATAATGCAAATATTGTTGCATTTAATGTTGTCCCAGAGGTCTCTTAGGCTGTCTTCATTTCTTTTCATTCTTTTTTCTTTAGTCTGTTCCACAGGAGTGAATTCCACCATTCTGTCTTCCAGGTCACTTATCCGTTCTTCTGCCTCAGTTATTCTGCTATTGATTCCTTCTAGTGTATTTTTCACTTCAGTTATTGTGTTGTTCATCTCTGTTTGTTCTTTAATTCTTCTAGATCTTTGTTAAAGATTTCTTGCATCTTCTCGATCTTTGCCTCCATTCCTTTTCCGAGGTCCTGGATCATCTTCACTATCATTATTCTGAATTCTTTTTCTGGAAGGTTGCCTATCTCCACTTCATTTAGTTGTTTTCTGGGGTTTTATCTTGTTCCTGCATCTGGTATATAGCCCTCTGCCTTTTCATCTTGTCTGTCTGTGAATGTGGTTTTTGTTTCACAGGTTGCAGGACTGCAGTTCTTCTTGCTTCTGCTGTCTGCCCTCTAGTGGATGAGGCTATCTAAGAGGCTTGTGCAAGTTTCATGATGGGAGAGACTGGTTGTGGGTAGAGCTGGCGGTTGCTTTGGTGGGCAGAGCTCAGTAAAACTTTAATCCACTTGTCTGCTGCTGGGTGGGGCTGGGTTCCCTCCCTGTTGGTTGTTTGCCCTGAGGCAAACCAACACTGGAGGCTACCCGGGCTCTTTGGTGTGGCTAATGGCGGACTCTGGGAGGGCTCACGCCAAGGAGTACTTCCCAGAACTTCTGCTGCCAGTGTCCTTGTGCTCACGGTGAGACACAGCCACCCCCCGCCTCTGCAGGAGACCCTTCAACACCAGCAGGTAGGTCTGGTTCAGTTTCCTATGGGGTCACTGCTCCTTCCCCCATGTCCTGATGTGCACACTACTTTGTGTGTGCCCTCCAAGAGTGGAGTCTGTTTCCCCCAGTCCTGTTGAAGTCCTGCAATCAAATCCCGCTAGCCTTCAAAGTCTGATTCTCTAGGAATTCCTCCTCCCATTGCCGGACCCCCAGGTTGGGAAGCCTGACATGGGGCTCAGAACTTTCACTCCAGTGGGTGGACTTCTGTGGTATAAGTGTTCTCCAGTTTGTGAGTCACCCACCCAGCAGTTATGGGATTTGATTTTATTGTGATTGCGCCCCTCCTACTGTCTCACTGTGGCTTCTCCTCTGTCTTTGGATGTGGGGTATATTTTTTTGTGAGTTCCAGTGTCTTCCTGTCGATGATCGTTCAGCAGTTAGTTGTAATTCTGGTGTTCTCGCAATAGGCAGTGAGAGCACGTCCTTCTACTCCACCATCTTGAACCAATCATCTCCAATAACGAAGAGCTTTATAGAGCAATGATGAAGTTCAACTATCAGTCAACTTAGATTTCAATCCCAGCATCCTTTACCACCTACGTGACCTTCAGCAACCTATTTAACTTCTAAAAGTCCGTTTTCCCATCTCTAAAATGACCATAATAGTAGTATATTGTGTAATGATTAAATGAGATAATCTCTTAAAAGGCAGGCACAATGCAGATACATTGTTAAGAACTCAGCAAACGTTAGCTGTGTTAGTAAAGTGTTAAAGAGAAAATAAGCAGAATTAAGGTTCATTTTTCTTAACAGATATCCTAGAAAATTACTGAAAGCTCAATACATTTAAATTCCTAGAGCAGATATTCTCAAACTTTAGCATGCATCAGAATTTTCTGGAAGGCTTGTTAAAACTTGGATTGCTGGACTCCAGCTCCAGAGTACCTAATTTAGTAAATCTAGGGTGGGGTCTGAGACTTTGCATTTCTAACAAGTTCTCAGATGATGCTTATGCTGCTGGTCTGGGGACTACATATTGAGAGCTACAGCTATAGCAAAAGTAGCAAGAGCTGATTACCTATTAGGCAACCGCCATGTGTCAGCCATTGTGTACACCTACGATATTTAGTTCATTGAAAAGCACTGATCTTGCTCTCCAGACACAAAAGCCATATTTCTAAGTCAGTCATAAATATTGCCATTCGGTTCTAAAAGGTTGGCTACTATGGACATAATCTCCTGGGCAAGAAAATGATTTGCAGTTACATATATTTTTTTTTAATCAATCCTAGTCAATTTCGAGTCAGTCACTGTACTTAATAAACAGATTTTTTTTATCTATTAGTATGCTTTGGGGGTTAAATAATACTCTACCCTACCCTCCAAGATTTATGTGCCAAAGGATTTGTCATACCTAAATAAAAAAGGAACACAAGGGAGGGAGATAAGTAATAGGTCGGGAAATTAAGCTCATAATAAAAGTATCATTTTTTCAACATTCTCTATTTTGGTGTTAATCCAAATTTAGATATCAGTAACAGTAGTTATTAGGAAAATTTTCATAAGAATTTTATAATTACGTTAACTACTCTCTGATCATTATCAGCACTTCTAAAAAATACAATTTGCATAATAAAATAACACCATGAAATAACTGAAGAATTTACATTTAAAATGTCATGAGATATGTATAGCTGATTCACTTTGTGATACAGCAGAAACTAACACACCACTGTAAAGCAATTATGCTCCAATAAAGATATTAAAAATTTCAAAAAATAAAAATTAAAAATAAATAAATTAAAAATTTTTTCATGAGTACTTGATTGAGTATGTTAAATAAAGAGAAAACTTGTCTAAAGTAGAAATGTGATAGAGGGCTTTTTAAACGCTTGAAACTCCGTGTTCAAGATGACGAATGAGGACATTTCTTATCACTTCTACCTTTCATTTAAAATATTATACAGAGTATAATTTCTAAAGTCAATCAAATCAATAAATGCCATGCAAAAGCCTGGTATAAATCAGGTAACCTCATTAAAGCCAGTTTCACAGTTTAGTGACATTCTATCATACTGAATGTTAAGAAGTAAAGCACAAATTAAAAATGGCAACAGGAGCGTGCAATTCCATTTTATCTTGTTAGAATGCATTTCTTCACCATAGTTAATCTGACCTTCATAGCAATGACCAAGTGAAACAAGTTTTAAAATAAATGTGTAACAAGGCTTTACTTGGTGAATTTTAATACCTTCTGCTTTCAGATCACTAGGGACTAGCTTTTAGAGCAAACTTTCTTACAAAATGCTTCAGTCTCACTACTACTGAAATAAAAAAAATCAATTGCATGTTCCTACTTACTACTGGTACCTAAACCTATTGGATTTTCCCCCATTCTTCTTAAATCTTTAAATCATCAAGAACATGTTCAAAGAACTGCAAACTCACAAATAAAATGCAATGCATGACTTAAAAGGAAAGCATCTGAATCAGCGTGGTGAAAATGGCTATATTATCCAAAGCAATCTACAGATTCAATGAAATCCCTATCAAACTACCAATGACATTTTTTACAGAACTACAAAAAATATTTCATAATTTGTATGGAAACACAAAAGGCCCCAAATAGCCAAAGAAATCTTGAGAAAGAAAAACGGAGCTGGAGGAAACAGGCTCCTAGACTTCAGACTATACTACAAAGCTACAGAAATCAAGACAGTATGATACTGGCACAAAAACAGAAATATAGATCAATGGAACAGCATAGAAAGCCCAGAGATAAACCAACGCACATATGGTCACCTTATTTTTGATAAAGGAGGCAAGAATATACAATGAAGGAAAGACAACCTCTTCAATAAGTGGTGCTGGGAAAACTGGACAGCTACATGTAAAAGAATGCAATTAGAACACTCCCTAACACCATACACAAAAATAAACTCAAAATGGATTAAAGACCTATATGTAAGGCCAGACACTATAAAACTCTTAGAGGAAAACATAGGAAGAACACTTTATGACATAAATCACAGCAAGATCCTTTTTGACCCACCTCCTAGAGAAATGGAAATAAAAGCAAAAATAAATGGGACCTAATGAAACTTAAACGCTTTTGCAAGGCAATGGAAAACATAAACAAGACGAAAAGACAACCCTCAGAATGGGAGAAAATATTTGCAAATGAAGCAACTGACAAAGGATTAATGTCCAAAATTTACAAGCAGCTCATGCAGCTCAATATCTAAAAAACAAACAACCCAATCCAAAAATGGGCAGACGACCTAAATAGACATTTCTCCAAAGAAGATACACAGATTGCCAACAAACACATGAAAGCATGCTCAACATCACTAATCATTAGAGAAATGCAAATCAAAACTACAATGAGGTATCACCTCACACCAGTCAGAATGGCCATCATCAAAAAATCTACAAACAATAAATGCTGGAGAGGGTGTGGAGAAAAGGGAACCTTCCTGCACTGTTGGTGGGAATGTAAATTGATACAGACATTATGGAGAACAGTATGGAGGTTCCTCAAAAAACTAAAATAGAACTACCATACGACCCAGCAATCCCACTACTGGGCATATACCCTGAGAAAACCATAATTCAAAAAGAGTCATGTACCACAATGTGTATTGCAGCACTATTTACAACAGCCAGGACATGGAAGCAACCTAAGTGTCCATCGACATATGAATGTATAAAGATGTGGCACATATGTACAATGGAATATTACTCAGCCATAAAAAGAAACGAAATTGAGTTATTTGTAGTGAGGTGTATGGACCTAGAGTCTGTCATACAGAGTGAAGTAAGTCAGAAAGAAAAAAACAAATACCATATGCTAACACATGTATATGGAATCTAAAAAAGAAAAAAAAAATGGTTCTGATGAACCTAGGGGCAGGACAGGAGTAAAGATGCAGACGTAGAGAATGGACTTGAGGATACAGAATGGGGAAGGGTAAGCTGGGACAAAGTGAGAGAGTGGCATGGACTTATATATGCTACCAAATGTAAAATAGATAGCTAGTGGGAAGCAGCCTCATAGCACAGGGAGATCAACTCCGTGCTTTGTGACCACCTAGAGGGGTGGGATAGGGAGGGTAGGAGGGTTGATGCAAGAGGAGGGGATATGGGATATATACATATACATATAGCTGATTCACTTTGTTATACAGCATAAACTAAACAACAACATTGTAAAGCATATACTCCAATAATAGATGTTAAAAAAAAAAATAGAATGAGGAATTGTCCCACGTTAGAGGAGAATGACAATTAAGTGCTTTATGGGATCCTGGATTACATCCCAGTAATATATATAGTCTGTCTTTTTCCTTTGTTGTCTGTCTTCTGCTGGTGCCCTGAATGCCATCACATTGGGCTTCTTTTAGGTCGCTGAATGCATCATGCTACTGCCTATCCCAGGGCTTGAGCACATGCTCCTCCCTCTCACTTGAAAAGTGCTCTCTGCCTTTACTATGGTACACATTACTCATTCTTCAGGTGTCAGAATAAACATTGCTTTCTCAGGGAAGCCATCCCTAATTCTCTGTTATGTGTCCTCAAAGCTCTGAGATTTTTGCTTTAAAGCATGTAGCACAGTTGATAACCATGTATTAGTAGAAATATTTGATCCATATCCCATATTCTCTATTTGTCAACAACATCACATGTTCTTGATTGCTTACCATGTGCCATGTACTGTGTTGGGAATATAATAGGAAACAAGATAGAGTCCCTATCCTCATGGAACTGTATGCTAATTGAGAGGCACATTCATCAAAGATCATAATAAAATATTATGAAAAATAAGGAAGATTTTGTAATTGACAAAAGCCTGTTTGATATAATGGAGTTAGGGAAGCTGATGCTTCAAGGATGAGATAGTGCCAAGAGAAAATGTATTCCAGGCACAGGGAAAGACCAGGGCAAACGGCCTTATGGATGGAAGAGCTTCCTCTGGTGGAAAATGAAAGAAGGCAGCAGGGCTGGGACTTAGTGAGCAATGGGGAGAGAACTATGAGACAAGGGTGGAGTGGTAAATTAGGCAATAGATCCTGTAAGTCCCCACAGTCAAGGAAAGAATATTTTTTCACTCTAAATTAAAGAGTGAAATTTTAGTACAATCAGGTAAGTAGCAGCACAAAAAGATAGCAAGTAGTTCTACTGAAAGAGAAGAGTAGTATGGTACAAAAAGCATCCAAAGTAATATTTGAGCCAGGCCTCAAAGGAATTGCCAAGAGAAAAAAAAGATTATTAAGTCTACACATGTGGTCTCTGCAACTGGAGATTTCACAGAAAACTGTATTGAGGAGCTAAGGTCCTTTTACACACAAACAAATCCTCTCCACAGCCCAGTTAAACAACTCTAATGCTATCAAAGACTGCTATGATCAGAAATATTTACTGTCAACCCAAGTCAAAGGTGTGTTCAGTTGTGTAGATCAAGGAATTGCTAGCCAAGTGCTCAAGACACTGGACTGCCACCTGCCTGGCTACACAGTCAGACCAAGGATGAAATCAAAAGGTGGGAATCCCTGGGGCAGGAGAGGGAGATGAGCTACACAAGTCACTGAATGCTTGCTTCTGGAGTCCTCAACCCGAAAACATCCGGAAGTTCATACTTTCCCTCACCAGAAGAGTGGGGTGTCCCAATAGACATCACGAAAAACACACAATTGTCCTCAGGTGATGTAGCTATGTAAAAGACCACCCAACTAAGGGGACCACAAGGAAAAAGCTGCCATTTTTGACCTGCCCCCTTCCCCACTCTAGACTGTACCAAAGAAATTTGCATTACCTTTTGAGTAGGTTATTGCTAACAGGTGAGATTAACATTAGCACAATCTGTCCAGAAGTAAATTAAGCCACTAAACTGAAAACTCTATGAGAACAGGGATCACATGGTTTGTTCATCAAGATTAGCATAGTGTTTGGCTCATAGTAGGTGCTCAATTAATAGCTGTTGAATGAAATACTGTGCACATGATAAAAATACCCAACAACACTAACCCAAATAAGCACAAACAATACATACCATAGTAGTTGAAGCAGAGAAATATTATTTCCCACTAGGGTGTTTAGAAAGGCTAGCCAGAGTAAAAGGGATCTGAGCTAGATACTGAAGGATCATGATGATGATGATGATGACACATATCAGGCATTATCCTAAGCACTTTCATACATTAACTCATTAATCCTTATAATAAGACTGGGAAGTAAGACCTATTATTATCCTAATTTTTCAGATGATGAAACTAAGAACATATTAGATGTGCTTTTGATAAACAGAAAAGCACATTAAAAACAAGAGGATCAGTAAACTCAATAAATTTGAAATTAAAATGCACATTACCCAACTCTTCATGGTGTACAGTCACCTCCCTTATGACAGCCAGAGACAGGGTAAATAATGATGTCCTTCCAAAGAACATCAATAGAACCTATTTATTAAATGACCTGAACTCAAATAGTTTTACTTTTACCCCATCCCAGCCTTAAAAAAGGTTTGGTTTTTGAAGGCAACTTGACAGCTCCCACAGTTTTCTGCTCACTCAAATAAATAATTTCTTTCTAAATCAAACAAAATCCAGTCAAATCCAGTTCATAGCTCTTCTGCTGGATGGGGTGGAGCAGTTGGGCAGTAGGTTTACTCTGATGATTCCATGGTGAACTGGGAATTGAGGAAGCGCATCTGTGTTCATCAAGGAGAGGAAGCTGAAGCTTCTGCATCTTCCTGGAAAAGAGGACTGGCTGTCTCAACAACAAGAATCCCACAAATTATTAGTTATACCTATTCTGCGACTTTATCCCTGACACTGAGCCTGATACAATGCAAGTGTGTGGCAGCCTTCCTTCTCCTTCCTCATGAAGTTATTAGGACTTTTATTTCATTTCAGTGAATTAAGAAGCTAGTTCCATATCCAGTATTAGCTGTTTTTTTAAAAAGCCATTAAAAAAAAAGTCACAGAGGTCACTGATGCTGACATCAGCATCTGTTCATGACCAGCCATCCTAGGTAAGTGCATGAAGTCGGTGGTTTATGATATACCAACAGCTAAGCAATGTGAGGCACACTTTGATGACACTGAAGCTTACGTTATTAGACCTTACTAACCACACAGGGACAGTCAGTGGACAGCTACAAGTATTGGGGTGGCAACTATACTTATTGGGTTGGCCAAAAAGTTTGTTTGGGTTTTTCTCTAAGATGTTATGGAAAAACCCAAACAAACTTTTTGGCCAAACCAATAATTATTCTGAGAAGTTTAAGAATTTGTTTCATTTTTAAATTATTACTTAGTATCCATGAAAAAAAATAGTGGTCTGGATTCAGGATATCTGAGTTCTGATACTGGCCCTGCCACAAGTTACTTAACCCTCACCAAGCCTCAGTTTCCTCATTGGCATACTAAAGGAGCTGAACTGGGCCATCATTCAAACACGCAAGTGCACTCTACCAGGCACCAGGGAAAAAGAATGAATACCAGTCCCTGACATCATGTAGTTCTCTGTGTAATGGGAGCAAAAGGTGACTAACTGAACAAAATTGATCACAGGCAAACTCATACTCAACTCTCTTTTCAAACCCACAAGAGCTGTCTTTGGAGATACTATTCCTTGAATTGCCAGAATCATGTGCTACACTTGCTTTCTCCATTCACTCATCATCCAAAGTCCTCCTTCCCTTCAAAGACACAGAAAGAAGAAAATAAATATTGCTCAGAGATTGTCTGACATGTTTCTTCCTTGATCACATATTCGGATTCCTTAAGAAGCTCTCTTTGGATTCCTAGTTCATTCAGTGACCGGGTGCTGAGCATCAGCAATGTGTAGAGCAACCCAGGAAGATACAGATATAGAAGATATAGAGTCCCCATCTTCAGAAACTCACAGGTTATTTAGAGACCAACACAAAACAGTATGCTGAGTGTAATAACAGAGGACCACAAAGTGCAATGGAAGCCTTTGCACAGGAATTGTACTTTCCCTGGAGTGGAGAAAGCAAGGAGTGAAGGAAGACTTCAGGGAGCAAGTAAAACTCTTACTACATTATCTTATTTATTTTATCTTCTTCGTAGAATTTATAGAAGCTAAAATAATCCTATTTCATATATTATCTATCGATCTATTTATTTATATGTTTATTTTCTTTCTTCCCTATAGTAATTTTCTATTACAAATTGCTTACCTTACAGTTCTAATAATAAAAAGTCAAAAATGGTTCAACCCGCTAAAATCAAGATATTGGAAGAACTGTGTTCCTTTTGGGGGACTCTAGGTCTGTTTCCTTGCCTTTGCCAGCTTCTAGGGGCCACCCACATTCCTTGCCTGATGGCCCCTTCCTCCATCTTAATACTAAAAACAGCACATCTTTCTGTGCCTTCCTTCTGTAGTCGTCTTCCTCTGATTGATTCTTCTCTTCTGCTTCCCTCCTCCACTTTTAAGGAACACACTGGGCCCACCTAGATAATACAGGCCAATCGACAATTGCAACACCAACACCAAAAATAAAAGTTATTTACTGAGTGCTTACTATATTCCATGTACTTCTTTAACCTCACTCTCTTTTCATCTGTGTGTGTGTGTGCACACGTGCACGCAATACAGCCACTACCCAATTTTAAAGATGTATGACACTGGAAAGAGCTTTCTCAATGGAAAGTCCAGGCAGTATAACTTTGAGCTGTTGGGATCCTATGGCACTAGATGGTTGATGTACCCATCTTTCCACTACCCTCTTAAATTTGGTGGCTATAGCTTTAAAGAATTAAAGCTAAAATAAAGATTTTTTCTATATTGTGATATTCTAGCCTTGTATATCCTAGAACACTTAAATACTACAGCCAAAAAAAAAAAAGGGAAGGAGGAAGGTTAAGACATTTCCTTAGAAGAGCATGCCTGGATGTAGGATGTTGTACTTTTTCTCTAGGGCTGCCATATCAAATTGCCACAGACTGGGTGATTTTAAACAAGAAAAAATTTATTCTCACATTTCAGGAGACCAGAGGCCCCAAATCAAGGGATTGGTTCCTTCTGGAGGCTCTGAGGGAGAAACTGCCCTATGCCTCTCTTTCTTAGCTTCTGACGGCTGCCAGGGATCCTTGGCATTCCTAGGCTTGAAGATGCATCATTCTTATCTGTGCCTCCATCTCCACATTGCCTTCTCTGTGTCTCCCTGTGTCTTCTTTCCTTCTTATAAAGACATCAGTGTTCTCATAAGGACTCTAAATTCAGGATGATTTCATCTTGAGATCCTTAACATCTGCCAAAGACTCTATTTCTAAATATGGTCACATTCTGAGCTTCCGTGTAGATATGAATTTTGGGAGGACACTATTCAACCCCCTCCAGATGCTACTCTTGCTGCATGACTTACACAGCTTCTCTAGGCTGTAAATGGCAACAGAGGGGGGGTGTCTTTGGGCCTAGAATGGTAACAGAACACTTTCAACTATGAAGTAAACAGAGACTTTGCAGACATTTCTCTCTTTGTCTCCTGCATAATGACTTTTGACATGCTTCTTTGGAAAAAATATTCTGCACTAATATAGCTCTTCATATAGTTTATCCTTATCAATAAAAACTCAGGAAAATTAAACCATAAAGAAATTTCCAAAAAGCACTATCAGTTTGAATGAAGTCCACAAAGGTTCCAAAACAAGAATAAAGACTGGGGTTTGTGCCCTCTGCATTCATGAGGCTTTTCAGTCTTTTGAAAAAGTATGCCAGGCACCAGTGGACTGCTGGCCTAGATTTGGATGTGCATGATTATAAATTACTGTTGGCTTATAGTAGTAGAAACCACAAATGCTTATTGTTGCTTTCATTCAGGTGGGATTTTTTTATGTGGCTCAGTTTTTACTATAGTTGATGATGGGAGAAGCATCTTTTGTTTATTAGCTTAGCACAGTAAGAAGACCCCCGGTCTCTCATCAGAATAGGGAGTGAATGGATGGAGCCCCAGGTGGCACAGACCTGAAGGTCCTTTCCTAATATAAAACTTAGGGCTTTACTGTCACAAAATATCAGAGAAGGCTGTTACCTTTAAAAAAAGAAAAACCAAAGTCAAATTCTGAAGTTCTTTCTTAGGCAACAATCCCCGATACTCCATTACTCTCTTTGTTCCTTCCAGCGGGATGGAGGGCTTCATTTACAAAGCATTACAGGAGAATGAAATGGTAAATGATACTAAAAGTCCCTGGATTACACTTAGAAATTTGATGGGACTCTGTAAACCTTCTTCTTGTATAATTCTATGGCTTTCCACACAAGGAAGTTTGGGGAAGATTCCCATAAAATAGATATTAAGGAAGCAAATGCTACCTTTTTTCTTTTGCTACCATATTTTTTGGTACCATTTCCTTAAGTTGGATTAATGGGTATATTCTCTATTGAAGAGTCAAGACTTTGAAGTCTTGTTGGTTTACTACTTTCTGTTCATTAACAACATCCTCAAAACTAATCTTTTATAATTTTTATTTCTGCAATGCAGAAGATGAGAGTTCCTACCTCCATATCAATGGACAATGCTTTGCACCTGCTAGGCAAACTATAAAAACTGGTTGGAATAAAATGAGACAGAGACAGGAATCACACTTCAGAAATTCACTGATCAGATATTGAAATAAAACTGATGAAAAGAAGTTTTATTCAGGATTGGGAGAGTTCTAGCTCTTGATGGAGAAATAGTCCTTTCTCTCCTGAAACCCTGATTGCCACACAGGTGTATCCTTTGGAGTGAGAAAAGTAGAATTGTTCACACTCTGGAATTTTATAAAATACAGCCCAGGAAAAAAAAAAAAACCAACACTGGTCTATTTCACTTCAAAGCTGCAAACTTCCAAGCCACTTCATACGTGTTAAATTTCTTAGTGTTATGATATGTCATTCTTTGGCCTCACAGGAAATTTGAACCACCACATTGAGCAATCAATAATAGTCCTTTTCCTTTTCACAACACCCAAGCAATATTCCCTAACTTTGTTTTGAATCACTCAAGGAAAGCTTTTTATAGTTCCTTTGATATGTACTTCCATAAAGAAACAATTCTGTGTTTCTTTTTCAAAAATCTAATGCCTTTTTGAAATATATTTCTAAAATTATGTTCTGGTAATCCTGGATCATAAGATAAAGCATGCTGAGGTATGTGCAAGCTTGGAAAGAGACGGCATTTGAAAGGTAACTGGAGCCATATTCCAGTTAGGATAACAGGAGACTGATTTGGGGAACCAGTCAAGGAGTGTTGAATGTGTAAATCTAACAACTGCTTCTCAATTACTAAAAACTGCAGTCCTGGCTTTAAAAGACCTAGATGCTAACATACACGAAAACTGGGTGGGAAGTAAAGTAGTGGAAGATGATATATTTTTTTTTGATATATTTTTTTAAAGGCTCAACCAGCTGTGTAATCGTGCTATGTGAATGTCTCTTCTTTGTAATTCTTTTTTGAAAATTTTTTCCAGAATATTAGCAAAGCTAATACAAGTATATGTGTACCCATCACTCAGAGTTAATCCAGATCTTTGTTTTTATAAAAGATCAAAAATACTGCCGTTATAATACTCTTCCCTGAACACCTCCTCAATCCTATACTTCTCCCTCTATCCCCAGCCTCAATCACTATCCTATATTTGTTGAGTATGCATTTTATATTTTTATGTATTTGTAATTAATATGCATTTGAAAATAATATATACATACATTATAGTGTTGCATCTTTAATTTACCTAAAGGTTATAGTTTGTGCAACTTTATACAATTTGCTCTTGTTTTTACTCGACCTTAGGTGTTGTGAAATCCATCCATATACATTCATATATTTCATTCACTTTGCTGTATTATATCCTGAATAAACAATTTATTTTTCCATGTCCCTATGGATGAGAATTTGAAGATTTTTTTTCTTCTTACAAATAATGCTGTCATTTGCACAGTTTGTACCCTAGAATATTCTAGGACATATAACCAGAAATGGAATTGTCAGGTCATACTGTATATGCATTTTCAACTATAAAAGACATTGTCATGAGGCTTTACAAAGTACTCATTCCAGTTTACACTATCACTAGCATTGTTCGAGACTTCCTGTTTCCTACACATTCCCCAACACTTGATTTTTTGTACTTCTGTAATGTGTTGCTCTGACTGGGTTTAAGATAAAATCTCATTGCTTCTTTGCTTTCATAGATTATTAGTGAAGTCAACAATCTTTTCATTTGTTTGTTGTCTCTTTCAATTTCCTCTTCTACAGTTACCTGTTCATATATTTTGTCCACTTTTCTATTGAGTTGTTTGTATTTTTCTTTCAAATTTGTAGCACATAATTATATTTTTGGGGCTCGTGATTACTGATCTGTTGTGTATGTTGCAAATATCTTCTGTTGCTCATCTTTTAACAATGTGGTATATATTTTGAGCTGAAGTTTTTAATCTGTATAAAATGTATCAAAGTTTATCTTTCTTTGTAGCTTCTTGAGGTATCTGGTTTAAGAAATCCTTTCCTATCTTGTGACCGTAAATATATTTGTGATATTTTATTCTAACATTTTGAATGTTTAGAACTTTAACATATATTAAAGTTTTTAATGTATATTTAGGACTTCCATAAATTTTGTAAAGTATCAACTTATACAAATTAAAGTTTACATATATTTAAATAACATTAAATATTATATATTAATGTATTTTACATTAAAATATCAAGATAGTTTTAATGTTTGGGATTTTAATGTATTTATTTAATGTACAGTTAGAACAAATAAATTTCATGAATTTTTTTTCTTTCTTTATAACTTCTTAAGGTGTCTGGTTAAAGAAATCCTTTCCTATCTTGTAGTCATAATATTTTATTGTATTTTATTCTAATATTTTGAAAATGTTATTTTATTTTTTATTATGGAAAGTCAAGCACCTCAAAACCATTGGTTGAAATGACTATGGTCCTATGCAGGCTTGGGTCTATTTGAGGGCTCTCTATCTGTTCTATTTATTCTGAGACTAAAATGTTAATGTAGATTTATTAATACTTTGCTCTAGCAAAATATTATGGCAGAAATATTTACAGTGCTCCTGGAATGCTTCTAAAGTTTTTCCATTAAATACTTTGCCATAGTTTTCTGAATATCCCCTTGTAAGTCTAATATGCAAAACTTTTAACATAAATACATGCTAAATTTCATTGATCACTGCTTATTCTATAACCACAGAAAATTACTGTATTTTTTTTCTTTAATCTGTAAATCGGGTGCATTAAATTAGTAAATTTTTGTGAATGTGAACTAGACTTCCATTTTTAGTATAAATCCTATTTTACTTTTTGTTCATTTCTTTTAAACTTCTATATTTTGTAGCTAATATTTTATTTAAGATTTCTGCATATATGTTTATAAGTAATATTGCAGTATAATTTTATTTTCATGTATTGTCTTTAATCACTTTTGTTATCAAATTTATACTAACCTAATAAAATAAATTAGGTATATCTTCACCCTCTTCCCTTTTTCAAAACAGGGAATATCTATTTCTTAAAACTCCAGCAAAATTCACCTATAAAACTTCCTGGACCAGAACTCTTTTTTTTATGGGGGAGAGTTTTGACTAGCAAACTAATTTCTTTGCTGTGGATTTTTTCAATCATATTTTTCTATTTCTTCTTGAGCTTGTTTTGGTAAGTATATATTGCATTTAAAAATGCCCATTTATCCAAGCTTCCAAATGTGTTTATATGTTATGTATTCACAGTGCTCACTTATGATTTGTAGACTCTCTTTTCTAACCTAATTGGTCTCTTTTCAACTAAGAGAGACAGACGCAGGCTAGATTTCTTACGTGGTCAGCATTTCCATTCAATCATTAATTCATCAAATATGGATTAACACTGAAGGGTCCAGAGAAAACAACTAATCAACCCCCTAAGCCTAGGAACCAAAATCAGAGTTAAAGTAGAGCTTAAGTTTTTTAATGAAAAGCATTTACCTTTTGTAGTTGTTGATCTGTAGTTATATCATAACCTATGTATTATCTATTTGCATAATACCTACATTAATGTAAGTTTTATAAGCAAACATATTTCAATAAAGTATCCTTATTTATAGGAAAAACAATCATTGGGTAAAAATATGTGATACTTTCTTTTCTCTCCTAATAACAACATCAATCATGAATAAATAACCAAGGCACCACCTCCATCTGGAGGAAACTTAGGATAATTCCAGAATATAGGAAGCAACAGCCTTTGAAAAAACAATACATAAAATGTAAGCCTGTAGCACAGTGCATGAAAAGTCACCAATAATTTTTTTTCAAATGCTAAGAAAACAAGCTATTTTTTCTACAAAATTAAACAGAGCACCCAAATGGATTTATTCAGCTGACCTTTGTTTTACGGCAACATTTTCTGAAGAGGTGACTCACAAAAAATGACTCTTGAAGAAATTCTGTTAGGAGAACAAAGGACAGATTTCTTAGGTCAAAAAGGCTGCACATAATGCCCTCTTTTGGAGACTTAAACTGCAAATAAACAAATACATTTTCAGTAATTTCACAGTAAAGAAATCTGTTCAACTTTATTTAACCCAATTTTTCGATGGTATTTGATCACAGACCCCCTTTTCCCATGCAGCATCTAGTTGGGGTCATGGAATATGCTTTGGGAAACACTACTGAGGTGCCATTTAATAAGAGTGGAACTTTAGAAGGGAAAATAGAAAGCACACATACAAATCAATGTGATAACTCACAGATAGGTTTGCCCTTCATATATAAAACACAACCGAAGTCCAAAGCACTAGCCCTTGATAGTAGCCAAATTAGCAGGACTCACTTTCAGAGAACATGGAGTTAAAAGTCTTAACCATGTGCATTTCCAAAATGCTGCTTCTCACAAACACTGGGCTAATGCCCTATCCGTGGATAAGAAGAATCATACAAGTTTTTTTCTCTGTCTTTACACACACACACGCGCACACACACACACACATACACACTCTGGGTTGGGGTACAAGGGATGTAACATTATTCCTCTTTTAGAATACAAAAAGGCAATAGTATTGAGTCATCCCAACACTGGTCACCTTTAGATACCCATTAATACAACCAAATTCCTGTATTAGGCTCTGTTGATGTGACTCGCCTCTTTTTTATTGAATTTAGAGTACTAGCTAAATAGACTTTTATTTATTTAAGTACTGCTGGAGATATGAGGAAAAAAAGAAAAAAAAAAAAAACACCCTTGCCAGGATCTAAGGAATGCTGACCTGTCTGAATGCCTCTCTCCTTTCTCTTGATCATCTATCTTTACACTCTGGAGGACCAAAAGTAACTGAATAAACATTATCTTGCCCTTGACCTTCACCAAGCAAAATTGTTTGTATCTGAGACCATTTCCCTTTAGAGTCTGAGATCATTATTTTAAAGTAAATCGTCAAATGCTCCACAGTTGATCTCAGTACAGTTCTGCCATTTGCTGCTCTATGAACCAAGTCCAGGGCATGACGTTAAGCCTGTGACTACATAATACAAGAAAAATGTTTTAAGACAGAATAGAACATCACGTACAGTTCCTGGCAGTGAATCTTAACAACTGAAATATCTCTGTCAAAGCAAACACTTCAAGATACTGTTTCATAAAATGACAATCATGCCTACCTCACATATGGTTGTAAGAATCTAATGAGATAATGGATGTGAAAGAACACAATACTCAAACACATACAGCCGATTTTCAATAAACCTTAGTTGAATCAGAAATTATTGAAATGTATTATTATCCCTGTGATGGACGAGGGTGAAATTTAAAACAAATTAAGTGGTATCCATTGCAGGAAATGCTTTGGCCAACTGCCCGCTCGTTCTGTCAACCATGCATTGCCTGATGTATAGCCAAGAATTTTTATCTCTCCCCATTCTTATACGCTATCCTACAACCTGGATCGGTCTTACATATAGTGAGAAAAGGAAGCTGCCTGTGTAATGTTGCCTGATGCATACAAAATGAATTCCCTAATTCTGAAACCTCTCCTTTATAATGGTGATGCAAAATTAAAATGTTAGCATCCACATCTTAGGTTGACAAAACATTATAATATATAAAGCAGGTTCCACTTCTTACCTTATCTCTTCAATCATGTTAGGTAGGTCAAGTTTTTTTGTACCCATTGTTCAGCTAAGTGAAATGACATCTGAGGTTGTATCCAGGCTGAATGGCTCCTTTAACCACCAAACCAACCTCCAAAATATCAGAATGGCAGCACAAAAAAGGTTGGTCTAGTAAACGCTCCATTCGGTCTTTGGTTCTGAACTGTTCTCCCCCGTTTCTCTCACCTGACTCCAACCTCTTTCTGGCACTTCGACTGCCGATGGACTCCTCACTTTTTCATTTTATCGCCTTCAGAATCTCCATTTTAATGTACAGCACTATTTCTGGATCTCCACTCAAGTTATGTAGACTTATTTACTCTTCTCATTTCCTCCAGAATGCTCTGCATTTGGCCTCCCTGCCCTGAAGCTCATCTTCCTCAGGAGACAGATCTTCCACTAGGCTTTTCAGGAGTTGAAGAGGGAACAAGTACGTGGCATACTGAGTGTCTTGCCCAAAGTTACATGTCATTTGCAGCAAAGCTGGGATTTAGAACCAAAATCAACATAGTTCTGTGCTAACCAATTCTAAGACAAAGCAGACTCTCCTGTCCCTGTGTGAAACCATTCTGGGACCAAACATTCTTTCCAATTTCCTAAAGGTCCTAATTTCTTAAATAATTTCCTATTTCCAATTTCCTAAACAATAACTGGTCCAGGGAAAAATAACAGTTATTTGTTCTAGGAAATACTCATTCCTGAGTGGTAAGACTGTCAACCAACTAACTTGTCAAAACTAGCATCCCACATATTAATGCTGACTTCAAGATCATTACCTCACTGTGCCCACCAATCCAAAGTCTTATGTCATAAATTCTGTCCAATCCCAACTGGTAAAAGTACCCAGCCCATGCCCCCAAATCCCTATAAATATCCTTCCCTGATTTGCTCCTAGTGAGACATAACTAAGAAACAATCTTGCGTAGCATCCCACTTTAGACTTGAAATAAGTCTAATAAACTTAGCTTTGCTTGGTAAACAGCTTTTTCTGATGGCTTTTCCACAACCAACAGACACAAAGTGACCCCAAATTCGGTGTTTGTTTTTTTATTTACTCAACCACCCTGATTCTTCATCATACGGTTTTTTGTATTCAAGAATAAAAGTTTCCCTTTAAAATGTGAACTTGATTCGTTGCCATTGACATCTAGCCTAAGTCTATTTATATATATAATATACTTCTCTGAATGGTACATGGCACAGATTTTATTAATAATAGCACTAACAATAGTACAAACCACCTTTTATGCACCTTCCAAGTTCCAGACACTTTACACACATTATCTCATTTATTCCTAACTCCATGTCAGCAAGGTAAGTTTTTTTCCCCACTTCACATGAGCAAATTGAGGTTCAAAGAGGTGAAATAACTATCCTAAGCTCACACAGATAGAAAGTACTGGAGTTGGGATTCAAATCCATGCAACTTGCCTTGAGAGCCCAGATTTTTAAATGTTATGTACTGTTTAGAACTTTTAAGTGGCTCTGATTTTGAAAACCCCTACTTTTCTACTGTGTAAAAATATCCTAAAGGGGCAAAAATATAGGCAAAGGCATAGGACTTCTAGAGGGAAGACTTGGGTAAGATCGGCTGTCTGGGGGTTAAGTGGGGGCCGGCTAGTAAGGGAACAACAAAGGTAGAATGATATGCTGGCCAGCCGAAGGGTAATATAAATTTGGTAAGGGTGCTATTGTAAATTGGTACGCGCTTTGGAGAGTGCTTTGGCAATGTCTAACAAAATTATACACATCAACACACAAATATTCTTATATACATATAAAACATAGCTGAAAAAATACAAGAAAGAGAACATGGGAGACTGGGGAAAGGGGTTAGGAGGGAAATGTTTTTACTGAATAACTTTTACAATTTTTGAATATTAAACCATGTAAATGTTTCCTTATTCAAAATGTAAATGTAATTTTAAAATAAATAAACAAAAGAGACACTGCACTGACTGTTTAAAAAGGCCTCTACGCTAGCCAGTTTAGACTCAAAAGTAATTGCTGGTATTATACCCACTTCCCAACTGCTCAGTCCTATTCCTTCCCAACTGCTCACCAAGCATTGCCTGGTGCATATTAAATGGGCTAAATTTCTTATAAATATAAAAATAATATAATTTCATTAATCTGTAAATGTCAAACCCCATTGGATTTGTATGTTATACCTACACAGCCTATTCAATTTTTATTTTGGTTTCAGTAGTTTTTAAGAAATATTTTAATCCATTGCCTTCCCTGATGCCCTCAACATTTCTAAAGAACAGGAACTGGTGAAAGAATGTGTTCTTCTGTCAGTGGTAGCATTCCCTTACTTGAGAGGTAAATTTTTAATGTATCTGAAATTCAAACTGTTTTTGAAGTGAAGGGAAATAATTTGCAAAGCTTGCAGAGGCTCTAAATTTGTGTGTGTGAATAAATGTAAGAGGATGACTCAACTTCAGTGAAAGGCGGGACAGCATCTCCTCCATCAGCTCTGAACTTGAACTGTGTGTGTGGGAGGCAGCCACCCGTGCAGCAGCCACATATGACAACTTAACTTCTTCGTTCATGTGGGAGATGCCTCATAGAAGTTAGATGAGTGAGAGGACATTTTTATATTTCCTCCCATACGTGGGCACATGCCCTCTAAACAGCTGAACCAGAACTTAAGTGTAGAAGGAGACGGGAAGGTTCCTGTGAGCAACTCCTGAATGCCCACCACGGTTCTGCTATTCAGAATCCACATGCACGCCATGTGCCACAGATGAGAAAGTGCATGGTGGGGCTCTGATACTGAGGGACCTCTAACTTACAGGACCTGAGATTCTCTCTGAGAGAGCACATGTCACTAGTTCAAAGTCTGCAGCCCTAGAAAAATAGACCATCATCAACAGCCCTGCATGACCCTCTTGATGGCATTATTATCATCATCTTCATTGTCGTTATTTTCTAACAGATGTTGTGTGCTTCTTTGTGCCATCCACACCAGTGGGCATTTTGCACACATTTTTTTCTAACCATCACAATGACCTTAGAAGACAAATGTAATCTCTACTTTTTAAATGAAGAGAAATTGAGGCTCAGAAAGATTAAGCAACCTATTAAGATTACCTGGTAGAGCCAGAAGGGAACTCAGGTCATTCTGACTCCTTGTCCTACAAGATCTCCTTGTAAGTACTTAGAATGGAATTATTTACCAAAAAAGTCAACAAATCAAAGTAGCATCAGACATAACTGAGGTCTATAAATGGTGTTGGTGGGTCACACAATCACTCACTTCCCACACGTAACATCATCCTACCTCACTGAGTCATCTGGCAAAGAGCAAGGGTTCTCTGTGTCTCACCCATCACCCCCACCTCCTTGTGTCTTAAAACGTTCACTACTCTCCCATCTAAAAGAAGGATGAGGAGCTATCTTCTAGCCAGTTGCCTTTCTGTTTCATCCACAGTACCTCAGCTCCTCTGAAGCCCAACCTCCTTTGAAGGAATTCAGGTATGTCTCCAGAGCATGGACTCTTCCTGGAGGATGACTATTTTAGAAAAGCAGGAGGGGAAAAGAGTCTAATCTCAAGCAGACCTGCTCTGCACAGCATTTCAAGTTTGTATGTCTCCGGTATCTGACTTCCTCTCTTTTCATACGCACCTTCTGAACATCAGTCAGGCTTTCTAAAAGGAAGATTGCAAGTTTTCTAGATTTCTCTCACAACTCACTAGGAATTCCCCCTTTTCACCAATATGTCTTATACTGGTTTAGCAAGAACTGGTAGGAAGAACGTGAATGTTTCAGTGAGGGACCTGGCCTCCTCCCTCACGTTCAGGGATGAACAATAGGGCAGCCACCAGAACTGTGGCGTGGAGCAGTTCGGCTCCCTCAAGATCCAGAAAGACACAGGGCTAGTGCCTAAAAGGAAGATTCACCCTTATACACAAACACACACACACACACATATCAAATCTTACCTTTTTTTTTTTTTTTTTAACTTTCTCGGTGGCTGCCTCTCCCCCCTCGAGGCGCCGGCGCGGCGGTGCTCCGCCCAGTGCTCCGCCCAGTTCTCCGCAGCGCGCGTGCGTGCCCCCGTGCTTGTTGGCGCTTAACGCACACAACATGATTTTTGTGCAAACAATTACTAACTTCTTAAACTACATTATAAGTTCCTTGGGAACAGGAGCTAAATTTTGTCCCACGACACACAAGACCGTGCTTTGCCCAGAACAGACATAGGTGAAGAAGTTTAAGCGTAAAACAGTATTTTTTTAACAGACATTTTAAAACATAAACTTTGTCATGAATATTGTATCCCTTTAGGGTGGTAAACTTGAGTGTTACACACGTAATTAAAGATATTTCTATTATTTAATACATGCATAATAATCCTCTCATTTCATTACCCTCATATTATTTTAAACTTATTTGTTTTGAATTTGTCAAAGATCTTTACAATAGATAGAACAGTCGATAAACTCTTGATAAAACCATTGGAGCGTAAGTGTGGGTCATGAACTTGCTCTTGGGGAGTGTCTAAGATAGAATTTACAGATTTGAAAAATAGCAATGCAAATAATTAGAGTATAAAGCTCTCTTCAATACATATATTTTGGTGTGTTTAAAAATTAATCTTAACTTCTTTCAATCCAAGCTCCTTATTTATTGTTCAACTAAAGAATTAGTGATTTTTCAAAAGTAGAAGTTAACAAAATCCTGACTTCAAATTACTATGAAGAGATAAGTCCGTGGTGTTAGGTTGAACAGTGGAAACATTTAGAAATAGGAGCACATCTTTCCTTTGATCTCAAACTATTAACTACAGCTTACAGGCAAAGAAATAAAATATTTCCAACTTTTTTTAGAATTATTTGTAAGGTTTTATCTCATGCTATACTTTTAGGGATTTTACTAGATCTTCTCAAAAAAATAAGCAAATTATTGTCAAAAGCTTGTCAAAAAGGCAAAGTTTGATTATCAGATAACTAGTCTTTTGATTATCAGATAACTAAATGTTTTAGTCTTTTGATTATCGGGTAACTAAATGTTTATGGTAGAAGGTGTGGAAAACACTGGAAAGCCCAAAGAAAAAGAATAAAAAGTACCCATGACTCTTACTGCAATCATTTTTTTGATAAGTGTTTTCTCCTTATTTTTCTATTCATTTGCATTTTTTTTGAAATTGTAATCATTACATAGATGTTTTGTGTCTTAATTATTTTGCTTAATAATATACTATGACTATTGACCACCAGAAATTTTAATTTAGCTTTTTCCAAATCGGAAGGCAAAAGAAAAAAGTGGTCAGCTTGGCACAGAGTATCATTTTTTTTCTATACTGAGCAATAACCAACATGCTTCATTAACCATGATGTCCTTCTTGGCAAGACTCTTTGTGGGGACAGCTTATTTGGCAAGACTCATTGCAGATTAAAGATAAGTAACTCCAAATGGATCCTTTGTTTTACTCCATAAAGACAAAAGCTTTCTACTTTTAATAGCATGTGGATTTAATTTCTTCCATGCTGCCTTTCTCTGGAATACCATCCAGGAAAATGGGCAAGATGATCACCAGCTCACATTTGGCCTTTGTTCAGGTAAGTCCTATTTTGTTGCTGAAAGGTAAATTTCCCTGTAAATTCTGTTTTATGTCATTGGAATGAAAAAATAGCAAACAAATATTAAAGCATTATTGGAAAAAAATAATTTTATGGAATTAGCCAACATTTGAAGAATTTTCAAGGGAGGAAAAAAATCAGGAATAAAGTTTAAACTCACTGAACAGAGAAAGAAAATTAATTGACACACTGAATGAAGTGCACTGATTGTCAAATAACTGTTTACGTTAAAAGGTGTGTATGATACCTGAAAGCCCAAAGAGAAGGAATAAAAAAATCAACCATGACTTTGTAGCCATTATTTTGGTAAATACCCTTGCAATCATACAGGTAAGAATCCATCTTTCATTACTAGTTTAGTGCAGTGTTTTTCACACTGCCTATCATGACTTTTCAGTAGATAGTAAAATAGATTTAGTGTATCACAACTGGTGTTTTAAAATTTGAAATAGAATTGAATCGGAAATATCAGAAGGCATTACATAATGTAAGAGTAAATATAATTTCTAAAACATTTGTTTCAGGCACGTGTGCTGGTGGGTAAGTAGGTCCTGAGTAGATCTGTGGGTCATGATTTTAAATGTTCAAAAGTCCCTGCTCAGAGCAGAGCTTTCCAAGTACTGTTTTACTGATGAGCTGAGAATGCATTAGAATTAAATGAGACATACTGCTTTCATCAGCTCTCAGGGCAGCCTGCCAGGGCCTGGGTTTGTGGGAGCCCCCAGACCAGTCCCCTATAGCTGTGTGAAGCCTTGTCTGGGATTCTCAGACGACATCCTGAATGCAAAAGTACTGATGGTCAGATGACAGTCCTTGCAGGCAACACATACAACGAGAGCCATCCCAGACATGCTACTCACCCCACAATGTTCTGGCTCTGGACAAGATGACCATATGGATATCTAGCTCTGTAGCCAGCTGAGATCGCACCGCTACCTTGTGGACAAGGAACACTGAAGGAGTTAAACCTTCAGTTAACATAAAACCTGATATGAAGTGGTAATGTTCAGAGAAGCAAGCTCAAATTTATCATTAAAATTTTTGAGCAGAAATTATTTGGAAGTTTTACACAATTTCAATAATTAGCATTTTTAGTTTTGTTTTATACCATAATAATATACAATATAAATGAAATGCACTATGCTTTTTAAGGAAAACCCCATCAAGCATCAAATCCCTTCCAGTTTATCTGAATATGCAGTATTAATGATATATATATCCATTCCCACATGCTCTGCAAAGTAGGCTACCCACCATTTTACTTAACAACTGGAAATGGTTTCCCTCTAATTTTATTTTACATCCTTGTTCTTTGTCGTCAAGCATATTCAGATCATAAGCTCCAAGAGAAGGGACTGTTTCATCTAGCTTACCAGGCAGCCCAACAGCTAATAGATGCACAATAAACATGTATGAATAATCTAATTAAAGGGAAGATATATTTCATCCACTTTAGTAAAAAGAATAACTCCCTAACTGGCATCCAAGCTAGAAATTAATTCTCACCCAGCAAAAATATTTGGCAGAAACATGAAAAGTTTGACAACTCCTGTGTAACACCAAGAAACATCAATCTGCCACAGCCATAGAGGTGTTACTGATTAATCCGTTCACACGTTACTTTGTAGGAACTACAACAATAATCATTATTTTCATAGACTCAACCAGAACTTATGGTAGCAGATGACAGAAAGTGAAGAGATAGGTTCTGTCCTTTATTCCACCTTGACTGCAAACTCTGGACTCCCAATTTGCCTTTTCTCTTCCACCCACTATCGTTCTGGGTAAACAACTATGCAGCAGGTAAGGAAAAAATCCAGTATAATTTGAAGACATTGGGCCTCAGTGTCTCTTGACTAAGAGAACCACATTATAAGTTTCTGGAGGACAGTGACCATGGTTTTTTTAATTTCTCCCCCCATCCCATTAGCACCTAATACAATATAGATAAAGAAAGGACACTCAAAAATGTATCACGGAGTCAGACTATACAACTAAAAACAGTACAGGAACCAAATATCAGTTCAATCACTAGCGAATTCCAGAAGACTGTCCTAGTAGTTATGATAAGACGGGGCTGCCTTCTCGGGAGGCCTACAGACCGGAGATGCTTCAAAGCAAAGTCCCAAAACTTTGTCTTATATGGTATAATACTCTTTAAAGGAGATAAAAGTCACCCCTCTCTTCCTGCTCTTTATGCCTTTTTACAGTATTTTGGAAACAGCACAGGAAGTGACTCGCAAATGAAAAGCCATTTGTAGCGTCACTGAGCCACTAATGGCAGTCCACTCCCAGCAGACTTATTTGTAAAAATATGACTTTAAAGTTTAACCTAGCAAGCTGCATGCTCCTAATAACATCCAGCAGTCCACAGCTGATTTTGAATATTCCCCGGGTTCCGAGTGGATCACAGAACTAAATCATCTCTTATTTCAGCCCGCTCATTTTGAACCAACTCATTTTACAGTATGGTTAGCATAGCCTTTCCAGTTAAGGATGATTGCTCAAAGCACTTAGGGCAATGTTGTCTTAGCACAGCATCTAGCGTGAGGCAGTTGACACAAATTGCATCGTACGCTGCTTGAGATTTAATGTTGTTACTGCCAGGAGAATATTTTTGCAAAGGTTACCGATGTATAGCAAAATAAAACATGCACCAAAACCAAACCCTCAATCAGCATTCCTCTTTAGTCCAAGATTCCAATTATATCTCTTTTCTTAAATGTAGGCTATTAACAAAGAAGATGATAAACAAAATCTTCATTTCTTAATACCAAAAGTCTTTGGTATAATAACAATATGAAAAGAGAAATACTGTCCACTGTGCAAATCCTTTGGTTCCAAAATAAATACAACTGACACTTCTAAGATTTCATACCAAAAATGCATTCGTTCATTGTGTACTCTTTATAATAAACCTAACTGTTAATTGTAGAGTTCAAAAAACAATGGCAATGATTAATTTATTCTTTCTATATTCTGTATTAAAGGAAAAGAAGGCTAATGTAAGAAGGAAAGTTACTATAAATATATGGAGGATATACCGGGTATCCTATAAAATGACTCTGAGTAACAGAACATTCCACTTTCATTTCCTAGAAGCAGATTGTGCTGAAGGTCATAAACTTTAAAACTGCCCAATTAGATTTTGTATCAAGCAATACAATTTAGCCTTCTGTGGATCCATGAACTCTGGCTCACCATGCATTAAACAGTCCCGCAGATCACTACATACAAGATGACTTGCATAGTCTGCACATATTCCTATTAATTACTTCTTTAATGCTAATGTAATTAAGAACTGGTCCTAATATGCTGGGTCCTTATTTTAATTACAGTTCTACATCCTGTAATAAGCTCAAAGAAAGCCCCATTTGAGCTTACCTGGCTTTAAGATCAGAAATTTCCTTTCTATTTCTGTGATTTCCATTTAACTGGCCTGCTCTTCACAGCTCTAATTTTAGATTTAGCTGTGATTAGGTGTGGCTAAAGAGCCTTGATTCTCTTCTAGAAAGTTCTACCTATTCACTATTTGTCTCAGGTATGTACCTGGGAAGAACACAGATAAAAGTGGATGCAACTACAAATAAACAGATTGCATTTGTTCTCATAAACTATCAGCATTAGTATGTTGGTTATTTGCTATCTAGTCATTTAATCGCACTGTTGAAAATGACATTAACAGTCTTCCAAAATTGGTAAGTGTACCAATACACCCAAACAATTTAGGTCTTTCTTCAAGGTCTGAGGTCATCAAAATTATCAAGTCCTTTGTGCGCCACAGCCATCCTCCAGGTGAGGGATGAAGTCAAGGAATCCACAAAAAGACATACGCCACTAGAAGAGGAAATTATTCTTAGCTCCAAACTATGCTTTTGGCATATCTGTCTTTCTTTCTTTGAAAAGAGAGCCCCCCAAGACTTTCAAATGAATAGGTTTTAAATGGTTCCAGGAGTCTGCTCTGTTAAGGTAACCTATCCAAATTTGGAAAACTATTCAATTTTACCTAAACCAATGATGCTTCTAAAGTAACCAAAGCATATAAACACTCCTCTGGGAAGTTAAGTGTTTCTAATTCAAATTTTAACCTTAAAAAGAATATATAGATGTGCAAGGGGGAAAAATGACAATGGGGGAATAAATCCACAAAAATTTTTTTAATTATTATTTTCATATTGAATATCTAAGGGTAACTCTGGGATCAGTATGATTTTTTTTTAATCTTGCTTTCAAAATTTTCAAGATAAATAATGTTTTCAAGCATTTTAAAAAAGAGCTAAAAAATCCTGAAGGCTAGTATAGACAGGATTATTTATATGAGATTGTATGGAACTAAAAATTTAATGTGAATATTTAAGATGATCCAGTGAAAATTAAGTACAAGGTATAAATACATGCTACAAAATAGGTGAACCTTGAAAACATTATACCATGTGAAAGAAGTCACAAAAGATCACATCCTATATGATTCCATTTATTACAGATGTCCAGAATAGGCAAATCCATAGAGATAGAAAGCAGATCAGTGTTGCCAGGGGCTGGGGTGGTGGTAGAATGGGGCAAATGGAGAGTAACTGCTAATGGACACAGGGTTACTTTTCAGGGTGAAGAAAACATTCTAAAATCTATGGTGGTGATGGTTCCACAACTCTGCAAATATACTAAAAGCAACTGAATTGTACATTTAAAGTGGGTGAATTGTATAGTATTTAAAATATATATCAATAAAGCTGTTATATTAAAAAAGAAACCTCACAAAATTCAGTGTTAATCTCTGCTATGAACAGGGAAACAATCACCTTGTATCAGGACCCTTGACAGGAATGGTCAATGAATTCCCTTTTTAAACCTCTTTTGATTAGTCACACAGATTTGAGTTACTAACATTTAGAATTTATTTTTTAAAGAGGAGGTGACCATCTTATGCACTGTCCCAGGAAAGGTGAAGTTGAATAGTGGAAATAATTACCTAAATCCTAAACAATTACCTTTGCATCCTGCTGTTGCAAAGGCAAGACAGCTGCTTAGCATCTACATTAAACAGATTATCCCCTTGATCAGATTGTCCATTTCGGATTGATCATAACGACTCAACTATTGCTCACCTCTCTGGCTAGCTCTCTGTGATCCTAAACATCAATTTGTTTCTAGGTCCTCCGACACATGGCAATAAACTAACAACACATTCTGGCATGTGTTGTGTGGATACTCTCCCTGCCCATCTCATTGCACTTATAAAAACAGAGATTTACAATTCAACACACAACTGAAATAAAACTAAAGAACTCAAAAGGACGGATCTTTCACTCATATCAGAGAATTGTGTCTAGAAAATACAAAACAAAGTTAAATGAAACATCTATGAACAGAGTCGGGAGCTGGTTTTACCAGCTGGTCCCCAATCCAACGTAGGCCACAGGTGACAGGGAACAACTCACAGAAGTCAGTTTTATTCCTCTTGATAAATTCTTCAGGCATCACCTGTTTCATTTATGAGTCAGGGGAGCCAGGTCACAGAGGGCCTGAGCGAAGAATTTACTGTTCTGTGAAACTAGAAATTAAGGTTCCTGCCTCAACTTCTTTTAATAAGAAAACAATTTTTAAAAGCACTCAGATCAAGCCTACTTGTTTACTATACTTTAATTTTGGGGGTGAATTTATGTAAATCCAGTAGTGCATTTAAAAATAGATGGAGAAATAGATAAATAACTAAGACTTGAAAAAAACATATTAAAGGTGAAATGCAAGGTCAGTTGAAAGTCAACCATCCAAAGCCAGGGCTGCTCATGTCACTGACTCTTGGGGAGGAGAGATGTGTGTCAAAGACAGTATATGTCAAATGTACTGGGACCCATCAATCCTTTCTTAACAATAAGGGAATATTCACCGTTGACTTAGACTAAGTCACTCGTCTGGTGATCCTGGCAGCGAATGTCAGAAAATGTTGCCCTCCACTTTATCTGTCACTGACACTTGACCACAGTGTTTTTCTTTCTTCACCAAAGAGAAAGTCAACTCAGTAGAGGAGGTGGGGCTGTCAGGGGAATGATGGGAAAAGATACACATTTTAAAGGTGATGGATTGCCCCCACTGAGTCCATACACTCACTGTTCAGAACATTTGGGACAGGTTATTATTATCCTAGCGTGATTCAGAGAGGACTCACTCCTTCCCCTAACTTGGAAACAACTCGAAAGCCTATGACATCCCATCCAGGGGAGACGTATCTGGCTGTGCCCACCCAGGGGTCTCTCTGATATTTGGATGAGCATTTCTTCATTTCTGCAGCCTGAAAGATGCAACCAGAGAGCTATTTATAGAGGAAGGGGAGTTTTGATTGTCACTGAGTTGGGTTAAATTTTGCAGGCGGCCCTATGATACTGAGTAGGAAGAGAATAAAGTAGAGATTCCTCTCCACTGCAAAGCAGTCTTTGGGAATTTAGGAAGGTGGGGAAAATATGCACAGGACCTATGATGTTCCACGGAGAAGGGACAGGTATAAGAGTAATGCCCACATATCCTAAGCTTCATTTCCCCCAGTAAAAATCAGGGCCAAACATAGAGATAGCAATTGCCACTGGAGCTCAGAAAGAGCACCCCCTATGTGCGGCATGAGCAAGAAGGGTTTCACATAGTCTTGAAGGCTGTAAATGATTCCATTAGATAAACAAGGGTACTGCAGTTTGGAGGCACAAGCTGAGCAAAAGGTACATTTGGAGAAGAGTGAGCCAATCAGTCTGGCCCCATCAGAGAGTCTGTGTTCTCAGACTGTACTTTGTCCCTTTCGTCAGAAGGAAGAGACGTAGGCAGAGGAAAAGTGAGGGAACACATAAGACACTGGTGTTCTGGCATTAACAATAAAGTGTGCTCACTCAGAGACAGCGAGCAGTAATGAGCTACAGTCCCTGGAGTGCACTTAAGCTACAAGCATCCTTTCTATGAGAGATCCCTTCATGTTATATATCACCAAGAGTCCCACCTATGACCACAAGTTCTGCTTGGCATGTCTCTAGGCATTCTGAAAAGGACAAAAAAAAGACCTAGCTGAAAGAAGTTACAATTATTCTTGACATTTTAGAATGCACCTCTGCTGAGTTCGGAATGTTCCGTCATAGGCTTTAAAATGTGAACTAGTATATAGGAGAAAGTCTGGCCTGAGGTCTTCTTTTGAAACAAGAGCTCACCTCTATCCATCTTTGCCCCAAATTCAAACAGATTTTAGCAACTAATTGAAAGGTCTTCATCTTACCCCAGCAAAAAACATCAGTTACTCCTTTTACCTTTATACTGGTTAATTTATGGTTAAGAAGTGAAATGGGGAAATATGGATTTTTTTATTTTGTTTTGTTAAGAGGCTGTAATGAAACATGTCACTCAGGCTAGCTCTGGGTGCAAGCTTAATAATGATCCATGTTCTTTATAGTTGCCTTCATTCTCCAATTTTTCTTTAAAGGGCATATATTACTTTTCAAAAAAAGTGGTCAAGAAAAGAGAAAGAAAGAAAAATATTACCATTAGTCTTGACCTTGAAAAAGGAATGAGATTAAAACAGAAAGGCAAAATACCAGTGTTAACAGTGATTGGCTTCAACAAGAAAGTAAGTGATGACTTTTTCTTTTTTCTTTCAACTCTTCTGGTATTTTTCAAATTTTATACAAAGAATAAGTATTTTTAATTAAAAAGTAATCTGAGGAACAAAGAAAATCCGGAAAGAAAATGTTGCCTTATTCAATTTTAGTTACCTGGAAATCAAGGGAAAGACTAATTATTTAACTGGAAGAAAGCTGGGTGGACAGGTCCCGCAAAGCTTATTGGAGACAAATGGCAACAACTAAGAAGCATCTACATGTGGCCCGGCCAGCCTTCGTTGTTAGGCAGATCTCAGCATCACCAAACAGTGTGGATTTGAAGGCATCCAAAAGACTGGTCTCCAAATTATCTGTTCTTTCCTAAACGAGCACCCACACCAGCCTGCTACTGTCTCTCGTGCTCTTACCATTAGAGTCATTTCTTCAGCTTCTTGCACCGTGTTCTCCGGAATTGCCATTTTAATCAAAATGACCTTGGGACTGGGACTAGCAGCCACTGGTAAATCAGAAAGGCTGAAGCTGCCACGCAAAGACCCCAGCCCTGGACCCCCACTACCACGCCAGGACTTTCTCTAAGTCGTAGTGAAATCTTGCGCGCAATCTTTGACTACATTTGGAACCAATTCCCACTTCTGTAAAATGAAGGGGTGAGCTTAGAATTCCTTACGAGATGTCATAGATCTAAATTCTGTCAGCATAATTTCTCAGTTCAGATGGCTGTCACCTTGAAAAAACAAAGAACAGTGCTGAGGGAATAGATAATAAGATGGACACGTGTTCAAGAGGGGGAATAGAGGGAAAAGGAAAGATTCAGGAGGCTGGGATATTTCTGAGGATCCTGGTTAGCACAAGAAAACTAGACCTGGGACTTCTCTGGTGGTCCAGTGGCTAAGATCCACACTCCCAATGCAGGGGGCCCAGGTCCGATCCCTGGTCAGGGAACTAGATCCCACATGCCACAACTAAGAGTTTGCATGCCACAACTAAAGATCCCTCATGCAGCATCAAAGTCCTGCGTGCCGCAACTAAGACCTGGCACAGCCAAATAAATAAATAAATATTTTTTAAAAAGAAAGAAAACTAGACCCTACCACATGCCCCCAAAGGAGATCATCTCCCCAAAGAAAAACTCTACCCACTTAAATTTTTTTTCTGATTCAGTCTTGATACTGAGTCACGAGCCTCAGTTTAATATCTAATCTCAAGAGACCACTGTATGATATGAGGGGTTTTTTTTTAAGTGACTTATTTTCTCGAGAACCTACTGAGAGTGATCATCCTATTTATATTCCTATAAAATGCAGATATTAAAAATATGTGGCCATTCTGCTGCATGTTTACATGAGTGAACTCCCAGCTCCCCTTCAGTTGATTGACAGAACAGGGCAATGTGGGGTTCTTTCTAATCACAAATTCATCACAAATGAGAGTGAGTAGAAAACATACACATAAATAGCAGGCTTTTCTGTGAGGAGAAAGGAAGGATTTATGTATTCTCCTCTGTAGGAAACAAAGAGATTTATTAATGCGGAAGGAGAAAGGCAGTACCAGTTTAAAGAGGAATGAACCAAGGACAGGAGGAAAAGAAACAAGTGTTTCCCTACCAGATGACCTTATTATTTCAGAAAATAATACGTTGATGTTTTGAATGTATTTTATGCCGCTACACAGTTATCTTTCTGGAGAACTAATTCTGATAACCTGAAATGATCAATATGGCATAAAATAAATCCTGCAGCTTTTAACTAGCTTTGGACCACTCTCTCGGACTTACATCCAGCCTCTTACTGTGTGAATGGCAGTATGTTTTGCCCAAACGTTTAAAGTTTGATAGTACCAAGTCCTCCTTTTCATTATCAAGCTTCCGGCCCTGATTTGTCACAGTCCCGCGGGTTAGGCTTCTCCCCAGCTAGATGAATTGAATTGTAAAAATTACTCAGTGGAAACTGAAAGCCTAAAATGAATTGAGATGATTCATTCTGGAGCCCCTTGCTATTTTCGGACTTTTGGACAGAATTGCTGGCATTCAGAAGTAATATAAGCCAGCCTGACTTGACACCTTGATTTGTTAACTCAGAAAAATCCACAGTCAGTCCCACTCTGGATTCATGTGGAATTCAATGATGCAAAGGTGATCAAGAGGGAAAAAAGTTGCCACATCACTTTTAAAGTTTTATAAGCCAATTTATCATCTGTGCTTTGACACAGCTAGCCCAGCAATATTCTTAAAGGACTCCCAAAGCAGATTACTAAGAATAATAGAATCAGTAACTCATATAGCCAGAATTTCTTTTAATTTATTACACATTTTAAAAATAGGCAAGCCAACCATTCCTCTGAAAGTAAAGTCTGAATAATAGATCAGTGAGCACCTGACCAAACAACTGAGCTATAAGGTCAAAATCATAGTCAATCCTTAAAGGGAAAAAACTGATCAACCACTTACAGGATATAGTTTGAGTAGTTCTTCCAGGAGTACTGGTGACTTCAGACTGTTTTGTCCATACTGTCAACAGTGTCTTCCCTTGACCAACCTGAATATTTGTAAGATGGTAAAACAAGACCCAGTATAAGGTGTTGGCCACCATGAATTGATTGACAGAAGCACTAATCCACAGACCACAGGTGTGATTATAAGCCCTCAACAATTCCTCAGCGTGCCACCAAACCTGTAAGCCCAAACCTCCAAGTTCGCAGCACCATTTAAATGCCCTCTGAAGATAGCAGTGCTGGAAATTTTATTTGTTTGAATAAAACATTATTTATTTATTTATTTAACAGCAGAGTAGGATTTATTGGTGGACATGAGTAAGGAGGGGACATCACCAAAGCTCTCCTGAGTGCAGGGGGCCACAATTAGGAATGTATTTGACCCCATAGCCATCAGGGATGAGCCGCCTTTCTGCCACCATGTTTTCAAATTCATCCACATTACATTCAGTAAATCCCCATTTCTTAGAGATGTGGATCTTCCTGTGGCCAGGGAACTTGAACTTAGCCCTTGTGTAGGGCCTCAATCACATGCTCCTTGTTCTGTAGCTTGGTGCAGATGGACATTATACCTTGGCCAATGTGGACCCTGGCCACTGTGCCCTGGAGCTTTCCAAACGCATCGTGCATACCTGTCTGGAGCCTACACTGGGGACAGCGTGAGGCCATACATGAATGTCCACTGGAAAGGGCTGTCTCCAAGGTCCCTAAGGGCAACCCATAAAGGCAACAGGCCGCATACACTACTGAGCACGTTGCTGTTTGTAGCCATTGCACACCAGACCCCCAACAGGGTAGAATTTTTTTTTTAATTTTTTCTTTTTTCAAGTGATCTCTGTTTTTTGAAGTGTACCCAAAACATACCAAGAGCCAAAACTTGGGTTGGTTTTCCCAGCATTCATAACAGTATAGATAGCTAACACCTATAGTGTGTCTACATGTGTCAGGTATTCTTCTCAGTGGTTTGTGTATGTTTGACTCATGCCAACTACATCTGTCTCATTTCAACCACATTCTGGCACTGGGTTGATTGTTAAGACAAGTAGGTAAATGAGTCCCTGCTCTCTGGTCTTTGGCCTTTAAAGGGCTTTACTCTGTCCCTCTTCCAGCAGGGCCCCTCCCCATTTAGGCCACAGAGTCCAAAGAGCCAAGAGAATATGCCCACCTGGAGCCCACATTCCCCCTCTAGACAACACTCCTGGTGTTGAGACTTTAGACTCTCAGCCTAGACAGCATGGAGCCTCCTTCCCAGACCTGAGCTTCCTCTTGCCTGGGAACGGGTCGTCACTGAATGGATGTGTTGGAATGGATGTGAAGAAATTCATGATTTAATTGATCAATTAACACAGAAACCTTAACGCATGGGTTTTTGGAGATCTCTTCTGATTGCCAAGAGAACTTTTTTAACCTCCTGATTTCATATTCGTTTCCTGGAAAGGTGAAGCTGTCAGTTAAATTCCAGTTAGGTAAGGTGTCTAATAAATTACACTACAGAAAATTGCAGTCAATGGACACAGGTTTGTGACAGTGGCATTTTCTTTGAGAAAAAAAAAAAGGATTTTAAATTCTTAAACACTTGGTTTCTTTCAGGAAAAAAGATCCTCTTCCAATAACGTTTAATTTTGCTTTTCAAAAAATATACCCAGGGCTTCCCTGGTGACACGGATTCGAGCCCTGGTCTGGGAAGATCCCACATGCCGCGGAGCAACTAGGCCTGTGAGCCACAATTACTGAGCCTGCGCGTCTGGAGCCTGTGCTCCGCAACAAGAGAGGCCGCGATAGTGAGAGGCCCGCGCACCGCGATGAAGAGTGGCCCCCGCTTGCCGCAACTAGAGAAAGCCCTCGCACAGAAACAAAGACCCAACACAGCCATAAATAAATAAATAAATAAAATAAAATTAAAAAATATATATATACCCAGCATTTTCAGGTGGCAGACAGAATAATTAACCAAATCTCCAAATACCTTTCTGTTCTCTGGCCTCCTGTGGCAGATGTAGTATTTCATCTCTTAGTTATTTCAGCCAGGGTCCTTCCTGATTGTTTTATGGAACAATGATTACATCATGTTTATAGACTATGCCAGCCCAGCACAGTGCAAACTTTTTCTATCACATCCTGCATATACGAAGAATCAATGGGTATGCTTGTTGGATACAAAACCAGCTAATGGGCTGCAACTGTGAAGCAGGAAGCTTTTTCAAGAAAACATATAAATAACATCATTAGTAGAGGAGACTGTATCTCGTACAGCAAGGCTGGGTGTCTGCTTTTCAATCCATAGACTTTAAATAGACCCAACGGTTCCCTTAGTCTTCAACTAAGAAAAGCTCAGGGTGCAGAGGCCAGCATCCCTTGTTTGTTCTATCACTATGAGAGGCAGCAGCAATCCAGTGGGGGAACATGCCAGCAGACTATCATGTAACTAGCTGTACTCAAATATTAAAAATGGGACTTTTTTTTTGCTTTCTTGAATTTGCTTCAAACCTTGGAAGCTACCAGCTAGTTTATATAAGCACCAGCCTAGGCCAGATTCAAGCACAACCCCCATCTCAAGTTGCTGGGATGACTACCCAAGCACATTTGAGAGGAGAGCTTCTCACCTGGGCAATTTTGCACCCTAGAGGATATCTGGCAATGTCTGGAGACATTGTTGCTTGTCACAACTCAGGGAAGGAGGGGAAGGTGATACTGGTATCTAGTAAATAGTCTACAATGCACAGGACAGCTCCTAACAGCAAAGAATTACTCATCTCCAAATGTCAATAATGCCAAAGCTAGAAACCCTGTTCTAGTGAGACAAGGGCATGACAAAAATGGTATCTAATGCTTCAAACCTTGAAATTTAAATGGCTTCCTCTCTCAGGTTTTATTACCTACACACACCAAGAAACACTTAGCTTGCCTATCAGCCAGGCTGGGACCACACACACTGAACTTATGGGTGGTACAGAATCAAATATAATTCTGTGCTGCTGTATGACACCTTTCCCTATGGAGATCAAAATGCTTTTCAGAAAGAGTTATTCTATCGGGAGAGGGAACTGGGTGTCAGAGGGAATCCTCATTTCACAGATGAGAAAACAGGAGGGTAGGAGAGGTCGTCATTTGCTCAAAGTTATTCAATGAATCAGGTTCAGAGCTCAGGAAACTAAGAGACACTTGACATTGGAGAGAATTCTGAAAGAATGTAAAAGGACAGAAAAGTACTCTCCGCCGGAGACCGTCTTGGTGGCACAAATTTTTTCCACATCCTGAGCCCCTGGTGTCAAGAAAGGCAGGGTCTCCTGTGATGGGCAGCTAGTGGTTCTCCCCAGAATCAGCAGCCCCAGAAGAATCCCACAACCCCTCCCTGCCAGCCAAAGAGCCCTCACCTGACAAACCCAATTCCCAGGGCTGTTCTCCAGATGTTTATACTGTCAAATGATTTAATAGATTGCAGAAATGAGTTGGTCTGTTCGTTAAAATAGTCATCATAATGAAAAAGATGGACGGCTTCTGCCCTTATCCTCTGTCAGTCTGTCACGTCTATGGACCTCTTTCCTATCAATCACCGTAGTATACATTATGTAAATTCCAAAGATGAAATGTCAGCCTATGTATCTAATTGTTCTTGTGTGCCATATGGGAAAATGACTGGTGGGCCCTGCTGTTCCCCTTTACAACCAACATTAATTGGCATCTTTGTTATCTAGCCATGGAGATCCTGATTGGAATGATTTTAAGGCTCTAGTAACCCTTTCAACAGGAAACGTGATTCAGGCTGATTCTTACTGCATGAAAAGAAACACAGAGAAATCTCAGAAACTTTATGACCCTAGTAACATTTGATCAAGAACTTTCACGAACACAGAGTCATGTATTACATTTGTTGACCAGGTAAGAGAGGAATCCAAAAGGCTTGGAAATGAACATTTCTGTATTACCCTGCCCCCCCGCCAAAACAGAGGAGCCCTATAGAAAGAGGTGAAGCGTATTCCCAGATAACTGTAGAAAATGAAGTGCAGGGGTCATTTTCTCCCACTAATTACTGGGCTACTTTGGGGAACATACATTTTGTCCATCTTCAGGGACAAGATCATGAAATATCAGTGTAAGAATGGATTTTAGAAGTCATCAAATTGAGCATTCTACTGGGGCATGATTCCCACTTAAGATGTCTCCAACAGTAAGCTTTATGTCTCTGCTTTGATATTTTCTATGAACAGGCATCCACTGCCTTACAAGGTTCCATTTAGATGAGACTAACTTAAAAGCATAAAAGATGCAAACTCTGAAGTATCCCAGTGCACCCACCATGGTATAGACAATAGTATCAAAAATTCCCAATTCCTAAATACAAACTCTCGTCCCACTTCTTAAAGTGAAAATGATACTGAAGCTACCTTCAAGTCCCTATAGAAGTAATCAATCTTCTTGTCTCATTTTCAAATATACACAGTATATAAATTAACTTACTTTCATCCCAGAGGACAAGGAATTTTTAACATATCCTGTTCTGGGAGAAAAGATCTCCCCTACCTCAAATTATGTTCCATCCTATCCTACATACAAAAAGCTGTGAGTGCAATGGTAAGTGCAAAGCCAACTACCAACATAAAACTCAGTCCCGAAAATTTCAAAGTTCTAGTTGATTCTATGTTCAAAATGGCCCATGTAGTTATTGGAGGAAAATGGCTACATATAAAGTCACCACAACTAATGAAGTGAGATAAACAGCAAATGAGACTACCTATGATATCTGAAATAAAAGTTTATTTTCTCATGCAAGATAAACTGGAATCATTGTATGTACAGCTGGAGGATCTCGTGCTCCATTTAAACATGACTTCAGATATGAAAAGAGTTGTCTCTCTCTATCCTATATTTACTCTAAAGATGGATAACAAGAAGCTACCATATTGCCCCTAGGCTTTCCCTCCTTGTTTATTTAAAAAAGTGCAAGCAACCCATTAAGGTTAAAGAGATAACATTAAGGAATGCAGCTGCAGTGGTTGTACAGTAGATGACTCTGGTTTGTGCTTAATCTAGGGCCCCGTTTAAAAAGAGCTTTTCAATTTTAATTACAATAAAATGGGCCCTGGAAGAAAATGCATCTCCTCCAGCGAGGATTGTATTCAGCTTGTTCTCTGTAATTTTGCCCATCACACTGCTGGCTGTTGCTTTTTCCGCAGCTCTTTAATGGTGTCTAAATTGACCAGCTCTGTTGCCAAGGAAACGGACAGGACAATGCTAATAGAAGCTACTTAGGACACAGTGTGAAAAGCTTAGAAATAAAATTGTTTGACATGAAAGGCACCGTGTCAGCAGCCAGGCAACTCTGTTAAAGGCTGCATAAGCAGAAGATGGTTGTATGTCTCCCCCTACTCTTTCCCCTCAAAATCTCTCCTAGAAAATGGATTCTGCCCTGGGAGCTTGGACAGCTTTTTCTATCAGAATCACTTTGTCTTTCTAACTCAAAGCGGAGAAAAATCTTCATGTTGTGGTTTCGAAGCACCCAGAATAGACTTCAATTTGTACCCATGGAAATGAGCTGCTTTTTTTTTCTTCTTTCTAGCAACCAAGTCCTCTCCCCTCATGAATAAATTGCAAATATTCTTCTGAATTTTCTAAGATTGTTAATTAAAATCCACTTGATTTAAACTGCTTCTCCCATTTTGCACTCACAAACCATAAATTATGGAAGAGGTCAAAGAATGAATGGCAATTTGACATGAAGAAGTTGATTTATTGCTTCAGAAGGAGTTTTTTACCAGATGTGGCAGGAGTCATAAATTAAATGCTAAATGTTATGTATTATTATGCTTTCAGGAATATAAATGTGTCTAAAATGCTATGCAGGTGGAATGATAAAAATATGAATCTACTCTCCTGGCAATTTTAAAAGGCCGTTTAAAGCTGTCAAAAGGAAAATAAGCTGAAAAACTATCTAGATGAGGCCCTCAAATGCCTTTTACAGCACTCCCCTGGTTTAAAAAAGTAACTCTTTCCTGTGATATACTGGACATTGGCTTGTGGTGGCTTGGGTGGGAAAAGAGAGAAATAATTCTTTCATCTGGAAAAAAAGAGAGAGAGAGAAAGAAAGAAAGAAGAAAAAAAAATGATCCAGAGAGCTCTGTGCTGCTGTGACATTATGACATGAATCCAAATCATTATTTCTCATCCACTCCTCTATAGATGACCATAATTTAATTTATCAAACCTCATTTCAAAGCCAATCTGGACACAGATAGAAAATTTGCCTAATTTCACGTAGCAGCTGTAGTGGTTATAGTCATTGAGCTTAAAATATAAAAACAGGAGAGGATTCAGGTATATGAAAGCTTGGAGCAGAAAGAACAGCAGGAGAAAATTTCACTAGGGAGCAGAAGTCTTAAAGGTAAAAAGACTCAACTTTGGGTGGCAGTCCTTTCTGACTTGGAGCTGAGCAGTAGAACTAAAGGCAATGGCTCATTACCAGCTAATGCCTGGGCTTACAGTCCTTTTGGACACAAATGCGAAAAAGGTGGTTGGTCTGACTCCTGCTTCCCTATCTTAGCACTCCATCCCCTTCTCCCAATTCCCCACCCATCCAAGGGCAAGACAAGCATAGTCTCCATTCATTCAGGACTTCAGCTGAGACATTCCATTCAGGCATGCTTTTTCCAAATTTGAAAATCACCTCCCTGTCTAATATGCATTCCAGCCCCACGGAGAATATACAGGCAATTGCATCCTTGACTTGCCAGTGTTATCCACCATGGTTCATCACTAGATACACTTGCCGTCTGTATCCTGCAGGGCACTGGTGTGAGAGACAGGAGCCAGCTGCATCACGCATGGAACAAAGCCACACAGACAGGCAGTGCATTCACTGAACAATGTCCTGAAGAAAAGAAAGGGTCTCACAAGCATTTGGTGTTCTGAGGAAGGCTGCCAGATTTTTAACAAATAAAAACACAGAATGCATAGTTAAATGTGAATTTCAGACAATGAATAATTTTTTAGTGTAAGTGTGTCTCTTGCAATACTTCGGACATACTCATACTAAAAAAAGTATTCATTGTTTATCTAAACATAAATATTTTTAAAATCCTGTATTTTATCTGGCAACTCTAATTCTAAGGTAATACCAACTAACTTAAGTTGATCGCTAAATTATGTCAGCTATAGTTGACAGCATCTTGATAAAGAAGGTCTCCATTCCATGGCCATTATGCAGCCATCACACTTCTGTTCCAAAGAGAATAGTAATTATAGCTGTTCCCACCACCAAATCAACAGAATCATGGCTCAGAAATAGTGTGGAAAAAACTGAGTCAGAAAATTAAGATAATGCTCAAAGAGTGCAGGAATAAAAAAAGATCTACTTATACCACAAGATTTCCAGATGGCGAGCACATTCTTCTGCTCCTGAACAACATGGCAGTAAATGACCAGGCACGAAAGGCAATACCAGGTGGGACCAGGAAATACAATGGCAGCCCCTCTCAGCCTGTGTCCTGGTATCTTTTCTCACCATCTTAAATAAAGGTCATTATGACAGACCTTGCTCAGCTGAGACCTTCTTGTCAATTCCAATTATATTCTATATAAATAATGCCATTTCACCAAAACCTAACAATAGCCATGTGTTCAAAAAGAAACTTTTTGAAAGCTGAGGAATGCCTGCCAAGACAACTTCACAAAATCTCATCGTTTTAGTGTCCCAATAAGAAAAAGATAAACTTCATTCTCAAAAGCTCTTCTCTGTTTCTCAAAACAGAGAATTTCCAGATGACCCAGCCATTTTGTTCCCAGGTTTATACTCAAAAAATTTGAAAGCAGGAACTCAGATAGATATTTGTACCCCAATTTTTATAGCAGCATTATTAACAACAGTCAAGAGGTGGAAACAACCCAGGTGTTCATCAACAGATGAATGGATAAACAAAATGTGGTACATCTATACAATGGAATAGTATTCATCTATAAAAAAGGAATAAAGTTCTGATACATGCTACAACACAGATAAACCTTAAAAACATTATGCTAAGTGAAAGAAGCCAGACATGAAAGGACAAATACTGTATGACTCCACTTATATAAGGTATCTAGAACAGACAAATTCATAGAGACAGAAAGAAGTTACCAGGGATTGGGGGAAGGACAACATGGGAGGGTTATTGCCGAATGGGTACAGAATGTCTTTGGGGGATGATGAAAAGGTTCTGGAAATAGATAGAGGTGATGGCAAAACGTTGTTGCTTTAAAAAAAGTGCCTCTGCTTTTGGCCTCCTCAGCATCTTCAAACCCCTCCTCCTTTCTATACCCCTACCTTACACTCAAGGGCTCTGGCCACATCTCACCATTGCCACAGCAACTGTGGCCTCCCTGTCAGTAAATACAGAACAAGACTGAGTATTTAACTGAACTAAAACAGTTACATCACAGGGCTCCCTTTCCCACAATCAGAACCAATAGAAAAAGACAAAAGATAGGTCCCCAGGTCCCTGTTAAGGAAACTTGAGAATATAGTGGGAGCAAAGTGTCCATGAGCTCTCCTATCTATGCCTACTTGTACCCCTGACTGTGACAGCACCTCATGCTCTCAACTGGCTGGGACTCTGTCCCATGTATCTCTTCCCTTGGCTGACTATATTCTGTATCCTTTCACTGTAATAAACTGTAACTGTGAGTATAATAGCTTTCAGTGAGTTCTGTGAGTCCTTCTAGCAAAGTATCAAACCTGAGGCTGGCCTTGTGAACACTCAAATTTGAAGCTGCTATCAAAAGTGAGGTAGGTCTGGGAATTCCCTGGTGGTCCAGTGGTTAGGGCTCTGTGCTTCCAGTGCAGGGGGCATGAGTTTGATCCCTGGTCAGGGAACTAAGATCCCGCAGGCTGCACAGTGCGGCCAAAAAAGAAAAATAAATAAAATCTAAAAAAAAAAAGTGAGGTAGGTCTTGTGTTAAGTACTTAACCTTACACAGGAAAAATACATTTTTTTAAAAACCCTCTTATTAATCCCTCAGAGAGATAAAGAAGATATTGTATCCATGAAAGAGTAAAAAGATCCATAAAAGGGGTATTCAAAGAACATATAATATGATTTTTGAAATTAAAATTAATGACATAAAAATAGAAAATCCCAATAAAAGAAAATCCCAGTAGAAGAGACTGCTTTGAGGAAAATTCCCAGAAAGTAAAGCAAAAAGACAAAGACTGAAAAAGATAGGAGAGGAAAAATAAGAAAAGTAAAGGATTAAACACCTAAATAATAAAAGTACTAGAAGGAGAGACAGAGAAGACGGAGGGGAAATCGTCACCAAAGTGAAAAGGAAGGCATACATTTTCAGACTGAAAGAGCTAACTAAGGAAAACAAGCAGTTGAGGAATATGGATGAAAATAGTTACGTCATATGAAATTTCAGAACACTGGGAACAAGAAAAAAATGATTCTACAAACTTTCAGAGTGAAAAGAAGTAGTTTTCATTAAAATTATGTATATATCAGCAGTTTTAAGAAGCCTTTCAGTTTCTTAGGGAAAGGGTCTTCTACTAGTCAATAAGGCCATTTAAACATCATACACATAATGACAGCAATTGCTAAACAATTAGCTATAAATATTTCATTATTTCATAATGATACTCAAATAAAAGGAGAGAGATAACATTTGATAATAGAAGAGGTTTCCAAGGCACCACTCATAACTATGAAAACTACAGATGGTTCTCAACTAAAGATGGTTCGATTTACAATTTCTTGACTTTACACTGGTGTGAAAGCAGTAAGCATTCAGTAGAAACCGTACTTCAAATTTTTTATTTTGACCTTGTCCTGGGCTGGCAATATGTGGTACAATACTCTCTCACGAGGCTGGTCAGCAGGAGTCAGCCCAAAGTCAACCACGTGATCATGAGGGTAAATAACCAATACACTTACAACCATTCTGTTTTTCACTTTCAGTACAGTATTCAATAATTTACATGAGATATTCAATACTTTATTATAAAAATAGACCTTGCCCAACTGTAGGTTAATGTAAGTCTTTTGAGCATCTTTCAGGTAGGCTGTGCTATGCTATGATCTTTAGTACCTTTGACTAAATTTCGACATATGATGTTTTCAAAGTACAATGGGTTTATCAGGCTATAACCCCATGGTAAATTGAGAAAAATCTGTAGTAATTAAGTGGAAACGATTATCTTATTCTTCTGGTATGAACTGTATAGCCCTCCTAAATGAGGAAGAGTTCACCAATCAGATTTTCAACTAATATAGGAGTAGGAACGATAGAATTAGAAAAATCACCATCTTACAACTTCTATAATGAGAATACTGATTTAGACAATCATCATTAATGGATATTAAAACCTCTAGGTGAAAAATTATGGAGAACTTTACAAAGAAGAGAGGGTACTTTCACTACTTCAGTCACTGCTCCGCCTTAGAATAACTAAAAGTGGCAAACTCTTATCACTTTTGGAACAATGTTGGAAAAACAATTGATCCAGAATCTAATCAAGGATTTAAACCTAACTTCTGGTCTATAAGAAATATGAGAAATAGAGAAACCTACTACAAGAAGGCAATCAACCAAATCCAGAACATGGGACATTCTTGTTATTTTAATAAAAGTCAATGGTATTGGGAGGGTGGGAGGAACAGGGAGGGATATGGGAGAAGAGGAGACTTTGGGGATCAAAAGAGACTTCAAAAATATAACCACCAAATAGAGTATAAATATTTTGGATCTTGATTCAAACAAAGCATCTATAAAAGGTATTTATAGACAACAAGAAAACACTGAGTATAGATTGTTTTAGTGTGATATAAAGGAATTACTGGTAATTTTGTTAAGTGTGATAATGACATTGTAAGGAAATGCCCTTTATTTTATTTTGAAGATTCATTTTGAATCAGTTAGAGGTGAAATGAGATAATGTCTGGGGCTTGTTTTAAAAAACTCCAGCAAAACAAACAAAAAAGTAGGTGGAGAGATGAATGGAACAAGTAGGCAACATGATGACAACTGCTGAAGCTGTTAGTTTTTTGATGAGTACATGGTATTTCCCTGAACTCTGCTTTTTCATATGTTCAGAAATTTTCATAATAAATTTCTGTCTGAAATTCTGAAGGAAATTATATCCAACTGAGAATTCTAACCTGGCCAATTTTTTTATTAAGTGCAACAATAAAATAAAGACATTTTCAGTCATGCAAGATATAAAATAAATCATCTTTCATACAGTTTTCTACTTTTTTCAGGAAGCTACTGGAGGCTATACCCAGCCAAAATGAGGGAATAAATCTATAAAGAGGAAGATCTTGGATCCAGGGAACAGGGAATTCAATACATGAGAAAGTCAAAGGTGAAAATGAGGGAGGTAAAGTAAAATCTCTGGATGACACTAGAAATAGTAATTAATCCAGATGAGTAGGTACCCGAGGGCTCTAGTAGATGTTTGTTTCAGAGACAAACTGAAAAATACCAGATGTGAAAAAACATATACAGCATAGATTTACATACTGGTGTGGCAGAGTTTGGGATGGAATTAGTGTGGAGTCCAAAGAAAATCTGCAAATGTATTTTTAAAAGATAATCTAAAACTATTTTTTAAATGTTATGCAGGATAGCAAAAATAATCAAAGTATGTTACATGTCTCAGGCATGAATAGTTTTAATATAGTCATGATAATGTAAATACAGAATATTGATCTATCCAAAATTATGATTAAACTATATTGGGAGGATGGAAAATAGGAAGGATCCATGTACAGAATAGGACTGGAATTTAGAAAACTAAATTCTCATCTTCCAGAGTGCAAAGTCAATAGATCATTTTCAAAGCTAAAAGTCAAGAAGTAGTAATAATATCATGTTAAATAGAATTATGATAGTAAATGCAAAAAGTGATGTCCTCTAGGAAGGTGAGAAACAGAAGGTGTGCCATGGATATGCTGGTTTTACTAACAGGCAATGTAGAAATAGTTGACTCTTTCAACTGTATACCTGTATGCAACTTTGATTTAAAAAACTTGAACTTATTTTAAAAGAGTAATATAAACCTATTATTAGAGATACGGTGATAAGTACCAAAACAATCAACTAAGAGTTGAAAGTGATTATCTCAGAGGAATAAGAAATGTGCAAGTCTAGCTTTGATTTTAAAAATTAAAATTTAATAATAAAAATACTAATGAGTCCTTCTGGAGACACCTTGGTCTGATGAAGTAAAAATGGATCTGATCAGGAGGGAAAGGGTTTTATCCTCTTTCAATGTAACAGCACAAGCTAATTATTCCTACAACCAAAGTAATGTTTTCCCCTTCAGGGAGAGCCTTTTAATTTCAATTACACATATATTCACTAACAGGTCCATAAATATTTCTCATTAGCCTGTTTGCTTCCATTTTATGAGACTGCTTTCAAATTAGCACCCACATTCTATAGAAATGGAAAGAGAGTCTTGGAAGATTGTAATTTCCCTCTCAAGGAAGGAAGAAGGAAAACAGATTGCATGTCCAAAAAGAACTACTTATTAGATTCAAGCCACTTATAATGCATGTTACATGGAGCAACATACTTGTCAAATGTGGATAGAAAGCTAAAAGTGAGTAGCAGTTTCAACCAATTATTTTCAGGTCTTCAAGCAAACGTGATAGAAAGGTATAGGAAAAGCATTAGGAGAGAAATAACATGGTGTTCACAGCCCTCCTTCCTCAGGCTGTGATCTCATCTGGCCTTTCCTATTGAAGAAACACCACAGGGAGCTCTGCCATGACCCAAGAATGGTCCTAGAAATCAAGGATTCAAAAGTGCATTAGAGTCTCGAAAGTCAGATGAAGTTAGCATTAACCATATTAGACCACACAGGAAATATGCTTCATCTAGAGATGCCTATAATCTAAAAACTGTTCTATAAGTTACTATCATCATCATCATCATCTTCATCAACACCAATATCTTCATTACAATTTTGGAACACTGCTGAGTGGATATGGCTTAAAAACTGTAAAAAAAACACAAAAAAAACCCAGAATTTTGACACTACAGGAGATGAATGGAGGTAAATAATCTGAGGCATGTGTCAAAGTAAAGATGAATAGAAGCTTTGACATGCCATGTGATTGTTCAAAAGATAATAACTGCATTTTTTACTAAATGCTAACTATGGACCAGGCACTGTGCTTGACAGTTTACACACATTATCTTTAACAATTACAATTCTGAAGAGGTGGTGTTATTAGCCCCAAAGAAGCTCTGAGACTCAAAGAGAAGCAATGAATTCTGCAAGGCCCCATAAATGATAATCGTGGAAGCTGGGTTAAGTCCTTTCCGTCTGGGTACAAAGCCCTACCACCTTGCAATTCTTCTTCACTTCCACTTGGATAACACTTGACAAATAATTTTCCCCATGAACTTTTACAAACATCATTGTATTATACTCACATAGCCCTTATTATATAGGAAGGACCTATTACTCTCAATTTTCAAGCAAAGAAATCTTGACTTGGAGAAAATGGACAATTAGCCCAAGACCACATGGTTAATAAGGAGCAAAGGCAGGATTCCACTCCAGATGGTGGTGTTCTCAACCCATCACACTATCTACAAAAGATTAGGACCAATGCCTATCCTTATGTGGAAGTTCTAAAATGAACCCATTTTTAGGTTTAAAATAAGACGACCATATATAACTTATCCCAATAGGGAAACTTGTGAGGATGAAAGGGGTGCTATTAGTTATAATGTTGAGCAACAGATATAAAGCAGCCTATCCCAGGTAAGCCAGGGACCTATGTTCACTCTCTCTAGAGAAAGTGCCCTAGTCATTATTCCCATGGAATCATTCTTCCTTGACAGAGTGGGGAAAATAATTGCTATATGCCTCAATTTAATCATCAGGTGAGGAAGACCTTTTGGAAGAAGCAATGCATGTCTCATGCTCTATTTGCCTTCAAAGTTTAGTGGTTCACCATTTTCTAGAATAAGGGTCAGCAAATAATAGCCCATTGCCCAAATTCTGCTCACTTGCCACCTGTTTTTGTAAATAAAGTTTTATTGGAACACAGCCATGCCCACATTTACGTATTGTCTGTGGCTGCTTTTGTGCTACTGCAGCAAAGCTGAGAAGTTGCAATGAAGACCAAGTGGCCAACAAAGCCAAAAACATTTACCATCTGGATCTTTACAAAAAGCATTTGTCTATCCCTGTTTTAGAAGATAAAATCCAAACTCTGCAGCAGGCATACGAGGCCCTCCATGATCTGGTCCTGCTTCTGTTTCAGCCTCATCCCTCCTCCACTTTGAACATTATTCTCATTCTCATCACCTGCCTACTTGTTTAAAAGCTCTTTTCACACTCCTCTCCCTGTGTTTGGAGTGCCCCAGTTCTCACCTATTGCTTCTGATGAACACTTACAGGTTGTGGTGAGGATTAAGTATTGTGAGGATTAAGGGCTTAGAAGAACATCTAACACACAAGGAAGCACTCAGTTAATGTACTTTATTACTGTTATTATTATTGTCTTATTTTTTGCAACATAATTTTTAAAAAGTCATCTGACTTCTCCAATTTTTCATTTTGCCATCCATAAAAAAAATAAATAAATCTATTACTGTGTCCTACAGAAAGACTGGCAGTCAAAAGTGTTAGCAAACTGTAAAGTGCAGAACATACAGGTTTTAATATTAAAAGATTTAGTTGTTCAGGATTTTCCCTCATTGTTTGTTCACACAACCCAAACACTGACTACCCATACAAAAAAAAGGGAGATAAATCAAAAAGCTAAAACCAGAGTCTGAAGAGCTATTTAGGATTACTTTTGACACTGGTATTAACAGTCTCAAACAGAACATCAGTAAGCCCAGTAGTAGCTCAAAAGATGGTACCTGGAAACAGCAGAGTAACCTCCTTTACAAACTATTGCAGCATCTTCATTATTTATAGAATCTTTGGATTTATGAATGGTTTTTTTACCATCTTGTTTTACACTAATTCCAACTTTTCTCTCTATATTTGTGCAACTGGACACACTACTAGTCATCGAGTTTACTGATAGCAGGGGGAAAAGAACCACATGTTAAAAACACACACCACGCACACCAAATGGATCTTTAATTTTAGGCTGCCATTCCTTTCATTGAGCTCTTCTCAGGGTTTCCTGCAGTGTGAATAATAACAGTGTCTGGCCTGCTTTTTTCTTATAAGATGCATGAACTGGCACTGGAAGCATTCATCAGAAGCAAAAGGTTTTCTCAAAAGAGCTCACTGAGAAAAGGGCTACAGAAGTTTGCACAGGAAGCCATATCACACAAATGTTTATGCCAAACTGGTCTTAGGCACCAAGCACTTAACACTTAATTTTGTAGTTAATAACACTGAAACCTAAAAATGTATAGCGATGTGTTCAAAACCAGAATCTAATTTTATGCTAAGCTCAGTTGTCTAACTGCAAATCCATGTAGTGACCATGAGATTAACATTGTTATGGGCAGCAGTAGTGCCTAAAATTATTCTCTTTCTACAGATAACAATACAGAGATTCAGAGAAATTAGGTAATTTATTCAAATACAAAGTTGGCCAGTTTTTAAACCCAGGTCTTTTGTAAAAGAGATATGTTCTGGGATGTGAGCAGGGGCCCACTCAGAGATATAAGACCGCCGTGCGAACCCAAAGCAGCCAACTCTTACCTTGCTTAACTTCAAAAATGTAACATAAACTTGTCATTTATCACTTTAAAGTTTTTTTTACACCAACATGATTGATTTTTGACCAAATTAACATAAAGCCAATTAACATTAAAACCAAAAGAGGTTACATTCCACGTCTAAAGGTCACACAGTCAAATCAGATTTTTCCAACTCAAAGCCCAGTATTCCAGTCAGAACACACACACCTATGTTACAGAGATTTCCTATTGTTTTTGACATTCAAAGACAGACTTAGGTAAATGTCTCATTTGTTTAACTGTCCTGGGTTCATCTTTTGTTTTGTTTTCCAGCTAGGTATTTTATAAATAAATCTCTCTCAAGATTTAGAGTCACTGAAATTATATAAATCTTACCAGTGAAAGTAGGGTCATCTTGCTGATTCGTGGTTATGAAGTTATGATCCTCCCCTCCTTTTTTTTTATAATGTGACTTCTGATCTTTCAGAAAAGCCACAGCTTGAATCACATTTATAAAAAGTATCACTAAATTATACCATTTCGGCAAGAAAATCAGTTTAGTAACTTATGATCTCAGTCTCTCCAACTTTTCAGTGCCCATTAATTCTATAATTTCATGATTTTTCCCTGCATTGGGAGAGATAAGGAAAGGAAAAGGAGAGAGAGAGAACACAAACCATACCATGATTTTCTGAGTAAACTGAACAAAATAATGTCATGAAACTGGGTTACATCCCATTAAAGAGACTATCCAGAGCAATAAAACAGTCTATGAAGAAGCTAAAAAGCTCCTCCATGGTGGTCAAAGGGGAAAGTAGGTTTGAACCTAATGGGATTTTATCTCTGAAGTGAATGCACAGTTACAAGCAGCCAAAGTGTTGGAACACTGTTACGTGCCAAATCTGCAGTGCAGGCAACATAAGAGCAGCCTTCAATTTCTGAGTGGCAAACATTATCCTTATAGCCCAGATATACATCTCTTGCCTCTTTCTCTCTCCTTCCCTCTCTCTTTCTCTCTCTCTCTCTCTCACACACACACATACACACACACACATATGGAATGCTGCATCACCAACAACCAGAGTTATTTGGTGACTATTTTGTTGATTGCTTCATAATATTTTAAATTATGTAAAATTCATTGGGAATATCGTTTTTGTCATCCTTTATGAATAACTGAAAAGGGAATTTGGAAGGAAACAACACAACCCCTATATCTTTTTTGTGCCCTAGGTTTCCCTCATCCCCCCCAATCAATCTGCTTTAGTCAAGAATTGAAGTGACAATTTGTACTATCTGATCTTAAGTAGTAAAGAACACAATGAATTTTTACTGAACATCTCCAGGCTATATCCTACTTCTCTACCTTAGGAAGGGGGACCAGGAGTGGGGGTGGGAAAGGGATAGATAGAGGAGTTACGGGCCTCTCCCAATCAACAACTAAATGCAGTACACATACTGGGGGTTTTTTCTCAGCGTGTAGCCCGGCAATGGTGCTTTTACAGCGCTAAGAAAGTTGCTGGCCATGGACTACCACCACTACCAATTCCCTCCACAATTTACTCACATGTGCTCTGATGTTCAGGCCACAGTTCTGAATTCTACGTCTATCAGCTATGGGTAACATCCCTTCACAGAGCTACTCTGCTTCCAGACACACACAGTTAACTAGACAAAATTCCATATGGTCCAATATTTAAAAATCACATATCATCCTACTTTGGAGAGATTGAACTTTGCATTTTCAGGAATAGTGTTAACATCTACTAAAATTGAAACAAGGGGTATTTGTATGGACTAAGTTTGGAAAAATATGTCAAACACCAAGTTAATTATTGCCTTCTTCTTAGTATGGCCTGACTTGTTCTGTTTCAAATATAAACCCCAAGTTTCATGTTTATGGGTAGCTAGTAAGCATCAAAACTATTTCGTGACCCTCTTTGAATAAGGTCATCATTTAAACTCTGGGTATCCTGACAAAATTAACAAACTTTCCCTTATTTCTAACTTTCTTCCCAGAGTATACTCTAGAAAGAACTGAGCACAGGACTTTTATCTTTTTAAATTGTTTTTGAGGTAATTTCAGAGCTTGAACAAGGGGCATTATTTTAACCATGCCCAATATGGACAAATGCTAAGAAAAACACACAGATGTCTGTCCTTGGATCCTTTTGGCCTCACTCTTCAGTGCCCTTGTGGAATGAAATGCCCCATCCTTGAGGTAGAGGATCTGAAGGTAGCCTTTGGCACCTATGACATGCCCCATTTTGTTATTATCTATCTACTAATTATCTCTAAATTTTATTGGTTGATAAGGCTTCACAGCTCTCAGGAGTGTTTACATTTTAGTTGGAGGTAGAGGAATGTTGCCTCACTGAAGTAAACCATCTATGGTATGCTCTTAAGTATGAACACTGGAAAGATCTTAAGCAAAAATCTCCATGTGACAGCCATGGATTGAACAATCAAATTATCTTGCTCTACCAAAAGAAGGTCTTCCTTCTTTTCTTTCTTTCTCTTTTTTCTCTCTTTTTTTCAACACATGTTTACCATTCTTTTAGTGTCTACATCATGCTAGGTGTTGAAACAAAGTTGAAGAGGTCAACACTGGAGAACGTGCAGAACCATTCACTGGAGGATTGTTGTTTAAATGAGAAAGCTCCTCTACTCAGGTGTCTGGTCATTCCAATATCCTTAAACCAATATTTAAAATAAATTCTTGAACTTTATCAACCAGCTTTTGAAAACAATGAACTAACAGCCACTGACTATAAAAATTGTTTACTTAGTTCCGAAAATAAACTTATTTGATACAGTTTTGGTTTTCCCCTGAAAAACAGTTTGCGTTACAGGTGACTAATGTATCTTCCTAACAATCGATCAGCTTTACCAGCAGGTGTTTAATTTTCTTCATTTTTCTTAGTAAAAAAGGCAATCTGGATCATACTGTTCTTTGTGAATGAGTGACGTGGCAGGCAAGCAAAGCCTTTCAAATTTGACTCCAGCCACTGTCCCAGCCCCATCTCACATCACTTCTTTCCCCCAGACCCACACCTTGACACCACACTCTCAACCACATGTGTTAAAGCCACTTAAGATTACCTGTGCAAACAGCTCAGGCGTTTAATACCTTCATGATTTTGATCAAGTGAAACTTCTGCTTTAAAGGGCTTTTCCTCTCCCTTTCCTGTTTACTTTGAAAAAATCCAGCTTACTTTTTAAGTTTGATGTCAAATGTCACCTTCTCTATGAGACTTTCACTGATCCCCACACATCCTAGCAGAGTCTGTCACACAGTCAGGGTGAGGTACATGTTCTATACTGCATGGGGCCCAGCATCAGCCTAAACTAGCATCCAGAGGTATCTGAGTATTTCTGAACTTGTGGGTGAGATTGGCATGTGGGTTTTGAACTGGAGGGGTTTCTTTAATTGTTGTTGTCTGCTTTGTTGTGCTGTGCTTGTATATTTTGGTGTAGTGTTTTGTCTGAAGCTTACAAAGGAAGCAAATTTGTACATATCCCTGAAAGGAGATGATGGGGAAAGCAAATACAACTTGGCATCTGAGTAATTTCTCCAGTTTCATAAACAGAGCTCAAAAAAATTATTTCAGAGCCATCAAAAGAGAAACTGCAGGCAAAATCCAAAGAGACAATATTAATGAGGGACACAGTGGTTAAGAGTGCTGGTTCTGGAAGTCAAGGTAATCACAGCTACCTAAACATGAATCCTACCACACATCCTCTAAGAAAACTACACATATCAACAAACACAAATAAATCCGTATAATTATCACACTTTCAGCATATGTAAAAGATAAAAATCACTATAAATTTAAATTGTCTGTATTTAGAAAAATAAATACCAATTTCCAGCAAAGTTTTCTCTAAAACTCCCACCTATTCAGAAAACTGGAAGTTCGGGGGCAGCAGAAGGAGGGAGAGAATAATATTGAGAAAAAGTATGCAGAGCACAGAAGAGGCAATTAATTAAGCTAAAATCATCCTAAGTGATAAAATACTGATAAAGACTACTGGAAGATCACAGCCCTAACTACAGGGAAAGGACTTAAAATTGGATGCAGTGCTTAAGGAGACAATCTTGAAAAGAAACATTCTAGAAGAAAACAGAATAAAAGGGAAGGAAAGACATGCCCATTGGAGACTGACAGGGAAAAAAAAAAAAATGAAGACGGTTACTTTAGGATCCTTCCAGACAATATTTTAAAAGAAGAAATCTTACACACAACTCTTCACCCTACAGCCCCTCCCAGCCATGCCCCCAAGCCACCTATTAAAGAAACTGCAATCTTCTACTCTGACAGAAGATGGCAAACTTGGACAAGAAATCTGGGAAAAAAACTAAATATAATCTGTCAAGTCAATCAAACAAATATATAGATATGTGTGGTTTTCTTCTATACAAAGCTACTATAAAAAGAAAACAGCAATTTAAATTTAAAATTTCAGCTGATAAAATTCCCCCAAATAAATGATCATGAATTTGAAGAAAAGTGTAACATAACAAGCAAAACGGAATTATTTATCCTCAAACTACTGGATGTACAAAAAGACACATAAAATTAAAAATCCAAAATCTAAGAACCAAAATGGAGACTAAAACAAGAAGAAATGAAACAAGAGTTAGTTGATTTCAGGAAAGCAATAGAAGGTAATACCACATCATAAAGTAAGTTCAATTATATGGTGCCTATGTCACACTCAAAACGGATTTGAATGAAAATTTAATGAGAAGCATTAAAGAAAACTAGGAAAACAACAAAGAGAATTTGAAGTTTTAAAAAAAGAAGTAAAAGGAGTCAGTGAGAAATTGGCTAAAGTTTAAAAATTGGCAATGAAAAGTCAACATAGGTATAAGTGGAGATCCTGAAGAAGGAAAACCATACAGTAAAACAGAACTATTATTTTTTACTATAATTCAAGAAAACCTTCCAAAAATAAAAGAAGACCTGAATCTACATATTATAAGAGCTAACTAAGTTCTGAGAAATTTGACCTAGAAAGATTAATTCTAAAATTTATCCTAGTAAAACTATTCAAATTTAGAAATTAAAAAATCCTCAGGGCCTCCAGAAAAAAATAATTTACAAGGGCAAGAGAATTTGACTAGCATCATATTTCTCAAAATCAATATGCAAAGCAAGGACAGAATAAAGTAACCTTTATAAGAAGATCAAGAAAAGAAAGTTTGAACCAATAATTTTGTATTCGACCACGCTATCTTTTAAGTATCAAGACTACAGAATTACAGTTTACATTTGAAAGAACTCAGAAAATGCAATATCCATGAGCCTTTCTTACAGATGAGTTTCATCCAACCAAAAAATGCCTGAAGAAATCTAGTCCAAAGTCTCCAAATTTTTAAAGAATGAGAATAATGAATATTCTATATATCAGACTCTGATTACATTTAAAGCAATGATCAGAGGGAAATTCATAGCCTAAAACACTTCTACAAATAAAACAATGTATATAAATTAATTACATTGGTAAAAAGACCATAGAGTTTTAATAGTAGATATAATAATAAAGATAGAAACAAGAGTGATAGAGTAATATAAATAATATATGTTCTGACAAAATAGAATTTTACAATTATTATTTTTATAAAGGGTTAAATGAAACAGGGAAAAAGGGATTTTTTTGATATTTAAAAGAAGTACAAGTACAAAGATAACTAGAAATACAAAGTTTTCTAGATTTCAAATGAAACTGGAGTTAAATGTCTGTTAAGTACATCTGGGAAATGTGTAGTTTAAGTCCAATGTTTCCTTATTGATTTTCTATCTGGATGATCTATCCATGGTTTAGAGTGGAGTTTTGAAGTCACCTACTATTATGTTGCTGTCCATTTCTCCCTTCAGGTTTGTTAACATTTGCTTTATATATTTAGATGCGCCTATGCTGGGTGCAAATTTTTACAAATGTTGTCTTCTCTTGATGAATTGACCTCTTTATCATTATATAATGACCTTCTTTGCTGCTTTGTACAGTCTTTGATAAAAGTCTGCTTTGTCTGACATAAGTATGGCTACACCTGCTTTCTTTTGCCTTCCATTTGCCTGGTATATCTTTTTCCATCCCTGTACTTTCAGTCTATCCATTTCCTTAAAGCTGAAGCTGAAGTGAGTCTCTTGTATGCAGCATGCAGTTGGGTCTTGTTTTTTGTTTTGTTTTGTTTTTTATCCATTCAGCCACTTTGATCACAGAATTTCGTACATTTACATTCAAAGGAATTATCGATAGATATGGAGATACTATTCTCATTTTATTAACTGTTTTCTGGCAGATATGTAATTCATTTTTTCCTTTCTTCCTCTCTTGCTCTCTAACTTTGTGATTTGATGATTTTCTGTAATGGCATGTGTAGACTTCTTTCTCTTTGTCTTTTGTGTATCTACTATAGGTTTTTGCTTTGTAGTTACCATGCAGCTTATGTAAATCAACTTATTTATAGTAGTCTATTTTAAGCTAATAACTTTAACTTTGAATGTATACAAAAGCTTTACATTTATATACTCCCATCCCTGCATATTATGTTTTTGATGTCACAATTTACATCTTTTATTCACTGTATCCATTAACAAATTATTGTGGTTATTTAAAATATATATATGTATATATGTCTTAGAAATAGCTTAAAATAGTCTGGTGAGATTGGTTAATATTCTAACTTTTACAAGATGATTATGAATTATGTTTTCATAACCTGGGAGAACTTTCAATGCTCACTAGTGATAGAGAAATCCACCTTATAAATGAACTACTGAAGCAGTTACAAACAGAATACTAAAACAGAATATCACCCCAAAAGGTCTGGAAGGAAAGAATAAACTAATAGTATTTTAAATCAAAACAATCCAAATTTTCAGATAAATTTAAGCTACTTAGCCTAAATTCTACCCATAGTCCTAATGATATACAATTTATATAAAATAAATTCTCATAAATTCTCATATGAGTTCTTATAAATTTGTTGCAAGAAAACCTATGAATCTTGAATATATTTATCCACTGACAGACTATACATTGTCACATTATATCACATATTGTTGAAATTAATGTCATATACACAGACATATGCTTGGAAAGTACAAGTTACATTTCAAAAAAAAAGACCCCATTAGACATACACATAAATGATATACTTCCAGGAGACTGAACGTATTGGAAAGACACCAATAAAGGGCAGACTTAGCATCACTTAGGGAAGGACCATATTGAATATTTATAAACACAAATGCGGCTCTTGAATTCCAAGGTATACACCCTGGGTAAATGTGCTAAGGATCCTGCAACTGGAAATACAAGTATACTTAAGATCTAACACTTCAGCTTACTAAAAAGCCAACAGAAGCGAAAGGCTTCTGGAGGTAGACATCTAACTCAAGAATTTGGAGATCATAAAGATGATATCAGCTGTATATTACTTCTTTCTAAGACTTTTGCAGCAAGATCCATAATAAGTCAATGGACTTATATCCACTCTTACATTTTGTCTCTGTTTCTGACACTGATTGCCATGTTCTCTCCGTTGGGTTTGTTTGAGTTACTGGATTATGAAAATGGCTAATCCTTTTTGCCCTTCTCTAGATAGACTTCCTTTCTGTCTTCTAAAACTCTTTAATTTGCCATTATCAAACAACTGAATGGATGACAATCTTTCCAGCTGTTGAGTGTGCCATTTGACCCTAAGTCCCACTATTAGAATGAACCTTAATACATCAACATGCCTTAATTGGACCTAAGTCTCAATAATTAGCTGCTTCTATTTATTTGTCATAGAATCTCAAAGAAACTCAAAGAATGTCAGGGGTAGAAAGGGACATAGGACTAATAATACAAACTATGATCCAATTATTTTCTCATAAAATTTATATATTCAGAAACCATTACATTATGTTTATGCTTAATTATACCAAGGGTGAAACCAATTAAAATGTAATAGTGATTCCTAACAACCTCTCAGTCTGCTCAATGTGCACCCTTATGATTATTCTTCTTGTGTGATCACAGAGCCTTCCCATTCTTACCCAAAGTGTGTCCTAGACTTTGACACGGTTATCCAGCCTTTTCAAGTATTCAAAATGAGTTATTAAAAGTCTGATATAGTTACTCACCACAAGGGATCCAAGACACGAAATTTCATCAGTTCCTGTAAAGATTCCAACTCTACGTTAAGATATATGATCTGCAATTAATCTCTCACTATGCCCCAAGTAACAAACAAAACAGTTCAAATTTTAGAGACCAAAAAAAAAAAAAAAATCATAAATTCATGAGCTAGAATATTCCTAGACAATAAAATTGCCTTTAATTATGTAGTCATTAAACAAAATGGAGTTTGGAAGGTAACTCATACCTGGGGAAGCACTTCAGGAAAAATGGGATAATCAGTTAGTCAACTGAGCTCTTTGGTTGACCAAACTAAACTATGAGGTTTATTCTCTTGGTTAGGTATATGGGAACTAAAGATCTGAATGTAGAGTGGATTTCAAATGTTACTTATGATCCTTGTAATTGTGGTCTTCTTCCTGTCTTATATCTGGGTGCTTATATATTACTACACTGCCATTATCCTAAGCCAGGAGTAAAATTTCTGAGTCATAGGGCATATTTATGTTCAACATGTATGATACCAAAGACTCATCCAAAGTAATTTCACAATTTTATTTCATCTACAGTGATGAGCCTTCCAATTACTCTACATTCTTGTCAATATTTAGAAGTGACAGTCTTAAATTATAACCATTATAGTGGATAAATGACGGTATTGTGCCAGCTTTAATTCACATTTAATTCACGTTCACATTTGTGGTTGAGCACAAAGGTTTGTTTGGCCTTTGGATAGCCTCTTTGTAAAGTGTTGGTTCAAGTCTCTAAACAATTTTTTCTTCAATTACCTTTCCTTATGGATTTGTAGGAGTTTTTTATGTATTCTGATATAAACCTTTTGCACCTGTTCGTATCATAAATCTCTTCTCCCAGTCTGTGACTTGCCTTTTCACTCCCTTAATGGTGTCTTTTGGTGAACAGAAGTTCTTAATTTTAATGTATCTTTCTCTTTAGTGATTTTGTTTCCTGTTTAAGAAAACTTTGTCTATCCCGAAGTAATAAAAATAATCTCTTATTCTTTTTCTAAATTCTTTATTATCTTATATTTCACATTTAGATATGCCTTCCACATGGTATTAGATTTTGCCATGATGTCATTAAGGATAAAGTTTCATTTTTTTTCCATGTGAATTTCAAATTGGCCTGGCACTATCCAATGGAAAGATCATCCTCTACCCATTCCTCTGAAGGGCCACTTTTATAGTAAATCAAGTGTCCATTACATATAGATCTCTCTTTATACCAATATACAATAATAATTACTCTAGCTTTGTAATAAGTTTTGCTGTCTGGTAGAGGTGTTCTTCCAAAATTGTCATGGCTATCCATGGCCTTTCCATTTCCATAAATATTTTAGAACTAGCTTGTGAATTTCCACAAAGAAACACCTACTAGGGTTTAGACGGAACATACCTTCCAATTCACTAATCTTATCTTCTGCTGTTTCCAGTCTGTTGTTACACCCATCAGACGAATTCTTAACTACAAGTATTTTATTTTTCTGTTCTGGAATATTCAATTGATTCTCTTAATGGATTCCAATTCTCTATTGAAATTCTCCATATTTTTATCTATTTTGTTCATCTTTTCCTCCATATTCTTAAACATATTACTCAGTTATTTTAACCATATCTGATACCTCCAATAACTTTACCACCCATATGTCTTTTCTGTTATCTGTTTTTCACCCCTTCCTTCCCACCTCCCCTGCCACCTGCTGTTACTTTAACATGCCTCATAAATTTGTATTGGCTGCTTGACCTTGTGGATAAAATATTGTGCAGGATCTGGATGATGTTATATAACCTTCCAAAAAGGGTTAAAATTTTGCATTTATATGTTGGGTTTTTGTTCATTCACTTGTTTGCTGTTGTTTTGTTCTAGTTGGTTCTGTTTCATTTTGTTTTACAGGAAGGTAGCATAGGAGCAGATCGTTTGATCCTGCCAAGCCTTTGTTTTAGGTTATATTACCACTGGGCTACTTTAGTTTCCCCTTACTACTGGAGCGCAACACTCACTCCTAAAACATTCGCTTTGCTTTTGGAGTGTGGCCATTACTTCTGGAGCCTCCGTAGTCCCAATATTAAGCCCAGAAGATTTACCAAGATGTTTATCTTGAGGGACACAAACTTGAATCTATTTTTTCCCAGTACCTAATTATTGCTCAAATCTCTACTCAGATCTTCTGACTCCTAGCTGCTATTTTCTGCTGGGTCTCTTTGAGACTCACATGTACAAGTGCACCTTAAAAGTTGGTTGACTACTTAAAGGGAAGTTGTAAACAGATTTGGGGTCTCCTTTTCTGTATTTCCCTCATCGCTGAGATTATTCCCCTCTCTAAGATATTGACCAGCTGCTTCGTGGCCCTGAACTCTTACCTCTGTGCCAGCAGAGCAAACTGCCACATTCTGATTCATTTCCAAATAGAGGATTTGTAGATGTAATAAGTTACCATCCCCCAATCTTATATTCTTAATGAACCAATCTATTCCTAAGTAACACAACATCCCATGTATTTTTGTTCTTGAGTCACTTTATTAACTAGAACACTGACCTAGAATCATGCAATGCTAAAACTAGAAAGGATTCCATGGATTTTTTTCATCCAACACCTTCATTTCAAATGTGAGAAAAATAAGCTACACCCAGAGATTAAATAATAGGTCCAAAATCTCTAATATTCTATTAAACAAACTCCTACTTCCAAAGCTTTATATAGACTCTCTCATTGTGCTACATCTTATCATTTTCTTCTCTCCCTATCATTCTTTCTTTTTCTTTAATTTTTTAAAATTTATTTATTTATTTATTTTTGGCTGAATTGGGTCTTTGTTGCTGCACACGGGCGTTCTCTAGTTGTGGCAAGCAGGGGCTACTCTTCGTTGTGGTGCGTGGGCTTCTCATTGCGGTGGCTTCTCGTTGGGGGGCACAGGCTCTCGGCGCACAGGCTCACTAGTTGTGGCTCGCGGGCTCTAGAGTGCAGGCTCACTAGTTGTGGCGAATGGGACTAGTTGCTCCAGGCATGTGAGAGCTTCCTGGACCAGGGCTCGAACCCGTGTCTCCTGCACTGGCAGGCGGATTCTTAACCCCTGCACCACCAGGGAAGTCTCTCTCCCTCTTGTTATAATAAGGCTTTTTAAACTGGTCATGAAGTTTTCTAGTTACTACCACAAAGTGACAATTCTACATCCTCACTGTTCAATATAGTTATTCTTGAAAAACTTATCTCCCTAAGTATGTTGGTTGCTTAAGCAAATTTTGATAATGTTATGCTCACTGCTCTCCCTATCCTTGAAGTGACAGTAATAAGGATTTCTTCGTCAGCTGAATCCAAGAAAATGTTTGCCTCATTAGCTCAGGAAACACTGTCACAAGCTAATTCATTCAGTAGCAGAGGCAAGAACAGATAGCATATGGTTTCACTCTGCAAATGTGCTCTCAATACATTAAAAAACAAAACAAAACAAAACAAAGCAACACATTTATCTATGTCTTTGCCACTGTGGAATTAATGTCCAACAAACAAAATCTATACACAGTGACTGTCACACAAAAGTAGCTTTCATTTCTTTCTGAAATAGACAACTTGGCCCACAAATTAATTCATCTTCTCATGAAAACTCAGCTACTGTTGGAATTAGAACCAGAGTCTTATGGAAGAATTGATACAGACACAGTCAGCTGGGTAAAGTTTCTATTTCTTCTGAGCATACAGGGACAATATTTTTTCCCCTGATATCCACAAGTAATATATCTAATAATAAAACTACAAACAGAAGTCACAGTAAAAACTGCTTTTCTCTCCTGGCCAAAGAGTTAGGCAAAATTTACCAGCCTCCCCCCTTATAATTAGATGTCACTGTGTTCTAGTCAATGGAATGTGGTCAGTTCCAGATCTGGCCCATGAAGACCTCCCACCTATGATCTTACTCTCTTTCTCCATCTGTCAGGTGCATGCAGAGAAAGATGGGCCATTTAAGGTGGTAGATCCTTATGATGGAAGATGCCTGAAACCCAGAGTAACTTGTAGAGAAGAGTTCCCCAAACGCTGTTACTGTCGATCTACACTGGACTACGCTATTTTTAGAATTTAAGGTACTATTTGATTTCTTTGCAATATAGAAAGTTTCCTTCCTAATCCCTACAACTTTTATTTCTTTTTCATGATATATTTCACTAGCTATGTTCTGCGGTAAAATGTTGAATAAAGGTGGTGATATCTGGTATCTTCTTATGCTTCATATTCAAAGGAATGTTTTCAACAGCTTGCCATTATGACGTTTGCTGTAGGGCTTGTTAGGCACGTTTCATCAGATTAAAGCTTTCCCTTTATTCATACATTGCTAAGAGATTTATCATGAACAGGATTTAATTATAGACTTTTCTGCATCTATTTAATAAACTGCATGTTTTTCCTTTTATTTTATTAATACGGTGAGTTACATTGAGTTAATAATACTAAATGAACCTTGCATTCCTGGAATAAAACAAGCTTAGCTTAACGTACTATCATTTTTTATTTAATATAATATATTATCATTTTTATATTTTTATATCATATTTGGTGCTCTCTGTGTTATTCAGGATATTTCCATCCATATTTGTGAAGTTTGCTAGTAGTTTTCCTTTCTTATAAGGCCCTTACTAGGTTTTACTGATAAAGTTATGCTGGTTTCATTAAATGAGTTGGAGACTGCTTCTCTTTTTCTTTATTTCTGCTAGATTATCTGCTAATATTTGACAGAATTCATGTTTAAAGCCATGAGTACCTAAAATATTCCTTGCAGAAACATTTTTAATTGTATATTCAATATCTTGAATAACTAGAAGACTTCAAATTTTCCACAGCTTCTTGTATCTTTTATAAAGTTGAAATTCCCTAATTATTTGCCTATGTGATTTAAATTTTTTAATTTACTGGCACAAATAATGTGTTATTGATCATATCTTTACATCATCATTACATCAAGATTTGTACTAATGTCCCCTTTGTTATTTCTACTGTGTCCCTTCTCTCTTTTTTTTAAACTCAGTCTCACTAAAAGTTTATCAATCTTATTAGTCCCATCAAACAACCAGCTTTTGGCCTTGTTGATCGTCTCTAGTGTGTATTACACATTTTAAATTTCTACTGTTACAATTTTATTTCCTTCCTTCAACTTTTGTTGAGTTTATTTTCCTATATTTTCTAACTTTTTTTAACATCTTTATTGGATTATAATTGTCTTACAATGGTGTGTTAGTATCTGCTGTATAACAAAGTAAATCACCTTTACATATACATATATCCCCATATGTCCTCCCTCTTGCATCTCCCTCCCACCCTCCCTACCCCAACCCTCTAGGTGGACACAAAGCACCGAGCTAATCTCCCTGTGCTATGCAGCTTCTTCCCACTAGCAATCAATTTTACATTTGGTAGTGTATATATGTCCATATGACTCTCTCACTTTGTCCCAACTTCCCCTTCCCCATCCCCACGTCGTCAACTCCATTCTCTACGTCTGCATCTTTATTTCTGTGCTGCTCCTAGTTTCTTCAGAACCATATTTTTTCACTCAGATTCCATATATATGTGTTAGCATATGTTAGCATATGGTATTTCTTTTTCTCTTTCTGACTTACTTCACCGTGTGTGACAGACTCTAGGTCCATCCACCTCACTACAAATAACTCAATTTTGTTTCTTTTTATGGCTGAGTAATATTCCGTTGTATATATGTGCCACATCTTCTTTATCCATTCATCTGTCGATGGACACTTAGGATGCTTCCATGTCCTGGCTATTGTAAATAGTGCTGCAATGCACATGGTGGTACATGACTCTGTTTGAATTATGGTTTCCTCAGGGTATATGCCCAGTAGTGGGACAGCTGGTTCGTACAGTAGTTCTATTTTTAGTTTTTTAAGGATCCTCCACAGGGTTCTCCATAGTGGCTGTATCAATTTATACTCCCACCAACAGTGCAAGAGGGTTCCCTTTTCTCCACACTCTCTCCAGCATTTATTGTTTGTAAATTTTTGAATGATAGCCATTCTGACTGGTGTGAGGTGATACCTCATTGAAGTTTTGATTTGCATTTTTCTAATGATTAGTGATGTTGAGCATCCTTTCATGTGTTTGGTGGCAATCTGTATACCTTCTTTGGAGAAATGTCCAATTTTCCAAGCACCACTTCTTGAAGAGGCTGTCTTTTCTCAATGGTATATTCTGGACAGCTACATGTAAAAGAATGAAAATAGAACACTCCCTAGCACCATACACAAAAATAAACTCAAAATGGATTAAAGACCTAAATGTAAGGCCAGACACTATCAAACTCTTAGAGGAAAACATAGGCAGAACACTCTATGACATAAATCACAGCAAGAGCCTTTTTGACCCACCTCCTAGAGAAATTGAAATAAACACAAAAGTAAACAAATGGGATGTAATGAAACTTACAAGCTTTTGCACAGCAAAGGAAACCATAAACAAGACAAGAAGACAACCCTCAGAATGGGAGAAAATAGTTGCAAATGAAGCAACTGACAAAGGATTAATCTCCAAAATTTACAAGCAGCTCATGCAGCTCAATATCTAAAAAACAAACAACCCAATCCAAAAATGGGCAGACGACCTAAATAGACATTTCTCCAAAGAAGATACACAGATTGCCAATAAACACATGAAAGGATGCTCAACCTCACTAATCATTAGAGAAATGCAAATCAAAACTACAACGGGGTATCACCTCACACCAGTCAGAATGGCCATCAACAAAATGTCTGCAAACAATAAATGCTGGAGAGGGTGTGGAGAAAAGGGAACCCTCTTGCACCGTTGGTGGGAATGTAAATTGATACAGCCACTATGGAGAACAGTATGGAGGTTCCTTAAAAAACAAAAATAGAACTACCATACGACCCAGCAACCCCAGTACTGGGCATATACCCTGAGAAAACCATACTTCAAAAAGAGTCATGTACCACAATGTTCATTGCAGCTCTATTTACAATAGCCAGGACATGGAAGCAACCTAAGTGTCCATCGACAGATGAACGGATAAAGAAGATGTGGCACATATATACAATGGAATATTACTCAGCCATAAAAAAAAACGAAATTGAGTTATTTGTAGTGAGGTGGATGGACCTAGAGTCTGTCATACAGAGTGAAGTAAGTCAGAAAGAGAAAAACAAATACCGTATGCTAACACATGTACATGGAATCTTAAAAAAAAAAAAAAAAAAATGGTTCTGAAAACCCTAGGGGCAGGACAGGCGTAAAGACACAAATGTAGAGAATGGACTTGAGGACATGGGGAGGGGGAAGGGTAAGCTGGGACGAAGTGAGAGAGTGGCATGTACTTATATATACTATCAAATGTAAAACAGCTAGCTAGTGGGAAGCAGCCTCATAGCACAGGGAGATCAGCTGGGTGCTTTGTGACCACCTAGAGGGGTGGGATAGGGAGGGTGGGAGGGAGGGAGACGCAAGAGGGAGGAGATATGGGGATATATGTATATGTATAGCTGATTCACTTTGTTTTAAGGCAGAAACTAACACAGCATTGTACACCAATTATACTCCAATAGAGATGTTAAAAAAAAAATATATATATATATATATAAAGGGGGAAACTCCAAGAGTGAAATTCCTCCAGGGGAAGGATTCAAGAAGTAGTCAGCATCTCTCTGCCGCTAAGGAAAAAAATTCTGTCATAGGCTATTGCTCACCCAACTCTACCCATGCTTCCTCAAGATTCTCAGTGAAAGACTTATACTTTGGTTCCAATTTTTCATATCTGAAATAGGAACTGAAGAACTTGATAAGGCACAGTATCTTTTCCCAGCACAGGAAGTTCCCAATGCACCAATCTGCCACATTCCAATGCTTTGTGAGTTGGATTTTGGAACTGAGACTACATTTCCCTGTAGTAACAATGATATTAATTGCAAATTAGACCCCTAAGCAAGTTTACAAAAGCCTGCCCAATTTAAAATGCTGCTGATACTCTGTAAACTAGCAATGGAAAACAGAATTCTGTCACATAACTAGGGAATAAATTTTTTTAAATGTTGAGTAAGAAGTAATTTATCTTGAATGGCATTGCATAAAGAAAGCAAGGTTTAAGAAGGATCATTAAGAAGGAAGATTTTGAAGAGGCTTTCTGGTAACTTTAAAAATTCTGATGGATGACAGAATAGGTTAATTAGCTATTGTCTAATTTTAGTTAATAAATTTTGGCTCTTCTTATTCTTAGTATAGCTGCAATACTGTTGTTGGTGGGGTTTTTTTGTTTTTGTTTTGTTTTGTTTTTCCTGAGGCATAACCACCCGTAGAGATGGTTGACCCGGGGCTCTTCTCAAGGTTGTGATGGTGTTGAGAACTCATACACGGTATAAAGAGAGTGGGGAGGGGGTGGTGAGTGAAAAGAAAGAGGTCTAAATCAGAAGTTCTCAAAGTTTAGCATGCATCAGAATTCCTTGGTGGACTTGCCAAAATACAGATTTCTGCACCTCATGCCAGATCGTGTGATCAACAGGTCTGGGATTGGGCAGAGAATTTTCATTTCTAACAAGTTCCCAGGTAATGTTGATGCTGCCAATCTAGGAACAACACTTTGAAAACAAAAAAGTCAAAACACAGAAGGTTCAAACCAGA